>NW_018743863.1:802500-2002500 GCF_001683475.1 Chenopodium quinoa | reverse complement strand
CAATTCCAAGAATGCGCGTCGACCGTCTGTACCTGCAAAACCACGAAAACTCTGGTTGGGTGGAGTTCCGCCTCCGACGATCAAGTTAGAACGTTTCTGGATGTATAAAAGTGCGGAATGTAAAGGGTTTTCTCTCTGATTTAGAGAGAATTCTGCAATTAATATTGCTCGGTTTTTGTGTATGTATTTATGAATGTGTAATAAATGAGGATTTTCCTCTATTTATAGTGGAAGGGGATCAGTTCCCCTTTTAGGGTTAAGGTGTCACGTGTCAGCAGAGGATTGGATCCCTTTGAGTCTCTCTGAGGCTGACACGTGTTAGCATACCAATGAGCCACGTGGACAGAGTATTTTTACCCTAAACATATTTAAATAAAAATATTTTTTTGAGTATATTGTACCTCCATTACTTTTAAAAGCCATTGTGGCTGTTTTTTTAATCGTACTAATATATACTTAGTATAAATTACAAGTATCCTTCTCTGGTAGGAGGGCTGATCAGTCTTTGATTGCTAACTTATGAGTAACTTCTTTTGTAGGAAGACAAGCTAAAACTTTGATGTTTGTGCATATTAATCTTGAATCTAATGCTATTGGAGAGTTACAATTCCGAGACTGGAACCGGACGCCTGTACCTGCAAAATAACGGAGACTCCTGAGAGCTCCGCCTCCAACGGTCAAGTTAGTACCTGATTAAGGAGTAATTAATACGGAAATTAAAGTAATAAGATCTCTCTAGGTGAGAGTGTTTAATGTTGGTAATCTGCGTCGTTAGCGAGATTAGCCGGTTACTAGTGTTCCGTAATGTTTCTGTTCTTCTCTTGATTTCTTGATCTGCCTAATTAATGAGGATTAATTGAGTATTTATAGCCTTGAGAAGTGTGCCACTCTCTAGGTTTAGGGTAAACCTAGGGCTGACCGGGCCTCTAGACAGGATTGGGCCTTGTTGGCCGGTTTTCCCATTTGGCATGGGTGGACACGTGGCGTGTCTCAATTGGTCCGTAGAGGACGTATCTGTGATTGACACGTGGCAGGCTCCTATTGGCCTTCGTGAAGGACACGTGGCGGAACCTGGTTGGTCCACTTGTCAGACGGTGATTGGTGGATAAAAATCCCCTAATCATTTGCCCCTCACAGGTGGCACGTGACTGGTCACGTGTCGCCTGTGACAGATGTCGCACGGTGACAGGCGACGGCCTGCTACAGGTGTCACCTTGCAAATGGCCGAGAGATTTTCCCGCCCAAATTTTGAATTTGGAAGCGACCCTTCGCCTTCTCACTTTGCCTATATAAGGAAGTGCTGACTTCGGTCATTTTCACATTTGAGAACTTTGCGAGAACATTCGGACCCCTGAACTTGCTCTGACATTTCGGACCTTTTCTGCCTACCGCCTGTTCTGACAAGCCGACTGCACCGGACTTCCAGAACTTCATCAACCGTCACTCGTTCAGGTAACTCAGTTCTCTTACTCTTAATTTTCTTTTTATTTTTTGAAATGGCACCACAGAAGCACACGACACGACCTAAGTTAGTGATCAGCCGGTCACCGGGGACGGCTGAATCTAGGACTAGGAGTGCCGCCTGCCCTTTTCTGGACCCATCTTTGCCCTTTATACAAAGTCCGACTGTATCTGTGTCTATGCAGAACGTGATGGCCAGAACAAAAAAGACTGCTATGATATCAAACTCAGACGGCTCCTCCCAAAGGGTGCTCCTTAGTGAAACATCTGACCAGGCGCCAGATGTAGAATTGAAACGAGGCGGCTGCCAAGCCGACAGTTCTGAGAGAGGGGCCAAGGTGGTCCCTTCCCATCTTACCGTTGACATGTCTAATTTTCCTCCTGCTCCTTCTAAGGGAGAGGAGGTGGGCCCCTCTGGGAGAGGGGAGGAGTCGTCCTCTTCGGACTCGTCAGAGGACGAGTCCGAGTCCAGCTCTTCTGGCCACAGTTCTCCAAGCTCAGAAAAAAGACATAGCCGCCTACAAGAGGCGAGACTTTCTCATGCAGTTGAGAAGGGGGACAATTGGGCGGAGCCGTCCGCCTCTTACAGAGAGGAAAACGCCCCCTACTACTGCATGGTACCCCGGGGCCGGATCGCAACCATGCAAGACAAAGTGGCGAGTTTTATTGCTAACCACAGAATGGGCCCGGAATTTTTACTGTTCGTGCCGGATCCAGAAGACACTGTCGTCTGGCCGGCTGGTACCAGCTATGACGACGGCTGCTTTGGCTGCTATGTGGCGGCCATCAAAGCTGGACTGCGCTTCCCATTACATCCGGCTGTTCAGCGGATTTTAGATGGGTATGATTTGGGGTTATGGCAGTTAGCCCCCAACTCTTGGGTAAACGTACTCGGCTATGTGGCCGGGTGCGAAATGTACGGGGTGGAGCCAAGCTTTGAGGCTTTCGCCCACATGAACTATCTCAGCCGGACCCCTAAGTCGGGAGGTACCGGTTGGTATCAATTAACAAGCCATAGGGGTTACCTCATGACGAGAGGTAAAGCGAACAAATGGAAGGATTGGCGGAACACCTTCCTTATCATTGAGGGTTCAGACACGGAGCTGAACCAACGTTTTAACAAGTGGAATAGGGATCCGCCTCTTCTCGCAGGCGGCCGCAGCATGCCGCCTGTTCCCCCAAAGGCTAAAAGAGAGATCCTAGACAAAGGACTCTTCAAAGTAGAGACTAGGGTGAACCCTACTTCAGGGGTACGAGAGCAAGTACCCCTAAACTGCGTCCCGAGCTTCAAGTGGCTCTATGACGAGTACTTTTTGGCCGCCTGTGGCCTCAGCAGTCGGTGCTCTAGAGGTAGCCGGCCTGACAAATACTCTGTTTTTTCACGCCTTGTTTACTTGGGATCTTTACTAACTTTGCTGTTTATTTTTTGCAGCTGACGCCATGAGTAAAATAACAGCATCCAAGACTGCGGCGGCCATGTTGCGGGCCTCTCTCATGCAACAGTCTTATGCCGACTCCCCCAACAAGGGGGCACCCTTGGTAGGCTTCGAAAACTCTTCCTCTTTTAGTTGTCTTATGCATATACTAACTCTTTTTGTTTTCAGTCTGGCACTCCAAGGGCTTCTTCCTCGCAACAGCCGGACCCCAAGGCCCGGAGGACGACTGTTGCAAGCTCTCCTGGGTCTTCCAGGAAAACAGTGGCGGCTGAGAAGCAGCCGGCCACTTCTTCTAAAACCCCGGTGGGGCCGCCTAGAAGTATGGACAATTACTTGTAAAAACTCATTTGCTTCCTTCTTGACTAGGTCTAACTTGCTTTTTTTACGCTTGATGTAGCCGGCCCTCAGGGGCTTGACTTGGTTGAGGTAGCCAAGTCCATGATCAAAGTAGTTCCTCCATCTGAAAGGGAGGCGGTCAGGGGTGCCGGCACCCTTGACCTTGATGGGATTTCAGGGGTCCTTGCTGAGGTATACTTAGCATATTTTTGAGTATTTGAGTTCCAGGACGCCTGTTATCTTTTTTGTTTGGAAACTGACGCCTGTTTTTTTTTGTACTTAGGCCCTGCTCCGAGTTAACAGCCTTCGCAAGCCGATTGATCGGAAAAACAAAGAGGTAAAGGCCGCAAAAGCTATGGCCGCCTCCAACTGTGATAAGGCAATGTTTCAAATTGCCCAAAATGAAGTACTGACCATTGATCTTCTTTATTATCAGGCGCAGGCTACCGCCGCTGTTCGGGCTCAGTTAGAGGCGGCCCAGAAGAAGAATGACGAGCTGGAGGCGACCGTCACAAATCTTAAGGCCGAGCTGAAACCTCTTCGCCAAAAAATGCACTCTTACGAAGCCATGGAGAAATCTTTGGCCAACGTAAAAGAACGCCTGGTAAGCCAAGAGAAGAGTCTTACCCAAGAGCTCTCGGAAAAGGCCGAGCAAGAGAAGAAAGAGCTCGTCCGGGAGATGGTGGAAGACTCCGCTCAAATCCAGCGCATGACCTGGGGCCGCCTGTTCCCCAATGCCGACTTTGCCTCATGGGAAAGAACGTACCGCCAGTGTTCGGAAACATATAATCAAGAGATCCTGGCGGCTGCTGAAGAAGAGGCGTTGGAAGAAGAGGAGGAAGAGCCGGTTGTGGCGCTTGTGCCACTTGGGGGTAAGGCATCAAAAGAGGGTGCAGCTAAAGCCGAGTCCAGCAAGAAGAGTGCTGACCAGGCGGCAGCTGCTAATACTGAACTGCCCCCTTCTTAAGCTTAAAGTATATTTTTTTCACGGCCTGCGTGCCGTTTGCTTTGTATTTACCCGGCCAGGGGGCCGGGGTTTTGAATATTTTGCTGGTCTTTAATGACCGGCTTAATTTTAATCAAATTTTTGTTTTGATTCAAATTTGTCTAAGTATTCCATATCTAAAATCCCATTGTTCACTAGACCGACTGTTGTGTATGGCCGAACGTTGCAGACAGGTACAAATAGTTAGTACGCCGCCTATGCCCCTGGACGACTGGTTGTCTGTTTCCAGGATAGACGATCAGTCGACCATTTATTCAATCGGTATTCGAACTATTTATTCAATCGGTCTGACCAAGTAAATAGTATTACCTAGTCGCCAAGGAATTAAGTAAGATAACAAGCGGTGGGTACCGGTTGTTTCCCGTTATTGCCAATGTTGGCTTTCAACTCGTAATTTGTTAACCTAGCAAGAGTAGTGGTTGAGAGCCCCTGTTTATTAAAAACAGGCGGACGACTCATACCTTTTAGGCTCCATACTAAGTTTGAGTGACTATTAAGTTAACATAGGAGTTACTTAGTCTTCGTCACAATCTAGATTGAGTAGTAGAGGTACCAGGCGGCGTAGGCCGGCTAGACCCCTTGATTCGCCAATGTTTGTTGGCTATTAACTCAATAGGTACCCCCTGCATTTATCCCAAGTAATACAGGCGGTCATCTGACTCAGATGTCAACTGCTACCACTGGTTTGGTTAGTGATAGAGTTATCCTTGTCTCAAAAACGGCTACGTGGTTGCCCTTGGGGACAGTCGTATAGGTGCCGTGTAATTAGTTTATAGAACAATGTTCCACCCAAAAGGGAGCTGCTCTCTGCGACGAATTTCATCCGGAGGGATGCCGTCGGACGCCTGCTACGATGTTGGGACAGGTCGTATTAGTTTTGTAGATTTGATCAGGTGGCTTGGCGCCTGGTCTGATCATTCGGCCGGTGGCCTTGGTAAGTTCTTGGTGAACGTAGGTGCTAAGTAAAAGAAGGGTAGCCGCCTGTAAGGCACAGGGTCGGCCAGGCCCTAATCTTTTTAGCTAAGTATTGTGAGTAAAATACTCAATGGAGAGTAGCCGACTGTAAAGGAACAGACGGCATGCCCCTCTGAAGATAGAGTGAAAAACTCAATGGAGAGTAGCCGACTGTGAAGGCACAGACGGCATGCCCCTCTGAAGATAGAGTGAAAAAACTCAATGGAGAGTAGCCGACTGTAAAGGTACAGACGGCATGCCCCTCGTAATACAAAATTGAATAGTAAGTGCAAACTTTATTAAGTAGCTCTTTACTTTACATCTTTCAGAAGAAATATTTTTTAAGGTTATCTACATTCCAAGTTCGAGGCAACGGTTGTCCGTCTGGTGTTTCCAGACGGTAGGTACCGTCCCTGACTTCCTCATAGATTCGGTAGGGTCCTTCCCAGTTGGGAGTTAGTTTGCCAGACTCATTAGCCCTACCAACTACTTCCATTTTTCTAAGTACAAAGTCCCCTACTTTGAGTGGACGCTTGTGTACTTTTTTGTTGTATGATCTAGTCATTCTCAGGCGATAGATCTCATGGCGCAAAACAGCATTGCCCCTCTTTTCAGGAAGTGAGTCTAATGCCAGGCGCATGGCTTCCCAGTTTGCCTCTTCGTCATACAGCATTACTCGAAGAGTCGGCTCGTAGTGTTCTATTGGAAGAACAGCTTCCGCACCATAAGTTAGGAGGAATGGAGTTTCTCCAGTCGCCCCTTTTTCAGTCGTCCTAATGGCCCAGAGAACATGTGGTAGTTCATCCGCCCATAGGCCGCCTGCTCGTTCAATCTTTTTCTTGAGACCGTCTGAGATGATTTTATTAAAGGCTTCTACCTGGCCGTTTGCTTGTGGACGGCCGACAGATGCAAAGTAGTGTGCAATTCCTTGGTCTCCCAACCAGCTTTTGAGAACAGACGTCTCAAATAGGGGACCATTATCAAAAACCATAGACATGGGAACCCCGAACCGAGTGATGACGTTTTTCCAAATGAATGAAATTACATCTTTCGTCTTGATTCCCTTTACAGCCTCCGCCTCTACCCATTTCGTGAAGTAGTCAACGGCAACAAGTATATACCTTCTGCCGCCTGTAGCAGGCGTATATGGACCCAGAATGTCCATGCCCCACTTAGCAAACGGTAGTGGGCTGTGAATGGTAGTGAGGTCAGTAGCCGGACGGTGAATTAATTTGCCAAACCTTTGGCACTTGTCACATTTTTTCACCATCTCCATTGCATCTGCTTCCAAAGTAGGCCAAAAGTAGCCCTGCCGCCTTGCCCTTTGAGCAAGCATCCTACCACCTATATGAGAAGCACAGTAACCAGAGTGAAGATCATCTAGTATCTCTCGTCCCTTTTCAGGAGTAACACACTTTAAGAAGGGTTGAAGGTACCCCCTCTTGTGAAGTTCTCCCTGTATCATTTCAAAACAGGAGGCTCGTTTTTTCAGTGCTGCCGCCTGTTGAGGATCATCCGGCAGTGTACCGTTTGTCAGATATGCCCTGATTGAATCCATCCAGGTTGAGCTTCTGTCTAGGATTCCAATAGGGTATTCCTCGATACTTCTCTTCTCCATTACTTCCCAAAAAACAGTTCGAGGAGTATCGGAGGAGGCGGATGATGCTAATTTTGACAGTGCATCTGCCTGGTTGTTTTCTGATCTCGGCACTTGGATCAGATGGAAATCCTCAAGGGAGCCGACTGCTTGTCGGACCGCCTGTAAATACTTGATCATGGCCGGATGGGTTGCTTCGTATTCGCCATTGTACTGACTCACTATCAATTGTGAATCGGAACAGGCGTCTATTTTTCTTGCCTCTGCCGCCTTGCACATGCGGATTCCGGCTAGTAAAGCTTCATATTCTGCCTCATTGTTTGAGGCCTGAAAACTGAAGCGTAGAGCATACTCATACCTGTCGCCCTCCGGCGACTGACATATGACGCCTGCTCCACAACCATTTGAAGTAGATCTTCCGTCCACATATACCTTCCAGACTTGGTCTGGAACTTGAGAGTCAGGAGGACGAGTCATCTCTACAATAAAGTCAGCAAAGGCTTGCCCCTTCACTGCTTTTCTAGGCTCGAAAGTAACTTCGAGGCTCTGTATTTCTATGGCCCATTTGATCATTCGTCCTGACGACTCCATGATGGTAAGGGGCCGCTTGATTGGTTGGTCGGTATACACGACGACTGCATGTGCCAAAAAGTAAGGCTTCAATTTTTTAACAGCCATGAAGAGTGCAAGACCAAATTTCTCCACTAGGGGATACCTCAACTCGGCATTTTTCAGTACGTGACTGACAAAGTAGACCGGGAGCTGACAGCCGTCCCTTTCAGCAAGGAGCACAGCGCTTAACGCATGATCAGAGACGGCCAGGTACATGTAGAGATCCTCTTTGGGCAAAGGGCTGACCAGCCTCGGCAAGGAATGCAAGTGAACTTTTAATTTCTGGAAGGCGACCTCAGCATCCGGCCCCCATTCAAACCTTGCCTTTTTCTTAATTGCCTGGAAAAAGTATAGGCATTTGTCGCCTGATCGGCTTAGGAATCTCCCCAAGGCCGCCAGACAACCTGTTAACTTCTGAACCTCTCGGATGGTACGAGGCGACTGCATGTCAATGACCGCCTGCACCTTCTCAGGGTTCGCCTCTATTCCTCTCTGATTGATAAGGAATCCGAGAAATTTCCCAGACTCAACTCCAAATACACATTTCTTGGGATTGAGCATGACATGGTGCCGCCTGAATGTGGCGAAAGTTTCTCGGAGGTCTGTCAGATGATCTTTTTGAAGTTTAGTCTTGACAATCATATCATCAATATATGCCTCGACGTTTCTCCCAATCTGATCAAAGAACACTGTGTTTATCATTCGTTGGAAGGTAGCCGGGGCATTCTTAAGACCAAACGGCATGACCGTGTAACAGTATAACCCCTGATCAGTGACGAAGGCCGTCTTCTCCTGATCTTTCTTCCATAAGGGAATTTGATGGAAACCAGAATAGGCGTCCATGAAACTCATCAAGGCATGGCCGGCTGTTGAGTCGACCAGGTTATCAATTTTAGGCAGAGGGTAACTGTCTTTGGGGCACGCCTTGTTTAAGTCTGTGTAGTCTACACACATTCGCCAGGTGCCATTCGGCTTTTTAACAAGCACCACATTTGCAACCCAGTCTGGGAAGTAACATTGCCGAATGAACCCTGCATCAAGTAATTTTTTAACTTCGGCGGCTGCCGCCTGACTTCTTTCTTCGCCATGGTTCCGCTTCTTTTGCCGTAACGGCTTCTTTTTCGGATCCACAGCGAGTTTATGTACTGCCAGATCAGAACTAATGCCTGGCATTTCATGGACTTCAAATGCAAAGATGTCCTTGTATTCTTTCAATAGGTTGTGAAAGTCGTCACCAAGGTTTCTCAGAGCAGTCGTCCCAACTTTGACTGTTCGGTCAGGACGTGAGTCGTCTAAGATCAGGTCCGCATGCTCACCAGCCGGCTGAGGGCGGAACTCATCCGGCCGCTCCTCTGCCAATGATTGCTATTTTCTTGCTTTTCTTGCGGACTCTGTCTGGGACGCCTTTCTCTTTTTGTCGCCTGTTTCTTGAACAGGCGCACTCTCCTTGACATTGTCAAGGTCTGTTTTTTCTCCACTTGACCCAGTGGCCATAACAGTGGGCTTGACATCCGAGAGATAGCACTCTCGGGCCATCCTCTGATCTCCCCTTAGGGAGCCGACTGTTCCATTATCCCTCTCAAACTTAAGCAGCATAAGAGACGGGATTATAACAGCCTTGGAATTATTCAGGGTTGGTCGACCCAGAATCATAATGTAGGCCGAGAGTTCCTCTACTACTAGGAACCGGACTACCATGTGTCGTCCTTCCCCTTTTTCGCCCAGGCGAATGGGTAAATCTACTTGTCCCAGTGGGTGGACGACTCCTCCTCCAAACCCTATTAAAGGGTGGGAGGCCGGATGTATGCAGTCCGTCTGATATTTCAGTTTTGACAGACATTTGCTGCTGATGAGATCTGAGGAGCTCCCGGTATCTATGAGGATTCGGCCAACTCTCTGGTTGGCCACTTTACATTCAATAACGAGAGGGTCGTCATGCGGCCCCCTTACCCCTCCTAGATCCTCTTCAGTGATGACAATCTCAGGAAATGTATATTTGGACGGCCGTTCTTGGTGAACGGAATTTACATCTAACCGCCTTATATTATCTTTGTTGCCCCTAATAGTGGGGCCGCCTCCTGAGAAGCCGCCTGCAATGGTGTAGACGACTGCATCATCTGTATCGGAACTGTCGGCCTGTTGATTCTTTTTGGCCGACTGCTTTTTTGAGGAAGTGTTCCCCGTAGATTTCTTGACATAAGTGTCAAGATCACCTTGCTCAGCCAAGCGGTCTAGGTACCGCATGAGACTGATGCAGTCATTGGTGTGATGACCAACGTCATCATGATAAGCACAGATTTTGTCTTGGTTCCGGTTGTTTGCAGAACCCTTCATGGGGACCGGCTTCTCAATTGAGAACCGTCCCTTTATTTCTTTTAGGATAAACTGGTTATCCTTGTTAAACACATACTTTGGGGAGTATGGTTTGAATTCTTTTTTCTTTTTCTGGGCCGGCTGTTTACAGGAATCAACCGCCCAGACCTCTTTTCTTTTCTCATCTTTGTTAGACGACTGTTTCTGTCGTCCGTCTCTTTTGTCGAACCTTTTCCCGTCCGACTGTTTTATCGTACACAGATCAGTCGCCTGTATATAGGCTTCTGCTTCAATCAAGGCCTCTTGAAGAGTAGCCACCCTTTTTCGAACTAAATCAAATTTGAAGGTAGACCCGTCTTTGAGACCTCTAAAAAAGTCAGTATAAGCTACCTCATCCGGTAACCCTTGAATCTGTATTCTCATCAGGTTGAACCGCCTGATGTAAGAACGAAGCCCCTCCTTCTCGCCCTGCTGAATTGTTCCCAAATCAAGGGTCGTTTTCTTCGCAGGGATGTTCATAGCGAAGTTGGAGGCAAATAAGTAAGCAAGCGTCCTGAAGCTGTTTACACAACCAGTCGGCAGGTTGCCGAACCATTGCTGTGCGATTCCCTTGAGAGTCGCTGGGAAACACTTGCACCAAGTGGGATCATCCAACCCTTGAAGGTACATCAGGTTGGTGAATGCCATCAGATGGTCTTCTGGATTAGTAGTGCCGTCATAGGCGCCTACTAGTACATTTTTTACTTTGGCCGGCTGAGCGGCTTCAGTAATTTCCTTGGAGAAGGCCGACGGCTGTTCACCAAGTCTAAGCAGCCGTAGCTGCCAGTCCATAGGTTGGACGTTTTTTGCTGCAGGTCCACCAAATGGAGGTGGCTGCATAAAATACTGTTGTTGCGGCACAAATGGTAAGTTTGGTACCGCCTGGGCACTATGAAAGCCGGACTGACGGGAGGTGCCGCCTGACTGACTCTCATGGTACGACTGAGTATGCCTCATCGAGGCATTTCGCAAAGTGTCTTGAAAATTTGAAGTAGAAGCCGACTCTGACAATCGGTCACTCTTCTTCTGCTCTAGCAGTAGCCGAGCATATGTGAACGTTTGCTTTGACCCGTCCGCCTGAATATGACGAACCGGGTTCCTATTTCCCGTAGGATAACGGAATTTTGTGAAATCAAGAGCAAGTGGCTCCCGCTTCTTGGATTTAGGATGAGGAGTCGCCTCTCGCCCTTGAACTGGCTTCCTCTTCAGTGAAGTGGAAGGTTTTTTGGCCGACTGCTCTTTGACTGAAGCAGGCGGCTTTTTGTTGATCAACTCTTGAATCTCTCCCTTGAAGTCCCTCATGAAGGTCATGAGTTCGTTCCTTGTGATGGGAGCAGACCCATCAGTCGGCTGTTGCCGAGCAGGCGGTGCGCCTGCTGGCTCGCTTCCTGTTTGAAGATGCTCCCGTTCCCTCCTTTCGGTATGACGGGTACGTCGGCCCTTAGGGTCCCGTCTGGAGCTGTATGAGTTTCCACTTCAAATTCACTTTCGGTATCATGGTCCGACTGAACTTGAGGGTCGTCTAGGGAACGCCTCTCTTCAGGAGTCGGTACAGACTTGGATGCCATCTCTGAAGTACTCTCCCCACAGACGCCGCCAAATGTTTCGGGGTTTTCTGATGTCCTGCGGGAGAGTTACAATTCCGAGACTGGAACCGGACGCCTGTACCTGCAAAATAACGGAGACTCCTGAGAGCTCCGCCTCCAACGGTCAAGTTAGTACCTGATTAAGGAGTAATTAATACGGAAATTAAAGTAATAAGATCTCTCTAGGTGAGAGTGTTTAATGTTGGTAATCTGCGTCGTTAGCGAGATTAGCCGGTTACTAGTGTTCCGTAATGTTTCTGTTCTTCTCTTGATTTCTTGATCTGCCTAATTAATGAGGATTAATTGAGTATTTATAGCCTTGAGAAGTGTGCCACTCTCTAGGTTTAGGGTAAACCTAGGGCTGACCGGGCCTCTAGACAGGATTGGGCCTTGTTGGCCGGTTTTCCCATTTGGCATGGGTGGACACGTGGCGTGTCTCAATTGGTCCGTAGAGGACGTATCTGTGATTGACACGTGGAAGGCTCCTATTGGCCTTCGTGAAGGACACGTGGCGGAACCTGGTTGGTCCACTTGTCAGACGGTGATTGGTGGATAAAAATCCCCTAATCAAGTACCCTTACATTTGCAGAGAGGGTTGCCTCTATAGAACTTGATTAATTCAAATTTGAAAATGGGAATTGAAATTATACTGCAAGTAGCTTAAGCTGCTGCAAGGCAGTTCACTAATAGGATACCTTTGTCTATTTAATAACTGATATCCATTTAATCATATATTGCACCAGTGATCAAAGGTCAAATATCATATAGCAAGAAAAATAGAGTAAAAATCCTAAAACACCCAAGCCAGCCAGTGTTCAAAGACACCATGTGGACAACAAGCCTCATACATCAATAGGAAACAAAACTTAAAGACACAAGTAAGACAACCCACAAACAATACAACTGTAGAAATTGATGCTAAAAATGTCACAACACCTAGAAGCTAGAAGTCAAGACTCAATGGAATCTTGGGGAATATTAAATAAGAAGATCATCAATTAAATATGTACTACATTTGAAATTGATAAAACAATAGGATTCATTATGGAATATTGTCAAACACATAGTGTGCATCAAAATTTAAGCACAAATTAGTAAAATGCAAGTACCAAAATTGACAAAATCAATCTCTATAACCATTCATAACCTTAGAAATTATATATAAAAGTTCGAATTACACTATAAAGAACCCTAAATTAACAAATGAAGCAAAATTAAAACTAAAATCAACTAATAAGCTCGAAATCGCCAAAAATCGCAAAAAAAAAATTGACAAAAACCTTAAGTAATCAAACTAAAATCAACGAAAATCAAACTTTAATCAATGAAAATCAAACTTAAAATCAACGAAAATTACCTTGACAAAGAATCAATGAAGTTAGAAGCAGAATTGATGAGGAATCAAAGCAAAGGAAGAGAGCAGTAAGAAGGGAGCAGAGAAATTGAAGGAGGAGAGAGAAAAAAATGTGCGTCGAATGAAGGATGAGAGAGAAAATGCTGGAAAATTGTATTTAAAATTACATTTAATTGGGATAAATTGTAGCCATTGAATGCAATTAATCCAACGGTTATAATATGTCCTCACATATAATAGGGTTCTCATATAAGGAGGGTGCTCTCATATGATCCTATTTATATATATATATATATATATATATATATATATATATATATATATATATATATATATATATAATCGAGATCTTGTGAGAATCAAGGCCTATAATAGGAACTATGAACTCATTTGAGCCATTGATTATTTGATTTGACGGCTGAGATGTTGTCCGCCTTTTTGTTGAGTAATGGCAGTTTGGTAAATTTATCGAACTAGCAGAATGACTACCCTAAATCGTCCCTTTTTCCATTATCAGTTCTCTCTCATCAATTAATTTTCTCTCTCCTCCTACAAACTCTCTCTTCTCCTGTGATTTCTCCAATCTCTTCACGCACCCTCAATATTACACATTTCATCTTCTCATCTTCATGCATCGTTCTAGCAAGTTGATGGGCAAGTAAGTTTATTCGATTGTCATTAGTATTGGTTTCTTAAATTTAATTCGATTTTGAATCCAATTTTTGCGATTTTGATTGTGAAATTAGAGTTTCCCAATTATTTGTTTGAGTATTTTTTAGTTTCGATCAAGTTCAAAATTAGGGATTTTGCTATTTTTATTTGATTAATGTGTGTTTTCTCTTTGATTTATAATCAGATCAATATTTTGTGTTGTTTTGGTAGAGATTTAAGGATCTATTGTTATTATTTGTAATATAATTCGTTTTATTTTAGTATTTTTCGAATTCATACTGTACAAATATAGATGATTTATTGAAATTTAAATAAGTTCTTGTGTTAGTGATGTGGCTATTTGTGGTCAGGGGGTGTGGTGTTGTGTCCTGATTGTTGCTGAGTAGGTTAGAGAGTTGAATAGGATAGTAAAGTGGAGATATTGCTTGATTGAGATTATGGTGTAATTCTTATAATTTTACAAGTATATTGCTAACAACAGAACTTTGATTTACTGTTTATTTGAGTTGTGGATGATCAATTTTGATTTTCATTAGGATAAAGAATATGAATTTAGCATAGGTAATTAAGTTGTTAACTACATGGTTTTAATCTTTACTTCTCTGTTTTATTGAAAGGTAAGGTTTTGTAGGATGCACGACAGGTGTTTGATGAAATTCCCCAGTAAAAACTGAAATTTGGTAATATGATAGAGTGGCAATTACTTCTGTTAATTTCGATGAGGTCGCATCATCAAGTCAATATTACTATATTAGGTTACAAAACATAGATTTAGTTGGAAATTCATGTAGATGACCTCAGTTATTGGTTGGTGATTAAATGAGTATGATGTTTGATTGTTTCTTTTAACCATACATTTTTGTATTGGGAAATGTATAATGCATGATCAGGTACCTCTAAAGACAAATTTTTGAGGTGAATTGATCAATTGACAAATTGGGATTGAAACAATTGATCGATTGGCATTGAGACGAGCACTTAGTTGGTCTGATGGTGAGCTGATGCAATCAGATGCAAAGCCATGTTCAAGTTTAATGAGACAGACAATATTTATCTGTTATAATTTTTTTACTTTTGTGACATTTTTATTTACTTTTTCTATACTTTGAATGTTTATACTGGCCTACTAGCTCAATTGGTAGAGCATTGTGCAAATGCGCAAAGGAAGTGGGTTCGATTCCCATGTAGGTTATTTATTAGTTGAAACTATAACTATAATTGTTTAATCAGTTTTCTACCAAAATATAAAATCCACTTTTTACATTGATTTATTTAATTTAAATTTGAAAACCTTTACTTTAACCTCAACTCATATACTTTTCTCTTAATTGATTACTATTGATTTTTAGAACGATATAAAAGTAGATGACTCGGTTTCTATACGTGATTTCATTTTACATATACAATAGAACGTTTTTTATTTTCTTTTCAATTTGCTTTTGGTATTGTTATATTATGATTCACTTTTGAGTTATTATAATTTACTTTTGTGATATTATGATTTACTTTAGAGATATATTAATTTACATTTTTAGTTTTCTACTCACTTTTGAGAGATTTTGATTTACTTTTGAGGTATTTTGAATAAATTTAGAGTGTCCTGTAATTACTTTTTAATTGTTTGGACTGTGAACACTCTGAAGTTTGGCTTTTAACTTAAACTTTGCTGCGAATAGCTAAGAACTCAAATCACGCTGTCTTGCCTTATGAAACTTGTGCAAGATTAATAAAACTACATTGTTACTCTAATTTCTCATTTCACTTTCCTCCACCAGAACTCTGTTTTCAATTGTTACTGACTTGCTGCATGATTTGCTGTATTTCAACTGCCATCATATATTTATTTTTGAAGAACAAAAACGAAATTTCATATCTATATCTTCTGTTATTGTTGGCCCATAGAGTTAAGATTTTGGAGAGGTATCATGATATTCTCTACAGTAGATGAGGATCCCTTTATACTTCATTAAACCTATCTAGCTTTAAGCGTCTAACTTACTCTGCATTCTGCGACTCTTCAGCCTTTCATCTTTACATAAACATACGACTGATAAACCCTTTGGCATCTCCGTTATACTCAAAGTTTCATAGTCACTAATCATTGAAATCCAAATAATTATTCATACACCTTAGAGTTAATATGAATTACTTTTAAGTTATTTTGATTTACTTCAAATTGGTTTATATTAACTTTTAGAGATAACCTATGTAGGAATTGAACCTACACCTCTATGCATATGCATAGTGCTCTACCACTTGAGCTAATAGGTTTATGTTAAAGTCGTTTTCTTATTTACTTTATATTCTTATTTATTTACTCTTAGAGACAACCGATGTATTTCTCTAGTGATAATAATAAAAAAAATAATAATAATAATAAAATAAAAAAAAATAAAAAAAAAATGATGTTATTCTCATCATATGAGAACAATGTTGATAAAGTAGAGCTTTGATTGGATGAGAACAATGTTTATAAAGTAGAGCTTTTGCTCATGACTTTCCAATGTACATTGCTGGTGTATCTCCCAAAGAATGTCATGAATCACTTTAGCTTCAAGATGTGAGAACGCTCATGCAGCGAACCTATGAATGCAACTGTTTAGCTCAATGAAGCTTATACTAGGCAACTTTATTACACCAGAACTTCTCATTGTAGTCCGCAACTTAGAGTAATTTGCCGCAATATGGCCGTAGTAGTACTGAGAAACCGTAGTAGCACAAATGGGAACATCCACTCAACCCAAAAGTTGACAAACTTCAGAGTAAATGACTACAAAAATTGCAAGCGATAACATGTTATTTGGAAACTTATATTTCTAGTAACTCAATTACATATATGCTTAAACGAGCCCAAGGATTTTCCTCAATTACAAAAATCTATAATCAATTAAGCTTATCATTTTAAGGGCTGCATGATAAGGAAATTCATATAGTAAATCTTCAGTGACAATCAGTAACTTGATAAAGCATCTCATAAATAATGTACTTTGTATAAACTATAAAGGCGTCTTATAATACTAAGAGGCATTGTATGGCCTCACTAATGAGTACTCCATAAGTTAGCTTCTGTGACTTCACAATGTTGCTTAGATATCATATCTTGAAACCATTGCAAACCGTTCGTTAAAATTATTATCAAGAGAAACAACAATCTCATATATGCAGATATATATGGCCAGTCAGTTCCTTGGTTTAATTCCAAGGTAAACAAGTCTTAAACTCATTGAAAATTGGTTAATGATGAACAATGTATATAAAATATCTTCTCCAATGCTTTCCTTCCATGCCCATGAAAGGCTAACCCCACAATCATTGTAGTCCAAGACACTACGCTCTTTCTATATTTCCTGATTTTACATATGTATCAACAAAAGTAAAGCAACTAGAAAAACTTGACTAGAATGGAAAGCAATAAAGCACTGAAAAGTAGAAAACAAAAAAGCTAATAAGGGAGGCCCTTAAAGAGCAGCATCTTCAGGTCAAATGGGAGTTCAACCTCATATTTGATTTACTTTAACTAATTTTATATCTACTTTTAGTACTTGGAAACTCAAGCTCATTTGTCCAAGCATTATAAGATATAACAGAAGGTTTTGAATCTTATATCTTAATCATTCATAGCAATTTCTTGATTTCAGAAGTAGAAAAGGAGAATTTCATTTCTATTTACTCCTAGAAATATTTGATTTACTTTAACTTATTTTGTATCTACTTTTATAAGGCTATACCCATCTATAGTAGATAGATAATCATCAATATGAAGCAAAAAAAAAAAAAAAAATGGCAAATTCAGGCATGAAAATCTCACAAATACTCCTCATAATTCATAAATTTACACAAAAATCAGTAACAATAATAAATGAATATCATACAAAATTAATTCTCAAGAAATTGTTTATTACTTCAATTGTTTAGCTAAATTTAATATCAAAATTATAAAATGCAAATAAACCTGGATTTGAGCTTGATATTGCAAATTCGTGAGGGATTCATTGTCGCTGAAGAAATTGCACTTGAGAAATCGGATGAACTCCAAAATTGTAGCTGACAAAATAAAACTAAACGTCGGCAATTATAATTTTGCGATAAATCAAATAAAAAAAAACAGTTCAAAATCCATAATTTTCTAAGATTATCACAACAGTATGAATTTCGCATAAATTAAAATTTGAAATTATACCTAGTTTTTCGACCTTTCATCAAGTAATTTCGTTCAAAACGAGTGAAAATCAATGAATAATTTCGTCAGCAGAAGAAATTAACAAACGAGAAAGAGAAATTTATGGCAGTTTTTGAGAAAAATTAATGGCGAGTTTTAGCAAAAATGGTGTGAGGAGAGAGAAAATGCTTGAGGAGAGAGAGGACAGAAAGTTCGCTTGATTGTGAAATAATTTGCGCTGTTCATCAAGCGCACATCTAAATTAGGTCCAACGGCCCTAATTAGTTCCTACTTCCTATTATTCGGCTAGTTCTCACGGTAACCGTTCAATGCAAGTTATGAATATTTTGTACATCTGATCAAGCGATGCAATTGATTAATTATAATTGTACCCACACCAATATATTTTTGATTTTTCTAGAAATTAAAATATATGGGTAGTAATTATTTTCACGATTTACCAAGTGATAGACAACTATATTTATTGACATTTAATTGGAAAGACACTTTTAAATTCCCAATATAATTAAATAATCAGTAAATTTTTAACTTGAAAGAGGAAGCTACCATGTAAATTTTGTGACGGGTTATTTCCAAATTCATTCCCCTTAATATGATTTTTGGATAAACAACTTTCAAGAATGTGGAGAGTTACGTGGTTTTACCACGAAGTATTGAAGTAACAGAGAATTTTAACCGTCAAGGAGTGACACAAGAGTGATTATATACATGAGTAGTCACTTCACTCAAAATTTTCCTTCTTCATTAAGCCAAGTTTTATTTCTCTCTCTTACTTTCTATCTTTAAGAAATTCAATTGGTCAGAGTTCTTCAACCACTTTCTAAAATTGGATTTTGAAATTATCATGGAGGATCTTATAAATCTCATTCACATGCTACATTGGGCCTGATAGGGAAGTTTATGGAGTTGGTATGTTCTATGTCGACAATATACTCCATGGATCCATTGAGTATCCAAATGAGTGCCCAAATCAACATTTTAGCCATGGATAGATGCGCTAAATGGTGGAGAAAGTACAAGAATCGGAAGAGAAATCGCCTCAACAGGAGGATCAGGAAGCGATTGGGGGAACAAACCTGCCATTTTGAAGATGAAGACGGACCTGCTGGGCCTAGCGCTTTTCAAGTGGGTGCAAACATTGATCTTTTAAAGAATTTCATACTTCCTCACTTAGAGGATAAAGAGGATAGGGCGAACGCTGCCTTGGTTTGCAAAGGATGGGCCAAGGAGATGAAAATGATCTTTCCTCCCACGTTCAATGGAAAATTGGAGGCAATGAGTATTTCTTACTCCAAGACGTACTACGAAGTCAAGGTAACCAGGGGTACAGAGGGGGAAATGCACACCCTGATGTACAAATGCGCTTGCCAATTACAGTACGAGGAGATTTTCGAACATCATAGAATTAACTGGCTCCTTGCAGAGCCTGGCGATAATGAATTCGAGGATTATCTCGATGATCCTGGACTATAGAATAAAGTAGCCCTAGGATGACCCAAGATATTAGAGGCATCTCAATAGTATATCGTTGTATATATTTAGCCTTAAGTCCTTTAAAAGAGCATACACAATTCAAAAGTTTTGAAATGCTCTTCTTTTGTAATTATTTTATCTTTATGAATATTAAGTAATGTTTACATTCCGTGTTCTTTGATATTTACAAAGTAAGACATACACAATGCTTTATATTTATGTATGAAAAGTCATAATTTTGTTGGTTTCAAACGCCATCAACCACCCGAATTAGGGGGGCATTTGTTACACCCAAAAAACAGATTTTTGACTTTTGTTTGAGCTTCTTGACTTTGACCGAATAGAAAGGTTTTACAGTCAGTAAAAGGTCTTTGGGCTAAACTGGTCAAGATATAAAAGCAACTAGGTTGATATCACATAAAGGCCGGTTTAGGAGGCTAATGGATGTTTTAAATTTTTGAAGAAGTGTTGGCGCCAATAAGCATAATCGTACAACAGTTTTAGGAGTCAGCCATAACCGCTCAATTTCGCCTATAAATAGAAGTGCAAAGAACAAATGAAGACGTAAGCAAATCAATCAATAACAAGCATTTCATTTCTTTTAAGCTTTCTTATTAGCTTTAATTTCGTAGTTTCCCTTGGCTTAGTAGCTAAGCGATAGTGTAGTTTATCACGTAGCATGTATTGAAGATCGTTCGTCTTTTCTAATTGTATGATCATGGAGGTAACCTCTCGTTTAATTTGTACAATTGTAGACCTGACCCTATCCTTTAATTAATGGATTGCATTTGTATCTTTTGTCATATGTTTATCTACTCGTTTCTTTGAGCAATCTAAATTGTTTTACTTCTTTTGGGAAAGTTTCCTTATTGTTTTGTTTTTACGTTAGCAAAGTTATCAATCTTTGAAACCAGTAACTCGAGGGGCATCCCCCTAATGCTCTACAACAAGATAGAGTATTTAACTTGTTGGTCATGAGCAATATTTATCTCAACATGGAATGTGTATGATTGTGATCCTTGACCCAAAGGCCCAACTACGACTTTTGAAGACAAACATTGCTTGCATTACACTAGGGATGCCAATAGCGCGGGGCAGGGCGAATGTTGGCCTTCCCATTCCCATCCCCATCCCCATCCCTGCCTAACATTCTTATCCCTATCCCTACCCTACCATTCGTCGAACCGAGACCTATCCACGCCCCACTGGTTGGAGATGGGGCTGATCTCCTACTCGGTCCACCTCACTAAAATCCCTACATTACACAAATCAAAGGAGGCTATATCTGTTGATGATTTAGAGTGTTGGAGTGGAGCGCCCGCGCCACTGTTCAGCGCGCAAGCACAAGGTCGGCGCGGCCCGCGATAAAAGCGTGTCAAAATCGCGCCAAGTCTCTGGAATCTTGCAAAATTTTGGCAGATTTGGGGAGGCGCGCCTGCGCCTCTTTGAGTAGCGCCCGCGCCGCTTCCCTTGTCTGCGGGTTTTACGGTTATTCCTTTTAATTAAAGGAGTTTTCATTTTGATGGAGATAAATAGTTTTTTTTCTCTCCTCTCTACTATTCTCTCTTCTCTACAATATATTTGAAGAAACTTGCAATCTCTTCATCTAAATCTCTATCAATTAAGTTTGTTTTTTGAGAATTTGATCATCTTACTACATTTCTTAGTGCTAAGATTGTAGTGTTCGTCTATTGTATCTCAAAGCGAATTTTCGGTTCAACCCAAGCACCGTTGTGGGGGAAATAATCGCTTTAGGAAAGTGTTTATACGCCTTAGACGAGTATCAAGTATTGAAGACTCACGTGTTCCTTGGTATTCTCATGCTCTAGTTGGTTTCATTGGCTTGGAGTGAGGCAAGTGTATTTCTTTCATACTTGTAGTTTAGTTTGATTTCTTCTGTAATTTTCATTCTAGACTTGTTTTGCTTGGTTTGTATGTGTAATTGAATTTATACATATAATGTAATTTTCTTATTTTCCCTCATTTCTGTTGTACTAGAGATTGTACAAGTAGGAGTATTTTCATAACAATCTAAAGCGATTATATAGAATCATGTCTAGTGTGAAAGAACTTACCACTAATTTTGTCAAACTCAAGAAGTTTGATGGTGTGGAGTTTCGACGTTGGAAGAAGAAGATGTATTTTCTTCTTACTTCGTTGAAAGTTGCCTATGTTATTAGTACTCCTAGGCAGGTAGAACATGAGAATGAGACAATGGAAGATGTTCGTGAGAAATCAAAGTGGGATAATGATGACTTTATTTGTCGGGGTTACATTCTTAATGGGATGGAGGATGACTTATTTGATGTTTATCAACATATGGAGTCCTCTAAGGAGCTTTAGGAGTCCTTGGAGAGAAAATATATGGCGGCAGATGCTTCTAGCAAGAAGTTCCTTGTAAGTAATTTTAATAATTTCAAGTTTGTTGATATTAGGTCCATCATGGATCAATTTCATGAGATACAACGTATATATGGCAACTTGAAACAACATGGAATTAGTGTAGATGAACTATTTGTTGTTTCAAGTATTATTGATAAGCTGCCTACTAGTTGGAAAGATGTGAAACTTGAATTGAAACACAAGAAAGAGGACATATCTTTGTCTGATTTGGCTACCTATCTTCAAGTTGAAGAAGGGATAAGGGCCATGGAAAATGCTAAGGATGGGAATCCTAGCACACCCACCATTAATGTGGTGGAGGAAGGTAAATCTAGTGCTTCAACTAGTGGAAAAAGGAAGAATAACAATTCTTCCAAAGGAAAGTCCAAAAAAAAGAAGGACAACAACAAGTTTGCTCGTTGGGAATGCGGTAAAACTGGACACCGCAAGAAGGACTACTTTGTTTTCAAGAAGAAAATGGAGAAATCCAAGGAGGGCCAAGCTTCTAAGAGAAAGGACCCACCCAACAAAGGTAATCCTTTACGTGAGGTTGAATTTAATTCCGGTTTGGATTTAAATGCAATGGATCCTAACATTTTTATAGTACAGGATGATGACTCATGGTGGATTGATTCGGGGGCTTCTAGGCATGTATGCAAGATGAAGCATTGGCTTAAAACCTTTCACAAGGTTGTTGATGGAGAAGAACTCTATATGAGGAGCAACTCAACCATCAAGGTCTAAGGGAGAGGACAAGTTGAGCTAATGTTTAGTTCGGGCAATGGTATCATTCTTAGGGATGCATTATATGCTCCGGAGATCAATAGGAATCTTGTATCTGGCCCTACCCTGAATCGACTTGGATATAAACTAGTGTTTGAAGCAGATAGATGTATAATTACTAGAGGTAGCACTTTTATTGGACGTTGTTATTTAAATCATGGATTGTTTAAACTCTCGTTAAGAGAGATGTTTGTAATGATGGATGATGTTTGCTTGAATGTTGATAATGACAATGGTGTGAGTTTGTTTTATTTATGGCATTCTAGATTAGGTCATGTTAATTTCAATAAGTTGAATTTCATGTCTAAACTAGAGTTAATTCCTCCATGTGATATTTCTCCTAATAAATGTTCTACTTGCATGTTGAATAAGATCACTAGAACTCCTTTTAAAAGGGTTGAGAGAAGTTCTAATATTTTAGAACTGATTCATAGTGACTTATGTGACTTTTATAGTTCACCTTCTTTGGGAAATAAAAGATACATAGTTACTTTTATTGATGATTTTTTCAAGGTTTTGCTATGTGTATCTTTAATATTCCAAAGATGAAGCCTTAGTAAAATTTGATATTTAGAAGAAAGAGGTAGAAGTGCAAGTAGAATCTTTTATTAAGAGAATAGGAACCGATAAAGGGGAGGAATATTATGATCCAGCTTATTTCCAATCTTTGGGTGTAATTCATGAGACTACAGCAGGTTATGCACCACAATCAAATGGTGTAGTTGAAAGGAAAAACAAATGTCTTCAAAAAATGGTTAATTCCATGTTATCTTACTCCGGTTTGAGTGAAGGGTTTTGGGGTGAAGCAATGTTGACAGCTTGTCACATTCTTAACCGTGTTCCCATTAAGGGAAAAGATTCCACTCCTTATAAACTTTGGTACAAAAGAAAACCTAACTTAAGGTACTTGAAAGTGTGGGATTGTAGGGCAGTTGTAAGAGTGCTTGGCAACAAGAAGAGAAAGCTCGGTGAACAGGGCTTGGAATGCATTTTTATAGGTTATGCTGAGCATAGTAAAACCTATAGGTTCTATGTAACAGAACAAAATGACTATCATTCAATTATTGAGTCAAGAGATGCAATTTTTTATGAAAACCAATTTTCATCAATGAGTAGACCTAAGGATCTACAAACTAGTACCAAAGGAAAGGAGATTGTTGATTTTGATGATCAACTTGAATCTCATGAATATACATTTGATAATGAGAATGTTGAAACTCCTCAAGTTAGGAGAAGTACTAGGGTAAGAAAACCTAGGAACCCTCTTGATAACTTTATAATTTATTTAGTTGAAGGTTCTAATAGGGATGCCCTTAGTTCTACTACTCCATATTGTTTCAATGTGGATAGTGATCCAAAGAGTTATAGCGAGGCCATAACTTCACAAGATAGTGCATTTTGGCAGGAAGCTATAAATGATGAGATGGATTCCATCATGGGAAGTAATACTTGGGTCTTAGAGAATTTACCTCCCGGTTGCAAACCTCTTGGTTGCAAGTGCATTTTCACTAGGAAAAGGAGACCGGATGGCTCCATAGTGAAATTTAAAGCCAGATTGGTTATCTAAGGCTTTAGACAAAGGCATGGTGTTGATTTTTTCGATACCTATGCACCGGTTGCAAGAATTACCTCCATAAGGTTATTGATTGCAATGGCTTCGGTATATAATCTAGTGATTCATCAAATGGATGTCCAAACGGCATTCCTTTATGGAGATCTAGGTGTATATGAAACAACCCGAAGGGTTTGTTTTGGAAGGACAAGAGAATAAGGTGTGTAAATTGGTTAAGTCATTGTATGGACTTAAACAAGCACCAAAGTAGTGGCATCGGAAATTTGATGACACGATTTTTTCCTTTGGATTCAAAGTGAATCAAGCTGATAAGTGTATATATAGCAAATTTGATGACAAAGGTCTTGGTGTTATCATTTGTCTATATGTTGATGATATTCTTATCTTTGGTACAAGTCTACAACAAGTAGAATTGACCAAGGAATTCTTGTCCTCATCATTCCAAATGAAGGATTTGGGATTTGGGGGAGGCGGATGTCATTTTGGGCATCAAGATTATTAGGGACAATGGAAGACTTATTCTAAGTCAATCTCATTACATTGAGAAGATGATCAAACGGTTTAATATGTTTAATAAGAGTCTTGTAAATACCCTCATGGAACCTAATGTTAAATTAGTTGAGAATTCGGGGAAAAAGATTTCCCAATTGGAATATTCAAGGATAATTGGATCCTTGATGTATGCCATGACAAGTACAAGGCCAGATATTGCATTGCCTGTAGGGAAACTTAGTAGATTTACTAGTAACCCGGGTGTACAACATTGGTTTGCAATTCGGAGGATCTTGAGGTACCTTAAGGGTACATTGGATTATGGTTTGTCTTATAGTGGATTTCCTTCAGTTTTAGAAGGATATTCTGATGCAAGTTGGATCACTTACAAAGAGGATGACTCTTCTGTAAGTGGTTGGGTGTTCATGTTTGGAGGAGATGCCATTTCATGGTCCTCCAAGAAACAAACTTGCATTGCCGATTCCACTATGGCAGCGGAGTTTATTGCTCTTGCCTCAGCTAGTAAAGAAGCTGAATGGTTGAGAAATCTCATGTTAGAGTTGCCTTTATTGCCTAAGCCAATGTCACCGGTGGCTATTCATTGTGATTCGAATTCGGCTTTGATAAAGGCATGTATTCAAGTGTATAATGGTAAGTCTCGGCATATTTCACTTAGGCATAGCCTAGTGAAAGAGCTTATCTATGATGGGGTCATAAGTCTTGGTTATGTTCCAACGAAATTTGGCGGATTGCTTTACTATAGAAATGCAGAGGCATTCCATCATATTTGCTTTGACTGGAATGGGTTTGTGTCCTAAAACACAAATTTTTGAAACCTAATCTAACGCTTGAAGAAACATCAAGTCTTAGATTCAATGTGGTTGAATTGCATTTTTGTTGTTTGTTAGCAATGTTTGATGACCCATATTGCTATGGTACTTGTGATGTGCAAGGTAGCGTTTAATGTTTGTTAGCAATGGTACTTGCTATGGTTGAATTGCATTTTTGTTGTTTGTTAGCAATGTTTGATTATTCAATGTGGTTGAATTGCATATTTGTTGTTTGTTAGCAATGTTTGATGACCCATATTGTTAGCAATGTTAGATTCAAAGATTTAGAGTTGAGAAGCACTAGATGAAGGTGTCTTGTCACAAGGGAACTATTACATATATGAGAACCTACCTATATAAGTTCGAAGTTTAACTGCTTCAAGAAGTCTAGATGGACATATAGACTTTGATGAACTTACGAAGGATACGAACACATGGCTGTTTAAAAGTGTCGAGTGATGATTAATTTGATTTGTCTTGTGTGTACTTCACTTTCGAATGGTTGGATATATCCGTGTGATTCAATCCATATGGAAATCATGGGATATGATCATCGTTAAGAGTGTTGTACTAGTGTCAATTCAATTCGTAGAGACATTGGCATTGATGCATGAGATGTAGCTTAATTGATAGAAGTGGAGAAGGTTTTTAAAGGTACACTCTAAATGGGGGAGGATTGTTGATGATTTAGAGTGTCGGAGTGGAGCGCCCGTGCCAGTGTTCAGCGCGCCCGCGCAAGGTCGGCGCAGCCCACGATAAAACCGCGTCATAATCGCGCCAAGTCTCTGGAATCTTGCAAAATTTTGGCAGATTTAGGGAGGCGCGCCCGCGCAGCTTGTAGCGCGGCCGTGCTGCTTCCCTTGTCTGCGGTTTTTAAGGTTATTCCTTTTGATTAAAGAAGTTTCCGTTTTGATGGTGACAGAAAGTTTTTTTTTTCTCTCCTCTCTAATATTCTTTCTTCTCTACAATTTATTTGAAGAAACTTGCAATCTCTTCATCTAAATCTCTATCAATTAAGTTTGTTTTTTGAGAATTTGATCATCTTACTACATTTCTTAGTGCTAAGATTGTAGTGTTCGTCTACTGTATCTCAAAGCTAAGTTCCAATTCAACCCAAACACCGTTGTGGGGGAAATAATCGCTTTAGGAAAGTGTTTACATGCCTTAGATGAGTATCAAGTATTGAAGACTCACGTGGTCCTTGGTATTCTCATGTTCTAGTTGGTTTCATTGGCTTGGAGTGAGGCAACTGTATTTCTTTCATACTTGTAGCTTAGTTTGATTTCTTCTGTAATTTTCATTCTAGACTTGTTTTGCTTAGTTTGTATGTGTAATTGAATTTATACATATAATGTAATTTTCTTATTTTCCCTCATTTCCGTTGTACTAGAGATTGTACAAGTAGGAGTATTTTCCTAACAATATCAAAGGTGATAGAACGAAATACATCAACCCCAAGTTGTTTTCTACTCATGGTTTGGAGATGGAAGGAAAAAGTAATGTCAAACATTTCTAGTCATGAACTTAGGTGATCTATTCACAAAGGCATTGCCACCTAGCAAATTTCAAGAACTCATGCGTATGACCAACATGCATCGTCTTTGTGATCTGTGTTAAATTAAGAGGGAGCCCTATATGTGTTGTACTCTTTTTCCATCGTCCAAATTTTATCCCACAAGGTTTTTCTTGGCAAGGTTTTAGTGAGGCAGACAAACATATAGGTGTTGTTTAGGGTAAAAATACCTTATACCACGTGGCCTAGTAGCATGATGACACGTGGCAGCCCACCAGAGGCCCAACGGGATCCAATCGGATGCTGACACGTGGCATTGTACCCCCAATGGGGGAGCAGATCCTCATCTGCTATCAATAGAGGAAATTCCTCATTTATTACACATTCACAAACATTCATAAATACATACCAAAAACCCGAGCAATTTTAATTGCGGAATCTATCTGAATCATGGAGAAAAACCCATTTACTTTCCGCCCGTTTACCCATTCGGAATCATACTAACTTGATCATCGGAGGCGGAACTCCACCCAACCGGAGTTTCGTGGTTTTGCAGGTACAAACGTCAGGCGCGCATATTCAGGATTGTAACTCTCCCGAGGGACTCCAAAAACCCCCAAAACATTTGGCGCCGTCTGTGGGGAGAGTAATTCTGAGATAGCATCTGATACTGTACCGCCTGTAGATGGCAGCCGACCTACGGCTTAGCCTGAGGTCCATACGGACCGTGATAATAGTGACGACTATGAGGTCGACACTTATGTGGCCCCAGACGGGTCACTTCGAACAAGGCGCGTCCGTTCCAAAGAAACAAGGGAACGGGGCCAAGACAAAGTTGGTCCCAGCAACCCAGGCGGCAAGCCTGCTGGGTAACCCCAGGCAGCGGAGGGTGCTGCCCCCGTCACCAGAGACGAGCTCATTGATGCTTCCCAGCTACATTGAAGGGCATAGCCCAATGATGGTTTGGCAACCTCCCAGCCGGGTGCATCGACAGCTTCAAGATGCTTGCATACCTGTTTGCGTCCAACTTCTCCATAAACATCCCTGCCAAAAAGACAAGTCTCGACCTAGGGGCTATCCAGCAGGGAGACAAGGAGGGACTACGGTCCTATGTCAGGCGGTTCAATCTGATGAGAATTCAGATTTAAGGGCTGTCTAACGAAGTTGCATACACAGACTTCTTCAAGGGTCTGAAGGATGGTTCAACCTTCAAGTTTGACCTGGTCCGCAAGAGGGTTGCTACCCTCCAAGAGGAATTGATTGAGGCTGAAGCCTATATACAGGCGACGGAACTCTGTGCCGTCAATCACTCGTTGGAACCCAAGAGGTCCGACGAGAGAGACAACCAGCCTACACTGCCGGCAAAAAAAGAAGAAAAGAAAAGAAAGGAAGTCTGGGCAGCGGACCGCACTGGTCAGCCGTCCCAGAAGAAACAGAGAAAGTTGAAACCGTAGGTCCCCAAGTACGAGTTCATCAAGGACTGCTCCTCCATCCTCATGGAGATTAAAGACCGGTTGACCCTTGAAAAACCGGCTGCTATAGCCTTAGGTGGCTATTGGACCGTCTGGCTAATGAGGGGGCTCTAAAGTCTTACCCGGTGAAGTCCAAGGCTAACCCCTAATCTAACAGTGGACAACCGTCAAAGAAGTCAGCTGTGAGCTCTGATATTGATGAAGAGCACATCTTCACCATAGCAGGCAGCTTCGCCAGCGGGGGTCCTACCATTCGGGGTACCAAGGATAACATCCGGAAACTATCCAACCTAGAGGATGAGGGCTAGACGTTGAAAGACACCTTCCCTAAGGTCTTCATCTCTGAGAAGGATCGGGGTATGGTTAGGCGGCCCCATGATGACCCCATCGTCATCAAATGCAAGGTTTCCAATCAACGAGTTGGCCGGATCTTAATTGATACCGGGAGCTCGTTTTACCTAATCAGCTACCAGTGTTATGCAAAGCTCAAGTACAAGCCTAGAAGCATGCACAAGGATCCTCACCCCCTAGTCGGCTTTGGGGGAGGATTAGTACATCCGGTGGGGAAGATTGACCTACCCATCCAGCTAGGAGAGAAGGGGGAAGGACGACGCATGGTCGTAAAATTTTTGGTGCTCGAGGAATTGACCGCCTACATCCTCATTCTGGGCCTTCCTACCCTCAATGAGTCCAAGTCAGTCATCATCCCATCCCACATGATGATTAAGTTTGAGAGGGATGACGGGTCAGTCGATGCCCTGCGCGGGGACCAAAAGACGGCTAGGGAGTGCTACCTCTCAGACATCAAGCCGACTGCTATTGCAGCGGGCCGTAATGAGGAGCCCGTCAACCTTGATAACGAGGAAGTTGGCCTGTTCCCAAAGCAGCCGACAAAAAGAGAAAGGCGGACCAAATGGCGCCCATCAAAAAAGGAAAATAGCAATCACTTACCGAGGAAAGGTCGGATGAGAGAATTGATGTCGTCCTAGACGACAGCCGGCCTGACAGAACCGTCAAAGTTGGGACGGTTTCTTTTGAAAAGTTGGGAGAAAATTTGTTCCAACTCCTGAAGGAGTTCAAAGACATTTTTGCCTTTGAGGTGAAGGAGATGCCAGGCGTCAGCCCGGATCTAGCCGTCCATAAACTCGCCGTTGATCCCAAAAAGAAGTCGGTTAGGCAAAAGAAGATGGATCATGGCGAGGAGAGATCTCAGGCGACAGCCGCCGAGGTCAAAAAGCTCCTGGATGCCGGGTTCATTCGGCAATGCCACTACCCGGATTGGGTATCAAATGTTGTCCTCGTCAAGAAGCCGAATGGTACCTGACGGATGTGTGTAGATTACACAGATTTGAACAAAGCATGTTCGAAGGATAGCTACCCGCTCCTAAAGATCGACAGCCTAGTCGAATCCACAGCCGGTCATGCTTTAATGAGTTTTATGGACGCCTACTCAGGCTTCCATCAGACCCCCCTATGGAAAAAAGATCAAGAAAAGACGGCCTTCGTCACTGATCAGGGGTTGTATTGCTACACGGTTATGCTGTTTAGGTTGAAGTATAAGCCTGCTACTTTCCAACGAATGATTAACACGTTTTTCATCAATCAAATCGGAAGGAACGTAGAGGCGTATATTGATGACATGATAGTCAAATCTAAGCTACAGGCGGATCACCTAGCCGACCTCCGAGAAACCTACACCACCCTCAGGTGGCACAAGGTCATACTTAATCCCAAAAAGTGTGTCTTTGGTGTCAAGTTTGAGAAGTTTCTCGGATTTCTGATTGATCAAAGAGGTATAGAGGCTAATTCGGAAAAAGTACAAGCGGTGATTGACATGAAGTCATCGCGCACTGTCAAGGAAGCCCATAAACTTACCAATTGCCTGGCGGCATTTGGAAGATTCCTCGGCCGGTCAGGCGACAAGTGCCTCTACTTCTTCCAAGCAATCAGGAAGAGGTCTAGATTTGAATGGGGAGAGGAAGCTGAAGCAGCATTTCAGAGGTTAAAGCAACACTTGCACTCTTTGCCAAGGCTAGTGAGTCCCCTGCCTCATGAGGCTCTCTACATGTACCTAGCCGTCTCAGATCACTCCCTTAGTGTTATTCTCCTTGCTGAGAGAGATGGAAAACAGCTCCCTGTGTATTTAATCAGCCATATACTCAGAAATACTGAGCTTTGGTACCCAATGATTGAAAAATTTGGGCTGACCCTTTACAAGGCAGTCAAGCGGTTGAAACCTTACTTTCTGGCTCATCCGGTGATTGTCTATACTGATTAGCCACTCAAGCGTCCAATAACTACTGTAGAGTCATCCGGTAGAATGATTAAGTGGGCTGTTGAAATGCAAAGTTTGGAGATAACTTTCGAACCTAGGCGGGCAGTGAAAGGTCAGGCGTTTTCCGACTTCATTGTTGAAATGACTAGGCCGGCACTGCCGGAGAATATTTATCAGGTTTGGAAGTTATTCATAGACGGAAGTTCTACAATGAACGACTGTGGTGCAAGCGTAATTTGCAAATCTCCGGAAGGGGATACATATGAATATGCACTACGGTTCAAGTTTCAGGTTTCAAACAATGAAGTTAAGTATGAGGCCCTGCTAGCCGGTATACGGATGTGTAAGGCGGCAGGGGCAAGGAAAGTTAACGCCTGCTCGGATTCTCAATTGATTGTTAGCCAATTCAATGGTGACTACAAAGCCACCCATCCGGCAATGATCAAGTATCTGAAGGCGGTCAAAGATGAGGCTGGGACCCTTGATGAATTTCATCTAAGTCAGGTGCCCCGGTTAGAAAATAACCAGGCGGATGCTTTGTCCAAACTGGCCTCATCCGCCACATGTGATACGCCTAGGTCATTCTTCTGGGAAGTCATGGAAAAAAGAAGTATTGAACATGATCCCATTGGAGTTCTTGACCGAAGCTCTACCTGGATGTATCCCATCCGGGATTATTTGGTAGACGACACTCTGCCGGATGCCCCTTCAGAAGCGGCAGCACTGAAAATGCAAGCCCTGATCTTTGAAATGTACAAGGGAGAACTCTTCAGAAAGGGTTACCTCCAGCCGTTGCTGAAGTGTGTTACCCCCGAAAGGGGAAAAGATGTTCTAGAGGATCTGCACGCGGGCTTTTGCACTTCACATATAGGCGGCAGAACTTTAGCAAAGAGGGCCAGGCGGTAAGGCTATTTTTAGCCCACTCTTGAGGCAGACGCCATGGAATTGGTGAAGAAATGTGACAAGTGCCAGAGGTTTGGCCGACTTATTCACCGTCCGGCAACACACCTGACGGCTATCTACAGCCCGGTTCCATTTGAAAAATGGGGCATGGACATCTTAGGTCCTTATACGCCTGCATCAAGCGGAAGAAGATACATTATAGTGCCTGTAGACTACTTCACCAAGTGGGTTGAGGCAGGGGCGGTCAAGGGCATTAAGACAAAGGATGTCATCTCCTTCATTTGGAGAAACATCATCACCCGGTTTGGGGTCCCTATGTCTATGGTCTTGGACAACGGTCCTCAGTTTGAAACGCCTATACTCAAGAGTTGGTTGGGAGATCAGGGGATCTCCCATTGTTTTGCATCCGTTGGCCGCCCCGAGGCAAACGGTCAAGTTGAGGCCTTCAACAAGCTTATCTCAGAAGGCATAAAAAAGAAGATTGAAAGAGTTGGCGGTCTTTGGGCGGATGGGTTACCTCACGTCTTTTGGGCCATCAGAACAACTGAAAAAGGGGCAACCGGTGACACCCCATTTCTCATGACATACGGCACTGAAGCCGTTCTACCAATTGAACTTTATGAGCCAACACTCCGAGTCATGCTCTATGATGAAGAGGCTAATTAAGAGGTCATGCGTCTAGCATTGGATTCACTCCCGGAGCGCAGGGGCAATGCCGCCTTGCGTCATGAGATATACCGTCTAAGAATGACGAGGGCCTACAACAAAAGAGTACACAAACGGCCCCTCAAAGGGGGGGACTTTGTACTACGTAAGATGGAGGAAACCGATAGGGCGAATGAACAAGTATAGCTAACCCCTAATTGGGAAGGCCCCTACCGGATTTTTGAAGAAGTTAGAGGTGGCACCTACCGCCTAGAAACACCAGACGGCAGGCGGCTAGCCAGAACCTGGAATGTAGATAATTTGAAAAAGTACTAATTCTAAGGAGTTGTAAATATTTTTGTAAATAGAGTATATTAATGAAAAGAATACTTTATTTCAATCGTTTTTGTATAAAGTCCCGTGTGCAATGCACAACCGGGCATCTTTCAAGTCCCATGTGCAATGCACAGCCGAAAATCTTCTAAGTCCCATGTGCAATGCACAGCCGGGCATCTCCTAAGTCCCGTGTGCAATGCACAACCGGGCACCTTCTAAGTCCTATGCGCAATGCACAACCGGGTACCTTCTAATTCCCACCTGTGCAATGCACAACCGGGCACCCGTTTGCTCAAAATGAGAGGCTAAGTACCTAACTTAGCTACTCAAAAGGCATAAGGCCAACATATTTTAAACCGCATGCTCTAAACCATGAGCAGGCATCCGGCGACGCCCATTTGGGTGAATTCGTTGAAGAGGACATCTCCCTTCCGGGTGGTACATTGTTCTACGCGTCATAAACTCAAATGGCTTTAACCAGTTAGTTTAAAGATAACCAATGACCTATCGCAATCAAGATACACCCGGTTATTGCCCCAACACAATACAAATGGTGAATTAAATCTTGTTAAGCAACTGGCTTTTGCCCAAAAGAACTACAGCCGGCTCCCGCTTCCATGCTGAAGTACAACTCTGTTGACTTCAAAATTCACCTGGCTAACCGCACCAAGGCAATACAGCCGGTGAATTATATCATAGATTGAAATCGGCTATTGCCCTAAGGCAATACAGTCGGTGAATTATATCATAGATTGCAACCGCCTATTGCCCCAAGGCAATGCAGATGGTTCAATCCACCTTGATTAGCAGCCGACTTTTGCCAAAAAACACCCCGGCCGGCCCACGCTCCCATATGTAAGGTCAAACCTTGTTGACCTTAGCATCCACTTGGCTATTTCCCCAAGGCAGTACAGGCGGTAATCTATATTTTTGTACGCAACCGGCTTTTGCAACGAAGCATTACAACCGGATGCGATTTGAAATGCATACGTCCGGCACTAGGCTACCTGCATGCCACCAAAGGCATTGACAGGTACCCAAGTGGTAACCTGCAGCCGGGCGAGCGTGTACCCTGAGTTTGATTCAGCCGGTACAGCTGGCAAATTAAACTTGGATCAATCCTGTCGTAAAACGGTCAAGAACCGCCTATTCGTTCATCCGGATGCTTATGGACGGTTTCCTGCTTAAAGTTGGTAACAGCAAACAACCATCCAGGGGCATACAGAGCCAATGCATCCGGCATACAGCAAGATATTCATTCAAAGCAAAATTGCAAAAATTGAAAAATTGAAAAATTGCTAATATTGAAAAGAATTGAGATGAAGTGACAAAGCAAACCGACCTAGTCGGCATATATATATATATATATATATATACATATATATATATATATATATATGTATATATATATATGTATATATATATATATATGTATATATATATATATATATATGTATATATATATATATATATACGGGGAGGTTCCGCTAAAAACAGGGCTTATGGTGAAAACTAAAAACAGAAAATCTCAACCATCCATTATTACTAACAAGATCTAACAGTTTAAAAAAAATAAAATAACATAGAGTCACTATATATAAAAATAACGTAACTATATACAAAAATACGGTAACTATATCAATTTTTACAACATTTGTCACTATATACAAAAATAGGGTAACTATATCAATTTTGATCCTATTAATAGAAGTCACTATATACAAAAATAGGGTAACTATATCAATTTGACAGCATTTACATAGAGGTCGCTATATACAAAAATTGGGTAACTGTTTCAATTTTGACCATACTACTAAAACTAGAACTCTAAAATATCATCAACAATTAAATGAAATGAACTTAAGCCACTGGGTTGAGCACGCATATCTTGAATTAAACCCAAGCAATCACTTTCCAGTTTCAACCACTAACTTATCAATGCCTTCGTCCAGCGCTAACTTCAGACCCCATAAAATTTCATTGGCCTCTGCTACCTTCGTATCCCACTTCTCAGGACCCTGAGCTACCCCGCAGCAAAGAACATACCCCACACTGTCCCTAAGAACAGAGCCCAATCAAGGACAAAGTTACTACATGTAAGCCTATCACTCAAGTAACTGTACCTCCAACCGCACAACCAGTTACCATCGGACCACCCTGCAACCATCAGCTCGCCACCGCACCAAATCTCGACTACTGCACCGCTTACCAAACACCGATCCGAGTAGTAGAAACTCCCGAACCACACCACGAGTAGCCACCTAAGCAAAGACCATCAACCGTAAAAGAATATCAAAATTCTAATTGCAAAACCTAGAAATCAAATTCGATACATAAATAGAAAAATTATAAATCATATTAAACATAATAATCAAACGAATATCAACCTAGCTTATCCAAAAACATTATATATAGGTGTAAATTAGAAAATCATATTATCGACCCAAAACAAATAATACCAAGAAATTAAGTTCAATTTTATCAAAATTGCACTGATATGAAACTCAAATAGACGTGAAAAAGCTCAAATAAATTGTAATTACTCCTACGATTTTGAAAATTAGATTGAAAAAATCAGTTTGATTTTAAACATAAATGTAGAAAATAAAAAAATTAAACAAAAAATATCAATGAAAAAGTCACTTGTGAGATTCACCTTTAAAGCTAACGTCAAAATTATTAAAGATTGAAGCAAAATCCACTGAAATTTGATGAGTTTAACATTTATTTTGAGTTGGAAGGAGAGAATGAGTGAGATGAGAGAGAAAAAATCAAGAGATTATGGAGGAGAGAGAAAAGAAACATACGGCATAATAGAGGAGAGAGAATGAAATGTTATTTGAACCAATTAAATTATTATGAAGTACGAAGTACTTCGTAGAAGGCATATATGATCTCATCCGTTAGATAGAAATCAACGATCTAGATTAACCGTTTTCAGTTTTCAGATTTAATCTTGTTTTTACATGATCCTCTTCCTATATATATATATATATATATATTAACAATTCAAATGTTAACCGGACCCCCGTCCGGTGAAAAGTGATACATAAATACATGGCTCGCAGGCCGAATGAAAAGTAGGAGTTGGAAAAAAGTAGTTTGGCTACTACTGCTGCTGCTGCTGTTGTTGTTGTTGCTCCGACTGCTGGTCGTGACCAGCATTAGGGGCATCTTGGGTCTGCTGGGGTTGGGCTTCCTTTTCCCCACCCGACATTTCTTCCTATGCCTGCTCATCCCCTATGCCGGTCCACTCCTCGAAGGGCGCCGGCTGCTTAAGCTCGAGTACTTGAGCATCAAATACCTCTGTTGCGTATTTGTACCTCAAGTCGAAGAAGGCATAGTCGGTGTCCGGGTGGATCATGGACTATGCCATCTTCATGCGTGCTTCGTAGTCACGCTTATTCTCGGTGACCAGCCGGGTTTGTTCAACCGACAGCTGGTCCAGAGCTTCCTTCTTGGACTTAACCAGCTCATCCTTGGTCTTGTCTAGCTCTTCCCTCAGCCGGGTGACTTCATCCTTCAACCCAGCACTCTTCTTTTCAATGTCCTTCAAAGCCTGGATGTCGGCTTTGACTTGGTCAATTTGGAGCTGCCGGTCGCCAGCAGTTTGATTGGCTGTATCAGCAGCAGTCGTCAGCTCCCGGATGAGTTCCTCCTATTTCATCTCCCGGGATTTGTTTTGAATTTCAAGCATTAGGGAGTTGTATTGCGGCTGCCCGTTTCTGGGCATCCCTTACCTCCTCTTGCTTCTTCCGCAAGGGGGTTTTCATCCCATCCACCCTCAGTAGCACCTGCAAAGTCAGCCGGAAAAGGAGTTAGTTTCAGTCATAAGCAACTAGCAATTTTGCACAAAAGTACCCCATCCGGTAAATCAACAAAATTTCATGAAACTACCCCAACCGATATTTTACCTCAGCCAGCAGTGAGGTGATCCGGTCAAGGTTGACCTGGTTGATGCCCGACACCGCCTCCCTCTCAGACCGGGAAAGGGTCCTCAGCATTCTCTTGGCGTAATTTTGCATATCCAGCCAACGAGAAGCAGTATCTGCATCATGAGAGATATCGGTTAAGTGTTGGGCATAAACGACTCCTATATTCAGCCGGTTGCCGGAAGAATCTCCTGACTGAGAAGCATGAGACTTGACACGAGCTGGCCCAAGTGGCCAGGAGGGGTCAAAAGTGAAGTCCATACCTTGGTTATCAGGCTGAGGGGTTCCACCACCCCCACCCGCATTTAAGCCGGATGCAACAGCAAGCACCCAGCCAGTGGGAGCCACAGGCTCCTTCGATCCGGCCTCAGCCGGCCCCGAGCTTAGACCCAGACTTTGCAGACTTTTGCCTACGGTTGTGGGCCTTTCAGGAGCCGGTGTCCTACCGGCTGAGGTTAGCGCAGGGTCGCCTGAGACCCGTCGCCTCTGTAGAGCAGGCTGAGGGAGTTTTTCCCCCGGTCTCCTCACCATTTGCCGCAAGGAGCGAGGAACGTTCTGGCTCCCTGTCTGTAAAAAGATTTCAAAGCACGAGTGAGAATCAAAATTATTTACAGGACATACAGACGGCATAAGATCAGCCGGTTTTTACCCCACCGGCTTGGCCGCAAGTTGGGCCCGTTTCTGTTCGAGTTGCTCTTTCCTAATTTCAGCGGCTGACTTAGCCGGCGTTTTTCCGGGAGGAGTCATCTCTAGTCCTTTCTCTGCAAAATAGAAAAGGAAAATGTCAGGAGCATTCAAACACCATACATGCGGTATAAATTGCCGGTTAAGCAGTAAACCTTTGTCCCAAAAGGTGCTGAGACCACAGGCGGAAAGGAACGCCTCGTCTCTTAACCAGTCTGGATGAGGGACCCAGAATTTGGGGACAATGATTTGTGTCCCATCATCCTGTGGCTGGGTAGTTTTCTTAAACAGTCCCGGCTCCATAATGGCATCCCAAGCCGCAGCCGGCACTCTTGGGAGGGCACACTTCTTTCCTAACAGAGCCGGGTTCTTGTTGTAACGGCGTAGCCGGTGATTAGCAGCCGTAGATGGGGAAGAGACGAAGTAAAACTTGCTCTTCTAGCTTGTCCATTTGGAGGTCTTCTCCAATGTCATCATGTATTCCGGATGCGTGGTGAGTGTGTACCACGCATTCCAGCCGCTTGGGGCACGACTCAAGTAGTGCATGTGCACAAACGCCTCCTAGCTAGGCGTCACGTCCTGTATCTCGCAGGCGGCAATATATCCCAAAATATTCACCCAAGAGTTGGGTGATAGCTGCAAGACACCAAGGTCGTAACCCCTTAGAATGGCTTTGATCGTTTTGTGAAAGGGGAACCGGAGGCCGGCTTTGAATGCCGCCTCGTAGCAGCCGAAGTAATTGTCGACATGTTCTAGGTCGTCTTCCCAGACGACGGTTGCGGTAGCAGGCGGGACGCCTACTTCCCAGCCGGCCCCTACCGGGCGCTTCTCCAAAAATGCCGGGAGTGTTGCGTTTAACGTCACAACATCCCGGGCGCTCATGTGCGACTCCATTGGATTATTTATTGAAGGCCAGTTATATGCCTCCTCATCATCTTGAGGGGCATCCGGTGTCATGGTAGACTCAGTAGATCCGGCTTCCTGATTGGTTTCTTCACTGCTTGAGCTCCTGGATTCTTCAAGAATCTCATCACCGGGCGTACTCGGGACGCTCGGTTGGTCAAAAGGAACATCTTCAACCGGAGTTCCGACTGAATCATCTGATTGGTACTCGGGGTCAACAACCGTTTTCCTTGTCCGAGCCATTCTCTCATGCACATGAACAAAGACGATCGGATTCATAGAAGAGTAAGGGTGATCCACATACCCCCAGACGGCATCCCCAGTCCTAGATTCAGCCGTATCCGGTGACCGGTTGACAACTGCCCTAGGCCGTGCCATGTGTGTATTGGGAGAGTCCATTATTCTCTAACCTATACAATCGGTAAACTCAAAAGGTTACAAGGGGGCAAAGGTGATACCTTGAATTTGTGAAGACGTTTTTAGAAAACTTGGCTGAGATTCCAAAATGTGGCTTGAAGATGCCACAGGCGGAGTAGTGTTGCGTATGAAAATCTGAAGCATAAAGACAAACAGTCAGGCATTCTGGAAGAAAATCACTCAAAGATACCTTAGACGGTATCACAAAGGCTTGCTCAAAGATACCCCAGGCGGTATCAATGAAGATTGCTCAAAAGACCCCCAGGCGGTATAAAGACCGGCTGTAGGTCTATACAAGGCAAATATGAAGGTTGCTTAGAAGTGCCCCAGACGGAACATTTCTAGCTGAGGGTCCATTGAATGGTTCAATTGAAAACTTCTCCAAGGATACCCCAAATGGTATCCATGAAGAATCGCTCAAAGACCCCCCAGACGGCATAAGGACCGGTTGAGGGTCTTACAAATGCAGGTCAAGAGCGAGTTATGAAGAAAATTGCTCGAGCATACCCTAGACGGTATAAAGCCCGGCTAAGGGTTTAGTGGATGCAAGCTTTGAAGATCATTTGTAAAAAGATACCCCAGACGGTCCATAACCGTCTGTGGGTCTAGCTTTGAAGATCATTTGTAAAAAGATACCCCAGATAGTCCATAACCTTTTGTGGGTCTAGCTTTGAAGATCAATTATTTGAAGATGACCCAGGCGGAATATTTCCGGTTGAGGGTCTATTGAATGCAAAAGGTTAAGATTATTGTCTAAAGATGCCCTAGACGGCATGTAACCGTTTGTGGGTCTCTTGAATGCAACCCCTTGAAGACAATTGTTCAGAGATGCCACAGGCGGTATATCACCGTCTGTGGGCATATGGAATGCATTATTGGAAAGTCCATTGTTTGAAGATACCTTAGACGGTCCATAACCGTCTAAGGGTCCATTTTTGAAGACCATGGTTTGAAGATACCCCAAACTGTCCAAACCGTCTGTGGGTCTACCAAATGCAAGACATGAAAGAAAGGGCTTAAGGTGCCCCAGACGGTCTAAGACCGTCTATGGTTCTACTCAAATCAAGAGAAAATCAAGAGTCAGACGATACCTAAATGAGTTGATTGAAGAAGCACTCAACCGGTATCCGGATGCGTTCGAAAGAGGAAGCTGGTTGCACAATTAAGCAGCCGGTATCAGAGCTCTCAAGAAATTTTTGCAAAGTCTGTAAAGTGAAAAGGAGAGAGGGGGTGTCTCTCTACTTATAGACAAACCCAGAAGGCGAATCGCCACCTTCTGCCTCAAGCCTTCGAATTCAAACTTCAAAGAAAAAAAGGCGGGAAGCAGACCAACCGTCGCCTCCCCACCGTTTGACACCTGTCACAGGTGACACGTGGCAAAGCCACGTCACACCTGTGAGGGGCAAATGTTTAGGGTAAAAATACCCTATGCCACATGGCCCATTAGCATGATGACACGTGGCAGCCCACTAGAGGCCCAACGGGATCCAATCGGATGCTGACACGTGGCATTGTACCCCCAATGGGGGAGCAGATCCTCATCTGCTATAAATAGAGGAAATTCCTCATTTATTACACATTCACAAACATTCATAAATACATACCAATAACCCGAGCAATATTAATTGCGGAATCTCTCTGAATCAGGGAGAAAAGCCCATTTACTTTCCGCCCGTTTACCCATCCAGAATCATACTAATTTGATCGTCGGAGGCGGAACTCCACCCAACCAGAGTTTCGTGGTTTTGCAGGTACAGACGTCAGGCACGCATATTCAGGATTGTAACTCTCCCGAGGGACTCCAAAAACCCCCGAAACAGGTGCAATAGCAGTAATGTTGTTTTTTTTTTTTACCTAATGTAAAGTTTAGGTAGGAGTCATCCTATAGAAATCCGTTCAAGGAAGAGTGTTGTAATACGCATCGTATGCGTAATATAAATGAATTAAGAATATCGCCAAACTTTCCCATGCAAGAATTAATATTGTTGCTCAGAACCTCATACTGGATTAGACATTTTACTGCATGTTTAATATATTGAGCAAATGCTATTTATGTAAGGTACTATAAATCTTCGTGATAAAGAAAAATCGTTTATCCAGGGGCGTTTTCGTAAATAAATTAACAAAATATCCTAGTCAGCATGATATTTTCGTAAATAAATCAACATTTGTAGGACCCGTATTTAATAAAAGTTTTTGACTTATTTATAGAAATATCACTAGATAAATACTACTTCCGTTTTTAAATACTTGCTCCATTTCTCTATGCGCGGAGTTTTTAGGAGAAATTAGAGAAAGTAATAAAATATGGAGGTAGTGGGTAGGTGGAAGAATAAAAAATTGTAAAAAACAAAACTAGTTGAGAGAATTGAAGGAGAGATAATATGAAATTAATAAAATATGATTTATGTTGGGTTCATAAGTTGTGAGAAATGAATTAAATATTGTTAAAGTTTTCTAAATAAGGAAATAAAACAAGTATTTCAAAACGGCTGAAAATGAAAAGTGGAGCAAATATTTAAAAATAAAACTACTTTTTTTATTTATCACGAAAACAAACTTGTATTTTCTTATAAAATTCGTCAAGGGAAAATATACGCAACAATTATTTGAGTATGTGGAGCCCTTTATATTTTTATCGTTCTTTTCTCTTCTTTTCCTAACATTGAACCAAACAAAGGGAACTCTCTCCCATTGTACTGTTGCCCAATTCAGAAAGGATTGTCATTCACGGTTTCTTCACATTTCTCTATCCTACAGTCCTCAAATCCATCCCTGCATCCCATTGTACTGTTGTGTTGTTGTGTTGTGTTGTTGCGCAATTCTTCGACGACTCAAGGCCTTATCTCAGCTAGTTACTTACTTTCACGTAAGTTTTAGTTTTTAACTTTACAAATAATTATTTCAAGTTTCAATTTTTAATATATACTTGTATTATCTAGTTGTTAAATTATATAGCTAGCTAATATTTGGTTGAATTAGGTTCAGTTTTTCAAGTGAGTAATTGAGTTACTTGTTAGATTTATAGATTATTGTCTCATTTGTCTGCTTATCATTTTTATACTTAACTCCATATTCTAACAAAATCAGTTCATAATTTTATATATGTTCATATTCATGTTTAATCAACAAGAAATAAGTTCTGGGTGTTGCTATGCTAAATGCTATTGGAAAAAATTCCTTGATTTTTCCTATTTGGAATCATGCCCACAACCTGTTTGATGAAATGACACTAGTAATATAACTTCATGGTATATTGGTATTGTTTTTGAATGGTGAAAAGGGTATAGCTTGAAAAATTTCGGAGATTGGATTTGGGAGAATGGTGAAAAGTGTATAGCCTGAAAATAGTTGAATTAGTTTGGCGAAACTCTTACAGAACTTCACATTGTTTAAGTTATGTTTTATTCGCACAAAAAAAAAAGTTAGGTTTTAAATTAAATTTTTTTTTTGGTTGGGATGTATATTATTATTTTTAGATTATGGTTTGCTTGAAAGGTGGAAAATTGGTATATTTGTTGTTTACTAGTGTATATATAAGTATCATTAATAGGGTAATTCGCTTGGATAAGTAGGTGTTATTTTGAGTATGTAATGTGTATTATCAAAACTAGGATAATTTTACTTGCTATGTAAATATACAAATTGGTTAGTTCTTAGGTTTTCATGATGAATAGATCATTGTTAAAAAAAGAATTAATCACGTCTTTTTATTAAATTAAGGAAAAAGCTAAGAAGCTAAAAGTGGAAAGAATAAACATTAAATAAACATTTATTACACCGATTTACTCGTGAATTTTCGATAAATTCCCAACTTAATACTAAAAGGGAAGTAAATTAAATGCTTATTACCCTTTTATTAAATATGTTGTCAAAATACAATTTTTTGTTCTGCGTGTCTTTAAGTTATCACTACTGCAATTTGCTTATGTGATTGAGTTGGCAAACTAACTACCCTAGTTGCTTGTGTTTGTTAAAAACTGTAATAATAAGTCGATCTGCATTATTCAATGTGTGTTGAATGTTGATTACTCTGTTTGTATCTTGCATATATAATCTCTTGTGGTTGTGATACTATCTCTTTGCATAATGGATTGTCATTCTTCCCTTACAGATCTTCATATCTGACTGCATATAATGTTGTACAAGTTTGATGAACCTTACCTCTTTAAGGATATTTTATTTTTATTTTTTAGCTTGGATTATTTTGTGATCAGTATATTAATTGATCATGCAGTAGGATATTTTGTGCACTAATGTTGTATAATATCATGATTTAGCTGCTATTTTTCTTGCAGTTGGTTATTTTTCTGAACTTATAGACTGACACTCCTAGTCAGAAGCTGTGGTGTACTCCATATTCAAGTTCCTGATTTTCTGAACTGCAATGCAGTGGGAAGCCAAAACTGAACAATAATGTTAGCAATGAAAGGAAGTTACACCTACCTTACACCATCATCATCAACCTTCCCTTTGATTTCATCCATTTTACGAACCTACCGTAAACCTAACTACACCTCATTTCATCGCTACAATTTGTTCGCATCATCTTCTTCTTCTGTCACTCCAATTTCTATCTCACCCATTTCCATTTCTCACAAACCCCAAATTCCTCTCTTTCTAAGACCACCCATCTACTCTACAACTCTACCTGACCTCCATAACTTCATTACTTGGGCTAAAACCCTTGCTTTTTCAATTGGGTCCACCTTTGTTGAAATTGACAATGGCCCAGATTCTACTTTGTTGGTTAGAGAGCTCAATTGGTTCCTTGATGATGCCATTGAGGACCCTTTAATTGTTTCTCAACTGGGTGTTTCTCAAATTGATGGATTAGGGTCAAAATTGGTGGGCTTGAGGGCAAGTTTGGATGAAATGTACAAGCTTTGGAGGGGGAGGATTGAGGAGAGGAGGCCTTTTCAGTATATTGTTGGGTGTGAGCATTGGAGGGATTTAGTGCTGAGTGTTGAAGAAGGGGTATTGATTCCGAGGCCGGAGACGGGGAAGATTGTTGACTTGGTTGAGAAAGTTGTGGGGAGTGAATTTGAGGATTTGAAGGATGGGGTTTGGGCTGATTTGGGGACTGGTTCTGGTGCTCTTGCGATTGCGATTTCGAGGGTTTTGGGTAAGAATGGAAAAGTAATTGCTACTGATTTGAGCCCGGTTGCAGTGGCTGTTGCAAGTTATAATGTGGAGAGGTATGGTTTACAGGTTAGTGTTGGAGCATTGGATGAATAGTTCATTGTTTATGATTGAATCAATTAGTAGAGGTTCACATGTTTGCTATGATTTAGTTGGTTTTGATGTTTGGTAGAATTTTATTTAGTAATGTAAACCATTCTTGTATATGATTATGGGTATAGTATGTTATCTTGTTCAAACATGTTGTTAATTTGATCAAATATTTGATTGAGTTGTGCATTAGGATCTTATAGAGGTAGAACAAGGATCATGGTTTGAGCCTCTTAAGGAATTTGAAGGACAACTTGCTGGTGTTGTGAGTAATCCACCTTATATACCAAGTGAAGATATTAGTGGGCTACAAGCTGAAGTTGGCAGGCATGAACCTATTCTTGCATTGGATGGTGGTGTGAAAGGCATGGATGATCTTTTTCATCTTTCCACGAGAATGTCTATAATGCTGAAACCTGGTGGTTTCTTCGTTGTTGAGGTGCTTCTCTCTATGCCACTATAATCCTGCTTTTGTTTAGGCGTTAATTCAATTTAGGCTATTATATAAGTCATACTTGCTAACCTCTCTTTTGGTTATTGCTATTCAGCCTTAATTAAAAATTCTTAAGAAAATTTGTACAGGCATTGAAGATATTTGTTCCCGTTCATTCTTGACACTCATGGCTGGTTTGATATTGGGTGATAAATGGTGTTAATAGTATTAAATTCGAGGGTAAATTTACTAGGTAAAAGGACTTGCCATCACACAACTACACCTTCATTACATCTAGAATTGATTATGAAATAAACCCCACATACTTGGCATTTAGCAGTAGGGATGCATTACAATAGACATTGATATAAAATTATTTTTGCAAAGTTAAATACAAATTCATTGCCATACCTCCATTTATTACATTGCACGGTTAAGGTCGGTTATATTAATCTTATGAGGCAGCTGATTTGGAATGTTAAATCTATTTAAGGCTGTGTCTAATTATAATCATGAAATTAGTTTTAATCACCCATTCACTCAACACTTAATTTACAAAATTACTTATCTTTGCGAAGAACTACCTTATAAAAACCTTTTCACTTTTTATTACCACTAAATATTGTTTTCCTTCGGAAGCAAGAGTTATTTGGGTTCTATCTAGGTCTACTCTTTATGTTTTCCAGTTCCTCTACTTGTCTTATCTCCATTAATATAGGGCTGAAGTACCCTCTTTTTTCAACTAAATCTCGACTTATCTCCTTGGAAACTTGTGATGCTCACTTCACAATTTTTTCCGTCCTAATTTTGGACTGTCATCATGAAAGGGTTCCAATTTTTAATTAAGTCAAGGTGGTTCCAACTCCTCACCTGTATTGGCTCCAATCCTCCATCGATCTAATTGGCTCTCAACTGTATTTGTGCTCCCCATGGTTGGGTATAATTTACGGGCGAGGAACACAATTTCGATGTGTTTCCTCTAAACAGTTGTTGCTTTGATTTTGATTTCTAAAATTGTCAATTCAGTTATTGTATGCAGAAGTACTTGGCTCCACCTTTCTATATTTTATGTCAATTCTGTGCATCCAGCTTGCGAAAATCCTTTGTAAAAGAATGTTAAATATGGTCTTCATTTAGAATGTAAAAAACAAGGGACTTGATCTATCATTCCATGCTTCCCGCCTGCCAGAATTTTGTGACCAATGGGTATTCTTTAAAACAATGAGATCTTATTTCTGCCTTTCAAGGCCATCTTTGTAAAGCACACAAAAGGGACTGCCATTCATTCTTTTATTTATTTATTTTTTATTTTAATACAAGAGTTAGTTTGGTTTCCTAGCTGTCATGGGCTCATGGCATGATCACCAAATGAAGATATACCATCCATGCAGAGAGTTAATGAACTAGAATGTCTTCCAAAATTTGTAGTTTTGGTCATTTGGAGGTGGTTGACCCAATATCATGGCTACCATTCCAACTGAGTGCTCTTGCTCTGCTTTGGGATACATCTTTCAATCTGATATATATCTGTCCTTGGCTTGAAAGGCTGGTTATGAACTTGATAGTTTTCCTAACTTCATTTTTTTTTCCTCCCTTAAGTTCCTAAACCATGCTCATTATCTTCTTTCACAAGAGCTTGGTCCACTATTGAGGTTTAGTTGTATATTTATTTTGTTAACGAACAAGAGCTGTAGTTAGTGGCGGATCCACGAAGGCACAAGGGGTTGCACATGCTACCCCTAAAAAAAAGAAAAAGTTCAAAGAGACTTGTTATCTTAAATAATCGATCTCTTTGAGGCTGCCATAACAAATGTCAACAAACTCGCTGCTTTGAGTGCTTTCCAAGTTAAAAGAAAAGAGACCTGTTATATATAAAAATATAACAGGTCTCTTAGGTTCTGAATTTTTTTTTATTGAACCTGCTTCCCATGTCAAAAGAAAAGAATCCTGTTATATATAAAATTGGTCTCTTACCTTCTATTTTTTTTTATTTTTATTGAAACAAATTACTTTTACTTATATTTGTACATAATATTTTGTTTTTGAAAGACTCTCATTTAAGTTATAAAAAATTATAAAGTAGTAGAATTTATCTACCAAAATAAATTTTTAAAATTTAAAGGCTAATTATTAAACGATAATACTAGTATATAATATAGAACTCTTTTCTAATTTTTGTTTTTTTTTTCTTATTATTCTATGCTACCCCTAATTAGAATTTCTGGACCCGCCACTGGCTGTGGTCCTTTGTGTTAGGCCTAGGTCACCCACCTTGTCGGGCCGCACGCACGCTCCACTCCACATTAGTATGATATTGTCCGCTTTGAGCCTAATCTGCACGGATTTGTTTTTAAGCACCTTCCTAAAAGGCCTCATACTAATAGAGTGTGCTCTTACTTATAAGGAGCTATTCACTTTCTTAATCTTTCCATGTGGGATTTGGGATGAACACCCCAACAAACCTCCCCTTAGACTAAGGACCACATAACTCAATCTCGTCGAAACATCGGCTCTGATACCAAGTTGAAGGGATCAGAAAGGGTAACTACGACACCCGCAATGTCACACAACCAAGACAATCAACCAATACTTCAATCCAATTAAACCAAATTCTCATTCAACCAAACTATCACAACCAAATCAGCAATGATGCAGTAGCAAAACAGCAATAATACCAACAATACTAGGAAGAAAACGATAACAATCAACACACAAGGATTATACGTGGAAAACCCCTTCGATGTGAAGGATAAAAACCACGGGACCGTTTAAGGAGTCCACCCTAACGACTCTTATCGATAATTGAGGGTAAAATAAACCCAAATTAGTGTACACAAGGTTTACACACCCACCAACATACACCAAACAATAAGAGATGAAAATAGAGAACAAAAGGAGTAGAAATCACCAAACAACAGCAGTTCTGTCCGAAGTCAATTTTGAGAGCTCAAACCAATGATCCAACCGTCCAAAATAAAGCCCTTTAAAATTTTAGCATGATCCCCCAGTGGAATTTCCGGCAACAGGGGATTTTCTGAAAGCTGTCCAAAGAAATCCGAAATTGGAAGCTCTTAAAACCTTCACTCTTTTTCTCTAACTTTTGTGCATGTGTTAGCTCTGAAAATGAATAGGTTCATAAAACTTCCCTTGGAAGCCACAAAACTCATGCCAAATATTGACCTAAAATAAGACTTAACAAGTCCATAATACATGTGTCTAAAAGCAATATATGGGTATTGCAAGTTTGAAGAAAGACTTGTCCAAGTCATTTGACATGAAAGACTTGGGTCTTGCAAAGCAAATCTTAGCCATGGAGATTGCTCGTGACAGGAAAGCTATGGCTTTCACAAGAAAAGTATATTGAACGGGTGCTTGAAAGGTTCAATATGAAGCATGCCAAGCCTATTAGTACACCACTAGCAATGCATTTCAAGCTAAGCAAGAAGGCTTGTCTTACCGAGGAGAAAAAAAGTATGTCATCCATTCCTTACTCTTCTGGTGTTGGTTCTTTAATGTATGCTATGGTGTGCACTAGGCTAGATATTGCTCATTTTGTCGGTTTAGTGAGCATTTACTTATCCAATCTGGGTAAGGCTCATTGTGAAGCAATGAAGTGGATTTTCTGCGGGGCACTTCCAAATTGTGTCTGTGTTATGGAAGTGGCAAACCTTTACTTGAAGGTTATACAACACATGGCACGTGATCTCGATAACAGAAAATCTGCCTCAGGTTATGTGTTAACATTTTCAGGGGGAATCATTTCATGGCAATCCAAGCTACAAAAATGTGTAGCATTGTCAACAACCGAGGCGAAGCGAGCATAGAGATGCTATGGCTTAAAAATTTCCTTCGAGAGTTGGGTTTGAAGCAAGGAGAATATATAGTGCTTTGTGATAGTCAAAGTGCTATGGATTTGAGTAAAAATGCAATGTATCATGCTCGTACCAAGCATATTGATGTTAGATATCATAGGTTACGAGATGTGATTGAAGAGAGGCATTTGAAACTGAATAAAGTCCACACCGATAACAATGTTGCAACAAAGATGGTTCCCGGGAGCAAGCTTGATATTTGTATCAAGCTTGTGGGAATGAGCTTCAAGTGTTTATTGAAGCGTGTTGGTCTTCCCCGTGTTGGCTGGAGGGGGAAATTTATTATGGTTCCAGCCAATTTGCGATACCCGTACATTGCTTTTAGACACATGTATAATTGGCTCTTATTATGGACTTCTTAAGTCTTATTTTTGGGTCCATATTTGGCATGAGTTTTGTGGTTTCCAAGGGAAGTTTTATGAGGCTATTCTTGTTGTACTCAGCATTTTCAGAGTTAACACACGCACAAAAGTTAGAGAAAAAGAGGGTTTCAAGTGCTTCCAATTTCGGATTTCTTTGGACAACTTTTAAAAAATTGCCTGATGCCGAAAATTCCACTGTTGGATCGTGCTCAAATTTTGACAGCTTATTTCTGACATCAAGGGCTTCATTTTGGAAGGTTGGATCGTCGGTTTGAACTCTCAAAATCGTCTCTGGACACAACTGCTATCTTTTGGTGATTTCTACTCCTTTTGTTCTCTATTTTCATCTCTTATTGTTTGGTGGGTGTGTAAACCTTGTGTAGACTTATTTGGGTTTATTTTACCCTTAATTATCAATAAGATAAGTTAGGGTGGACTCCTTAAATAGTCTCGTGGTTTTTAACCTTCACATCGAAGGGGTTTTCCACGTATAATTCTTGTGTGTTGATTGTCATCGTTTCTTCCTAATATTGTTCGTATTATTGTTGTTTTGCTATTGCATCATTGCTGATTTGGTTGTGATAGTTTGGTTGTGTGAGAATTTTGGTTTGATTGGATTGAACTATTGGTTGATTGTCTTGGTTGTGTGACATTGCGGGTGTCGTAGTGGCCCCTTCCGATCCCTACACTTTGTATCATAGTATCTATATGCATATTTGTTGGGTTAAAGTAGCTCAGCGTTCTCATTCCTGAACATCCATGCCTTGGGCCTTTTGAGCATGAACCTGCTTTTACAATTGTTTTTTCATCCTAGTTTGAAGGCCTGATAAATCTTTTGAGCATCCTGTCTATATTGTTAGTACGATTTGTTTTGGGTACCAAGAAACACTAAGAAATTATGTTAGGAGATACACTAATAACAATTATTTAGATTTAGACTAAATTTCGTGTATAGAATGGGGGAGTCGAGCATTTTAGATGGTCATTTCACCATGACCTTGTCACCGAGTAATGTAAAATCAGTACTTTTGTGGTGAATATTGAAATTGGAGCTCGTTTCTAATAACTAAACCAGGGCATCAATAATTAAAACATTTTCTAGAAATTGTGATAGGAGATACCTCTGTGAGTGATGAAGACATAAACATGGTGTATGTGCGGAGAATTAGGAGAGTAGAGGTGGAGATTGCACTGAAGAAGATGAAGCCTATGAAGGCGGTTGGCCCTGATGGTATACCGTTAGAGGTGTGGATGTGTTTGGGTAAGATTGGTATTGATTGGTAAACAGACCTCTTTAACAAGATATGGAGGGCTATGAAGAGCACCTTGGTAAAACAAAGGAGACGCTCAAGATTGTTCTAACTATCGAGGATTCAAGCTTCTTAGCCACACTATGAAGTTGTGGGAAAGACTAATCGAACATAGGTTGAGGGCATGTACAAGCATTTAGGATAACCAATTTGGTTTTATGCTTGGGAGATCTACTATGTAAGTAATCCATTTGATAAGACAAATGATGGAGTGTTATAGGTAATGAAGAAGGATCTTCATATGGTCTTTATTGATTTAGAGAAGGCATATGATAAGGTGCCAAGAGAGGTATTTTGGTGGGCAATGTTGAAGAAAGGTATAACAAAGGTACGTGGACCTGGTTAAGGATATGTATCGGGATGTGTCAACAAATGTGAGGACATGTGGAGGGTTGACAAAAGATTTCCCTATTACAATTGGATTGCTTCAAGAGTCTGCATTAAGTCCTTTTCTTTTTGCAACGGTTCTAAATGAAGTAATCGGACCAATTCAAGATGAGGTTCCATGGTGTATGGTGTACGGTGTATGTTGTTTTGGTGGATGAAACTAAAGATGGGGTTAATGACAAATTGGAGCAATGGAGGCAAAGGTTGGAATCTAGAGGGTTTAAGCTAAGTCGGAGTAAGATTGAATATTTGGTATGCCGCTTTGGTACTCAGAGGTGGTTTAAGTCGGGGTGGCTTATGTGGAGAACGACCATGGGAGTGTTATGTGACCGAAGCATTCCTTTACAATTGAAGGGGAAATACTACAGGATTGCCATAAGACCAATGTTGCTCTATGTTACAGAATGTTGGGTATCTGAGAAGGAGCACATTAAAATGATGGAGGTTACGGAAATGCACATATTAAGGTGGATGTGCGGGAACACTTTAAGAGATAGAATAAAAAATGAGGTTATTCGCAAGAAAGTAGGGGTGGCAAGCATTGTAGACAAACTAAGGGAAAATCGTCTGCGTTGGTTTGGACATGTAAGACGGAGATCCGAAGGTGCATCGGTACGAAGAGTGGAAGAGTGAGACCATGGAGGGGTTAAACAAGGGAGAGGGAGGCCAAAAATGACTTGGTTAGAAGGAGTTTGGAAGGAAATGAAGTATATGGGTTTGCATGAGGATGAGGCATTGGATCGTAAGGGATGTAGGAGGAAGATTTTTGTCGATGACTATATGGAATAATCACTTTTGGTTCATGTAGGCGACTCCACTTATGGAAATTGTTATCTAGTGTGTTAACAAACAGAAAAAGATAAAGAATATTGTTTTAAAAAAAAAAAAAAAAAAAAAAAGAAAAAATGTTTAGGTTGGTTTTTGCTGAACATGTGTATTTGGTAGTGCAAGGAACTAGCCCAAGCCACCATTGTTGTTCACATATGCACGCAATAAAAAATCACCAAATGCTTTTAGTTTGTCTCAAGGGCAGAAAAGTAAATTTACTTGTGTTTGTTAGGTTGTTATTATGGAGAAGTGGAAGGGAATAATTCAGTTATGAAGTTTGTTAGGGAGTTTTACTTTAAATAGGAGATTGTAATAAGGCCATGGCAAGAAGAATATTGATTGATAATTTTCTCATATTCTTCTTTTTTCTCGTGGGAGAGCCCTTACCTCTCGAAAGTAAGGAGTAGTATTGCTTGGTTGCTTAATTTTTAATATAATAATCTATCTCTAAAGCTTTTTCTTACAATTAGCCTGAAATACAGTGATTCTTATCAGGTAGCTTCAAACAAAATTTTCTTTACATGAAAATCCTTACCCACTTTTCAGAAGCCTTTTTAATTGTCTTTGAGACACTATTGCAAACTTTGTAAGTTGCATATATTAAGAGAACTGCGAAATCTTTTGGAGTTTTTGCTGAGGAGCAATTTCCAGCTTAAGCAAGAAATCACTAAGATTTTATTTCAATATTCAATAATGCACTGAGTTGGTTGTGCCTGATGCTTTACCTTCAATTCTATGAAACAGACAAATGGTGAAAAGCAATGCAGGATACTCACAGACTACCTGAAAAATGCGTCACGAAATAGCTTCTGTGACGTGAACATAATTTCAGATTTTGCTGATATTCCACGGTTTGTGACTGGACGTCGTAGATAACCAGATACATTACATGTTATGTGAAGTCTGATAGATGAAAGGTACCCTTATGGCCTACAAAACTTCCGTTTATTATATGTAGTTGATTTTTTAATTATTGTTCTGTGACATTATTTTTTGTGGTGTGTTTTAGCATCCATTGCATGTTCTGAATCTCCTAAGAATAAAGCAGATTTGCTTGTACGGTATAGAACCTGTAAAATTGTTGCCAATCAAAATTAAGAGATATTGGGTTATTGCCAGAAGTAGAAAGCAGGTAGAACCATATTGATATTAGGGTTCATCTGCTTGTGTATTGTCGAGTGCACATGGACAATATGAACATATAATTTTCGGTTGAAACATATGATGTCTATGCAGTATTTACCACTATTGATGGATGTGTTTGAAGCATTATTGATTCACTGCATTTCAATCATTGTCTCATTTTTCAGTTTTTCCCACATGTTACTTGTACAGTCTGTGGTAAATGGAAATAAATGGTGGAATGAGTTTAAATTTATAAAGGAAAGTCATGCTAATGTCCTTGGTAATGCTTGTTTAACCCACATATCTCCTTTTTCTTCACATGTTTTCGTTACTGCTTAAAGCCGCCTGTAAAGTATCAATGAAAATTTACGAAGAAAAAGTCTGCGAATATGAAATCAGTTAATAATTTATTACTACCATTACTATTTATTGTCACATACCAAATGGTTCATTGTTGCATTGTGACTTGGTGGATTAGTATTGCTGATTTTTGCTCATTGGGCTGATGATTCTTGCTCTTTTGGCTGTAGATTTTGGTCATCCCTTAAGCTGTTATGTGCATGTTATCTGAGTATCTGACACATCAGCATTGGTTGGAGTTGTGTTGAGATTTCTTTTGCTGGCTCCTGGCTCTTTAGGTCATGTATTTTCAAACAAGGTATAAATATCCAGGAAGATGCTGCTATCTGGCTGGTTTGCTGCTACTATTGTCTTTTTGGTTTGCCATAACACCAGACCTCCATTCTTCAGTCACTGTCTTGTCGACATGTTAGCTTTCAGCTTAAACCATAGGTTTGTTAAATGCTAAGAAGTTGGGGCTGATACTAATCTATTTCTAGGTAATTTGAGAGCAAAGATTGGTTTGCCATAACACCAAACCTCCATTCCTCAGTCACTCACAAGTTCACTCTTCTTGCTTCGATTTTGAAGACAGCTGCTTGACAAAACAGCCAATAGTTGGAGAAAAATGACATGGCAAGTCAAGTACTAGAGACCAGGCTGTTGAGGTTACTACTTTTTCTAATCAAGCCAAGTACTTCTATTTCTGAAATGGATATCCACTTGTGCAGATAATTTGGTGCGTTGATTCAGGTGACTGCTGCTAGAGTGCTATCTCAACCTTTTGTCGAAATAACATAGCAGTTGGAAAAAAGAGAATACTTAGTCTAAACTCCAAACTCCCAATACCTCCTTTCCTGTGTTGTTTCTGGAAGTAAAACCATTTGTTTCAGCTTTACTCGGCCAAGAGTTAATGCAATTTTTTTTAGTTTTTCTCAAATTCTGTAATGTGATATAAATGGAAAAATATATCTCGAATTCTGTAATGTGATACAAGTGGAAAAATATATCTCGAATTCTGTAATGTGATATAAGTAGAAAAATATATTTGCAATACAAATACTGAATAGTTGAATCATGCTGGTAAATCAGACTTTTAACAGAATTCTAATGTTATTATTCCCTATATTTTGGTGGCGCTGTGGTAAGATGGGTAGCAGTTACACGAGGCAAGTCATTGGTAAATGGTGGCTTGTCACCATAACCATTGTTGGCAATGTTAAAAACTTGACACTGTTGTTTTAGTTGATGCTATCCATTGTGACGTTGGTGCTGTTCTGGTATGACTGGTAAAATGGAAATGCGTGTTATTGAAATAATGTGTAGAATTTTAATTATCATTAGTAATATAAAGATTATTTTAGTAAAATAAGGGATATTCGTAGCTTTGTTGGTGGTATTATGTATTGGTGTGAAAGGTTATCATGAATTCATAGACTACACCAAACAATTTTCTGTACACAAAAAATTAAGCGATTGATGTTCATTAGAAATAATGATTTGTTTGTTATCTTAAAGTTTAAAAATTAAGATTGAAAAGTTAATATGTTCCATAAATCTTTAGAAGATAAAATATGTAGATTGTGAGGATAAAACTGTTTTATAGCATATAAGAAAAGTAGATTATGTTGATAAGCTATTTTGAAAATTTACAGAAAATTGAATTGAAAGTTAGACACACTAATGACATGTCAAAAATTATATGACATGACAACATAGTAAAAATATGTCCATTATTTTGTTTCCATGCTACAATAATAACTTTGAAAATAACTAAGAGCATAGTCAATGGTAGTCCATTTTGGATGGACATGAAGAGAGAAAAAAAATAATAAAGCTTAAAAAATGAAAAGGTTGTATTTGGTGAGAAATGATTCATGACCAGGTCATGGCCAAGACCACTTGTTGAGTGTGGGCATTTAGTGGTATTTCGTCACTTGTCCAACAAAGAGAGGGTTTTTTTTTTTTTTTTTTTTTTTTTTTTTTTTTTTTTTTTTCAAATTAATGTGGGTTCGCGTGGGAAATGGAAGGAATGGAGAATCAATGCCCACAAAATTGGAGGGCAACCAATGTGAGTGCATGGGCATAAGTGGGCATGAGAGTTGGACATAAACGGGGTGGAAGAAAGAAAGTAATAGAAATTATGATGACCACCATCAACTTGGGCATCCATTGGCTATGCTTTAAGGGTAAGTTTATCCCTAGATCCAAACTTATACTCCATACTCTGCCACATCAGCTTTCCACTAATTTTTTTTATTAATTTTTTATTTATTATTTAGACTCATACAAGACTCTTTCTATTTTCACACATTATCCCAATCATCATTTTAACTAACATTAATTTATTTATTTGTTATAAAATATCTAAATGTGGATGACTATTATCCCATGTATTATCTAGAACATTCTACAGTTGGGTATTTGATTTTATCCGATGATGAAACCCTAGATAATATACATGTATATATATCCCGTATTAGATGGAATAAGAGATAGAATGTAACAAAAATTTCTCTCATATCTCTCTTTATTTCTCTTCCATATTTAACACGTTATTAGCACCATTGCTACAAAAATGTTATTATCATCGAAAATCAAAGACAAATCACAATAAAAAAGAGAAAAAGTAACAAAGATAATTAAATTACTGCAATCATCTATCATCCCGTAAGCTGCCGCCGCCGTTCACCGCTCCGGCCCCTGTTCTCGCTGCCGGCTGTCCCACAGGCGTCGCCTTTGGCCTCCCGTGCTCGGTGCTCCACTGCTACGTCATCCACTCATCCATATTCCGTGACTTTATAGGTGAATTACTAAATTTTTACCTCTTAATTTCTTATATTTTACATACTAATTGTTTTGTTAATTTGTTTGCAGATTTATATCTTGAATTCTGATAATAAATTATGATGTATTGAGTTCATATTGATTGATTAAGTCGAATTAGATACTTTAGTAGCTAGTGTTGGGTTTCGTAGAGTCCGACTCTACGCGGAAGGGAAACCCACCCAAGACCCGCACACTAATTAAAGCGACTAAGCATGCAATCACTAATTAAACAACAATTAAGAGAGAGAAAGAAAAGACATTCTTACCCTGGTCGCGTGCTTCGCTCGAATCCCGAGCTCTTACTTGAACCCCGCAAATGCAAGGTATTTGACGGCTCGTACCCACGAACCCGACCCGAACGATCCAAGTCCCGAAGGTTAGTCGAGACCCGACCAATAAAAACTAGAGTTTTATGAACTTAAGGTTTTCTCACTTTTCTAAAGGAGATGCCTTTTTAGTTCCATTCAAGTGTTCTTCCCAAATCCCAAAACCTTGGAATTTATAGGGAAATGAACCTTGAATTCCTACTCTTGATCAATGTGGGAGACTTGCAATTTTCCCATTTTATTTTAATTAAAACAAAAATAAAATTGCAATGCAATCAATATTTTACAAGTGGCAAAAGGAGGAAGAGAGATTAGGTGAGGACCATTTCCAAGGGGGGACCGTAACCTTGGTGCCCAAGGCAATGCCCACAACCCTTGGTCCCCACTTAGTCAAAATCGGCATCCCCCATGTGGCTGGTTGGCAGCCTGCCTTGGCTGCTAAGGCTGCCAGCTGACGCCTAGCACCAAGGCTGGGCAGCCAGCCAGCACAGTTAGCACCCCACACGCACATAGCGCAGCCAGCTAGCAAGCACCCTACGCATGCTGGGCGCTGCAATGCTAGGCATACGCACATGCACGCTGCTGCTTGGTGTTGTGCTAGCGATGCACACGCACACACACGCTGTTGCTTGGTGATGTGCTAGCGATGCACACGCACACACACGCTGCTGCTTGGTGCTGTGCTAGCAATGCACACGCACGCTGCTGCTTGGTGCTGTGCTAGCGATGTAGTGCTAGCAAGGGTGCCAGCGCCTAGCACCACGCATAGCATGGCACGCCTAGCATGCTTCTATGCGATGGTGCGTGGTTGCGATGGTGCGACGACCAGTGCTAGGCCTTGCCTAGCGCCAGCACCTAGCGTGCTAGCAAGGCCTAGCCTTGCGATGCTTGGGCTTATGGCCTGCTAGCACACACGCAAGGTTTCGATGCTTGCGGTGGCTAGCTAGCATGCATGGGCTTAGCACGCCTAGCATGCTAGGCTTGCGATGAGTCTTGCCTAGCCTAGCACTCACATGGATAGGCCAATGCGAGGCTACGACTAGGCTCGTACTTGTAACTTAATTGATTTCATGTCTCGTCGAATTCCAAACTCGACTCGACTTGTGACGCTCGATCTCGACGCTCTAAGCTCGATTTCCGACGTCTTTGTTTGTAAAACTCCGACGACTCATCAAATCCTTCGGATTGATTCGTCGTCTCGGATCGGTTGTTCGATTGGGTTCGACCCGAAGAGTTCAGTCAAGATGAAGCTGTAATATTAATTGTACATTAATTTTACTGATCGAAAGTGGCCTCCACCTAGGCATTCCGATCACTTGACCTTACTAAAGAATTAGCTATCTGATTAGGGGGATTTTCCCTTAATCACCTCTCGCCACGTGGACCAATCAGGGCCTGACAAGTGTCACCCAGTTGGGCTTATCAGGACCTGCCACGTGGCACGCTTCCATTGGTCCACCATGGACCCCCAATGTCATGCCATGTGGCCCTCTCAGCCTTGCCTAAACAGGTAATAAATTGGGCCCAAATCCCAAGAAAGCCCATTCAGTCCTAGGGTTGGCCAAAAACCCTAGAACCTAGCACGCTTCCCAAGACTATAAATACAGTCATAAATGCTCATTTATGACAAGAGACTGTTCACAAGAAACACTCGGATTACACTAATCCCAAGACAATCTCATCACTCGGTACCGCCTGCTAGACCCGTCCTAGCATCCGGCACCTATTTACATTCTGCTTTACAACTCCTTCATCTACTAACTTGATCGTTGGAGGCGAAGCTCCCTACCCAAGGAGTCTCCGTTATCTTGCAGGTACAAGCGCGTGGTTCCAGCCTCGAATTTGTAACTCTCCTAAGGGACACAGAAAACCCCGGAACATTTTGGCGCCGTCTGTGGGAGAGTATCTTTGAGATGGCATCACAATCTGTACCGACTAATAGTGACAAGCGTCCAGAGGACGACTACCAAGAAGACGAGCCTCATGTTTCTTCTGATCAAGACACTGAGCCTGAAGTTGAGACTCGCACGGCCCCAGACGGGTCCTTGAGAGCTCGACGCACTACTCCTCGTGAAAGGCAGGAACGGCAAGGCCAGGCTGGTCCAGGCCAAACAGTCGGACCTTCGGCCGACTCTCACCAAGCGGTCGACTGGACAACTCCTGTCTCGAGCAATGATCTTATGACAATCATGAGAAGTTTCAAGGGTGAGATTAAATATCTCATCAACAAAAAGGCGGCTGTTCCCCAAAAAGGGCAGTCGAGCAAAAAACCTTCCTATTCAGGAAAGAAGAAGTCATTGAAGGACCGTGAGGCCACCCCCCACCCTCGCCAAGAGGAGAGGCGGGTACCTCTAGTCAATTTGTCCAAGCACTGTATCCCTGCCTCATTGGGAAGGAAACCAATACGCCTGGTTCAACCAGACGGCTCAAAGAAATCCTACTCAGACGCCCGACTGCTGATTCAGCAAAAAAGGAGCCAACAACAGTCTGAGTCGGCCTCCACTTCTGATTTTCTTGACAGTGTACAAAACACTTCTATGAATCATTCAAGGTCAAACTATGAGATCCAGAAAAGCAGTACACACTCCGGTTCTAGCTCTCACCAGCAACAGTCGGCACCGTATGCCACTCAGCCGCCATATGTGCCGCAAACTCACTACTTTTTCCACCACCACCTTTTGGAGGTCAGATGGCTAAGAATGTCCAGCCTTTGGACTGGCAGTTACGGCTACTCCAACTAGGAGAACAACCAACCGCCTTCTCAAAGGAAATTTTACAAGCCGCCCAGCCGGCTAAAGTGAAAAATGTGTTAATAGGCGCCTACGATGGCACTGCTAACCCAGAGGATCACCTTATGACCTTCACCAATCTAATGTACCTTCAAGGATTGGACGATGCCACATGGGGTAGGTGTATTCCTGCCACTCTGAAGGGAGTCACCCAGCAGTGGTTCGGCAATCTGCCGGCCGACTGTGTCAACAACTTCAGAACATTGGCTTATTTGTTTGCATCAAACTTTTCCATGAACATACCTTCCAGGAAGACGACTCTTGATCTAGGAGCCGTCCAGCAGGGAGAAAAGGAGGGATTACGCTCCTACATAAAGAGATTCAATCTGATGAGGATACAAATACCAAACTTGCCGGATGAAGTAGCCTATACCGACTTCTTCAAGGGATTGAAGGACGGGTCGAACTTCAAGTTCGATTTTGTTAGAAAAAGAGTAGCTACTCTCCAAGAGGCAATGATGGAGGCCGAGACCTACATACATGCAGTCGACCTTTGTCACATGGGAAAGCAAGGAGATCAGAAACGGTCCGAGAAAAAGGAGAGTCGCTCACAGAAGGCGGCCCCCAAGGAAGATAAGAAGAGAAAAGATGTTTGGATGGTCGACTCCACTAGTCAGCCGTCCAGTAAGAAGAGAAAAGAGTTCACTCCATACTCCCCTAAGTATGAGTTCAACAAAGATAATCATACTATTTTCAAAGAACTTAAGGGCCGACTCTCACTTGAGAAGCCGACACCTATGAAGGGTGATCCTAGCAAGCGCAACAAAGGCAAGCACTGCCATTTTCATGATGACGTTGGGCATGAGACCAACGAATGCATTAGCCTTAAGCGTCTGCTGGATCAGTTGGCTGAAAAGGGTGATCTGGACTCTTATGTCAAGAAACCTAAAGGAAAACAGCCCCCCAAACAAAATCAGTAGACCAGGCAAAAAAGACAGAAGCCGGCCGACAGCTCTGACACTGATGAAGCTGCCAGGTATACAATAGCAGGCGGCTATGCAGGGGGAGGCCCGAATGTTCGGGGAAACAAGGATAGCATCAGGCAATTGGATGTTAACTCTGTTAATTGGGGTGAGACCTCTGGTACCTCGTTTCCTGAGGTTACTATTTCTGAGAAAGATTCTGGTGGTGTCCGACGGCCGCATGACGACCCAATTGTCATCGAGTGTAAAGTGGCCAACCAAAGAGTTTGCAGGATACTTATTGATACAGGGAGTTCGTCGGACCTCATCAGCCATAAGTGCTTGACCAAGCTCAAGTACATGCCTGAGAGTATACAACCTGTCTCCCATCCTCTCGTAAGATTTGGAGGGGGAGTCGTCCATCCGATTGGTCAGGTTGACTTGCCCGTCCGTCTGGGTGAGAGAGGTGAGGGCCGCCACATGGTCATTCGTTTTCTAGTTGTGGAAGAACTTACTGCCTACAACATGATCCTTGGGCGCCCCACCCTTAATGACTCCAAACCAGTTATCATTCCATCCCTTATGTTGCTCAAGTTTGAGAAGGACGATAAAACAGTCGGCTCCATAAGGGGGGACCAGAGAATGGCAGAGAATGTTACCTCACTGACATCAAAACAATGGTAACTTCAGACGGCTAAACTGGCAAAGCCATAGAAGAAGCGTCTGCTCAAGAGGCAGACGGCAGGAAGAGAAAAGCCTTCGAGGCGGAGGTCCAGAAAAAACATAAGCAATAGCAATCACTGGCTGAGGAGCGGCCGGATGAATTCCGCCCTCAGCCAGCTAGGGAGCACGTTGATGTCGCTCTCGATGACAGTCATCTAGACCGAACTGTTAAGGTGGGGACGACTGCTCTGACTGAACTTGGCAATGACCTTCGCCAGCTGCTGAAAGAGTGATATTTTTGCATTTAAAGTGCATGAGATGCCAGGTATTAGTCCAGACCTGGCGGTACACAAGCTAGCTGTCGACCCGAAAAAGAAACCGGTACGACAGAAGAAAAGGCATCATGGTGAAGAAAGACATCAGGCGGCCGCCGCCGAAGTAAAGAAGCTACTTGATGCGGGATACATTCGGCAGTGTTTCTACCCAGAATGGGTTTCAAATGTGGTACAAGTCAAGAAGCCGAATGGTTCATGGAGCATGTGTGTGGACTACACGGATTTAAACAAGGCATGTCCGAAAGACAGCTATCCTTTGCCAAAGATCGACAGCTTGGTCGACTCAACAGTCGGCCATGCCTTGCTGAGTTTCATGGACGCCTACTCAGGCTTTCACCAGATTCTTCTATGGAAAAAAGATCAAGAGAAAACTGCCTTTGTCACAGAACAGGGGCCCTATTGTTACACGGTCATGCTGTTTGGTCTAAAGAACGCCCCGACAACCTTCCAAAGAATGATCAACACTGTGTTTTTTGAACAAATTGGAAGAAATGTTGAGGCGTATATTGATGATATGATTGTAAAGTCAAAAATTCAAACGGACCATCTGGCAGACCTCCGAGAAACATTCGCCACACTCAGGCGGCACCGAGTCATGCTTAATCCAAAAAAGTGTGTCTTTGGAGTTGAGTCTGGGAAGTTTCTCGGATTCCTCATAAATCAAAGGGGAATAGAGGCAAATCCTGATAAGGTGCAGGAGGTCATTGAAATGCAGTCGCCTCGCACCATCCGAGAGGTACAAAAGCTAACAGGCTGCCTGGCAGCCCTCAGAAGGTTTCTTAGTCGGGCAGGCGACAAGTGCCTCTACTTTTTTCAGGCAATCAGAAAGAAAGTAAAGTTTGAATGGGGACCGGATGCTGAGTCGGGCCTCCAAAAGCTGAAAGAACAACTGCATTCCCTGCCGAGACTCGTCAGTTCTTTGCCAAAAGAAGTGCTTTACATGTATCTCGCAGTATCAGATCATGCTTTAAGTGTCGTCCTCTTAGCTGAAAGAGTCGGCTGCCAACTCCTAGTCTATTTTGTCAGTCATGTTTTAAAGAATGCAGAGTTGAGGTACCCACTGGTGGAGAAGTTTGGACTCGCCCTGTACATGGCAGTGAAAAAATTTAAGCCTTATTTCCTGGCACATCCGGTGGTCGTCTACATTGACCAGCCGATCAAACGGCCCCTGACGACCATGGAGTCGTCAGGGCGGATGATAAAGTGGGAAATTGAGATCCAAAGCCTTGAGGTCACGTTGAAGCCCAGAAAAGCTGTGAAGGGGCAAGCCTTTGCAGACTTTATAGTTGAGATGACCCGGCCACCAGAATGTGAAAAAATTGACCAACTTTGGAAAGCCTATGTTGATGGGAGTTCCACAGCAAATGGTTGTGGGGCAGGTATTGTATGTCAGTCACCAGAGGGTGACATGTATGAATATGCTCTTCGTTTCAAGTTTCAGACGTCAAACAATGAAGCTGAGTATGAAGCCCTTTTGGCTGGTATCCGCATGTGCAAAGCAGCCGGGGCAAGAAAGATAGCCGCCTGTTCTGATTCACAATTCATAGTCAGCCAGTACAATGGGGATTATGAAGCCACTCATCCGGCTATGGTCAAGTACCTAGAGGCCGTGAAACAGGCGGCAAGCTCGCTTGAAGATTTCCAGTAAACTCAGGTCCCAAGGTCCGAGAATAACCAGGCGGACGCCTTGTCCAAACTGGCATCCTCGGCCTCATGTGACACTCCTAGAACTGTATTTTGGGAAGTAATGGAAAAGTGGAGTATTGAGGAAAACAATGTTGTAGTCCTTGATAGAAGCTCAACATGGATGGACCCAATCAGGACATACCTGACAGACGGCACCTTGCCGAATGATCATCATCAGGCGGCCTCACTAAAGAAGCGAGCGTCCAGTTTTGAAATGATTAAGGGAGAGCTCTACAAGAGAGGGTACCTTAAACCCTTCTTGAAATGTGTTACCCCAGAAAAAGGGCGAGAGGTCCCGGAAGACCTACACTCTGGATATTGTGCCTCTCACATAGGCGGTAGGTCGCTTGCTCAGAGAGTGAGGCGACAAGGGTATTTACGGCCGACTCTGGAGGCAGACGCCATGGATCTGGTTAAAAAGTGCGACAAGTGCCAGAGGTTTGGCAGATTGATTCATCGTCCAGCTACAGATCTAACGGCTATCCACAGCCCAATACCATTTGCTAAGTGGGGCATGGATATTCTAGGACCTTATACGCCTGCACTAGGCGGCAAGAAATACATCCTGGTAGCAGTCGACTACTTCACCAAATGGGTGGAGGCCGAAGCAGTCAGAGGTATCAAGACCAAGGATGTCATCTCCTTCATTTGGAGGAATGTGATCACTTGTTTTGGGGTGCCTATGTCTATGGTTTTTGACACGGTCCCTAGTTTGAGACGCCCGTTCTCAAAACTTGGTTGAGAGATCAAGGCATTGCCTACAACTTTGCATTACTTGGACGACCGCAAGCAAACGGCCAGGTCGAAGCATTTAACAAAATCATCTCAGACAGTATAAAGAAGAAGATTGAGAAAGCAGGCGGCCTATGGACAGATGAACTACCACATGTTCTCTGGTCCATAAGGATGACTGAAAAAGGAGCGACTAGAGAAACACCTTTCCTCCTAACATACGGGGTAGAAGCTGTCCTACCCATTGAGCACTATGAGCAGACTCTCCGAGTTATGTTATATGATGAAGATGCAAACTGGGAAGCAATGTGCCTAGCATTGGATTCCCTTCCAGAACGTAGGGGCAATGCTGCCCTACGCCATGAGATATACCGCCTGAGAATGACTCGAATCTACAATAAAAGAGTACACAAGCGCCCACTCAAAGTAGGGGACTTTGTACTAAGGAAGATGGAATCAGTCGGCAGGGCCAACGAGTTGGGAAAGCTAACTTCTAACTGGGAAGGACCCTACCGAATCTATGAGGAGGTCAAGGATGGCACCTACCGTCTGGAAACTCCAGAGGGCCGACCCCTGCCTAGGATTTGGAATGTAGAAACAATCCGAAAAAATATTACTTTTGATGTAATCAATTAAAGTTTATTAATGAAAGTTCCAAGTTTATCCTCTTTTTATATGTTTCAAAAAGGAGTACACTCCGTCTGTCTCAGGCGGATACCCTCCATCATACTAAAGGGCTCGCCTGTTTTCCCACCATACGGCTAATCAACGCAGGCACCAAGCCGCTTGATTACGCTTAATTTTTAAATTAATACGACCTGTCCCAATAAATAGCAGGTGTCCGACGACATGCCATTTGGATGAGATTCGTCGCAGAGAGATGCTCCCATTTGGGTGGAATAATGCTCTATAAACTACTTACACGAACCCTATATGGCTGTCCCTCAAGGACAACGTATCCGTTTTGAGACAAGGATAACTCGACACTTTCATAAATGTCAGCAGTTGACATCTGCGTCGGATAGCCGCCTGTATTACTTGAGATAGATACAGGGGGCGCCCTCTGAGTTAATAGTCAACAAAAATTGACGAATCAAGGGGATTAGTCGGCCATTGACGACTAATACCTCTACTACTCAGGATTAAGAGCAGCTACAATTGGTTAACGCCATAGTTAAACCATAGTTGTTCTCCCATACTTAGTCCGGAATCCTAAAAAGTTTAAGCAGTCCGCCTAGTCTTTGGCAAAAAGGCACTCAAACAAACATTCCTACTAAGAAATACTAAATGAATCTGAGCAATCTAGAAGGACCTTTCGGTGTCCGACTGGATGTGATAACGACTGATACATCTGAATTGACAGTCGTCCAAACAACAAGCACCCTACTATGTTTCTCGTAAACATACCAAGGGACTTGTGACAATCGATAAAACAACGACTAGCCGACTGTTCTCTAAGAACTAGGCGACCCTTGTGTCTTGAAATTCATTAAGTTGGTTAATTCAGTCGGTACCTTACTACTGTGACTAAGTGCATTTCAACCAAGGCTGGTTATGTTTGCTACTAGGGTCCGACTGCCTATGGCCGACTAATTACTCTCTTTTCAAGAAGTAACCTAGTTGTCCAGGGGCAAGGGAAGTCGGCATCAAGGTGCAACATCTTAGCTAAAAAGTTTCACATGGATGTGCCATACAAGCGACTATTAAGTTGCGAAGTGCAAAATGTTTGGAAAATTCAACAAAAACAAAAAATCAAAAAACAGCAATGTAAATGCAAAAGACGACTCAACAGTCGCCAATTCATGTCAAATTAAAGCCAGACAAGCTGGCAAAGTTAAGTTAAAACCAGACAAGCTGGCAAATATTAAGAAGCCCCGGCCCCCTGGCCGGGTAAATATACACAAATACACGGCATGCAGGCCGGATCAAGTTTAAAGACAGAAAAGTTTAAACAGTTGGAGGGACCTCGCCTTCAGCAGCCGCCTTCTCTTGCTGGGGAGGGGACACTTGATTGCTCTGAACAGTCTCCTGTTCAGGCGCCTTTTTTTAAGATTCCCCTTCAGCCCCAGCAATGGCCACTTCCTCTTCAGAAGAAGAAGAAGACTCGGACTCCCCCTGGCCGTCGCCTCCTCCAATGACTGCCTCGTCATGCTCTTGAGTGCAGGCGGCAAACTGGTTCCCCCATGTTGAGTAGTCGGTGTCTGGGTAGAGGCGGGCCCAGGTCATTTTCATAATGGCGCTGCAATCCTCCATCATGTCAGCGACCAGGGCCTTTTTCTCCTCTTCGAACTTCGACTTATATTTTTTGGCCAGTTGCCTTTCCTGTTCAGGCGGTCATTGCTGGTTTTCAGGCCCTCCGCCGCCTTCACAGCCTCGTCATGGGCGTCGGCCTTCCCCTAGTTCTCGGAGACTTTGAGCTTGAGTTCCTTTATTTTTTCTTTGGCTGCCTCCAGGTCATCCTTGACTTGCTGATTCGCAGCCGCTTGTGCAAGCAATATGTCATTCGTCAAGACTTCATTTTAAAAAATAGAAAACATGGCCTTGTCCATGGTGGAGGCGGCGTGCTCTTTGGCAAACTTTACCTCTTTGTTCTTTTCTTGGATGGGCCGACGGAGACCGTGCACTCGCAGCACCGACTAATCAAAAACAAAAGAACAGTTGGTCAGCTAAAGGTTCGTCTCTCAAAAGTGAAGCAGAGTTTGTGAAGGCTTAAAGAATACCTCGGCCAACAGGGCAACGATGCCGTCTAGGTTAAGGGTGCCGAACCCTCTAACCGTTTCCTTCTCTTGAGAAGGGACCGCTTGCAGCATAGTCTTTGCTATGACAGCAAGGTTTGGCCGAGAAAGATGATCGCCTACAAAAAGTGGCGGATGATGAATATCCGACTGACAAACTTGAAGAAGTTCTCAAAGAAGTTGTGTAAACAAACTTACCATCAGGCGCCTTCTCCTTGTTTTTCTCGGCAGGACGTTTGTCCTTTTCCTGTTGCCTACCCTTCTCTAGAGGGAAGTTGGCAGCAAGGGACGACTCATGTTTGGTCGCCACGTGTTTTTGGGGACGAAGAGGGGTGCTTGTGTCCCCTCCCTCCTGCTTCCTAGCCTTCTCGGGAGGCGTTTGAGGGGTCGACCGGTCCTACAAGCAAACATCACAGTCGGTCAATAGGGTTCACTGAAAAGCAAGAGATAAAGAGATTGTATTCAATCATGAAGTCTTACCCCAGCCGACTTGTTGGCTGGCGACACCTTAGTTGGGCGTTTGCCCAAAACCGCCGAGCGGTACTGTGCTGCCGCCTTTTTTGAAGCAGAAAATTTCTCCATTGCTTCAGCTGCATCAAGAAATCAAGAATTAGAAAAATAGACAAGTGACAAAGTCAGTACGGGAAACAGGCGGATAGCTACCTTCAGACATCTCGGTACTTAGCCCACAGGCGGCCAAGTACGTCCCATCGTACAACCAGTTGTATTTGGGAACATATTATTGGGGAACAAAAACTTTTTTCCCAGATTCAGGGTCCGCCTGAATGTCAACTTTAAACAAGCCAGCGTCTAAAATCTCGCGCTTGGCCTTGGAAGGAACAGGGGGCAGGTCTTTTCCGACAAGGAAGGGTGGATCCATATTCCACCTATTGTACTTAGCATTCTTGGCCTTGTCAGGGCAAGTGATAATGTAGAAGGTGGTCCGCCAGTCCTTCCACTTGTTCTCCTTACCCTGTGCCATGGCATATCCCCTATGGGATGTCAGCTGATACCAGCTGGACCCTGTTGCTTTTAGAGTCCGACTAAGGTAATTCATTTGAGCAAACTCCTCGAAACTGGCGTCTACTTCATGCATTTTGCACCCGGCCACATAGTCGAGTATGTTGAACCAGGAATTGGGGGCCAGCTACCACAACCTAATCTGGTATCCGTCTAAAATGGCCTCGACGGCCGGGTGAAGAGGAAATCGAAGGCCGACCTTAATAGCCGCCTCATAACAACCAAAGCACTAGTCCCCATAGCTGGAACCAGTCGGCCAAACTACAGTATCTTTTCTATCGGGGACCGACACTATGCAGTCGTCCCCCATTACATGCTTGGAGATGAACTCTCCAAATCTCTCTATCATGACCTTCTGCCTCCCTTCAGGCACATGGTGAAAATAAGGGGCGTAAAAGTCTCGGTAGGATGCCATGGGCTCAGCTCAGTTCTCCCCCATCGACACGCTTAAAGACTCTCTAGATGTGTGAATCCTAGAATATAGCTCTTCAGAGTCGAGAGAGTTTTGGCTTTCGCTACTGGCGTCCGACTCGTCGCTAGAGTCCGACGAGTCATTTGGTTGCAAAGGTTCGATAGGTGCCGCCTTTGTTTCAGAAGGCGACTCCTCAGTTTGGTTTGGGGTTCGAGAGGGTCCAGCAGGGACCACCTCCTTCTCAGGAGACGACTCCCAAGAGTCATGTAAGATTGAGTCGCCAGGTGTACTTGGGGTACCTGATCTGTGATCAGGAAGGTCATAATGTGTATAAGAGCCGTCTGAGTTAGTTATTCGGCCAGTAGTCTTGATTCTTGCCATGACGTCCTGCACAGACATGGAAACAGTCGGATGTTGTGCAAAGGACAAGGGTGGTCCTAGAAAAGTGGAGTCGGCACTCCTAGTCCTAGATTTAGCCGTCCCCGGTGACCGACTAATCGACAACCTAGGTCGTGCCGAGTGTCTTTAAGAGACCATACTTTGTAAAATAAAAGAGGAAAAAGATTTAAAGAACGGATGTTTACCTGAAGTCGAAAGTTGAAGTAGACTGGAAGTAGGCGCCCGAGAAGAAAGTAAGCGGCGGGGTACGACTGCTCCGTAAAATCGCAAAAGTTTGGGTCCGAGAGATCTCTTTCTAAAAACAATGTGAACAAAAGACTTGTTGACCAACCCTATTTATAGGGAGAGAATGAGCAGAAGAGCATTCAAATTCAAAAACTAGGGTGGGAAAATTCTCGGCCAAGCTATCTGTCGACACCTGCCGCCTCCTCATTGGACGACGCTTTTCACAGGTCACACGTGTCAAATCACGTGCCACCTGTGAGGGGAAAATGATTAGGGGGATTTTCCCTTAATCACCTCTCGCCACGTGGACCAATCAGGGCCTGACAAGTGTCACCCAGTTGGGCTTATCAGGACTTGCCACGTGGCACGCTTCCATTGGTCCACCATAGACCCCAAATGTCATGCCATGTGGCCCAAATCCCAAGAAAGCCCAGTCAGTCCTAGGGTTGGCCAAAAACCCTAGAACCTGGCACTCTTCCCAAGGCTATAAATACGGTCATAAATGCTCATTTATGACAAGAGACTGTTCACAAGAAACACTCGGATTACACTAATCCCAAGACAATCACATCACTCGGTACCGCCTGCTAGACCCGTCCTTGAATCCGGCACCTATTTACATTCTGATTTACAACTCCTTCATCTACTAACTTGATCGTTGGAGGCGGAGCTCCCTACCCAAGGAGTCTCCATTATCTTGCAGGTACAAGCGCGTGGTTCCAGCCTCGAAGTTGTAACTCTCCCAAGGGACACAAAGCCCCGGAACACTATCTAATAATTTTGAACCCTCTATCGGAATAATACACTTGTTGGAAGGACACCATTCCTTTCAGCTAGAAATCAAGATCTTAGTTTCCGGGTGTTTGACCAAACCCTTGAAATTAGTAGTTTTGCTGTAATTGACGAAATTTTCGCGAGCATACTTAGCGTAATAAGAGCGAGTATCTTTGGGAAGATGCCTAATTAGCCTCAGTACCTCAACATAGGCTCTCAATGCCTTCTGCATTTTCTCTACCACCATTCAATTTTCCGCTGCTGCTTAAATAAGAACCCTAATGTTCTCTCTCTTCTTCGGAAATTGGGATTTTCAGAATTTGGGAGTAGAATTGGTAATGCAATTGAGGAAGACAATGTATTGTTAATTGTTACTGACTCTTAAAGTTGTACCTTTGAAAAGTCAACTTTTGGGCTTGTAGTTACTATGATTGTGGGCCTCTTCTTAGATCTCATCTTATTGTGGGCCTTGTGAAGTTAATGACTCTTATGAGGATTGGTATGGATCATTTTTTTCTCCATAGTGAATCTTTAATTTTTTGTTTAATGTAAGTAGTAGAGTTTATATGCATAATTTGCTTTATCATTTCATCGGGAAGTTCCTTTTGCTTGATTACCTTGATTTTTATGTTTTATTGAAGTGGGCCAAGATGTTTGTTACATTTCTAAAGTCCTTTGTACCATTTTTGTAGTGATTGCAGAATGTTGACGTGATTGCAGAATATTGACGTGATTCCAAACTATAGCTTTATTATCTCATTTATGACTTGCACCCTTTGGTCCAGTTCATTTGGTTTCCGTCTTGCATGTTAAGTCTTCTTCATAATCAATTAATGCACCTTCCTCCCTATTTTTCCGTACTGCTCAGACTTCCATCTTATGCATGACATAAATCTTGATGCTGAACTGGGTTTTGGAAATTTTAGAACATGTTAAGATTTTGTGAATATATTCTTTTAAAGATACTATTTTTATATGAGTTTCTGTGAAACACCGTTAATCATCATTAACTTTAACTTTAGCAGCAATTTGCAAAATGACTGTTACAATAATTAAATTAGTGTTGCTTGGTTCTTTCGATTTTTGTTATTAATAATATGGACTGCTAATATTTATATATATGTTATTATTTCATCTTAGTTCCTAATTTATAATATTGGGTTTTATATATCAGTGAATCATGTCAAACCTTGCAAAACTCGAATTTGTTGCTCTTGATATTACTGGAAGCAACTATCTGTCTTAGGTGTTAGATGCTGAAATACATTTAGATGCAAAGGGACTTGGTGATACTATAAAAGAAAACAACACTGCAACAAGCCAAGATAAGGCTAAAGCTATGATATTCCTTCTCCATCACCTTCATGAAGGCCTTAAGACTGAGTACTTAACTATTAAAGACCCACAAGTCCTTTGGAGTAATCTAAAGGAAAGGTATGACCACCAGAAAACTGTGATATTACCAAAGGCTCGTTATGACTGGTTACATTTAAGATCACAAGACTTTAAGTCTGTGAGTGAATACAACTCAGCCATGTTTAGAATTACTTCACAATTGAAATTATGTGGAGAGAAAATCACGGATGCAGAAATGTTAGAAAAAACATACTCTACTTTTCATGCAAACAATGTTGTCCTGTAGACACAATACCGTGAAAAGGGTTTTACAAAATATTCTGATTTGATATCTTGTCTCCTTGTGGCTGAGTAAAATAACGAACTATTAATGAAAAATCATGAATCACGCCCAATTGGCTCTACTTCATTCCCTGAAGCGAATGCGACATCCCATAGTGGGAAAGAGAAAAAGGCTAGAGATCACGCCAACAGTCGTGGTCGAGGCCGTGGTCGCGGCCGCGGACGTGGACATGATCGTGGTCGAGGTGGTCATTTTAGAAACTCATACTCTCACCAGAAGTGGGACAATAAAGATGGAAATAAGAATGAGAAGGATAAATATGAAAATATATGCTACCGTTGTGGAGGAAAAGGCCATTGGTCTCGTGTGTGTCGTACACCAAAATATCTAGTAGACCTTTATTAACAATCAATCAAACAAAAAGGAAAGAAAGTGGAAACAAATTTGGTGTACGAGGATGGCGAAGGTGATTTTGATTACGGTGATACAACTCACCTGGAAGCGGTTGATTTCTTTCCTAATCCTGAAGAAAATAATTGAATAAATTATGTCCCATTGGCGAATAAACTCTATTAATTAGCTTGCATTTATTATAGAATTTTATCGTAGTACTATGACTTTATGCTTTATGGAACATTTGTTTTTGGAAAATTTTATGTTTTTGGATATTTTTATATTTCGCATATTTCATTATTATTAGTCATGTATTAATATAAGCTATTTGGTTTAGTGAATCTTATTTTAGTTCCTTTAATTTTATTAGAATATGAATCCCTTTGGAGCTCAATCATCGACCAATGGTGAAGACTTATGTCTAGTTGATAGTGCTACCACTCACACCATACTTAAAGATAAGAAATATTCTTCACAATTGGTGATGAAAGAAATTAGTGTGAGTACTATATCAGGCAGTACAAATTAAAAATTATAGAATGCTCCGGAAAAGCAAATGTATTATTGCCAAGGGGAACAAAATTGGAAATTATTGATGCATTATACTCCCCTAAGTCTCAAAGAAATTTACTAAGTTTTAAAGATATTCGACAAAATGGATATCATATTGAGACAATTAGTGAAGGAAATAATGAATTCCTTCAAATCACAACTATAACTCAAGGCAATAAACTTATTATGGAGAAATTACCTACATTCTCCACTAGTTTATACTATACAAAAATCGATACAATTGAATCACATGCTATAGTAAACCTGAAGTTCACTGATGACTTCAAAGTTTGGCATGACTGGTTAGGCCATCCCGGTTCAATAATGATGCGAAAAAAAATCGAAAATTCATGTGGACACTCATTGAAGAGCCAATAGATTCTTCATAATAATTTTTCATGTGCTGCTTGCTCAATAGGCAAGTTAATACTTCAGCCATCACCAGCTAAAATAAATTCCGAATCAAATACTTTTCTAGAACGTATACAAGGGGTTATATGTGGACCAATTCATCCCCCGTGTGGGCCATTTAGATATTTCATGGTTTTAATAGATGCATCAACTAGATGGTCACATGTATCATTGTTATCAACGCGCAACCTGGCGTTTGCGAGACTACTTGCTCAGTTGATCAGATTACGAGCACATTTTTCTGAATTTCCTATTAAAGCTATTCTCTTGACAACGCTAGTGAATTCACATTTCAAGCCTTTGATGAATATTGCATGTCAATAAGGATTAGTGTTGAACATCCTGTAGCACATGTTCACACACAAAATGGTCTTGCAAATCGTTAATTAAGCGTTTACAATTGATTGCTAGATCATTACTTATGAAATCTAAGCTCCCAATTTCTGCTTGGGGGCATGCTATATTACATGGAGCAACACTAATTCGCATTAGGCCGACAAGTCATCATAAGTTCACCCCATCACAATTGGTTTTGGTCAGGAACCAAATGTATCCAATTTGAGAATATTTGGATGTGCAGTATATGTTCCAATTGCTCCACCACAACGCACTAAAATGGGCCCTCAAAGAAGACTAGGGATATATGTTGGATATGAATCTCCATCGATAGTTAAGTACCTAGAGCCAACGACTGGAGATTTATTTACGGCTCGTTTTGCATATTGCCATTTTGATGAATGAGTTTTTCCAACATTAAGGGGAGAAAATAAACAGCTGCAAAAGGAAATTAGTTGGAATGAATTATCATTATCTCATCTAGATCCTCGTACTAAACAATATGAATTGGAAGTCCAAAAGATAATTCATTTACAAAACTTAGCAAATCAATTGCCAGACTCATTTCCTGACCTAAAGAAAGTGACAAAGTCACACATACCAGCTGGAAATGCTCCGATTAAAATTGATGTCCCAGAAGGACAAGCCCAAGTTGCAAATGATTCTAAAACACGCCTGAAGTGTGGTAGACCCATCGGTTCCAAAGATAAAAACCCTCGGAAGAGAAAAGGAGAAACTATTGATAATGGCCAGACCGAGGAAGCTATAAATTTTGAAGGATCTCCAGAAGAGACCTTAGACATGATTGAAAAAGATATGCAGGTACTTGACAATGAAGAAATTTCAACAAATTTTATCATGTCTAGAATTACGTGGAACTGAAACCAAATCGACGTCGATGATGTTTTTGCATGCAATGTAGCATTAGATGTCATGAATGATGATGAGGATCATGAGCCAAAATCCATTGATGAATGTAGACAAAGAAGTGATTGGCCAAAATGGAAAGAAGCAATTGAAACTGAATTGAAATCTCTCGAAAAAAGAGTAGTATTCGGACCTGTAGTCTGTACACCTGAAGGTGTAATAACAGTGGGATATAAATGGGTCTTTGTACGAAAAAGAAATGAAAATGGTGATATTGTAAGATACAAGGCCCGATTAGTTGCACAAGGATTCTCACAAAGACCCGGTATTGATTATGAGGAGACATACTCTCCTGTGGTGGATGCAACCATCTTTAGATTTCTAATCAGTATGGAAATAAGAGAAGGAATTGATTTACGCTTGATGGATGTAGTCACAGCTTACTTATATGGCCCACTTGATAATGACGTATACATGAAACTCCCAGAAAGATTTAAACTGCCAGAAGCAGCAAATGGAAGTTCTCGAGAACAATACTCAATAAAATTGAATAGATCTCTATATGGATTGAAACAATCAGGGCGCATGTGGTATAATTGACTAAGTGAGTACTTGTTGAAAGAAGGGTATAAGAATGACCCTATACGCCCATGCATATTTATAAAGAGATTTGTATCATGATATGTCATAATTGCAGTATATGTTGATGATTTAAATATTATTGGAACTCCTGAAGAGATTTCAATAACAATGCAGTGCTTAAAGAAAGAATTTGAAATGAAAGATCTTGGAAAAACTAAATTTTTCTTAGGGTTACAAATTGAACACCTAAAGAATGGAATCCTTGTGCACCAGTCAACATACATAGAAAAGGTTCTTAAAAGATTTTCTATGGATACAACACATCCACTGAGTAGCCCTATGGTTGTTAGAGCACTTGATGTAGAAAAAGATCCCTTCCGACCTTGGGAGAATGACGAAGAAATTCTTGGTCCTAAAGTACCATATTTAAGTGCAATAGGGGCATTAATGTATCTTGCTAGTCATACACGACCCGACATATCATTTTCAATAAATTTGTTAGCAAGATTTAGCTCATGCCCCACCCGAAGGCATTGGAATGGGATTAAGCATGTACTTCGTTACCTTCAAGGTACGAAAGATATGGGTTTGTTTTTCTCTAACCTATCCAAAGAAGGTTTGATTGGTTTTGCAGATGAAGGGTATATGTTTGATCCTCATAATGTTAGATCATAAACTGGATATGTGTTTATGTGTGGAGGTACTTTTATTTCTTGGCGTTCTATGAAACAAACAATTGTAGCTACTTCTTCGAACCATGCAGAAATTTTGGCAATCCATGAGGGTAGTCGTGAATGTGTATGGTTAAGGTCTGTAATTCAATATATACAGACAGACTGTGGCATAAACTCCGAGAAAGAAGTTCCAACAACTTTATATGAGGATAATGCATCATGCATCGCCCAGCTTAAGGAAGGGTATATCAAAGGTGATCGAACAAAGCACATTTTACCAAAATTCTTCTATACTCATGATCTACAGAAGAATGGTGATATAAAAGTCCTTAAGATTCGCTCGAGTGAAAACTTGGCAGATTTGTTTACTAAGGCGCTCCCAACCGCCACCTTAAAAAATTTAGCTTACGACATAGGATTGCGTCATCTTAAAGATCTCAAGTGATGTAGTCATGAGGAGGAGTTAATGCGCGCTGCACTCTTTTTTCCTTAACCATGGTTTTTCCCACTGGGTTTACTAGGTAAGGTTTTTAACGAGGCAGCATCTTATGCAAATTATAAATTATTTTGTACGGGTTTTTCCAGTAAATTTTAGTTATCGTTTTATAGTCATCCAAGGGGGAGTGTTATAAAATATTTAAATGTGGATGACTATTATCCCATGTATTATCTAGAACATTCTAGAGTTGGGTATTTGATTTTATCCGATGATGAAACCTTAGATAATATACATGTATATATATCCCGTATCAGATGGAATAAGAGATAGAACGTAACAAAAATTTCTCTCATATCTCTCTTTATTTCTCTTCCATATTTAACATTATTCATATTTTTTTACTTGCAAAATATTTTTAATATTATTGATATGATGAGGTGGCAACTCTCAATTGGACAAAACAAAAATCTGCAGCAACTTTTGGACTTTTGTAGAGTCTTAAAGTGGGTTTTGATATTTAAAACTCTCTTGAAGACAAGTCTTGACAAACAATATTGCTTGAGTTTTGCCCAAGACTTGCTTCCAAACTCCTCTTAAGACTCCCTATAAACTCACCCTAAGGTAGTGTTTAGATTCAAGTTTTGATTTCAATCTAGAAATTCAAATTTGGTATTTCAAATACAGACATTCAATTCCAAATTCTTTGTTTGGACAAACTTAGAAATTTCAAATTAATCATTTGAATTCACTATGTATTTTGAAACCATGATCAAGTCACTATATATTTTGAGACCATCGAATTTCAAATATGCATGCCTCTGTTTTTCTCTCTCTAAAATGCAGTATGCTCTAACTAAGAAATTAAATAAATCCTATACAACAAAATTAAACCAGAAATTAAAATAAGAGGGAGTACTTTATTGAAAAGCCTTAGTATTGAAACCCATTTTTAGAAGGTGAAGGCAATAGTGAAGGATTTACATTGGAGGAGTGGCCAATCTTCAAGAAGTTGCTGGCAGCGTGCCGGCAGTGGCTACGGTGGCGGAGGTCGATCAAAAGGTGGGAGAAAGTTGTAGGTGGCGTGGCGGCAGTGGCAACGGAAGCTACATCGGTGGTGGCGACGATGGGTAAGAGTCCGTGAATCATAGTGAAGGTTTGAAGGATTTGAAATGACATGTATTAAAGCTGGATTTAAAATTCTGAAAATTTAACTTAACTATTCAAATACTGGATTTGAGTGAAATCCAAATGCAAATACTTATAATTCCCAAACAAGCAATTTGAGACAATTCCATCATTTGAAATGAAATGATAGTTTCCAAATAGACCATAAATGGATCTTCTAGTTACAACAAAATGTTATTAAATAAAAAAAAGCATTTGTGTGAGACCGGATTCACCATGAGTTGATACGACTGTCGTGTGTCTACCAAAAATAAACCTAACTAAAATCTCCTAAAATGTAGTAGGGTAAATTAGGGTCGATCCTATAGAGAATTAGATTATCAAATTATTACTTGAGTAAGTTTGCAACCCATGTTTTGACAATAAATTTAAGAGAAATATACTACGTACTACGAAATGAAAAATAATAGAACTAAGAGATAAACAAATCAAATATAATGAAATAGAGAGCGAGAGATGTATTATAGCATTGGAGTACCAATTGATAATCAAATAATTAATATAAATTATGTCTATATCTTAATATTAACTATTGAACACATACAAGTGTTCAAAACTTCCTTTAATTGCAAATAAACCAAACAAGCTCTTGGCTCATTGTCTAAATAACTAATAATCTAGAAAACACGCTCTCTAGACTCAATTAATTATCGGAGCATTAAAAACAAGGAAGTAGGTAACTTAAGCCACAAATCTCACAAGCTCGGAATCGTGCAACTCAAAGGGTTGATAATCTTAGGTATTACGACAAGTTTTAGTCACCAATCAAACACCTAATCACTACTAATGATATCAACTAGGACAATTACGGATCACAAGTTAATACTCTAGTCGTCAAACTAGCAAATTACACTAAAGATGACCGGTCTCAAATATAATCAACTAGTTCGTAATATTCAAACAGATTATCAAACCAATTAAGAAATAAACATAATACCCACGAATTGTAATATATCTAATCTCACAATCCAATAATCCAATACATAATATATCTCCATACCCTAAATTAATTAGGCTGACATGTTAAGAATAATAATAAAAGTAGAAACTGTGGAATTCATAATTAACAAAGCAAAAAGTAATTGAAAATGAAAACTTTATAAACTAAGTAACCAAATTCCAATACCAGCCATGAGAATGGCGAAATGTAAGAAGCAAAATGTGACATTTTTCACTTCAATTACTAAAACAAAATTCTTATACTACCAAGGTAGGTATCTGACAATTGAATCAACTTAGCTAATACCACGTAGAGAAAGAGCTCGTTGCTCGCTGCTCGCTGCTATCTCAACTCAAGTCGTCCACTTGATTAATCTCAGTTACACCGAGTATTTCGTTACAATAATGATCCAATTTCATCTTTATCATTTCTTGCTTGACAATTTGGTACCCACGAAAATCCCTCAACAATTTATTTGTGCTTTACCTGCAAGAACAATGAGTTAGCTGCTCTTTTTTTTTTTCTTTTTGTTTTGGATGAGTCAAGTTGGTATATTTTAAGATCCATGTGACTATCGGGCTTTAAAGTATGACTTAACTCAGTCTTGTGGGTTTTGCTTCGTTTGATCAGAGCGGTGGTAAAATGCATTTTGATATCCTAATCTTCCTTCCTATAAACAAATAAATAAAAATATATCTCGTGTCTAGAAAAGAAAATTAATTATAATACTCTTAAATTGTCAAATGTCAATATAAAATCAAGAGTTTAATAAATATAAATGATATACTTTTACGACCCTATCATGAGTCCAATATATCTGACAATAATATTTTAATATCTGACAATTATATTATAATATCTGACATTAATCAACTATATGACATTAATAATCTAATATTTCCTCCGTTCTTTTAATATCGCATCACTTGCCTTTTAGGGAAGTTTCACAAATATTGCATCACTTCTGTTTCGGGGTTTTCTGATGTCCTGCGGGAGAGTTACAATTCCGAGACTGGAACCGGACGCCTGTACCTGCAAAATAACGGAGACTCCTGAGAGCTCCGCCTCCAACGGTCAAGTTAGTACCTGAGTAAGGAGTAATTACTACAGAAATTAAAGTAATGAGATCTCTCCAGGTGAGAGTGCTTAGTGTTGGTAATCTGCGTCGTTAGCGAGATTAGCCGGTTGTTAATAACTCTGTTCTCCTCTGCTTGATCTCTCGATTATTCCATTCCCTGATTAATGAGGATTAATCGAGTATTTATAGCCTTGAGAAGCGTGCAACTCTCTAGGTTTAAGGTAAACCTAGGGCTGACCGGGCCTCTAGACTGGACTGGGCCTTGATGGCCGGTTTTCCCATTTGGCATGGGCGGACACGTGGCGTGTCTTAAGTGGTCCGTAGAGGACGTATCTGTGACTGACACGTGGCAGGCTCCTGTTGGCCTTAGTGAAGGACACGTGGCGGAACCTGGTTGGTCCACTTGTCAGACGGTGATTGGTGGATAAAAATCCCCTAATCATTTGCCCCTCACAGGTGGCATGTGACTGGTCACGTGTCGCCTGTGACAGGTGTCGCACGGTGACAGGCGACGGCCTGTTACAGGTGTCACCTTGCAAACGGCCGAGAGATTTTCCCGCCCAAATTTTGAATTTGGAAGCGACCCTTCGCCTTCTCACTTTGCCTATAAAAGGAAGTGCTGACTTCGGTCATTTTCACATTTGAGAACTTTGCGAGAACATTCGGACCCCTGAACTTGCTCTGACATTTCGGACCTTTTCTGCCTACCGCCTGTTCTGACAAGCCGACTGACCCGAACTTTCAGGACTTCATCAACCGTCACTCGTTCAGGTAACTTAGTTCTCTTACTCTTAATTTTCTTTTTATTTTTTGAAATGGCACCATGGAAGCACACGACACGCCCTAAGTTAGTGATCAGCCGGTCACCGGGGACGGCTGAATCTAGGACTAGGAGTGCCGCCTGCCCTTTTCTGGACCCATCTTTGCTCTTTATACAAAGTCCGACTGTATCTGTGTCTATGCAGAACGTGATGGCCAGAACAAAAAAGACTGCTATGATATCAAACTCAGACGGCTCCTCCCAAAGGGTGCTCCTTAGTGAAACATCTGACCAGGCGCCAGATGTAGAACGAGGCGACTGTCAAGCCGACAGTTCTGAGAGAGGGGCCAAGGTGTTCCCTTCCCATCTTACCGTGGACATGTCTAATTTTCCTTCTGCTCCTTCTAAGGGAGAGGAGGCGGGCCCCTCTAGGAAAGGGGAGGAGTCGTCCTCCTCGGACTCGTCAGAGGACGAGTCTGAGTCCAGTTCTTCTGGTCACAGTTCTCCTGGCTCAGAAGAAAAACATAACCGCCTACAAGAGGCGAGACGTTCTCATGCAGTTGAGAAGGGGGACAATTGGGCGGAGCCGTCCGCCTCTTACAGAGAGGAAAATGCCCCCTACTACTGCAGGGTACCCCGGGGCCGGATCGCAACCATGCAAGACAACGTGGCGAGCTTTATTGCTAACCACAAAATGGGCCCGGAGTTTTTACTGTTTGTGCCGGATCCAGAAGATACTGTCGTCTGGCCGGCTGGTACCAGCTATGGTGACGGCTGCTTTGGCTGCTATGTGGCGGCCATCAAAGCTGGACTGCGCTTCCCATTACATCCGGCTGTTCAGCGGATTTTAGATGGGTATGATCTGGGGTTATGGCAGTTAGCCCCCAACTCTTGGGTAAACGTACTCGGCTATGTGGCCGGGTGCGAACTGAACGGGGTGGAGCCAAGCTTTGAGGCTTTCGCCCATATGAACTATCTCAGCCGGACCCCTAAGTCGGGAGGTACCGGCTGGTATCAATTAACAAGCCATAGGGGTTACCTCATGACTAGAGGTAAGGCAAACAAATGGAAGGATTGGCGGAACACCTTCCTTATTATCGAGGGTTCAGACACGGAGCTGAACAAACGCTTTAACAAGTGGAATAGGGATCCGCCTCTTCTCGCAGGCGGCCGCAGCATGCCGCCTGTTCCCCCAAAGGCTAAAAAAGAGATCCTAGACAAAGGACTCTTCAAAGTAGAGACTAGGGTGAACTCTACTTCAGGGGTACGAGAGCAAGTACCCCTAAACTGCGTCCCGAGCTTCAAGTGGCTCTATGACGAGTACTTTTTGGCCGCCTGTGGCCTCGGCAGTCGGTGCTCTAGAGGTAGCCGGCCTGACGAATACTCTGTTTTTTCACGCCTTGTTTACTTGGGATTTTTACTAACTTTGCTGCTTATTTCTTGCAGCTGACGCCATGAGTAAAATAACAGCATCTAAGACTGCGGCGGCCATGCTGCGGGTCTCGCTGATGAAGCAGTCGTATGCCGACTCCCCCAACAAGGAGGCACCCTTGGTAAGCTTTGAAAACTCTTCCCCTTTTAGTCGTCTTATGCATATACTAACTCTTTTTGTTTTCAGTCTGGCACTCCAAGGGCTTCTTCCTCGCAACAGCCGGACCCCAAGGCCCGGAGGACGACTGTTGCAAGCTCTCCTGGGTCTTCCAGGAAAACAGTGGCGGCTGAGAAGCAGCCGGCCACTTCTTCAAAAACCCAGGCGGGGCCGCCTAGATGTATGGACACTCAATTGTAAAGCTTACCCTTGCTTCCTTCTTGATTAGGTCTAACTTGTTTTATCCTTTTACTTAATGCAGCCGGCCCCCAGGGACTTGACTTGGTTGAGGTAGCCAAGTCAATGGTTAAAGTAGTTCCTCCATCTGACAGGGAGGCGGTCAGGGGTGCCGGCACCCTTGACCTTGATGGAATTTCAGGGGTCCTTGCTGAGGTATACTTAGTATATTTTTGAACTTTTGAGTTCTAGGACGCCTGTTAACTTTTTATCTGGGAACTGACGCCTGTTTTTCTTTGTACTTAGGCCCTGCTCCGAGTCAACAGCCTTCGCAAGCCGATTGATCGGAAAAACAAAGAGGTAAAGGCCGCAAAGGCTATGGCCGCCTCCAGCTGTGATAAGGCAATGTTTCAAATTGCCCAAAATGAAGTACTGACCATTGATCTTCTTTATTATCAGGCGCAGGCGACCGCCGCTGTTCGGGCTCAGCTAGAGGCGGCCCAAAAGAAGGTTGACGAGCTGGAGGGGACCGTCACCAACCTTAAAGCCGAGCTGAAACCTCTTCGCCAAAAAATGCACTCTTACGAAGCCATGGAGAAATCTTTGGCCAACGTAAAAGAGCGCCTGGTGAACCAAGAGAAGAGTCTTACCCAAGAGCTCTCGGATAAGGCCGAGCAAGAGAAACAAGAGCTCGTCCGGGAGATGGTGGAAGACTCCGCTCAAATCCAACGCATGACCTGGGAACGACTGTTCCCCAGTGCCGACTTTGCCTCATGGGAAAGAACGTACCGCCAGTGTTCGGAAATATATAATCAACAGATCCTGGCGGCTGCTGAAGAAGAGGCGTTGGATGGTGCGTTGGAGGAGGAAGAGCCGGTTGTGGCGCTTGTGCCACTTGGGGGTAAGGCATCAAAAGATGGTGCAGCTAAGGCCGAGTCCAGCAAGAAGAGTGCTGACCAGGCGGCTGCTGCTGATACTGAACTGCCCCCTTCTTAAGCTTTTAAGTATTTTTTCTTTTCACGGCCTGCGTGCCGTTTGCTTTGTAATTACCCGGCCAGGGGGCCGGGGTTTTGAATATTCTGCTGGTCTTTAATGGCCGGCTCATTTTTAATCAAATTTTTGTTTTGGTTCAAATTTGTCTAAGTATTTTTAATTTGTTCACTAGACCGACTGTTGTGTATGGCCGAACGTTAAGACAGGTACAAATAGTAAGTATGCCGCCTATGCCCCTGGACGACTGGTTGTCTGTTTCCAGGATAGATGATCAGTCGGCCATTTAATCAATCGGTATTCGAACTCTTTATTCAATTTGACCAAGTAAATAGAATTACCTAGTAGCCAGGGAATTAAGTAGGAAAACAAGCGGCGGGTACCGGTTGTTTCCCTTTATCACCAATGTTGGCTTTTAACTCGTTATTTGTTAACCTAGCAAGAGTATTGGTTGAGAGCCTTTGTTTATTAAAAACAAGTGGACGACTCATACCTTTTAGGCTCCATACTAAGTTTGAGTGACTATTAAGTTAACATAGGAGTTACCTAGTCTTCGTCACAATCTTGATTGAGTAGTAGAGGTATCAGGCGGCGTAGGCCGGCTAGACCCCTTGATTCACCAATGTTTGCTGGCTAATAACTCAATAGGTTATCCAGTAGGAATAGGGGTTCGAGTTCCCTTGTTTGTTTAAAACAGGCGGACGACTCAAACTTTTAGATTCCATACCCAATTTGAAGGAGTGACTATGAGTTAACTTTGGAGTTACTCAGTCGCCGTCACTTTTGTTTGAGAAGTAGAGGTACCAGGCGGCGTAGGCCGGCTAGACCCCTTGATTCGCCAATGTTTGTTGGTTATTAACTCAATAGGTACCCCCTGCATTTATCCCAAGTAATACAGGCGGTCATCTGACTCAGATGTCAACTGCTACCACTGGTTTGGTTAGTGATAGAGTTATCCTTGTCTCAAAAACGGCTACGTGGTTGCCCTTGGGGACAGTCGTATAGGTGCCGTGTAATTAGTTTATAGAACAATGTTCCACCCAAAAGGGAGCTGCTCTCTGCGACGAATTTCATCCGGAGGGATGCCGTCGGACGCCTGCTATGATGTTGGGACAGGTCGAATTAGTTTTGTAGATTTGATCAGTTGGCTTGGCGCCTGGTCTGATCATTCGGCCGGTGGCCTTGGTAAGTTCTTGGTGAACGTAGGTGCCAAGTAAAAGAAGGGTAGCCGCCTGTTAGGCACAGGATCGGCAAGGCCCTAATCTTTTTAGCTAAGTATTGTGAGTAAAATACTCAATGGAGAATAGCCGACTGTAAAGGAACAGACGGCATGCCCCTCTGAAGATAGAGTGAAAAACTCAATGGAGAGTAGCCGACTGTAAAGGTACAGACGGCATGCCCCTCATAATACAAAATTGAATAGTAAGTGCAAACTTTATTAAGTAGCTCTTTACTTTACATCATTCAGAAGAAATATTTTTTAAGGTTATCTACATTCCAAGTTCGAGGCAACGGTTGTCCGTCTGGTGTTTCCAGACGGTAGGTACCGTCCCTGACTTCCTCATAGATTCGGTAGGGTCCTTCCCAGTTGGGAGTTAGTTTGCCAGACTCATTAGCCCTACCAACTGCTTCCATTTTTCTAAGTACAAAGTCCCCTACTTTGAGTGGACGCCTGTGTACTTTTTTGTTGTATGATCTAGTCATTCTCAGGCGATAGATCTCATGGCGCAAAACAGCATTGCCCCTCTTTTCAGGAAGTGAGTCTAATGCCAGGCGCATAGCTTCCCAGTTTGCCTCTTCGTCATATAGCATTACTCGAAGAGTCGGCTCGTAGTGTTCTATTGGAAGAACAACTTCTGCACCATAAGTTAGGAGGAATGGAGTTTCTCCAGTCGCCCCTTTTTCAGTCGTCCTAATGGCCCAGAGAACATGTGGTAGTTCATCTGCCCATAGGCCGCCTGCTCGTTCAATATTTTTCTTGAGACCGTCTGAGATGATTTTATTAAAGGCTTCTACCTGGCCGTTTGCTTGTGGACGGCCGACAGATGCAAAGTAATGTGCAATTCCTTGGTCTCCCAACCAGCTTTTGAGAACAGGCGTCTCAAATTGGGGACCATTATCAAAAACCATAGACATGGGAACCCCGAACCGAGTGATGACGTTTTTCCAAATGAATGAAATTACATCTTTCGTCTTGATTCCCTTTACAGCCTCCGCCTCTACCCATTTAGTGAAGTAGTCAACGGCAACAAGTATATACCTTATGCCGCCTGTAGCAGGCGTATATGGACCCAGAATGTCCATGCCCCACTTAGCAAACGGCAGTGGGCTGTGAATGGTAGTGAGGTCAGTAGCCGGACGGTGAATTAATTTGCCAAACCTTTGGCACTTGTCACATTTTTTCACCATCTCCATTGCATCCGCTTCCAAAGTAGGCCAAAAGTAGCCCTGCCGTCTTGCCCTTTGAGCAAGCATCCTACCACCTATATGGGAAGCACAGAAACCAGAGTGAAGATCATCTAGTATCTCTCGTCCCTTTTCAGGAGTAACACACTTTAAGAAGGGTTGAAGGTACCCCCTCTTGTGAAGTTCTCCCTGTATCATTTCAAAACAGGAGGCTCGTTTTTTCAGTGCTGCCGCCTGTTGAGGATCATCCGGCAGTGTACCGTTTGTCAGATATGCCCTGATTGAATCCATCCAGGTTGAGCTTCTGTCTAGGATTCCAATAGGATTTTCCTCGATGCTTCTCTTCTCCATTACTTCCCAAAAAACAGTTCGAGGAGTATCGGAGGAGGCGGATGATGCTAATTTCGAAAGTGCATCTGCCTGGTTGTTTTCTGATCTCGGCACTTGGATCAGATGGAAATCCTCAAGGGAGCCGACTGCTTGTCGGACCGCCTGTAAATACTTGATCATGGCCGGATGTGTTGCTTCGTATTCGCCGTTGTACTGACTCACTATCAATTGTGAATCAGAACAGGCGTCTATTTTTCTTGCCCCTGCCGCCTTACACATGCGGATCCCGGCTAGTAAAGCTTCATATTCTGCCTCATTGTTTGAAGCCTGGAAACTGAAGCGTAGAGCATACTCGAACCTGTCGCCCTCTGGAGATTGACATACGACGCCTGCTCCACAACCGTTTGAAGTAGAGCTTCCGTCCACATATACCTTCCAGACTTGGTCTGGAACTTGAGAGTCAGGAGGACGAGTCATCTCTACAATAAAGTCAGCAAAGGCTTGCCCCTTCACTGCTTTTCTAGGCTCGAAAGTAACTTCGAGACTCTGCATTTCTATGGCCCATTTGATCATTCGTCCGGAGGACTCCATGGTGGTAAGGGGCCGCTTGATCGGTTGGTCGGTATACACGACGACTGCATGTGCCAGAAAGTAGGGCTTCAATTTTTTAATAGCCATGAAGAGTGCAAGACCAAATTTCTCCACTAGGGGATACCTCAACTCGGCATTTTTCAGTACGTGACTGACAAAGTAGACCGGAAGTTGACAGCCGTCCCTTTCAGCAAGGAGCACCGCGCTTAACGCATGATCAGAGACGACCAGGTACATGTAGAGATTTTCTTTGGGCAAAGGGCTGACCAGCCTCGGCAAGGAATGCAAGTGAACCTTTAATTTCTGGAAGGCGGCCTCAGCATCCGGCCCCCATTCAAACCTTGCCTTTTTCTTAATTGCCTGGAAAAAGTATAGGCATTTGTCGCCTGATCGGCTTAGGAATCTTCCCAAGGCCGCCAGACAACCTGTTAACTTCTGAACCTCTCGGACGGTACGAGGCGACTGCATGTCAATGACCGCCTGTACCTTCTCAGGGTTCGCCTCTATTCCTCTCTGGTTGATAAGGAATCCGAGAAATTTCCCAGACTCAACTCCAAATACACATTTCTTGGGATTGAGCATGACATGGTGCCGCCTGAGTGTGGCGAAAGTTTCTCGGAGGTCCGTCAGATGATCTTCCTGAAGTTTAGTCTTGACAATCATATCATCAATGTATGCCTCGACGTTTCTCCCAATCTGATCAAAGAACACTGTGTTTATCATTCGTTGGAAGGTAGCCGGGGCATTCTTAAGACCAAACGGCATGACCGTGTAACAGTATAATCCCTGATCAGTGACGAAGGCCGTCTTCTCCTGATCTTTCTTCCATAAAGGAATTTGATGAAAACCAGAATAGGCGTCCATAAAACTCATCAAGGCATGGCCGGCTGTTGAGTCGACCAGGTTATCAATTTTAGGCAGAGGGTAACTGTCTTTGGAGCACGCCTTGTTCAAGTCTGTGTAGTCTACACACATTCGCCAGGTGCCATTCGGCTTTTTAACAAGCACCACATTTGCAACCCAATCTGGGAAGTAACATTGCCGAATGAACCCTGCATCAAGTAATTTTTTGACTTCGGCGGCTGCCGCCTGACCTCTTTCTTCACCATGGTTCCGCTTCTTTTGCCGTATCGGCTTCTTTTTCGGATCCACAGCGAGTTTATGTACTGCCAGATCAGGACTAATGCCTGGCATTTCATGGACTTCAAATGCAAAGATGTCCTTGTATTCTTTCAACAGGTTGTGAAAGTCATCACCAAGGTTTCTCAGAGCAGTCGTCCCAACTTTGACTGTTCGGTCAGGACGAGAGTCGTCTAACATCAGGTCCGCATGCTCACCAGCCGGCTGAGGGCGGAACTCATCCGGCCGGTCCTCTGCCAATGATTGCTATTTTCTTGCTTTTCTTGCGGACTCTGTCTGGGGCGCCTTTCTCTTTTTGTCGCCTGTTTCTTGAACAGACGCACTCTCCTTGACGTTGTCAAGGTCTGTTTTTTCTCCACTTGACCCAGTGGCCATAACAGTGGGCTTGACATCCGAGAGATAGCACTCTCGGGCCATCCTCTGATCTCCCCTTAGGGAGCCGACTGTTCCATTATCCCTTTCAAACTTAAGCAGCATAAGTGACGGGATTATAACAGCCTTGGAATTATTCAGGGTTGGTCGACCCAGAATCATGTTGTAAGCCGAGAGTTCCTCTACTACTAGGAATCGGACTACCATGTGTCGTCCTTCCCCTTTTTCGCCCAGGCGAATGGGTAAATCTACTCGTCCCAGTGGGTGGACGACTCCTCCTCCAAAACCTATTAAAGGGTGGGTGGCCGGATGTATGCAGTCCGTCTGATATTTCAGTTTTGACAGACATTTGCTGCTGATGAGATCTGAGGAGCTCCCGGTATCTATAAGAATTCGGCCAACTCTCTGGTTGGCCACTTTACATTCAATAACGAGAGGGTCGTCATGCGGCCCCCTTATTCCTCCTAGATCCTCTTCAGTGATGACAATCTCAGGAAATGTATATTTGGGCGGCTGTTCTTGGTGAACGGAATTTACATCTAACCGCCTTATATTATCTTTGTTGCCCCTAATAGTGGGGCCGCCTCCTGAGAAGCCGCCTGCAATAGTGTAGACGACTGCATCATCTGTATCGGAACTGTCGGCCTGTTGATTCTTTTTGGCCGACTGCTTTTTTGAGGAAGTGTTCCCCGTAGATTTCTTGACATAAGTGTCAAGATCTCCTTGATCAGCCAAGCGGTCTAGGTACCGCATGAGACTGATGCAGTCATTGGTGTGATGCCCAACGTCATCATGATAAGCACATATTTTGTCTTGGTTCCGGTTGCTCACAGAACCCTTCATGGGGAGCGGCTTCTCAATTGAGAGCCGTCCCTTTATTTCTTTTAGGATAAACTGGTTATCCTTGTTAAACACATACTTCGGGGAGTATGGTTTGAATTCTTTTTTCTTTTTCTGAGTCGGCTGTTTAGAGGAATCAGCCGCCCATACCTCTTTTCTTTTCTCATCTTTGTTGGACGACTGTTTCTGTCGTCCCTCTCTTTTGTCGAACCTCTTCCCGTCCCACTGTTTCATCGTACACAGATCAGTTGCCTGTATATAGGCTTCTGCTTCAATCAAGGCCTCTTGAAGAGTCGCCACCCTTTTTCGAACTAAATCAAATTTGAAGGTAGACCCGTCTTTGAGACCTCTAAAAAAGTCAGTATAAGCTACCTCATCCGGTAACCCTTGAATCTGTATTCTCATCAGGTTGAACCGCCTGATGTAGGAACGAAGCCCCTCCTTTTCACCCTGCTGAATTGTTCCCAAATCAAGGGTCGTTTTCTTCGCAGGGATGTTCATAGCGAAGTTGGAGGCAAATAAGTAAGCAAGCGTCCTGAAGTTGTTTACACAACCAGTCGGCAGGTTGCCGAACCATTGCTGTGCGATTCCCTTGAGAGTCGCTGGGAAACACTTGCACCAGGTGGGATCATCCAACCCTTGAAGGTACATCAGGTTGGTGAATGCCATCAGATGGTCTTCTGGGTTAGTAGTGCCGTCATAGGCGCCTACTAGAACATTTTTTACTTTGGCCGGCTGAGCGGCTTCAGTAATTTCCTTGGAGAAGGCCGACGGCTGTTCACCAAGTCTAAGCAGCCGTAGCTGCCAGTCCATAGGTTGGACGTTTTTTGCTGCAGGTCCACCAAATGGAGGTGGCTGCATAAAATACTGTTGTTGCGGCACAAATGGTAAGTTTGGTACCGCCTGGGCACTATGAAAGCCGGACTGACGGGAGGTGCCGCCTGACTGACTCTCATGGTACGACTGAGTATGCCTCATCGAGGCATTTCGCAAACTGTCCTGAAAATTTGAAGTAGAAGCCGACTCTGATAATCGGTCACTCTTCTTCTGCTCTAGCAGGTGCCGAGCATCTGTGAACGTTTGCTTTGACCCGTCCGCCTGAATATGACGAACCGGTTTCCTATTTCCCGTAGGATAGCGGAGTTTTGTAAAATCAAGAGCAGGTGGCTCCCGCTTCTTGGATTTAGGATGGGGAGTCGCCTCTCGCCCTTGAACTGGCTTCCTCTTCAGTGAAGTGGAAGGTTTCTTGGCCGTCTGCTCCTTGACTGAAGCAGGCGGTTTTTTGTTGATCAACTCTTGAATCTCTCCCTTGAAGTCCCTCATGAAGGTCATGAGTTCGTTCCTTGTGATGGGAGCAGACCCATCAGTCGGCTGTTGCCGAGCAAGCGATGCGCCTGCTGGCTCGCTTCCTGTTTTAAGATGCTCCCGTTCCCTCCTTTCGGTATGGCGGGTACGTCGGGCCCTTAGGGTCCCGTCTGGAGCTGTATGAGTTTCAACTTCAAATTCACTTTCGGTATCATGGTCCGACTGGACTTGAGGGTCGTCTAGGGGACGCCTCTCTTCTGGAGTCGGTACAGACTTGGATGCCATCTCTGAAGTACTCTCCCCACAGACGGCGCCAAATGTTTCGGGGTTTTCTGATGTCCTGCGGGAGAGTTACAATTCCGAGACTGGAACCGGACGCCTGTACCTGCAAAATAACGGAGACTCCTGAGAGCTCCGCCTCCAACGGTCAAGTTAGTACCTGAGTAAGGAGTAATTACTACAGAAATTAAAGTAATGAGATCTCTCCAGGTGAGAGTGCTTAGTGTTGGTAATCTGCGTCGTTAGCGAGATTAGCCGGTTGTTAATAACTCTGTTCTCCTCTGCTTGATCTCTCGATTATTCCATTCCCTGATTAATGAGGATTAATCGAGTATTTATAGCCTTGAGAAGCGTGCAACTCTCTAGGTTTAAGGTAAACCTAGGGCTGACCGGGCCTCTAGACTGGACTGGGCCTTGATGGCCGGTTTTCCCATTTGGCATGGGCGGACACGTGGCGTGTCTTAAGTGGTCCGTAGAGGACGTATCTGTGACTGACACGTGGCAGGCTCCTGTTGGCCTTAGTGAAGGACACGTGGCGGAACCTGGTTGGTCCACTTGTCAGACGGTGATTGGTGGATAAAAATCCCCTAATCAACTTCTATTTTAGGACAAAAAATATCTATGTTCACACTGCAAATACCCAACATACCCTTACTTTTTTCACACTTACTTTTTATTTTATCTTTACATTATATGGACAATTTTGTATTTTTACGTTTCTCTCTCTTACTTTTTCCCACTACTAAATTTTGCCTCCAAAACCCCTATGATGCAATAAAAAAAAGAACGGAGAAAGTATATAACATGAGAAATTTAATATCTGACAATGGTAATCTAATATATGACAATAGTAATCTAATATACGACATAAATAATCTAATATCTTACGTAAATAATCTAATATCTAACCTCATTAATCTAATACGAGTATCTACATTATTTCGTCTTCGTCTTCTACTTTCATCAGATATCACAAGAAATGCTAAGTGCTGTACATGAGAAATTCATGAGCCGTTTGAGGTGCACAGGAGCTTGCCCCCTTTATAGCATCATTTCCCCATTTCCCTAGTATGCACGGTGTATGAGATAATTATGAAATACGTGCTAATTTCTGCTCGACATTTCGTCGAACACCTACAGAGCGTATTCTTGTAATTTTTCCTACACCAAAATTAGGTATTCCTATGATATTTTAGCTCAAAATTTTTAATCACCCTATATGCAGGTTTGATTTAAAAGGCATTCTACCGTTTTCTGGCAATTCAAATAAAATACATGAAGCATAGAAGAAAGTGAGGAAGTAGAAAGCGTGTTGTGGAAGAAGATAGCAGAAGGGGTAATGTAGGCGGACTCACGATGAGTCCGTTCTACACAAATGTTTTCCTTAAATAAAATATGACAGTAACTAACAACACATTGAATTAGGTAAAAAAAAACAATACATTGGCATTGCTGTTGGAGTTAATAGTTATCCCCATAGTACAACTCCAAGTCTAGGTTCTTTGATTTTGCTTCAGAAGATCAAAATTCAAATTTGCTTCATTGATACCATGATTATAGCAATTAGTTGACTTTGATCATCATATACTTCCTCCTCACTAGCCGTTTGATACATAGATGGAAGACTAATTAATATATATGCATAATTAAAGGGAATTGATTGATTCCTTATGCATGGTTGCCGTGATATATTAATTCCCTTCCTTTGACTTGAGCTTAGTGAAACTACTATATAAATGAAGCTTCACCCTCCACTTCTTTTGGATACACAAAATATTATATACTACTTGTAGGGAATTTTTCAACTCAACCTTCATAGCCCCACTGTATTCATGCTTTTAGGCATGGCGGCGCTCCAAGGGAAGGAAGTTAGAGATAGAAGAGTCGCCAACAAGTTTTAGGAACTTTTAAACATTCATAGGTGCGAAGGTTATACCCCATTCATGATAACGGAGATTGATAACTCTATACTGGTCCGAAACCATGACTGGATATTCGGGGATGAGATGAATCCAACCTAAAAGAGATTGAACCCGCCCTAAATTGACCTCTAATTAATTCTTATGATATTCATGTGCGCTTTCCGATCAACATACATACATCAAATTAATCCTAAGCATATTTAATCTACGTTTGTTGATTATTAATGCACAATCAAATCTATTATTGGTGATCACTTGAATTAAAATCATATTAGCCTAAATCAAATTATTAATTATCTTATTAGGCGTGATTTCAAGTACAAATTCCCTTTAAACCTGCAAGAAAGAGCGTGATCAAGCAATAACAATCAATCATGAATAATCAAGTAATATATAATTAATTGACACAACAATCATCATCATAATTATATCATCAAAACATGATTAGTAAGATTCTAGGCATGATATTAAACGGATTAAAACAAATCCTAGCATGTCACTTGTTTCGGGGTTTTTTGGATGTTCTACGGTAGAGTTACAACAGCAAGATTGGCCTCTGGACGCCTGTACCTGCAAAACAATGAAGACTTCTGTGGGTGGGAGTTCCGCCTCGACGATCAAGTTAGAACGTGTACGGATGTAATAAGTGCGGAATGTAAATGGGATCAGGCTCCTCTCGGAAGAGGAATGATCATCCAACTGTCTAAGACAGTCTCAATATCCGAGCCTTAGCTCTCAAAGTGTGCAATTAATGTGCAGTAATCAATGTACACGTGTGTTTTACAATTTCTTAAAATTAATGTTCCTCAGGGGGAACATCTCCCTTTTATAGGGTCTCATAATACGAGCCCAGTACTAGGTTTCAGAAACCTAGGATTGACTGGGCTTGCCTAGATATTTGGGCCGTTAAAGGCCACTTTCCTAGTTGGCGATTTGTCTTCCATGTGTCGTGGCCTGATTGGTCCACCTTGGACCTCTCACGAGGTGACATGTGGCGGACTCTGGTTGGTCCACGTGGATGACACGTGGTAGGATTTCATTCGTTCACTTGGCGAGGTTAAATCCCTTAATCATTTGCCCCTCACAGGGGTGACGTGGCTTGCCACGTGGCGCCTGTGATAGGTGTCATACTCTGATTGGCCAACGGTTTTTACCGTTTTTTTTACTGTCCCTTGAAATTCACCCCACTATATAAATAGGGCGTGTCCCAATCATTTTTTGGATATTTCCAACAAATTCAGACACTTGACTTGAGAACTTTGTCTTTTTTTGAGAAAGAACGACTGCCGCCTGCTACCAGACCCCCTGGCTCTTACAGCCGCTGCAGATTTTTCAAGCACCTTCATCTACACAGACTAAAGGTAACCGCTTGTTTTTCTTTCTTACTTTCTCTTTGTTTCATTTTCTTTTTGAAAATGTTTTCCCAAAAGCACACGGCACGACTTAGGTTAGTGATCAGCCGGTCACCGAGGACGACTGAATTTAGAACTAGGAGTGCTGATTGTCCCTTGCTGGATAACCCTTTGCAAACTGCCCTAAGTCTGACTGTCTATGTGCCTATGAAAGACACCATGGCCAGAATCAAGAGAACTACAAGGGTAACAAACTCAGACGGATCCTCGTTCTATGCGCCTGTCAGTGAATTATCTGACGTGCGGCCTGACGCCCCCAACACCCCTAGTGATTCCTTTTCAGAAGAATTAGAGGAGGAGGCTCAAAATGACATGCCGAGCTTTGTTGATCTAGCCCATCAGGCGGACGCTAGGGTCCGAGAGCTCAGGCAGCGACTCTGAGCCAAGTACCTCCAGCAAGTTCTCTGACAACTCTGAAGAGAGGCACTCTCGGCTAGAGACAGCGAGAGAATCCCTCTTAGTAGAATTGGGAGAAAATTGGGCGGAGCCGTCTACTACCCGCTGAGAGCAGTATGCATGCCGCCTACTATCATCATGTTCCCGCAGGCAGGCGGAAAATGATGGCGGACAAAATTGGGAGCTTCAAAGTTGACCATGTCATGGGGCATGGTTATGTCCTTTGCACGCCGGATGCCGAGGACACTATAGTCTGGCCAGAGAAGTCCAGCTACGGGGACACATGTTTTGGTTGCTATGAGGCGGCTACTAAGGCAGGCCTAAGATTTCCTTAACATCCGGCTGTGGAGTGAATCCTGGACGGATACCAGTTGGGTGTCTGGCAACTGGCTCCAAACTCTTGGTTGATCAACATATTAGGCTATGTTGCCGGCTGCGAAATGCATCAAGTAGACCCCAGCTTTGAAGCATTCGCCCACATGCATTACCTTTGTCGGACCCCAAAAACAAGCGGGACCGGCTTGTACCAGTTGTCTAGCCACAAGGGCTATATGATGACTTAGGGGAAGGAGAACAAGTGGAAATATTGGAGGAATACTTTCTACATTGTCTCTAGCCCTGACAAAGTCAAGAATAAAAAGTTTAACAGGTGGAACAGGAACCCACCTTTCCTAACAGGCGGATCTGAGCTGCCGCCTGTTCCTCATAAAGCCAGAGAAGAGATCCTTGACAAAGGCCTCTTCAAAGTAGATATATAAGCGAACCCCGAGACTGGGGTGAGCGAGTTCATTCCTCAAAATTACATTCCCAAGTATAACTGGATATATGATGGGACATATCTGGCCGCCTATGGCCTTAGTGAAGAGATGCCGAGAGGTAGTTGACTGCATGTTCAAGTGTTTTGTAAGACTTGGTTGATTTTGTGTCAAACTAACTTTTTGATTCATGTTTTGCAGATAAAGCCATGGAAAATCTCTCGACATCAAAGAAAGCTGCTGCCCAGTACCGCTCGACCATCTTGGGCAAGCGGTCAACTAAAGAGTTTCCTGCTTTGCAGGCGCCCAAGGTGAAATTCTTTAAACTTCGAGCAAGTCTCATTTAGCTTTTATGTCTCCTGCTTCTTAATTATTGTGGTTATTGTTGCAGGGCAACTTAGAAAAGCCTTCCTCCTCCTCACAGCCGGATCCTAAAATTAGGAAACAGGGTGCTGGTGATGTGACGACTCCTAGGAGGGCCAGGAAACACGTGGCCTCAAGGCTAGGGATGAACCCTCCTCAAAAATCCCTAGCCGTCCCTAAGGGCAGTCGGCCTAAGAAGGAGAAAGAGAAGGAGAAGAAGGCGGCTGCTGAAGGTATCAAAGACTTGTTTCCTTTACCTTACCCTTTGAGGGTCAAATTCAATCAGCAGTCGTCTAGCACCTCTAAGAGCAGTCGGTCTATTGGCCGAATTTACACCAAGTACTTACAGGGTATTGTTTATGCAGATGTCTCCTAAAGGCCGGATCTTGTACAGCTGGCTAAGTCCATGCTGAAAGCCGTCTCCCTTGAGGACAGGGAGGTGGTCAGAGGAGTCGGCACCCTCAACCTGGATGCCATCCTTGCTCTTCTTGCTGAGGTATACTTGTAAAAATTTTCTCTTTCTTGTTTATATTAATTGCAAGCCACTGGTAACCGACGTCTGTTTTTTGGCCGAGTGCAGTCTATGCTTCGAGTACACAGTCTTTGCAGGCCCATAAACAAGAAGACCAAGTAGGTAAAGGCTGCGAATGGTCGCTTCGCCTCTTCTCATGATAAGGCCATGTTTCTGATTGCCGAAAATGAAATATTGACGACTGATATACTGTATTATCAGGCGGCTGCCAACTTGCAGTTCAAAACGGATTTAAAGGCGGCTAAGAAGAGGATCTTGGAGCTGGAGGCGTCCGTGAAAGACCTCAAGGCTGAGCTCGAGCCTCTTAAGGAGGCGGACAAAGAAGAATCCGACCTCCGTACTAGGGTGGACAAGCTCAAACTCCGCCTGCAGAACCAGGATACCCAACTTTCCAAAATGTATCTCTCAAGGGCTGATGAAGAAAAGCAGGACCTAGTCAAGGACATGATGGACGACTGCAGCGCCATCATGAAGATGACATTGGGGGCTCTCTTCCCAAAGACCAGCTATGAGAAATGGGAGAATTAGTTTTCCATCTCCTCCAAGAATACAATGAACAAATCCTGAACAAAGCCTAAGAGGGTGGGGAAGAGGAGGAGGAGGAGTTGTCTGATTCTACCTCAGGGGAGTCGGACCCGGAAGAGGAGGAGGGGGTGTGGATGCCGAAAAAGAGCAGCGGCCGATTGGGGAAGCAAAGGATGCGACTGCTGATGCTGAACAACCCCCTCCCGCTGCTTAAGCCTTTCTTATTTTAATATCAACTTTCACTGGCCTGCGTGCCGCTTTTTTTGTATCATTACCTAACCAAGGGGTCGGGGTTCATTGAAAATTTCAACTCTTTTTGTCGGTCTTTTGGCCGACTATTTATATGAATCATCCGGTAGTTTTGTCGGATTTTCCAATTTGCACTTTGCTTTGAATTTTTGCATTTCATAAATTTTGCCAAGTATAGCTTGACTTTTTGTATGAATGCTTTGAATACTTTCCATATGTAGATTGTTTTTAGTATACAGGCTGTTTTTTCCCTTGGGCGGCTGTGCGCCTGGTTTTCAAAGGCTGATGGATTGACTAGGAAATCCTTGATACTTTAAAGAGTATGGCTGATTTCTTAGTCAATCAATCACTATGGTGATTGCCCCAAACTAGGTGGACAGACGGCCATTGGACAGACGGTCATACACTCAGCATGATCCGGCTCTCGGCCTCAATATAGTTCTTTAGACGAACCACGCTTATTCACTATGTTTTGTACTTAGTTTACTTTATTGATTGTAAATTGTCCGTTTGTTTGATACATACCTGTACAGAAACAGGCGCCAAACGGGATGTTTAACCAAAGTAGCAACTGCTTGTTGGGTTACAGGCAGTTGCTTCCATTGTTTTGCTAACCTAAATGAGAATAGTGGGCGAATGTCGTATGTTTATCAAAAGGACAGGCGGCTTCGTTCGTACTGTTTAGGTTCCATTTTAGGTTAGCTAGGGCGAGCGACTATGAGTTATCCTTTGGGATTAATCAGTCTTTGTCACCTTAGTTTGAGTAAATAGAAGAAGTAGATGGCCGTTAGCCGCATGTTGTTTCCTCACAAGTGCTAAGCTTTAGACTTGGCTTTTTACTCAATTAGCTGCTAAGTGTGGAACTTAGCTTATATCCTCAAATTTTTCCGACTGTGTTGCCCCTGAGCAACAACAGTCGGCATCCGACTTAGATATAATAGACTACCGCATGTTTTTAGAGCAGTCGATAGTCTTTGTTATTTTTATCTCATTTGATCAGTTCACAGAGCAATGTGCCACCCAAATGGGAGATGCTCTCTACGAAGAATTCACCCAAACGGATGTCGCCGGACGCCTGATCATGTTAGGGACAGGCGTATTTTTTTATAAATTAAGAATATCCGGCCACAAGCTGTATTTTGATCGTCAGGCCATAAGCCCGAGTTAGATCATATGGCCATAGGCTTCATTTGTTCTTAGTTGAGCAACACATAGCCGCTAAGTTTGCTAGACTTAGCTTTTTTCTACTTTTTTAGAGTAGTAGGAAAATAATAAAAAGGCCGTCTTCTTATTAGGCAGGCATCCCTACCTTGGGGGAATGCGTACAAATACAAAGTATTGAAAACAAATAGCAACTTTTTATTTATATGCTTTCATTTACAAAAAATTTACAAGTCTTAGAAGTAGTATTTTTTCAAGTTGACTTAGATCATCTGGCCATAGGCCTCTTACTTCTTCATAGATTCGGTAGGGGCCTTCCCAATTGGGAGTTAGTTTTCCCTTCTCATTGGCCCTACTAGTCGCCTCCATTTTTCGCAACACAAAGTCCCCCACTTTCAGGGGCCGCTTGTGCACTCTTTTATTGTAGACTCTCGTCATTCTCAGATGGTAGATCTCATGGCGCAAGGCAGCAATTCCACTGCGTTCTGGGAGCGAGTCCAGTGCTAGCCGCATGGCCTCCAATTTAGCCTCCTTATCATATAACGTAACTCAAAGAGTCGGCTCATAGTTCTTAATAGGCAAAACAACTTCTGCCCCATAAACCATGAGAAATTGAGTTTCACCAGTCGCCCCTTTTTCATTCGTCTTGATGGCCCACAAAACATGTGGTAGCTCGTTATTCCATAGGCCGCAAGCTCTTTCAATTTTCTTTTTGATGCCATCAGAGATTAACTTGTTGAAAGCTTCAACCTGGCCGTTTGCTTGGGGACGGCCGACTGATGCAAAACAGTAAGAGATCCCTTGGTCTCCCAACCAGTTATTAAGAGCAGGCGTCTTTAATTGAGGACCATTGTCAAAGACCATAGACATAGGTACCCCATACCGAGTAATGACATTTCTCCAGATGAAGGAGATAACATATTTTGTTTTAATGCCTTTGGCTGCCTCCGCCTCTACCCATTTGGTGAAGTAGTCGACAACAACCAAAATATACTTCCGTCCGCCTGTGGCAGGCGTATACGGACCCAAAATGTCCATGCCCCATTTGGCGAATGGTACTGGGCTATGGATGGCCGTCAGATTAGTGGCCAGACGGTGTATGAGCTTGTCGAACCTTTGACACTTGCCACATTTTTTCACCATCTCCATTGCGGCTGCTTCCAGGGTAGGCCAGAAGTAAACTTGCCGCCTGGCTCTCTTTGCTAGGGTCCTGTCGCCTATGTAGGAGGCGCAGAAGCCCGAAAGCAAGTCTTCTAAGACCTCTTGTCCCCTCTCTAGAGTGACACATTTCAGTAACGATTGGAGATGGCCCTTTTTGAAGAGTTCTTCATTGTGGATTTCAAAATTGGCCGCTCTCTTTTTCATCGCGATCATTTCTAGGTAGGTATCCAGCAAGGTGCCTTCTGTTAAGTAAGCTCGGATGCCATCCATCCAGTTTGAGCCTCGGTCTAGTATTCCAATGGGATCTTTAATACTTCTTTTTTCCATAACTTCCTAAAAGATAGACCTAGATGATGCAAGTTTGGAGAGAGCATCCGCTTGATTGTTCTCGGATCTGGGCACCAGACTTAGATGAAATTCATCAAGTGTCCCAGCCTCTTCTTTGACCACCTGTAAGTACTTGATCATAGCCGGATGTGTGGCTTCATAGTCACCGTGGTATTGGCTAACAATCAATTGTGAATCAGAACACGCGTCCACTTTTCTTGCCCCAACCGCCTTACACATACAGATGTCGGCTAGTAGGGATTCATATTCTGACTCATTATTTGAGGCTTGGAACTTGAAACGTAGTGCATACTCATACTTGTCTCCTTCAACGCCTGCACCACAACCGTTTAGGGCGGAGCTCCCGTCCACATATACTTTCCAAACCTGTTCAAGGTTTTCAGGATTAGCAAGCCTTGTCATTTCGACAATGAAGTTGGCAAACGCTTGTCCCTTCACTGCCTTTCTTAGTTCAAAGAAAATTTCAAGGCTTTGAATTTCAATCGCCCATTTGATCATTCAGCCGGATGATTCCATGGTTGGTCTGTGTAAACCACTACCGGATGCCCCAGGAAGTAAGGTTTTAACTTCTTGACTGCCATAAAGAGGGCAAGTCCAAAATTTTCAACCATGAGGTACCTTAGCTCTGCATTCTGTAGAACATGACTGATGAAGTAGACCAGGAGCTGGGTGCTGCCTCTTCTTGATTGCTTGGAAGAAGTAAAGGCACTTGTCGGCTGAACGACTGAGGAATCTCCCCAATGCCGCTAGACAACTTGTTCATTTTTAAACTTCTTTAATAGTGCGGGGTGACTGCATGTCTATGAACGCCTGTATTTTTTCCGAGTTGGCCTCTATCCCCCTTTGATCTATTAGAAATTCGAGGAACTTCCCAGACTCAACCCCAAAAACACACTTCTTGGGATTAAGCATGACCTGGTGCCGCCTAAGTGTGGAGAATGTTTCTCGGAGATCTGTAAGAAGATCCACTTGAAGTTTGGTTTCGACTATCATATCATCAATGTACGCCTCCACATTCCTTCCAATTCGATTAATGAAGACTGTATTAATCATTCGATGGAAGGTAGCAGGCGCATTCTTCAAACCAAACGGCATCACAATATAGCAGAATAACCCTTGATCAGTGACGAATGTTGTCTTCTCTTGATATTTCTTCCACAAGGGTATCTGATGAAAGCCTAAATAGGCATCCATAAAGCTCATCAAGGCATGGCCGGCGGTAAAGTCGACCAGACTGTCGATCTTTGGAAGGGGAGAGCTATCCTTCGAACATGCCTTGTTTAAGTCTGTGTAATTGACACACATGCGCCAGGTACCATTCAGATTTTTCACGAGCACCACATTGGCAACCCAATCAGGGAAGAAACACTGCCAAATGAACCTAGCATCTAGAAGCTTTTTCACCTCGGCGGCTGCCGCCTGGCATCTTTCTTCATCATGGTTCCACTTCTTTTTCCTTATCGGCTTCTTTTTAGGATCCACAACAATTTTTTTGGACGGCTAGATCCGTGCTGATGCCTGGCATCTCGTCCACTTCAAAGGCAAAGATGTCTTTGAACTCTTTCAATAAGTTGTGCAGGTCTGCACCCAATTTAGCAAAAGCAGTCGTCCCCACCTTAACTATACGTTCTGGACGAGTGTCATTTAGAACAATATTAATGTGGTCTCCAGCCGGCTGGGGACGGAATTCATCCGGCCGTTCTCTGGTCAGTGGTTGCTATTGCTTTTCTTTTTTCACGGCCACCAACTTGTCAGCCTTTCTCTTTCTGCCGCCTACTATGAGAGCATGCGCTGTTTCCTTGACTTTGTCAAGATCTATAGTTTCTCCACTGGGGCCGGATGCGACTACAGTGGGTTTGACGTTAGAGAGATAACATTCCCTAGCCGTCTTTTGGTCTCCCCTTAGGCAGTCAGCTCTTCAATAACTAAGAACCGGACCACCAAGTGGCGTCCCTCTCCCTTTTCTCCCAGCTGAATGGGCAAGTCTATTCGTCCTACCGGATGCACAACTCCACCTCCAAATCCCACTAAGGGATGAGAGACCTTGTGCATGATCTCAGGCTTGTACTTGAGCTTGGTCAAACACTTGTGGGTGATGAGATCAAAGGAGCTTCCGATGTCAATGAGGATTCATCCCACCTTTTGGTTGGCCACTTTGCATTCGATGACAATAGGGTCATCATGCGGCCTCCTGACATTGCCCCTATCTCCCTTAGAGATGAAAACTTAGGGGAAAATGTCCTTAGACGCTTTCCCCTCATCAATTAAGCTGACATCTAGCCGCCTGATGTAATATTTGGTTCCCCGAATCGTAGGGCCGCCTCTAGCATAGCCGCCTGCTATTGTAGAGATCTGTTCTTCATCAGTATCAAAACTATTAACAGGTTGAGACTTTTTCTTGGATGACTGTCCAGGGTTAGTTTACAGGGTAACCTTGGACCTCAAAATGAAGGACTTGAGCACCCTTTTGTCAGCCAGACGGTCCAACAGCCGCCTGAGACTATAACAGTCATTGGTGTCATGGCCAACGTCCTCACGCAAATGACAATACTTATTTTTGTTCCAATTTTTGGCGGAACCTCTCATAGCTGCTGGCTTTTCAATGGTCACCCGGTCTTTGATCTCCTTGAGGATGGAGCGACAATCCTTGTTAAACTCATACTTCGAGGTGTATGGTTCAAATACTTTCTTTTTCTTCTTGGACGACTCTTCAAAGGTATTAGCCACCCAAACTTCTTTTCTTCTTTCTTAGCCGGCTGTGATAACCGACTCTCTCTTTTGTCGGAATTCTTTGATTCCGACTGTTTACTGACGCGGCAAAGCTCAGTCGCCTGTATATAGGCGTCCGCCTCCATCAGTGCTTCTTGGAGGGTAGCAACCCTCTTTCTGACAAAGTCGAAATTAAAGGCTGACCCATCCTTGAGACCTTTGAAAAAGTAAGACTAGGCCACCTCATCAAACAATCCTTGAATCTGAATTCTCATCAGATTGAACCACCTGACGTATGACCGCATCCCTTCTTTCTCTCCCTGCTGTATAGCCCCCAAGTCAAGACTTGTTTTCTTCGCATGGATGTTCATTGAGAAGTTGGACGCAAACAAGTATGCAAGTGTCTTAAAGTTATTTATGCATCCGGCTGACAGGTTGCCGAACCATTGTTGGGCGACACCCTTCAATGTGGCCAGGAAGCATCTACACCATGCGGCATCATCTAAACCTTTAAGATTCATAAGGTTGGTGTGTGTCATAAGGTGATCTTCTGGATTGGTGGTACCGTCATAGGTACCTACCAACACATTTTCACCTTGGCCGGCTGGCCAGCCTCAGTTATTTCCTTGGAAAATGCAAAGGGTTGTTCCCCTAGTCTTAGCAGTCGTAGCTGCCAGTCCAAGGGTTGGACATTATGTGCCGCCTGCCCCCCGAAGAAGGTCGGCTGCATATAAGGTTGTCCATGCGGTGAACAAGGTAGAGATGATTAATTAGTTTTTCATTAAGCTCATCAAATAAGATTGTTAGCCAATACCATGTTGACTATGAAGCTTTATCATATCATCCTTGATACTTTCCCCTAATCATCACTAATAAAGCTTTATTAGTGATGATTAGGGGAAAGTATCAAGGATGATATCATGCGGTGAACAAGCTTTATTTTTAAGCTTTAGCTCATGATTATTTAGTTTTTCATTAAGCTCATCAAATAAGATGCATACATGTGCCACGGTTAAGGAATCATTAGCAAAATTATCATAGCTCAACTAATTAGTTTTTGAGTACATTATTTAAGGATATCATAACTCACTATCATATCCCTCTGACAATGGTGCCTCACTGCCTCCCCATCTAAATAATTTATCAACCTCATTGAATAAGTTTGTGGGTTGAGTAGATTCATGAAAATTAGCCTACTTAATTTCTTGTGTTGACTTGCTAAATAGGTGATACATCACACAATGAGTGATGATTCGAAGGTTTTACATGAGCACTTTTGTCCTTGATATTATATTTTATTTATATATTGTTGCGCAATAAATTTTAAAATAAATAAACACTGATTTTCTGAAATAGGATTGCTATATTAGTGTTGTTTATGAAAACCATCCATTTTGATGCTGACTGCTAATGAATTCTTGTTTATTGTATTTTGTCAGGTATATATCCTAACAATATAAAATAACTCAAGCATCGTCTTGCTATTGGTATGTTTTGCTTATCTTGAATTTTTATTTTTAATTTTAAATTGCAAGATTATAAGATTATCTCAAAATTATATGAGGTGATTATCAATTATATGAGGTGTCTGGTGTAAAATGGGGGTGATTTTGTCCATTTTCTAAAATAAGCATACATACTTATGTTGGTCAGACTCGCTCTGATTAGTGTTTAGCCTATTGAAGTTTCAGGTGTGAAACTAAAACTTTCTCTCTCTTATCCCCCCTAGCTTCCCTATACATTAAAATGAAATGTATCTTTGCATTTGTTCATTGTAGTTTTCATGCACCGTGATTCTGATTTTTCCAAACTATTTATATGCTTTTGCATAATGTAGCTACTAGCGATGCTGAATTTCTTTCAGATTGTGAACCAGATCAGAGGAATATAAGAGCCATCGTTTTGTCACATCTAGAAATATTTACATTATTTGATAGGTAACATTTTGAAACACAAGTGTCTTAATCCTGTTTTAACATTTCATCATGGTGGTAAAATTTTCTACTTTCAGCTTACTCTAGTGTAGTTTTGAGTTATTTTAATGAATATTATTTCACTTTAATTGCCTTCTTTTAAAAATGCTTTCTTTTTGTATTGCTAGTTTATTGTACTTGAATACCTTTATTATGAAAGAAGGGGGTGACATCTAGTTATTACCTTAAAGTCTTAAGTGTAGTTTCATTATGTGCTTTTGGTTTGATTCAATTCAGAAAATTAGCCTTTTGTTTCATGTTTTTGAATGAGCATGATCGCATTGTTTTTTCGTCTCATAATTCCATCACAATTTGCATTGATTTTCGTAGGAGCTGCTGTGAGTGCTTACTTCGTTTGGGTCGTTCTCCTTCGTTAGAGAAGCTTTTTAGGTGATTCTTTTTTTGAATTTGGTTTTTTTTTTTGGTCTACTTTCTGCCTTTAAAATTTCAGAATTTTTGGAGTTTGTTTGCTATTAAACTGGGCTATTTTGTTCGAACTGGTCTGTTTTGGTTCGAATTGGTTAATTCTTGCTGTTCAGGTGGGATTATAATAGAGTTGTTTTGTAATTTTCTCTAGGGATTTCCTGGGTGATTTAGGGTATATTGAGGGTGTTTGAAAATATTATTGCACTCTTTATTCTCCTGTGTTTCTTGCTGCTACTATTTTCTTGTGCGTTCATTTTCCCTTGTATGTGATTACTATGGCAGAGGAATTGGTAAATAAAAAAACTTATGGATGATTTCCATCATAAATGTGAGTAATTTGATTAGAGAACAAAACAACTAGATTGTTAGACTAAGGTTAGATTCGAGGCTTTCTCTACTCTAATAATTGACATCATAAAAAAAAACAAAAAAGAATACTGATGATGATTCTTCTAGTGATGGTATGAATCAAGAGTTACCATAATTGTGGTATACTGTGATAAGGTATGTATTCTCCAAAGAAGTATGAAAGGTTAATGGCTGTTTTTTCCTCTTTGAATTGCAGGTTTGAGCATTTTGTCACAATCTGAACTTTGTTTTACTCCCCCCTGCAAGCAGCTTAAGAAACCATAATTGTGGCTTTCGACTAGACGTGTAACGAGAATAGCCAAGAAGAAAAAAGGTACATCATGTAGGGTTTCATAGCGAGCCCTCACTACGCAGAAAGAAACCCCACAAGACCTGCCCCGATAACTAAAGCAATTAAACAAGCATTAACATAATTAAGCAATAATTAAAAGAAGAGAGAAAGAAATTCTACCCTCGATGCGTGCTTCGCTCGCAAATCGAGCTCTTACTTCGAAAGCTCGAGTTTCACAAGTGTGACCGCCTCCGACGGCTCGTACCCATGAACCCGACCCGAACGGTCCAAGTCCCAAAGGTTAGTCGGGACCCGACCAATAAAAACTTGGAGTTTTACGAACTTAGAGGTTTTCTCACCTTATGGGAGATGCCTCATTGAGTTCTACTCAAGTGATTCCCATATGCCCAACACTTGGGTATTTATAAGGGAATGCTACTTGATTTCCCATTCTCTTACCAATGTGGGAGAATATGCATCTCAATCATAAAATGACAAGCAATAGATAATCAACAAGTGTCACATGGTGAGGAGAGGTTAGGTGAGGACCACATGGGGATCCATCACACCTTGCTCCCCAAGCCAAAACACCATCCCTCTGTCCCCACACAAAAACTAGACCACCTTGCCACTTGGCTGCCAAGGATGTGGTGCTGCCCAGCCACCCCACGCACATGCGCAGCTAGCTAGCACATGCTACTCCCTGGTGCGTGCTGCTGGGCGAGTGGCGTGGCGCTACTTGCTGGCACACACACATGCCCAGCACGCTGCTGCCTGGCTGCGAGGAGCTGTGCGATAGGCGAGGCCTTGGGAGCTTGGTGCGTGCCATCGCCTAGCACGCATAGCCCACAGCACAAGCACGCATAGCGAGCTGCAGTGCGTGTGCTGTGTGCTACCTGCTTGCGGTAGCCAGGCCCAACAAGCACATGCGTGCTACTGGCTTTGCGATGCATGCGGGCTGTGCTTGGCCATGCCTAGCATGTTGCGATGGCTGGTGCTGCTATGCTAACAAGCACGCCCAGCCATGATAGCACAGCCACAACGCGCACACACGTAAGGCACGCATCTTGCGATGCTTGAGCTCTGCGATGTGTGTGTGTGTTAGGAGATGCTAGACACACATAGGATGGTGACTTCACCTAGCCTAGTACGCGCATGGATAGGCCAATGGGAGGGTACGGCTAGGCTCGTACTTGTTGCATGTTGATTTTTCGTCTCGTCAAATTCCAAATTTGACTCGACTTATGATGATCGGTCTCGACGCTTCAAGCTCGATATCCGACATCTTTGTTCGTAAAACTCCGACGACTTATCAAATCCTTCAGATTGATTCGTCGTCTCGGATCGGTTATTTGGTTGGGTTCGACCCAAAGGGTTCGGTCAAGATTAAGCTGTAATATTAATTGTACATTAATATTACTGATCGGAAGCGGCCTCCACCTAGACATTCCGATCACTTGACCTTACTGAAGAATTAGCTTTCCGATAATTCTGAACCCTTTATCGGAATAATACACTTGTTGGAAGGACACCATTCCTTTCACATCACCATCCTCTCTCTCTTTTTATCAAGGCTCTACATGTTGATATATTATTAATATTCATTGCATAAATCAAAACTTAAGAATTTGGAAAATGATGTCTTGTCTTCTGTGTGTATGGATGCCTTGATATTTTTGGTATGTTCTTTACTCCATAATTAGTTATGAAAGTTGGTTGTGATTTTGATTTTCTTAGCTTATTAGGTGGAAAATATTTTTCAGAGATTATATCTCTGTATACTTAGTAATTTTAATCTACTATTGTATTTAGATTCGCTTGTTGATGTATTGATTGATGCATATGCTGAAATGTGTTTGCAAGATCAAAAAGATTATATATTGAGAAACGGTAGAAAAGGGCTGACAACTAACGTTGCAATATTTCAAGGATGGAAGAAAGATATATTTTAGCTGTTTAAAGAATTCAATCAGTGATTCGGAATTTGTTCCACTACAACTAGTCACGAATGAAGTATAAGTTGGAATTATATTTATTGTAATAGAAAACTCATTACTATGAGATATTGTACATATGCTATAATATATTAATATGAAATAAAAAATATTTAGCATAATTTTGTTGTACGTGTACCTTTTTTTTTGTTAATATTAGTATGCTAGAAATAATTGTCGGTGAATAAAATGTTGTATCTTATTTTGGTATTCTAGATATTTATTTACAGAATATTGACAAGAAAGAGAGTCCCCAAATTAGAAAATATGGACATGAAAAAGCGTCGCCAAAATGTTAGACATCAAATGTATGAAAATCTAGACATAAAAAAGTGTCATCAATTTTAAGATTCTTGACCACAAAAAGCGTCGCCAAAGTTAAGAAAGTGCGTCAACTGTTGCAAATTGCGACGCTTCGTATAAAAATCTGGGCAAAATAAAGCGTCGCGATTCGTGACGCTTTTTGATGTCGGCAAAATGTATGAGTTGTTTGTTGTTTCTAGCATTATTGATAAGTTACCCCCTAGTTGGAAAAATGTTAAACATGATTTAAAGCATAAGAAAGAGGACATGACATTGTCCGGTTTGGCCACCCATCTTCAAATTGAAGAAGGGATTCGTGCCATGGAAGGAGCTAAGGATGGAAATCCTAGCACATCTACTGTGAAGATGGTAGATGAAGGGAGAGCTAGTGCATCTACTAGTGGAAAGAGTAAGAATAATAATTCTTCCAAAGGAAAGTCCAAAAAGCAAGCAAACAATAACAAATTTGCTTTTGGGAATGCGGTAAAGTTGGTCACCGCAAGAAGGACTTCTTTTCTTTCAAGAAAATAAAGGAGAAAGCCAAGGAGGGCCGTGCTAATGAAAGCAAGGACCCACCCACCAAAGGTAATCCAATTCATGAGGTTGAGTTTAATTTCGGTTTGGATTTAAATGCAACGAATCCTAACATTTTTATGGTGCAGGATGATGACTCATTGTGGATTGATTCGGGGGCTTCAAGGCACGTGTGCAAGAGTAAACATTGGTTCAAAACCTTTCAAAAGGTTGTTGACGGAGAAGACCTCTACATGGGGAACAACTCTACCATCAAGGTTCTTGGAAGAGGACAAGTGGAGCTTGTGTTTAGTTCGGGGACTGCAATTATTCTTAGGAATGTTTTGTATGCTCCGGAAATTAGTAGGAATCTTGTATCTGGGCCTACCCTGAATAGTCTTGGCTATAAGCTTGTATTTGAAGCTAATAGATGCATAATTAATAGGGGTGTAACATTTGTTGGTCGTTGTTATTTGGATAATGGTTTGTTTAAACTCTCTTTATGAGACATGTATGTATTTGATGATGATATGTGTTTGAATGTTGTTGACAATGTTAATCAAGTTGATTTGAATTTGTTTGATTTATGGCATTCAAGGTTAGGACATGTGAATTACAATAAAATTCTTTTCATGTCAAAACAAGAACTGATACCTTCTTGTGATATTTCTCCTAATAAATGTTCTACTTGCATGTTGAACAAGATCACTAGAGCTCCTTTTAAGAGAGTTGAGAGAAGTTCTAATATTTTAGAACTAATCCATAGTGACCTGTGTGATTTTCATAGTACTCCTTCTTTTGGGAAAAAAAAGATACATAATTACATTTATAGATGATTATTCTAGGTTTTGTTATGTGTATCTTTTGCATTCCAAAGATGAAGCTTTAACAAAGTTTGATATTTATAAAAGGGAAGTATAACTGCAAGTAGAATCATTGATTAAGAGAATTAGAACTGATAAGGGAGGGGAATATTATGATCTAGCTTATTTCCAATCTTTGGGTATAATTCATGAGACTACAGCAGGTTATGCACCACAATCAAATGGTGTAGCTGAAAGGAAAAATAGAACTCTTGAAGAAATGGTTAATTCCATGTTACCTTACTCCGGTTTGAGTGAAGGGTTCTGGGGTGAAACAATGTTGACAGCTTGTCACATTCTTAACCGGGTTCCCACTAAGGGAAAAGAATATACTCCTTATGAACTTTGGTACAAAAGAAAACCAAATTTGAAGTATCTCAAGGTTTGGGGTTGTAGGGCAATCGTAAGAGTGCCCGACAACAAGAAAAGAAAGCTCGGTGAAAGGGTCTTGGATTGCATATTTATAGGTTGTGCTGAGCATAGAAAAACCTATAGGTTCTATGTAATAGAACAAAATGACTATATATCGATTCATTTGGTTATTGAGTCAAGAGATGCAATTTTGATGAAAATCGATTTTCATCAATGAGTAGACCGAAAGATCTACAAATCAGTGCCAATGATAGGGAGATAGTAGAGTTGAATGATCAACTTGAAACTCATGAAAGTACATTCGATAATGAGAATGTTGAAACTGCTTAAATGAGGAGAAGTACTAGGGAAAGGAAAATTAGGAATCCTCTAGATGACTTCATAATATAATTAGTTGAAGGGTCTAGGGATGTCCTTAGTTCCACTACTCCATATTGTTTCAATATGGATAGTGATCCAAAGATTTATAGCGAGGCCACATCTTCCCAAGATAGTGCATTTTGGAAGGAAGCTATAAATGATGAGATGGATTCCATCATGGGAAATAATACTTGGGTTATAGAGGATTTACCTCCCGTTGCAAACCTCTTGGTTGCAAGTGGATTTTCACTAGGAAAAGGAGATCGGATGGCTCCATAGTGAAATTTAAAGCCAGATTGGTTATCCAAGGCTTTAGGCAAAAGCATGGTGTTGATTATTTCGATACCTATGCTCCGGTTGCAAGAATTACCTCTATAAGGTTATTGATTGCAATGACTTCGGTATATAATCTAGTGATTCATCAAATGGATGTCAAAATGGCATTCCTTTATGGAGATCTAGAGGAAGCAATGTATATGAAACAACACGAAGGGTTTGTTTTGGAAGGACAAGAAGATAAGGTGTGCAAATTGGTTAAGTCATTATATGGACTTAAACAAGAACCAAAGCAGTGGCATCAAAAATTTGATGACACGATTTTGTCCTTTGGATTCAAAGTGATTCAAGCTAATAAGTGTATTTATAGTAAATTTGATGACAAAGGTCATGGTGTCATCATTTGTTTATATGTTGATGATATGCTTATCTTTGGTACAAGTCTACAATAAGTAGAATTGACCAAGGAATTCTTATCCTCATCTTTTCAGAAGAAGGATTTGGGGGAGGCGGATGTCATTTTGGGCATCAAGATTATTACGGACAATGGAAGATTTATCCTAAGTCAATCTCATCATATTGAGAAGATGATCAAACAGTTTAACATGTTTGATAAGTGTCCCGTGAACACCCCCATGGAACCTAATGTTAAATTGGTTAAGAATTCTGGGAAAACGGTTTCCCAATTGGAATATTCAAGGATAATTGGATCCTTGATGTATGTCATGACTAGTACAAGACCAGACATTGCATTGGCTGTGGAGAAACTAAGTAGAGTTACTAGTAACTTGGGTGCATGGCATTGGTTTGCAGTTTAGAGGGTCTTGAGGTACCTTAAGGGTACGTTAGACTATGGTCTAACTTATAGTGGATTTCCTTTAGTTTTAGAAGGATATTCTGATGCAAGTTGGATCACTTACAAAGAGGATGAATCTTCTGTAAGTGGTTGGGTATTCATGTTTGGGGGAGGTGCCATTTCATGGTCTTCCAAGAAACAAACTTTCATTGCGGACTCCACTATGGCAGCGGATTTTATAGCTCTTGCTTTAGCTAGTAAGGAAGATGAGTGGTTGAGGAATCTCATGATAGAATTGCCTTTATTGCCAAAGCCAATGCCACCGGTGGCAATCCATTGTGATTCCAATTCGACATTGATAAAGGCTTATAGTCAAGTGTACAATGGTAAGTCTCGACATATTTCACTTAGGCATAGCCTAGTGAAAGAGCTTATCAATGATGGGGTCATACGTCTTGACTATGTTCCAACAAAGTTAAATTTGGCGGATTGCTTTACAAAGGCTATGCCAAAGCATTCCATCGTATTTGCCATGAATGGAATGTGTTTATGTCCAAAAACACGAATTTGTGAAACCCAATCTAACGCTTGAAGAAACATCAAGTCTTAGATTCAATGTGGTTGAATTGCATTTTTGTTGTTTGATAGCAATGTATGATGACCCATATTGCTATGTTACTTGTGATGTGTAAGGTAGCGTCTATTTAAAGTTCTCAAAGATTTAGAGTTGAGAAGGTCTAAATGAAGGTGTCTTATCACAAGGGCACTATTATGTATATGAGAACCTACCTATACGAGTTCGAAGTTTAGCCGCTTTAAGAAGTATAGATGGACATATAGACTTTGATGAACTTATGAAAGATACGGACACTTGGTTATATAAAAGTGTTAAGTGATGATAAATTTGGTTTGTCTTGTGTGTACTTCACCTTCGAATGGTTGGATATATTAGTGTGATTTAATCCATATGGAAATCAAGGGATATGATCATCGTTAAGTGTGTTGTACTAGGTGTCAATTCAAGGGATATGATTTAATCCATATTGGTTTGTCTTGTGTGTACTTCACATTGGCATTGATGCATGAGATGTGTCTTAATTGTTAGAAGTGGAGAATATTTTAAAGGAGCACTCTAAATGGGGGAGGATTGTTGGATATTTAGAGTGTTGATGGTTGCGCGCTCGCGACCATGAAGAGCGCCCGCGCAAGGTAGGTGCGGTCGCGCAGAGAGCCCGCCTAAGCTGCGCACCTCTTTGGAAATTGGCAAATTGGAAGGGTGAGGATGGCGCGCCCGTGCGTCCTGGTGGAGCGCCCGCGCTGCTTGTCGCGCCTAAACCGCGCCCCTCACTGCCTTCTTGTGGAATATCGCAGTTTTTTGGGAGGAGCGCCCGCTCCACGTTGAGGAGCACCTGCTCCTCCTGGTGGAGCGCCCTCTCCTCCCTGTTTTGCGGGTTTTTCCTGACGGTTGAGTCTATTATTAAAAGACTTATTTCATGAAAGAAATGTATACAGAATATTATTCTTCATCTCTCCAAAAAGAATTCTCCACATTTTATCTCAAATTTCTTGCAAACTTTTGTGAGAAAAACTCTTACAATTAATCCAATTTTGGTGAATTTGTCATCTTGATTTCGATTCTAGTACTAAGAACGAAATTGCTGTCAATTGTATCTCAAAGAGGATTTCTGGTTTAACCTAAGTACCGTGTGGGGGAAATAAACCTCTTTAGGAAAGTGTATACATGCCTTTGACAGTGTATCAAGGATTGAGACTTACGTGGTCATCGATATTCTCATGTTCATGCTTGGATTTATAGGCTTGGAGGAAAGGCAAGTTTGATTCTTCACACTAGTGTAGTCTTTGTATATTTTCAGTAATTTCATTGACAATTCAAATACTTGATTGTAATACTTTGTTTAGTATTTGATATTTACAATTTGGAATTGTAATTATATATTTTAGGATTTGTTCCCACACATTGCCTAAGTGTTTTCTTGATTGAAATCGCTGTAAATCCTAACACTCTATGAACATCCTAGCCAAAAAGACAAGTCTTTATTTGGGGGCTATTCAGCAGGGAGATAGAGAAGGGCTGATGTGTGGCATTTATGCCACCATTTTACCCTCTTTCATTAGAGATTTCCCCCGGATTTAGCTTAGATTTCTACCTAGGGAAGGGATTAAAATTCATGTTTATTTAAGTTCGTATTGATTATTGATTGGAATCTACCTTGAGTTGATGATTTGTGCTTAATATGCTTGTAGTTATTGTGTGCACCTATAACCCTAATGTTTTAGTCCTAGATTAGATGCATTTTAATGATCTAGTTTAGGGTTGATTGATTTCATCAACTTGCTTTGAGTAGTTGCATGAGAATGAATTGCTTTGAGTAGAGTTTGAACTCCTTGGTGTGTTTCCTCATTGATTTTCATTAGTATCTTGTTGGTAATGATTGGAACCCCCTCTCCCTAGCGCCTTTTGCCATTGATATCGTTATAATCTTGTCCCTTATTTTCATTTAGAGTGCTTAGTTCAATCCCTTCTTCTTTAGCTTACTTTTAGTCTAGTTTTTGGCGATTAGATTGATCATAGAAATCTTCAAGCATCAAACCATAATACCCCTTTTGTTACTTGGAATTTATCCTAGATATCTCTTTAATCGTGCTAAACCCCTGTTTCCTTGGGAATCGACCCTACCTTACCACTATCTAAAGTGAAATTGATAGAGTTAGGATAGGAGATATAAATTGTAATATTTGATCTCGGTAGTAGTAACGACCTATTACCACCCGATCAAATTTTTGGCGTCGTTGCCGGGGAAACGACTTGTTTTGCACTTTTAATATGTGTTATTAGTGGATTTGTTGCTTTTTGTATTGTTCTTTTTCACTTTCTAGTCATTGCTAATTGTTTGCTTAGCTTTGGTGAATGCAAAGAAGATCTCAAGGACCACCTACTCACGAGATTGATCACGAAATCGACCGCACCTTGAGACAAGTCCGTAGACTTTATCAAGAAGAGGGGCGAGGTTTTGGTGCCATATTTGATAGTGAGAGTGATTCTTGATCAGATATAACCGGTCTTTGCCCAAAGGCACTACCGCCGGTTACAAGTAAAAATTATGCAAGGTCAAAACCTTAGTAGCTAATTCATAACCTGGTTATGATGCCTACGACCGGCCAATGGTCGCTTGCTTCCAAATAAACGGCGACGACAGATTACCCAAAGGGTAACTCACCGTCGGTTAAATGAATAATCTAGGTTAGCCCTAGCCGGCACCATCTACTAGTCCAACTTAGAGAATAATTCTACTTCTTTAAATATGGTCAATGACCGTCTGTTACCTTTTCGGATGCTTGATTGGACAGTTGCCCGCTTAGGGTGGGGTAACTACCAAGCAAACAACCATCCAGGGGAAAATAAGCAAGTGGCATACCATATGTACTGAGTCACTTGGCAAAAAGAAAAAGATTTGTATGAGCATACTAGAAAATTGCAAAAATTAAAAAAATATCAAATAGAAGCAAAACCGGCCTAGCCGGCAAAATTCATGTTCATAAAAAGTGGCTAATAGCGAAATGATTGTCAGCCAGACATACGTCCGGGGAAAAAAGATACATCAAAAGTACACGACACGCAGGCTGGAAATAAAAAATCATAGCTCACTACTACCGAGGTTGAGATGTCTGGCCCTAGCCAGATGGAGGAGCATCCTGAGTTTGCTGGGCCTGATTAGCATCAGTCGGCGCTCGTTCTTCCGCCTACTCCTCCTCTTGATCTTTAATGCCCACCCATTCCTCGAAGGGAGTCGGCTTCTCAAGCCCAAGAGTTTGAGCATCGTACACCTCGGTGGCATACTTGTACCTTAGCTCAAAGAACTCCCATTCGGTTTCCGGGTGGATGAGGGACTAGGCCATTTTCATGCGAGCCTCGCAGTCTTGCTCATTTTCAGAAACCAGCCGGTCCTGCTCGGCTTCCAGCTTGGCCTTGTGATCAGCCTGCGTTTGGGCAAGCTCGTTCTTTAGCTGGGAGACGTCTGCCCTTAGTTGGGTGTTCTCCTTGTCGGCATCCCCCAGCGCTTTGACATCGGCCTGGAGGTTTTTCACTTGTAGCTCAAAGTCAGCCGCCTTCTTGTTGGCCATGTCAGCAGCCGCAGTGAGCTCCTTGATAAGCTCCTCCTGTTTCATCTCCCGGCTTTTACTTTGTATTTCATACATTAAAGTGTTGTATTGAGTAACATCAATGAGATCAGCCGCCCGCCTATTGGCGTCTCTTACCTCCTCTTGCTTCTTCCTCAAGGGAACCTTGAGGCCGTCTACCCTTAGCATCACCTGTAAAATCAGCTGGAAAAGGGTTAGTCTCCCAATTATGGTAAATCCGGCAAAAGAGTAAATTATACAAAAGTACCCCAACCGGCAAATTACCTCAGCAAGTAGCGAGTTGATGCAGTCAATATTGACCTGGTGCACACCCAACACCGCCTCCTCTTTGCATATTATTGAAGTCAGGACAACAGGAAGAGGTGAAATGAATGGTGTCCTTCCAAAAAGTGTATTATTCTGATGGAGGGTTCAAAATTATTGCAGAGTTAATTCTTCAGTAAGGTCAAGTGATCGGAATGCCTAGGTGGAGGTCGCGTCCGATCAGTAATATCAAGGTACAATTGATATTACAGCTTGATCTTAACTGAACCCTTCGGGTTGAACCCAATCGAATCTCCGATCCGAGACGTCGAATTAATCCGAAAGGATTTAATGAGTCAACAGAGTTTTACGAATACAAACGTCGGAAATCGAGCCTAGGGCGTCGAGATCGAGCGTCGCAAAATCACATGCAACAAGTATGAGCGTAGCCGTAGCTAGGCTAGACTAGCTCATAGCATGCCTAGGTGCACCATGTGTGTGCTAGGCGCACCATGGTGTGGTAGGCACCGTCGCAGCCTAGGCGCGCCCTAGCAGCCCATCGCAAGCTAGCATGGGTGCCTGGGTGCGTAGGGCAGCTATCGCAAGCCACACAAGCACCAGGCAGCCCATCGCAGCTAGCAGCGTGCTAGCGAGGGTGCCTGGGTGCTCATGGGTGCTGTCGCTAGCCCATCGCACCATACACATCCATCACAGTGCTAGGCACTGGCGCATGGGCTTGTGCATGCATGCCTCGAACCATCGCAGCCCTATCACACCAAGCACAGCACCCTCGTGTGCGTGTGTGTGCATAGGCGCTCTCGCAACTCCCTAGCATCACGCACAGCACCATCGCAGTGCTAGGCACATGCGTGTGTGCGTGTGCGTGTGCACCATCGCCCTGCTGCTCGCAATGAAGCACCTAGCTGTGTGCTTGCGTGCGTAACTTCGCATGGCAGCACCAAGCACAACATGCTAGCAAGGAGCACCAAGCCCAGCATGCGTGGCTCGCTAGCAGCACGCATGCTAGGCCTTGCGTGCGTAGTGCGCTGGCTGGATGTGCGCATTCTGGCCTAGCTGGCTGGCAGTGCGAGAGGCCCTGTGCGAGGGACCATGTGCGAGAGTGTGTGCGAGGGAGTGCTAGGCAGCAGCACTAGGCTAGCAGCACCAGCGCCCAGCAGCTCACAGCGTGCTAGGGCTGATGTGTGCTAGGCCAGTGCGCGCCAGCACTGCTTGCTAGCACAACAAGCTGGCTGGCTGCCCAGCCTTGGTGCTAGGCGCTAGCTGGCAGCCTTGGCAGCCAAGGCAGGCTGCCAGCCCAGCTGTCCATAAGGTGACGGTTTTGGTGAGGGGTGGGGACGAAGCTTGGGCAAGGCCTTGAGGAAAAAGGCAGTGGTCCCCCCACCCATTTATGGTCCTCACCTAACCTTCTCTCTCTATTTGACACTTGTTGCATTGTGATTAGTTTTGCTTAATAATTTATTTTAGAAATAAATTAATTAGCAAAAATATATTCTCCCACATTGGTGGAGGATGAAAAATCAAGGGATCATTTCCTTATAAATACAACCTTGAGTGGAATTAAAAAGGCAACTCTAAGAAAAGAGTAAACCTTTGATTCGTAAAACTCATAGTTATTTTGTCCGGGTCTTGACTAACCTTCAAGACTTAGGACGCTCGGGTCGGGTCGAGGGTACGATTCGTCGGAGATCTCGTCTTTTCGGGATTTTGAAGTAAGAGTTCTTTAGGAGCGAAGCACGCGTCAAAGGTATAATTCTTGTCCTTAATCTTGTTTGATTAAGTTTATAATGCTTGTTTAATTGCTTTAATTAAGGGGCGGGTCTTGGTGGGTTTCCTTCCGCGTAGTGTCGGGTCACTACGAAACCCTACAAGAGGCATCTGCACCAACAAAGTCATTTGTTAAGTATTGAGCATAGGCGACACCTATATTTTGCCGGCTGCCTGAAGAATCCCCTGATTGGGTAGCTTGGGAGTTGACTCACATAGGCCCAAGCGGCCAGGGGGGATCACAGGTGATGGCCATACCTTGATTTTCAGGCTGAGGGGTGACCCCCAGTCGCATTGGAGCCGGTTGCTACAGCAAGATGCCGGCTCGACGGCGTCTCAGGCTCTCTCGTCTCAAACTCATCCGGCTCAGTGTTTAGACCAAGGTCTTTTAGGCTTTTACCTGCTGAGGTTGGCCTGTCAGGAACAGGCGGCCTTCGAGAAGAGGTAGGGGCAGCCAGTACCCTCCTTGTCTTGGAAGGAGGTTGGGAAGGCTCCTCAACCGGTCTTTTTAGCATTTTTGCTAGGGAGCGAGGAACATTCTTGCTCCCCGTCTGAAAAAGAAAAAGAACAACCGGTTAATATCAGAATAGACATCAAACTATATAGACGGTAAAAAGAGCTCAGTCGGAGCTTACCCCATTGTCCTTGGCCGCTAGTTGGGCCCTCTTCTTTTCAACTGATCCTTCCGGATCTGAGTAGAAAATTTGGCAGGCGTCTTCTCTAGAGGCACCATTTCTAATCCTTTCTCTGCAAAAAAGAAAATCAAAAAGTCAAATTCCATTCAAGAATGATACAGACGACATAAAGTGCTGGTTATCAGTCAACATACGTTTGCTAAACATTGTGCTAAGGCCATAGGCGGAAAGGAACGCCTCGTCCTTTAGCCAGTCCGAATGAGGGACCCAGTTCTTGGGGACAATGATTTCAGTCCCACCATCCAAAGGCATGGAGGTTCTCTTGAAGAGCCCCGTCTCCATTATTTGCATCTAGGCCTCTTCCAGTACTTTAGTAAGGGTGCATTTCTTTCCAAGGAGAGCCGGGTGCTTATTGTAGTGACGCATTCGGTGGTTCAAACACAAAGATGGAGAAATACATTCCGAGCTTTTAACCCAACCCAAGCCAAAGAAACTTATTCAATGGTCACCGCTAACCGCTTTTGGTCCCAAATGTTTTGGGTTACTTTTTCCAGTAAACATTGGGGAAACCAAGTAAAACTTGCTCTTCCAGTTTCTCCATTTAGACGCCTTGTCCAGCGTTATCATGTACTCAAGGTGCATGGTCAATGTATACCACGCATTCCAACCGCCTGGGGCACGGCTGAGGTAGTGCATATGTGCAAACGCCTCCCAGCTAGGCTTTATGTTCTGCATCTCACAGGCGGCTATATATCCTAATATGTTGACCCAGAAGTTGGGTGTTAACTGCCAAACGCCAAGGTCGTAGCCTCTTAGAATGGCTTTTATTGCATTGTGGAGGGAGAACCTGAGGCCAGCTTTAAATGCCACCTCATAGCAGCCGAAATAGTCGTCGGCATGATCAAGGTCGTCATCCCAGACGACGGTTGGCGGTACTACAACCTCCCATCCATCCCTAACCGGACACTTCTTTATGAATCTGGGGAAGGTGGCGTTCAGAGTGATAACATCCCTGGCGGACATGTGCGCCTCTGTTGGGTTATTAATTGAGGGCCATTTATATGCCTCATCATCCCCTTGATGGGCATCCGATTCTATGGAAGACTCTTCAGAGTCTGACTGTTGGATGGTCTTCTCACCGCATATATCCTCGGACACCTCTAAAATTTCATCACTAGGTGTGCAAGGTACACCCGGATGGTCATGATGTACAAGGTCAACTGGAGCTTCGGCTGGGCGTCTGATCAGTAGTCGGGGTTTACAGCCGTCCGTCTCGTCCGAGCCATTTTGTCCTGCACATGAACAGAGACGGTCGGATTCGTGGAAGAGTAAGGGTGGTCCAAACACCCCCTAGATGGCATCCCCAGTCCTAGACTCAGCCGTATCCAGTGACCGGCAGACAACTGTCCTAGGCCGTGCCGTGTGTGTGTTGGGAGAGTCAATTATTCTTTATAAGCTATACAACCGAAAAAACTCAAGTTGCAAGGGGTAGAGACGGTACCTCGAAGATGTTTTGAGTATGGAGGAGGTTAACTATCTGGATCAGCAGCTGAAAACTTCTTTGTTGCTTTTAGATACCTAGACGGTTGCCCGGATGTACCCTCGGCCTCTTGAAGAGCAATGAAAAGTTGTTGAAAAGCTCAGATGTTCCTCTGAAGTTTTGATTAAAGATAACCCAGACGGTTGACCGGCTATGGGTGTATTGAAAGCTAGGAGAATGTCAAAAGACCCTCAGGCAATTTTAATATGTTTTGAATGAAGAGCACTCAGACGGTAGCCGGTTGAGTGAAGAAAAGAGAAGATTATGCAAGAAATAGCAGCCGGTCTCAAAGCTCTTTTCTCAGAAAAATTTCTCAAAATAAATAAATGTTGAAATGAAGGGGGGGGACCTCTACTTATAGAGAAGAACCCCAGAAAGCGAACCGTCACCTTCCAAATTCAAATTCCAAAAAAAAAAAAAAAAAAAAAGAGAAGGAGAGAAAACTTCACCTTCTCAGATCATGACACTTGTCACGGGTGCCACGTGGCAAGCCACATCCCACCTGTGAGGGGCAAATGTTTAGGGTAAAATACCCGATCCAAGTGGCCCAATAACCTGCTGACACGTGTCAGCCCCAGAGAGGTTCCAGAAGAACTAACCCTCTGGTGACATGTGGCACTCCAACCCATGAAAGGGGAACTAATCCCCAAACACTGTAAATAGAGGAAAATTCTCATTTATTGTACATTCATAAATATACACAAAAAAACCCAAGCAATATTAATTGCAGAATTATCTCGGAATCCGAGAGAAAAACCTTTACATTCCGCACTTTTATACATCCGGACACGTTCTAACTTGATCGTCGGAGGCGGAACTCCACCCAATCGGAGTTTTCCGTGGTTTTGCAGGTACAGACGGTCGACGCACATTCTTGGAATTGTAACTCTCCCGAGGGACACCAAAAACCCCGAAACAACACTAACAACAACTTTATCTTTCTTCTTTGCCTTCATAGCTCCACGAGTCGATTTTTTTAGCACTCCCAACGTAATCAAGTCCCCTTCTCTTAGAATTTTCTTCACTGTTAAAAGGTAGTAACATGGTTCCGACACCCTATTTCTGCTTCTTTCTCTTATGCTTCCAACAGTGCATCAGTATGAACCGTTGACAAACTTATTTTGCATAACTAGGTTTGGCATTTGTATTCGAAATAGCACATAAGTCATTTTCCAACAGTTCCATTGATTGTATCCCACCTTAATCGCAAAGCTCAAGTCTGCTTGTTAGCTTGGGCTTGCGGGACAAATCATTCTACGTGGACAACTTTCCTAATCCTATTAAGTTTGCACTTTGAGGAAGTTATTTATTTATTATAAGTATCCCTTGATCATGAGATGATCATAACATTAATTAGAACAATTATTGTAGCCTCCTAAAGTGAGAACCTAGATCAAAACACAAACCTTGAGGAAAAATTGTATAATATTCTAAGCTAGTACACTCATCATGCGATGGACTATTTAAGAAAGGAATTGCATTTGTAATTCTAGGCTGCCTTAAGACCCTGCTACACCTATTTTAGTTATTCTTGATGATGGGTATGTTTCAGTAACTTAGCGATCGGGTTACATTAAAGACCCTAATCAATGGATGAAAGGAGTCGATCAAGATATGAAGTTTTTAAGAAAGATCAAGCGACGATCAAGCGAAGTAGTGGTTGAGAGTGATATAATTTAGGAAGTAATGGGCGATAGTCAATAGAGAACAATTAATTATTATTTGTAAGCGGTTTCAAGAATTCAAAGTGCACCAAATTCAAGGAAGTTAATTAAATTTAATTCGCAGAACCTGGAAATTGTGAAGGACACAAACCATCTAGAATTTCTAAAAATTGCAGCTCGAGATTATGAACGAAGGACATCAATCAAATATCAAACAACAACTAGCTTAGTCTTTCATAGTTCTTACCTCTTAGCTTTAGCTTTAGCCACTAGGATTGGTAATCTAGATTAGATTAGTTTAGTTCTAACTATCTCATGTATTCAGGTCAATACCCTTTTCCCTAGGGGTGAAAGTTCGGTATTCGGTTTGGATTTTACTCCAAACCGAATTATTTCGGTTTCAGATTTTTGAAACCGAATCCAAACCGAATTTGGATTCAATCCAATCCAATCCAAACCGAAATAATTCGGTTTTGAAAAATGAATCCAATCCAAACCGAATTTTTTTGGGCTGCCATTTTGGGCCTTAAATTTGGGCTTTTATTTGGGCCTATTGTTTTAGTCATTTTAAAGGCCTAAATTTTGTACGTTTCCTGAACAAATTTTTAAGAAAAAACTAAAGTCTTTAAGACTAATATTTGTCACATTAAGTAATAGCATAATTATTTAAAAAAAAAACATTCCAGCCATTAGAATAAAATTACAGACATAATAGAAATCTTAAAAATGAAATAACAGTCCAACAGCAGCAAACTTAATTCAATTGGCAGCAGCTTAATGAAACAATGACAGTAGCTTAATTGGCTGGCAGCTTCAACTCTTCAACCGTTCAATCAAGCTCAACCAAGTCTTGGTTATTTTGACCACCACCAATTGTGTCAAATTTCTCAACTAACAACAAAAACAAAAAAAACAAGTTACATAATATATATGAAATATTGAAAAAAAATATCATATAATAATTGTTGTTATTAAAACATATCAAACAGAGGCTATGGGTGAACATCAATTATCACCAAACAATCAATTTATCACCAATTCGAACATCAATTATCACCAAACGATCAATCTATCACCAATTCGAAGTTTTCGAACAAAATAAAGGAAATCTAGGGACAATTGGACAAAGGAAAATTCACCAATTCGAACTATAAAACATCAAATTCACCAATTCACAAAGGAATATTATCATTTCGAACATAACAAAACATCAAATTCGCAAAATCGAAGAGAAGCAGGAAAAGAGAAGTGAAATCTGAAAAGAGAAGGTATTCTTACCTTTGACTGAATCAGAACGTGGTGGTGACTGGTGAGCGTTGAGCGGCGGTGAGATACCGAAGTACCGGACTGGTGGTGGACGGACGGAGTGAGGTGGTGAGGGAGAGAAGAGGGAAAATCTAGGGTTTTTGTGAGGGAAAGTGAAACTGTGAAAGGGAAATGGGAAAAGAGGGGACGAAAAGATCTAGGGTTTTGGATATATATATGTCATAAAATGGGCTAGTTCGGTGTTCGGTTTTCGGTTTTTCGAATTCCAAAACCGAATCCACACCGAAATATTTCGGTTTCTATTTTTTCAAACCGATCCAATCCGAAAACCGAAAAAAACCGAACCAAATTGCTTATTCGGTTTGGATTGGTTCGGTTTTCGGTTTTTATCCAAATTACTTTCACTCCTACTTTTCCCTAGTTCTATTGAAGAAGATGGAATTAATCATCCCCATCATGCTTCTTCGTAATTGTCAAACCTGATTCATCTTGTAAGTTTGTGCAATAATTCATTCAATAAATATTCATATCTCTTGCGCTTTTCATTTCTATAATGCATTAATTGTAAAGGCGATAACCCCAAGAGGCATCGTCATGACACTTTGGACCCCAAGTGATAGGGTGTCAAGTGCTTGTTGGTGACTTTCGGGCCAACAAACCCGAAACCACCACGACCACTATGAACCACCTAGACAAAAATACGAAAAACACACAAAAAATGCCACCAGCAACACCATAAAGAAAAACACATAAAAACCCAAAAAAAGAGAAAAAAAAATGGAAGAAAGAATGAACCATAGCTATTTATGTCTTCAATTGTATGTTTACTTAGTCAAATTAAACTATGAAAACTCCAAATTTGAAGTAATCATGTTAAATTTGACTACTAAACCTCTTAATCATGCAATAATTCAATAATTTCTTACTTGGCTGTCTCACAAAAACCTCCACAAAAGGGAAGAAAGAAAGAGAGGCAAAAAAAAAGAGAGAAGAGGAGAAAGAAAGTGATAAAGGGAAAAAAGCAAAAAGAAAATCAACAGATGGGATTAGGAGGAAGAGGAGCATTAATAAATATTATTAATATTAGTATTATATTATTATTTATTAATAATTATTCTTATTATTATATTAATAATAATTATAATATATTATTGTTATAATAATAATAATAATAATAATAATAATAATAGTAAAAACACGTTTTCTCTCGTTTAGGGCGATTAAGGCAGGGTTGGGTTCCACGTAAGTTATCTGGCAGGTTCCATGGTGGCTTTTCTAGAGGCTAATAGGTCCGACAAAGGGTTGACGACAGTGCAGTTATTCGGTGGTTACACACGTTCAAAGGTTGAGATTGTCAGGTGCAATTTTCTTGGTTTTTAGGTTGCGTTTTCCAGGGGATCTTTCTGGGGTACAGGCTGCAGTTTTCAGGCAATGGCTCAGGTATGGTTAAGTTTCTGGTCAGTTCTGTATTTCCGGCGAAGGGCTTCGATTTCTGGCAATTTCAAATGTATTTGGGGGACTTTTTCAGGGCTGTTTTTTAGTCGAATTGCAAGCGAGTTTCAAGCTGTTTCAGGGCTTGTTTTTGGCAAGTTTCATGACCATAATTCAACCAATATTCCGGCGTTAATTGGTCCGACAAAGGGAAACTTTTCAGACGTTATTTTAGTGGCATTTGGGGGCGTTTTGCAGGCGTAATCGCAAGCCATTATCTCGTTAGTTTGGGTGAGGTTTGGTGGTCAACGGGTTCTATTTGGGTGCAGTTTTTTGGTCGGTTTGGATGCAATTTTCTGGTCAGTTTGGTGCAGTTTTGGGGTGATTTTGGTGTTGTTTTTAGTCAATTTGGTGCAGTTTTGGGGTGATTTTGGTGCACTTTTTGGTGCATTTTTGGTGTAAATTTGGTGTGCAGTTTACGTTTTTAAGTCGTTTCCGGTGCAGTTTGTGTTATGTTGTTTTGTGATCTTCTCGTTGCAAGTTTCGTGGGTGTTATGCCTCCTGTTGTTCGCTTTCATTGCCCATTTGTGGGTCTTAATAGGTTTCATGATAGCGGGGGTAATAGGCTCACAAGGACTTGTTTGCTCACTCATCTCCGTGATAGTCATTGTTGTTCAGATGCGCGGGATATGACTCGAAGCTCTCTTACTTCTGATTTTCTTGGAGGCAGAGACGACCTTTTGTTGTATGGGTATTTGGCTTTGTGGGGATTATTTCAAGACACATACTCTTCGTTCTTAGTGTTCAAGATATAGTGGCCCCACCTGATTTTGGGGATGGTGTTGTTCGGTTTGTTCTTTATGGTTTTCCTATATTGCAGGATCCTTCTTCGGTGGTATCTGATCTTAATCCTAGTGTGCCTTATGAACCTCATTTTTCTTTCGATATTGCTCTCCATGATAGTTTACTATCTAAGCGATTTCGTTTGGTGAAATCTATCCCTCCTAAGTGTCGCTTAGGTTTTTCTCAGGTTCTCAAAGGACCACTTGATAAGGTGATTTGCAAGCCTGATGACATCTCTTGCTGGGTTCAATTGCTTGTGTTGCCTCTTTGTGTCATTTTCTCCGAGGAGTAATCGTGACTGTACTTCGGCTATCAGGCGGCAATGGCAGGAAGAGAGTATCACCGCTACTATTCGTTCTTGATGTGAGCCTGGTGGTTCTGTGCAACTTGTGCAAGACACGTTGTCTGATGTATCTCCACCTTTGTTGGATGGTGATGAGAACCATAATTTGTCTTAGCGTAATATTAGGCAATGTAAGTGAAAGATTTGTAACGGACATTATACTATTGCAGTTAGGGTTCTTTCGTCTTCTGGTCTTACCCCTTACAATGATGCTACCCTTGCAGATTACAAGTCACTCACCCTTCCTTCCCGACTCCTATCTTACCGGATATCCCTGCTGGTCATCACCTTATTGCTACTCCTGTTGTTGTTTTGGACCAGATTAGGGGTTTTCCACGTGGTATGTTATGCGGTAGAGACGACTTACGTGCTCAACATCTGATGGATTACTTGAGTGGTGCTGCAGTTGCTATTTCAGATGAGTTGGTGGAATATATTATGCAGGTGGTTAATCTCTTTCTCGCTGGGATGTGTTTTGTTGAGTTGAGAAAATATATTGCTAGTACTCCTCTCACTCTGCTTGATAAGCCTGGTGGTGGTATTCGGCCTATTGTTGTGAGTATCGTTTAGAGGCGGGAAGTTTCAAAGGTTGGGGTTGCTTTAATTGGTCCGCGTCTTGGAAACTATTTAGGAGGTCTTCAGTTTGGTGTTAGGGTGTCAGCGAATGGTGAGGCTATTATTCATGTTGTTAATCGTTTGTTAAGGCTCTTAGTGTGTCGAATTAGGGATACTTTTGACTTATGTTTGCAAGCTTGGTATTTGGATGACAGTTGTTCTGGGGTTTTCTGTGTCCCTTGGGAGAGTTACAACTTCGAGGATGGAACCACGTGCCTGTACCTGTAAGATTACAGAGACTCCTTGGGGAGGGAGCTCCGCCTCCAACTATCAAGTTAGTAGATGAAGGAGTTGTAAAGCAGAATGTAAATAGGTGCCGGATGCTAGGACGGGTCTAGCAGGCGGTACCGAGTGGTGTGTGATTGTCTTGGGATTTGTGTAATCCGAGTGTTTCTTATGAACAGTCTCTTGTCATAAATGAGCATTTATGACCGTATTTATAGCCTTGGGGAGCGTGCCAAGTTCTAGGGTTTTTGGCCAACCCAAGGACTGACTGGGCTTTCTTGGGATTTGGGCCCAATCTATTACCTGTTTAGATAAGGCTGAGAGGGCCACATGGCGTAGCATAGGAGGTCCATGGTGGAACAATGGAAGCGTGCCACGTGGCATGTCCTGATAAGCCCAACTAGGTGACACTTGTCAGGCCCTGATTGGTCCACATGGCGAGAGGTGATTAAGGGAAAATCCCCCTAATCATTTGCCCCTCACAGGTGGCACGTGACCTGGCACGTGTGACCTGTGGAAAGCGTCGTCCAATGAGGAGGCGACAGGTGTCGACGGATAGCTTGGCCTAGAATTTTCCCGCCCAAGTTTTTGAATTTGAATGCTCTTCTGCTCATTCTCTCCCTATAAATAGGGTTGGTCAACAAGTCTTTTGTTCACATTTGTTTACTTCATTTTCAGAAAGAGATCTCCCGGACCCCAGCTTTTGCGATTTTACGGAGCTGTCGTACCCCGCCGCTTACTTTCTTCTCGGGCGTCTACTTCCAGTCTACTTCAACTTTTGACTTCAGGTAAACATCCACTTTGAATCTTTTTCCACTTTCATTTTACAAAGTATGGTGTCTCAAAGACACTCGGCAAGACCTAGGTTGTCGATTAGTCGGTCACCGGGGACGGCTGAATCCAGGACTAGGAGTGCTGACTCCACTTTTCTAGGACCACCCTTGTCCTTTGCACAACATCCAACTGTTTCCATTTCTGTGTAGGACTTCATGGCAAGAATCAAGACTACTGGCCGAGTAACCAACTCAGACGACTCTTATACACATTATGACCTTCCTGATCACAGATCGGGTACCCCAAGTACACCTGGCGACTCAATCTTAAATGACTCTGGGGAGTCCTCTCCTAAGAAGGAGGCGGTCCCTGCTGAACCCTTTCAAACCCTAAACCAGACTAAGGAGTCGCCTTCTGAAACAGAGGCGGCACCTACCAAACCTTTGCAACCAAATGACTCGTCGGACTCTAGCGACGAGTCGGACGCTAATAGCGAGAGCTAGAACTCTCTCGACTCTGTAGAGCTGTATTCTAGGATTCACACAGCTAGAGAGTCTTTAAGTGTGTCGATGGGGGAGAACTGGGCCGAGCCTATGGCTTCCTACCGAGACTTTTACGCCCCTTATTTTCACCATGTGCCTGAAGGGAGGCGGAAGGTCATGATAGAGAGATTTGGAGAGTTCATCTCCAAGCATGTAATGGGGGACGACTACTTAGTGTCGGTCCCTGATAAAGAGGATACTGTAGTTTGGCTGACTGGTTCAAGCTTTGGGGACTAGTGCTTTGGTTGTTATGAGGCGGCTATTAAGGCCGGCCTTCGATTTCCTCTTCACCCGGCCGTCGAGGCCATTTTAGACGGATACCAGATCGGGCTGTGGCAGCTGGCCCCCAATTCCTAGTTCAACATACTCGGCTATGTGGGCGGGTGCAAAATGCATGAAGTAGATGCCAGTTTCGAGGCGTTTGCTCAAATGAATTACCTTAGTCGGACTCCAAAAGCAACAGGGTCCGGCTGGTATCAGCTGACATCCCATAGGGGATATGCCATGGCACAGGGTAAGGAGAACAAGTGGAAGGACTGGCGGACCACCTTCTACATTGTCACTTGCCCTGACAAGGCCAAAAATGCCAAGTACAATAGGTGGAATAGGGATCCACCCTTCCTAGCCAGGAAAGACCTGCCGCCTGTTCCTTCCAAGGCCAAGCGCGAGATTTTAGACGCTGGCTTATTTAAGGTTGACATTCAGGCGGACCCTGAATCTGGAAAGAAAGTTTTTGTTCCCCAACAATATGTTCCTAAATACAACTGGTTGTACGATGGGACGTACTTGGCCGCCTGTGGGCTAAGTACCGAAATGTCTGAAGGTAGCTATCCGCTTGTTTCCCGTACTAACTTTGTCACTTGACTATTTTTCTAATTCTTGATTTCTTGATGCAGCTGTAGCAATGGAGAAAGTTTCTGCTTCGAAAAAGGCGGCAGCACAGTACCGCTCGGCGGTTTTGGGCAAACGCCCAACTGAGGAGTCGCCAACCAACAAGCCGGCTGGGGTAAGACTTCATGATTTGAATCCAATCTCTTTATCCCTTTTTTTTCAGTAAACCCTACTGACCGACTGTGATATCTGCTTGTAGGACCGGTCGAACCCTCAACCGCCTCCCGAGAAGGACAGGAAGCAGGCGGGAGGGGACACGGGCACCCCTCTTCGTCCTCGAAAACATGTGGCGACCAAACCTAGGTCGTCCCCTGGTGCCAACTTCCCTTTAGAGAAGGGTAGGCAACAGGAAAAGGACAAACGTCATGCACATAAAAATAAGGAGAAGGCGCCTGATGGTAACTTCGTCTTCACAACTTTTTTGAGAACTTCTTCAAGTTTGCCAGTCAGATATTAACCATCCGCCACTTTTTGCAGGCGATCATATTGCTCGGCCAGACCTTGCTTCCATAGAAAAGACTATGCTGCAAGCAGTCCCTTCTCAAGAGAAGGAAACGGTTAGAGGGTTCGGCACCCTTGAGCTAGACGGCATCGTTGCTCTGTTGGCCAAGGTATCTTTAAGCCCTCACAAACTCTGCTTCATTTTTGGAGACGATCCTTTAGCTGACCGAATGTTCTTTTGTTTTTTGATTAGTCGATGCTACGAGTGCACGGTCTCCGTCGGCCCATCCAAGAAAAGAACAAAGAGGTAAAGTTTGCTAAAGAGCACGTCGCCTCCACCATGGACAAGGCCATGTTTTCTATTTTTCAAAATGAAGTCTTGACGAATGATATATTGCTTGCACAGGCGGCTGCGAATCAGCAAGTCAAGGATGACCTAGAGGCGGCCAAAGAAAAAATAAAGGAGCTCAAGCTCAAAGTCTCCGAGAACCAGGGGAAGGCCGACGCCCATGACAAGGCCGTGAAGGCGGCGGAGGGCCTAAAAACCAGCAATGCCCGCCTAAAGCAGCGCCTGGCCAACCAGGAAAGGCAACTGGCCTAAAAATATAAGTCGAGGTTCGAAGAGGAGAAAAAGGCCCTGGTCGCTGACATAATGGAGTATTGTAGCGCCATTACGAAAATGACCTGGGACCGCCTCTACCCAGACACCGACTATTCCACATGGGGGAACCAGTTTGCCGCCTGCACTCAAGAGCATGACGAGGCGGTCATGGGAGGAGGCGACGACCAGGGGGAGTCCGAGTCTTCTTCTTCTTCTGAAGAGGAAGTGGCGATTGCTGGGGCTGAAGGGGAATCTTAAAAAAAGGCGCCTGAATAGGAGACTGTTCAGAGCAATCAAGTGTCCCCTCCCCAGCAAGAGAAGGCGGCTGCTGAAGGCGAGGTCCCTCCAACTGTTTAAGCTTTTCTATCTTTAAACTTGATTCGGCCTGCGTGTCGTGTATTTATGTATCTTTACCCGGCCAGGGGGCCGAGGCTTCTAAATATTTGCCAGCTTGTCTGGTTTTAACTTAACTTTGCAAGCTTGTCTGGCTGTAATTTGACATGAATTGGCGACTGTTGAGTCGTCTTTTGCCGTTACATATGCTGTTTTTTGTTTTTTTGTTTTTGCTGAATTTGCCAAACATTTTGCACTTCGCAACTTAATAGCCGCTTGTATGGCACATCCATGTTAAACTTATTAGTTAGGATGTTGCACCTTGATGCCGACTGCCCTTACCTCAGGACGACTAGGTTACTTCTTGAAAAGAGAGTAATTAGTCGGCCATAGGCAGTCGGACCCTAGTAGCAAACATAACCAGCCTTGATTGAAATGCACTTAGTCACAGTGGTAAGGTACCGACTGAATTAACAAACTTATAGTGCATTTCAAGACACAAGGGTCGCCTAGTTCTTAGAGAACAGTCGGCTAGTCGTTGTTTTATCGATTGTCATAAGTCCCTTAGTATGTTTACGAGAAACATAGTAGGGTGCTTGTTGTTTGGACGACTATCAATTCAGATGTATCAGTCGTTATAACATCCAGTCGGACACCGAGAGGTCCTTCTAGATTGCTCAGATTCATTTAGTATTTCTTAGTGGGAATGTTTGTTTGAGTGTCTTTTTGCCAAAGACCAGGCGGATTACTCAAACTTTTTAGGATTCCGGACTAAGTATGGGAGAACAACTATGGTTTAACTATGGCGTTAACCAATTTTGGCTGCTCTTAATCCTGAGTAGTAGAGGTATCATTCGTCAATGGCCGACTAATCCCCTTGATTTGTCAATTTTTGTTGACTATTAACTCAGAGGGCGCCTCCTGTATCTATCCTAAGTAATACAGGTGGCTATCCGACGCAGATGTCAACTGCCGACACGTATGAAAGTGTCGAGTTATCCTTGTCTCAAAACGGATACGTTGTCCTTGAGGACAGCTATATAGGGGCCGTGTAAGTAGTTTATAGAGCATTATTCCACCCAAATGGGAAATTCTCTCTGTGACGAATCTCATCCAAATGGCATGTCGTCGGACTTTGGGACAGGTCGTATTAATTTAAAAATTTAGCGTAATCAAGCGGCTTGGTGCCTGGGTTGATTAGCCGTATGGTGGGCAAACAGGCGTGCCCTTTAGTATGACGGAGGGTATCCGCCTGTCTTGAGACAGACGGAGTGTACTCCCTTTTAAAACATATAAAAAGAGGATAAACTTGGAACTTTTCATTAATAAACTTTAATTGATTACATCAAAAGTAATATTTTTTCAGATTGTCTACATTCCAAGTCCTAGGAAAGGGTCGGACCTCTGGAGTTTCCAAACGGTAGGTGTCGTCCCTAACCTCCTCATAGATTCGGTAGGGTCCTTCCCAGTTAGGAGTTAGCTTTCCCAACTCGTTGGCCCTGCTAACTGATTCCATCTTCCTTAGTACAAAGTCCCCTACTTTGAGTGGGCGCTTGTGTACTCTTCAATTGTAGATCCGAGTCATTCTCAGGCGGTATATCTCATGGCGTAGGGCAGCATTGCCCCTACGTTCTGGAAGGGAATCCAATGCTAGGCGCATTGCTTCCCAGTTTGCATCTTCATCATATAACATAACTCGGAGAGTCTGCTCATAGTGCTCAATGGGTAGGACAGCTTCTGCCCATATGTTAGGAGGAAAGGTGTTTCTCCAGTCGCTCCTTTTTCAGTTGTCCTTATGGCCCAGAGAACATGTGGTAGTTCGTCTGCCCATAGGCCGCCTGCTTTCTCAATCTTCTTCTTTATACCGTTTGAGATGATTTTGTTAAATGCTTTGACCTGACCGTTTGCTTGCGGTCGTCCGACTGATGCAAAGCAGTAAGCAATGCCTTGATCTCTCAACCAAGTTTTGAGAACGGGCGTCTCAAACTGGGGTCTGTTTTAAAAAACCATAGACATAGGCACCCCAAAACGAGTGATCATATTCCTCCAAATGAAAGTGATGACATCCTTGGTCTTGATGCCCCTGACTGCTTCGGCATCCACTCATTTGGTGAAGTAGTCGACTGCTACCAGGATGTATCTTCTACCGCCTGATGTAGGCGTATAGGGTCCTAGAATATCTATGCCCCACTTAGCAAATGGAATTGGGCTGTGGATAGCCGTTAGATCTGTAGATGGACGATGAATCAACCTGCCAAACCTCTGGCACTTGTCGCACTTTTTAACCAGATCCATGGCGTCTGCCTCCAAAGTCGGCCAGAAGTACCCTTGCCGCCTCACTCTCTGAGCAAGCGACCTACCGCCTATGTGAGAGGCACAATATCTAGAGTGTAGGTCTTCCAGGACCTCTCGCCCTTTTTCTGGGGTAACACATTTCAAGAAGGGTTTAAGGTACCCTCTCTTGTAGAGTTCTCCCTTTATCATTTCAAAACTGGACGCTAGCTTCTTTAGTGAGGCCGCCTGATGATGATCATTCGGCAAGGTGTCGTCTGTTAGGTATGTCCTGATTGGGTCCATCCATGTTGAGCTTCTATCAAGGAATGCAACGTTGTCTTCCTCAATACTCCGCTTTTCCATTACCTCCCAAAATACAGTTCTAGGAGTGTCGCATGAGGTCGAGGATGCAAGCTTGGACAAGGCGTCCGCCTGGTTATTCTCGGACCTTGGGACCTAAGTTAACTGGAAATCTTCAAGCGAGCTTGCCGCCTGTTTCACGACCTCTAGGTACTAGATCATAGCTGGATTAGTGGCTTCATAATCCCCATTGTACTGGCTAACTATGAGTTTTGAATCAGAACATGCGGCTATATTTCTTGCCCCGGCTGCTTTGCACATGCGGATACCAGCCAAAAGGGCTTCATACTCAGCTTCATTGTTTGACGTCTGAAACTTGAAACGAAGAGCATATTCATACCTATCACCCTCTAGCGATTGACATACAATACCTGCCCCACAACCATTGGCTGTGGAACTCCCATCAACATAGACTTTCCAAAGTTGGTTAATTTTTTCACATTCTGGTGGCCGGGTCATCTCAACTATAAAGTCTGCAAAGGCTTGCCCCTTCACAGCTTTTCTGGGATCGAACGTGACCTCAAGGCTTTGGATCTCAATTGCCCACTTTATCATCCGCTCTGACGACTCCATGGTCGTCAGGGGCCGTTTGATCGCCTGGTCAGTGTAGACGACCACCGGATGTGCCAGGAAATAAGGCTTCAATTTTTTCACTGCCATGTACAGGGCGAGTCCAAACTTCTCCACCAGTGGGTACCTCAACTCTGCATTCTTTAAAACATGACTTACAAAATAGACTGGGAGTTGGCAGCCGTCTCTTTCAGCTAAGAGGACGACACATAAAGCATGATCTGATACTGCAAGATACATGTAAAGCACTTCTTTTGGCAAAGGACTGACGAGTCTCGGCAGGGAATGCAGATGTTCTTTCAGCTTTTGAAGGGCCGACTCATCATCCGGTCCCCATTCAAATTTTGCTTTCTTTCTGATTGCCTGAAAAAAGTAGAGGCACTTGTCGCCTGCCCGACTGAGAAACCTTCCGAGGGCTGCTAGGCAGCCTGTTAGCTTTTGTACCTCTCGGACAGTGCGAGGCGACTGCATGTCAATGACCGCATGCACCTTGTCAGGATTTGCCTCTATTCCCCTTTGATTTATGAGGAATCCGAGAAACTTTCCAAACTCAACTCCAAAGACACACTTTTTTAGATTAAGCATGACTTGGTGCCGCCTGAGTGTGGCGAATGTTTCTCGGAGGTTCGTCAGATGGTCCGTTTGAATTTTTGACTTTACAATCATATCATCAATATACGCCTCAACATTTCTTCCAATTTGTTCAAAAAACACAGTGTTAATCATTCTTTGGAAGGTTTCCAAGGCGTTCTTCAGACCAAACGGCATGACCGTGTAACAATAGAGCCCTTGTTTTGTGACAAAGGCAGTTTTCTCTTGATCTTTTTTCCATAAAGGGATCTGATGAAAGCCTGAGTAGGCGTCCATGAAAATCATTAAGCCATGGCCGGCTGTTGAGTCGACCAAGCTGTCAATCTTTGGAAAAGGGTAGCTGTCTTTTGGACATGCCTTGTTCAAATCGCTGTAGTCCATACACATGCACCATGCACCATTCGGCTTCTTGACTAGCACAACATTTGCAACCCATTTTGGGTAGAAACACTGCCGAATGTATCCCGCATCAAGTAACTTCTTTACCTCGGCGGCGGCCGCCTGATTTCTTTCTTCACCATGATGCCTTTTCTTCTGTCGTACCGGTTTCTTTTTCGGGTCGACAACTAGCTTGTGTACCGCCAGGTCTGGACTAATACCTGGCATCTCATGCACCTCAAATGCAAAAATATCTTGGAACTCTTTCAGCAGCTGGCGAAGGTCATTGCCAAGTTCAGTCAGAGCACTCGTCCCCACCTTAACAGTTCGGTCTGGACGACTGTCATTGAGGGCGACATCTACGTGCTCCCCAGCTGGCTGAGGGAGAAATTCATCCGGCCGCTCCTCAGCCAGTGATTGCTATTGCTTATGTTTTTTCTGGACCTCCGTCTCGGAGGCTTTTCTCTTCTTGCCGCCTGCCTCTTGAGCAGACGCTTCTTCTATGGCTTTGCCAGTTTTGCCGTCTAATGTTACCGTTGTTTTGATGTCAGTGAGGTAACATTCTCTGGCCATTCTCTGGTCCCCCCTTAAGGAGCCAACCGTTTTGTCGTCCTTCTTAAACTTGAGCAACATAAGGGATGGAATGATAACTACTTTAGAGTCATTAAGGGTGGGGCGCCCAAGGATCATATTGTAGGTAGTAAGTTCTTCCACAACCAGAAAATGAATGACCATGTGGCGGCCATCACCTCTCTCACCCAGACGGACGGGCAAGTCAACCTGACCAAACGGATGGACGACTCCCCCTTCAAATCCTACGAGAGGATGGGAGACAGGCTTTATACTCTCAGGCCTGTACTTGAGCTTGGTCAAGCACTTATGGCTGAGAGACTCTCCTTTTTTCCTGTCCGACTGATTTTGTTTGGGGGGCTGTTTTCCTTTAGGTTTCTAGATCACCCTTTTCAGCCAACTGATCCAGCAGACGCTTGAGGCTAATGCATTCGTTGGTCTCATGCCCAACGTCATCATGAAAATGGCAGTGCTTGCCTTGGTTGCGCTTGCTAGGATCACCCTTCATAGGTTCCGGCTTCTCAAGTGAGAGTCGGCCCTTAACTTCTTTGAAAAGAGTACGATTATCTTTGTTGAACTCGTACTTGGGGGAGTATGGAGTGAACTCTTTTCTCTTCTTACTGGACGGCTGACTAGTGGAGTCGGCCGTCCAAACATCTTTTCTCTTCTTATCTTCCTTGGGGGCCGCTTTCTGTGAGCGACTCTCCTTTTTTTCGGACCTTTTCTAGTCCCCTTGCTTTCCTATGTGATAGAGGTCGACTGCCTGTATGTAGGTCTCGGCCTCCATCATTGCCTCTTGGAGAGTAGCTACTCTTTTTCTGACTAAATCGAACTTGAAGTTCAACCCCTCCTTCAATCCCTTGAAGAAGTCGGTATAGGCTACTTCATCCGGCAAGTAGGGTATTTGTATCCTCATCAGATTAAATCTCTTTATGTAGGAGCGTAATCCCTCCTTTTCTCCGTACTGGACGGCTCCTAGATCAAGAGTCGTCTTCCTGGCAGGTATGTTCATGGAAAAGTTTGATTCAAACAAATAAGCCAATGTTCTGAAGTTGTTGACACAGCCGGCCGATAGATTACCGAACCACTGCTGGGCGACTCCCTTCAGAGTGGCAGGAAAAAACCTACACCATGTGGCATCGTCCAATCCTTGAAGGTACATTAGATTGGTGAAGGACATAAGGTGATCCTCTGGGTTAGCAGTGCCATCGTAGGCGCCTATTAACACATTTTTCACTTTAGCCGGCTGGGCGGCTTGTAAAATTTCCTTTGAGAAGGCGGTTGGTTGTTCTCCTAGTTGGAGCAGCCGTAACTGCCAGTCCAAAGGCTGGACATTCTTAGCCATCTGACCTCCAAAAGGAGGTGGTGGCAAAAAGTAGTGAGTTTGCGGCACATATGGCGGCTGAGTAACATAAGGTGCCGACTGGTTTTGGTGAGAGCTAGAACCGGAGTGTGTACTGCCTGTCCGGATCTCATAGTTTGACCTTGAATGATTCATAGAAGTGTTTTGTATACTGTCAAGAAAATCAGAAGTGGAGGCCGACTCAGACTGCTGTTGGCTCCTTTTCTGCTGAATCAGCAGCCGGGCGTCTAAGTAGGATTTCTTTGAGCCGTCTGGTTGGACCAGGCGGATCGGTTTCCTTCCCAATGAGGCAGGGATACGGTGCTTGGAAAAATTGAGTAGAGGTACTCGCCTCTCCTCTTGGCGAGGGTGGGGGGTGGCTTCGCGGTTCTTCAATGACTTCTTCTTTCCTGAATAGGAAGGCTTTTTGCTCGACTGCCCTTTTTAGGGGACAACCGCCTCTTTGTTGATGAGATCTTTAATCTCACCCTTGAAACTTCTCATGATGTTCATAAGATCATTCCTCGAGACAGGGGTTGTCTAGTCGACCGTTTGGTGAGAGTTGGCCGAAGGTCCGACTGTTTAGCCTGGACCATCCTGACCTTGTCGTTCCTGCCTTTCACGCGGGGTAGTGCGTCGAGCTCTCAAGAACCCGTCTAGGGCCATGTGAGTCTCAACTTCAGGCTCAGTGTCCTGATCAGAAGAAACATGAGGCTCGTCTTCTTAGTAGTTGTCCTCTGGACGCTTGTCACTATTAGTCGGTACAGATTATGATTCCATCTCAAAGGTACTCTCCTCACAGACGGCGCAAAAATGTTCCGGGGTTTTCTGTGTCCCTTGGGAGAGTTACAATTTCGAGGCTGGAACCACGCGCCTATACCTGTAAGATAACGGAGACTCCTTGGGGAGGGAGCTCCGCCTCCAACGATAAAGTTAGTAGATGAAGGAGTTGTAAAGAAGAATGTAAATAGGTGCCGGATGCTAGGACGGGTCTAGCAGGCGGTACCGAGTGGTGTGTGATTGTCTTAGGATTTGTGTAATCCGAGTGTTTCTTGTGAACAATCTCTGGTCATAAATGAGCATTTATGACCGTATTTATAGCCTTGGGGAGTGTGCCAGGTTCTAGGATTTTTGGCCAACCCTAGGACTGACTAGGCTTTCTTGGGATTTGGGCCCAATCTATTACCTGTTTAGGAAAGGCTGAGAGGGCCACATGGCGTAGCATAGGAGGTCCATGGTGGACCAATGGAAGCATGCCACGTGGCAGGTCCTGATAAGCCCAACTAGGTGACACTTGTCAGGCCCTGATTGGTCCACATGGCGAGAGGTGATTAAGGGAAAATCCCCCTAATCAACAGTATTATTATTGGTGACACGTTGGTGGTAGGAAAGATTATGGAGTTGATTTTGATGGAGGGACCTTGTCTCGGCCTCCATGTAAATGTTGAGAAAACGGAAGTTTTCTGGCCGACAGAGGACCCACGTAGTCATCTTGCAGGTGTCTTCCTCCTGATATTGCTCGTCCTATCACTAGGAAAAAAAGGTAAATTAGCACCGGTTCAAAACCCCCATTTAGCACCGGTTTTGAACCAGTCTAGATATGAGGGATGCCAAAAACCAGAAGCTTTTGCACCGATTCAAAACCCCCATTTAGCACCGGTTTTGAACCGGTCTAGATATGAGGGATGCCAAAAACCAGAAGCTTTTGCACCGATTCAAAACCGGTGCTAAAAGCGTGTTATTCGCACCGGTTCTTGCTTTGCAAATAATGGCCATAAAAAAAACTTTTAGCACCGGTTTTGTTTCAAAACCAGTGCCAAAAATGCCCAAAAAAATAATTTTTTTTTTTTTGCCTTTTCTCATTTGAATTTATCGCCAGACTGTTATAGATATAATTTTCTTTAATAACCTGTAATTTTACACTTGAAAAAAAAATATAGCAATTGAACAGTAGCATCACATTAGCTAAACAGCAGCAGTACCAAAGCAGCAGCACTAAGGCTTTGAGCACTATGAGCAGTATATGTTGCACTAGTCCAGCAGAAAAGCAGTGGTACAAGAACATGTAGGTGAAAGAAAAGCACTAAGGCTTGAGCACTATAACATTATATTTTGACATCTTATAAAGCAGATTACATGGTTTGCTTATTACGAATGATTTTTAACATTGGAAAGTTACAATATTAGGTTATATTAGTGGTGAATTAAGGTAACACACATAAGCTCGTAAAAATTTGATGTATCATGGAAGCAGACACTTTGACACATGAAATTAAAATATTATGTGTTCAGTCATACCAATCAGAAATTAAATCAAAGAACTATTGATGCCAATTTGCGCCCAAAAAACAAAAAACACTAATTTTACACTATAAAGAACCCTCTCTTACAGAATCCACCAAATCTACACCTTATACTTTTTAAGTAAATTACAAACAACGACAGTCAATAAGCTTGGGACTTTAAATGACATTAGTAAAACAAAATGTTAATAACAAGACATTTTTTAATATGTTCATGTTAAGAAAAGCATAATATCACTGACTATAAAAATTCACACCAGCAACAACAAAGTGGCAGCATCAAATAGCAATTTTACATCCCACACATAAGCTAAGCAGCAGGCCACGCACCACACTAATAAGAAACATAAGCAATAGCATGAACACTTTACCCACAATAACAATGCAGCAACAAGCAGCAAAATAAGCAACACGCAGCACCCAACACACACTAATACAATCATGCAACAAGCAACAAAATAAGCTGAGGTTTAGTATGTGGAGCTTGTGATGAGAGAGTTCTAGAAGTCTGAATGAAGTCCTTGGAAGCAAATGGTTACCAATTTAGCAAGTAGCAACAACAAACATGTAAAAATCAAATAAAGTGATTGCTGAGCCCTAACAGAAATTAGAGAAGTAAGTATCAAACTCACATGAGAAACAGGAGTTGACACATTCACTAGGTGATCAAGTGAGCAAATCTCCAATACAATCTCTTCCTTGTTATTAAAGCTAGAAATATCAAATGAAACTCAGATTTCGGTCACAAACTAATACAATAATCGAATAACACATCACTTATTCAGTTATAATACAACAACCAATTTCATCCATAGAAGAAAATATTTAAAAATCTGTTATTAAAGCTAACACAACCAAAATTAATTGAAGTTGGGAAGACATAGAACTATTAAAAGCAAAAACTCAGCAAAATAAATATTAGGGGAGCTAATTCACTCATTGAATAATTTTTATCAATATTAGGGGAGCTAATTCACTCACTATTGTAGGGAGCTATCAACTAAACTCTAAAAGTACCACAAACATCTACATCAATTTCATCAAAATAAACAAATAATTCATGAATCCATCAGGGGGTTTTTTTCATCCAAAAACTTCTCAAACTGTGTTACCTCAACGGACAAACCGGAGCAAATCACAGTTAGAAGTTGTACGATGAAAGTAAGTCCCTTCATCATATGGATTATCCTAGTGTAACTATTAACGGCCAAGGGACTCAACGCATTATGATATCAATAGCACACATCTTTAAAATTAATCAACCACTACGACTCAACACATCTTTAAAATTCAAAGAATGTATGCATTTAAAGGGACAATTCATCAACCACTTGGATCAAAATTAGAAGAATAATCCATAATTAAGGCCAAAACCGAAATAAGAGCAACACAAGCTCAGCATAGGCAAAGGCAGAGACTCAACATGCGCAACAACAACACAAGCTCAACATAAGCATCAACAATTAAAAAAAAAAGGCTGACCAAAGGAATCAACATCAACAATGGCTGACCACATGAAGCAATAATAACACAGGCTACCATAGGTAGCAACAACAACACAGGCTGAAGGACAGCAGCATAACCTAACCACGGGAATCAACTGCAACATAGGCTGGCCATAGGAACCAACAACACTGGCTGTGCACAGGAAGCAATAACAACACAGGCTAGGCATAGGAAGCAACAACAACACAGGTTGAGCATAGGAACCAACAACAACATAGGCTAGTCACATGAAGCATTATCAACACATGGTAACCATAGGAAGCAACATTACCACACCCTGACCATAGGCATTCACAACAACATAGGCTTACCGTTACAACCAACATCAACATAAGATGACCATTGGAACCACAACACAGAATGAGCATATGAAATAAAAACAACAACACATAATGAGCATATGAAACAAAAACAACACAGGCTGAGTAGAGTAACAAACAGCTACACAGGGTGGGCAAAGGAATCAACAATAACACAAGCTACACATAGTAAGCAACAACCACCACACAACATCAACGAACACCAACACAAATATCATCAAAATCCATCCTGGCAAGCAAGTGAAGTAATTGGCATACAGTCACATCCACAAACAAATCCTCCACCCTAAATATGCTGCTATTTAAAAAAAACAAAAAAAAAGGAAAAGAAAAGAAAAGAAAATAAACGGAATGACAAATAAATTAGGGTTTCACAGAGAGATTTACCCATCAGCTACTGTTACTAGATCTAACCCTTAAGAAGCGAATTAGGGGGGGACTCAAGATTCACATCATCTTCATCATCGCATGAGATTTTTACCCCAACTCCATGAATTCTTCTAAGGGTCAGACAAGAAACCCTACGAACAGATGGAAGGTGTAATGGGAAAACATTCATGGCCAACATCGAGGGACTCAAACACAGATCTAAGGTTTCAAGATTGCCGACGGCTTTCAAATCAATGACTTGAACAACAAGATCTGGAAGATCTTAAGAAGAATCAAGAGATGGGTTTGCAATAATCTTCGAAATCGCATCTGGGGTTATAGTATTCACCTCCATTTTATCGAAAAAAGGGGGAAATCAAAAGAGAATTAGGGTTTGATTGAGGAGAGAAATTAAAACCCATAATAAATTGAAGAACCCTAATAATATACTAATTCGCATACAACAAATCAGACATCATTTAAAACTAATCAATTACCTGTTGTTCGAAATAGTGGTTAGAATACCCCAAACATTTAGATTAGAGAAAGAGGTTGTGCAATTTTAGAACCGTAGGTAGCTGTAAACCGATGAAATCGCCAAACCCTCGACGATGAACAATAATAACAACATTAGTGAGGAAATCTCTTCACACTTTTGAATATCAACACAACAAATAAATGATTGATTCACAAGAATTAAAACCCCTAAAATTCATCAGAGTTGATTGAGAGATGAGAGAGAACAAGAATTGGAGGAAAGAGAAAGAGAAAAGACAGAAAAAGGAAAGAAGAACAGGGGCGAGTGTTTTTTTTTTTTTTTTAACATTAACATTCAATTCACACCGGTTCAAACTGGTGCAATTAACTTATTTTCACACTGGTTTGGTTTAAACCGGTGCGAAAACTCTTTCCCTCAATCCCACCTATTTTTTTCGCACCGGTTTTTAAAAATCGGTGCGCATTTTGCGGTGCTCATTTAAGTTTTTCTAGTAGTGTATTCATGGTGTTAAGTTGCTTGGTATTCTTGTCAGTGCGGATTCCTCTTTTTATGGTGCGCTTGTTTCTCAGAGGGTGTCGAAGACCGTTGTGTTCATGGATTCTATTGCTAAGCTTGATGATCCTTAATGTGAGTTGTTACTACTCCGTGCGTGTACTGGGGTTTCAAAACTCTACTATACTATGCGCATTTGTCCCCCTCGTCTTTTTAAGGCGACCCAACTTTCTTTTGATGTGGCCCTTTGGGTTTTTTTGGAGCGCATTGTAACTGCTTTGGGGCCTTGTTTTGGTGATTGGCAAGGGAAACTTGCCACCTTACCTTTTGTTTATGGAGGACTGGGTGTTTATTCAGTGGATGATGTTCGGCACTATGTTTTCCTTGCATCGCGTTTGCAGTCTACTAATCTTCAAGCAACGCTTCTTCGCAATTCTGGTATTATTGGTCCAGGTCCGGGACCAACCTTCGATTATGCTCTTAGTCTTTTTAATAGGACTGTGGAGACTAACCTTATGAGTAATCTAGTGAGATTTTATCCCCAAACTCATGAAGAAATTGGCAGATATATATTTCACGAAGGTTATTGCATCTAAAAATCCACTTTCTCCTTATCTTGGCATCAGGGTGCCTTATGGAAGTCCCAGCAGGGGGATCACACTTCTACCTGATTGCGGGCAGTCCTAATATCGGTTTTGGGTCATACTATGAATGGTAAGGCTTACCGTTGTGTTCATTGCTACCGATTGGGTGTTCCTTTGTTATCCGTTTCAACACCGTGTTCTACTTGCTCAAGGGTTTTTGATGGGGATATTTATGGGGATCATGTAGTGTCTTATGTTGGGATGGTTGGTATTAAAAATCGGCATAATGTTGTTCGTGATACTCTTGTTAATATTTGTTTTCGGTCTGGGATTTCTACAAGAAAGGAGGTTAACGTTGAACGATGAAACTCTTCGACTTACAGATGTGTTACTTTATTCCTGGGAAAGGCCTTGATGTGTGTGTTGACTTGATGGGGTCTTCTCTTTTAGCATAATCTGGGTTGTTTGACTTCGTTCCTTGTCGTGTTGTGTCGGTTGCAGCTCAGCGGAAGCGGGACAAGTATGGGGTGCGTTGCAGAGCTATTGGCTATGGTTTTCTTCCTTTCTCCTTTTCTTCATTAGGGGAATTAAAGAAGGATGTTGTTGCGTTGCTGAAGCGGGTTCAAGCGTTCACTAGGACTTAGGGTGCTCGTGCAGTTGCTCACATCTACAGCAGGATCGTGTTCGCTATTGCTAGAGGGGTGGGGGCTAGATTGTATCTCGGCTCCCCAGTAATTTCTTGTAAATCGATTGAATTTGTAAGTTTTTGTTATATTAATAATAATAATAATAATAATAATAATAATAATAATAATAATAATAATAATAATAATAATAATAATAATAATAATAATAATAATAATAATAATAATAATAATAATAATAATAATAATAATAATAATATCGTTTTAAAAAAATAATAATAACAATTTCAGGTGTTCAGGTCAGCGAGTTCAAGCGTGGGTTCTCAATTTTTTGGTGCAGTTTCCTCATTATTTTGGTGTAGATTCTGGTCTAAATTGGTGCAGTTTTGAGGCGCATTTCCACGTCTATTTCCGGCAGCATCTCCGACGTAAGGTCATGTGTAGGGTTCTCAGTTAGGGAATTTTCAGACGAATTTCAGGCGGTTTTCCAACGTCAATGGTGAAGTTTTGTAGTGCCTTCTTTAGGCATATGTAGGGTTTTTTTCAGACGTAATTGACATTGTTTCTGGGCGAGGGTTCTCAGTTAGGGAATTTTCAAGCGGCCTTTTAGACGAATTTCAGGCGGTTTTCCAACGTCAATGGTGCAGTTTTGTAGTGCCTTCTTCAAGCGTATATAGGGTTTTTTTTCAGACGTAATTGACATTGTTTTTGGGAGGTTTAACAAGTATTTTAAGGGGTTGGTTTCAGGCAGTTTATAGCAGGTTCCGGGGGCAGTTTTTGAAAGGAATGGTGTCCTTCCAACAAGTGTATTATTCCGATAGAGGGTTCAGAATTATTACAGAGGTAATTCTTCAGTAAGGTCAAGTGATCGGAATGCCTAGGTTGAGGCCGCTTCCGATCAGTAATATCAAGGTACAATTGATATTACAACTTAATCTTAACTGAACCCTTCGGGTCGAACCCAATCGAATCTCCGATCCGAGACGTCGAATTAATCCGAAAGGATTTAATGGAGTCGACAGAGTTTTAGGAATACAGACGTCGGAAGTCGAGCCAAGGGCGTCGAGACCGAGCGTCGCCTAAATCACAATCGACAAGCATGAGCGTAGCCATAGCTAGGCACCATGGCTGGCTGTCGCTAGCACCAGGCGCGCCAGCACAGCCCTAGCATGATGCTAGGCACCATCGCAAGCCAGCAGCCCATAGCAGGGCCTATACGCATCACTAGGCGCACCACGCGTGGCCTAGGATGGCTGGGCGCCATCGCAACCCAGGCAGCATCACTAGGCGCACCATGCGTGCCCTAGGATGGCCTGATGCCATAGCAGCCCTAGCATAGTGTTGGGCGCATGGCAGGACCACACGCACCAAGCACAGCTAGTGCTGGGCACTGGCGCATGCGTGGTGCGTGGTGCCTGGGCGAGGCATGTGCGTGCATAGTGCGGAATGCCGAGGCTGATGCGTGAAGGAGTGCGAGAGTGTGTGCGAGGAGCTGGCAAGCTAGCAAGCAACGTCAAGCCAAGCATGCGTGGCTCGCTAGCAGCACACATGCTAGGCACTGTGTGCGAGAGAGATATGTGGTGCGCATGGTGTGGGAGTGCGGTGCGTGGCAAGAGGCCAGCATGCGTGGCTCGCTAGCAGCACGCATGTTGGGCCATGCGAGTAGCGAAGATGCGAGGGATGCTGGCAGCAGCGCCAGCACGCGCCAGCGCCAGCACCAGCACGCACCAGCCAACACCAGCGCCAGCACGCACAAGCGAGCATCAGCGATGCTACTGGACTTGTGCTAGCATGCTAGGCTAGCTGGCTGTTCCAGCTGGCACGCTAGCTGGCAGCTGGGCAGCATGCTAGGGTGAGGCGGTTTATGAGGAGAGTGGGGACCAAGGCTTTGGGAAAGCCTTGGGGAGCAAGGCATTGGTCCCCCCCACCTCTCCATGGTCCTCACCTAACACTCTCTCCCTCCTTGACACTTGTCGAATTGTGATTGCATTTGTTTATTGATTTATTTTAGAAATAAATTAATTAGCAAAATTCATTCTCCCACATTGGTGGAGGATGAAATATCAAGGGATCATTTCCCTATAAATACCAATCTTGGTATTAGGATTTGACATAACCTTTAGTGGAATTAAAAAGGCAACTCTAGAAAAGAGTAAACCTTTGATTCGTAAAACTCATAGTTATTTTGTCCGGGTCTTCACTAAACTTCAAGACTTAGGACGCTTGGGTCGGGTCGAGGGTACGATCCGTCGGAGATCTCGTCTTTTCGAGATTTTGAAGTAAGACCTCCTTGGGAGCGAAGCACGCGTCAAAGGTATAATTCTTATCCTTAATCTTGTTTGATTAAGTTTATTATGCTTGTTTAATTGCTTTAATTAAGGAGCGGGTCTTGGTGGGTTTCCTTCCACGTAGTGTCGGGTCACTACGAAACCCTACAGTCTTTTGGGTAAGTTATTAGGCGTAATTGAGGCAGTTTATGGCTGTTTGGGCTCTGGTTAAGGTCTAGTTTTGGACTGGTTTTTCTAGTCAGTTTTAGGCCAGTTATTCTACTGCGTTTTGGGTTTAGTTTTTAGGCGGCTTTTTAGGGGTTCAAGCGGCAAGTTTTATGTGATGGCAACATGTTTGCAACATGCTATTTTTTGGTAAGTTTGGGTGCAGTTTTCTGGTTCATTTTTGGTCAAATTGGGTGAATTTTTCAGCATAAGTTTGATTATTGAATTTAGTTATTTTTGTCTTGTATCGGCTTTGTGGGTGTTTCATGCGGCTTGGGTAGTTTCTGGTGGTGTTTATGTGTAGCTATGTCGGCTACCGTTATGCAATTTCATTGTCACTTTATGGGCCTTAGGGGTTATCAAGATAGGGGTGGAAATGACCTTACAAGAAGTTCACTTATCAAGCATCTTTGTGATCGTCATTGTTGTATCATTGCGCGGGTGATAAGGGTCATTTATGTAAGTTAGTATATTCGTGATAAAGTGCTTGATGCATACGCTAAATGTATCATTGCGCGGGTGATAAAGTGCTTGATGCATACGCTAAATGTATTCGTGATTCCTACAAAAGTGAGTTAGTGCATATTCTTTCTCTTCTAGTTTTATTTGTTTAAATAAAATACATCGTTTTCCCTTGTGTTTGTATTGTTTTACTCAAGGACGAGCAAAAGTTATGCTTGGGGGAATTTGATAAGTGTCATTTATGTCACTCTCTTTTAGGAGTTTCTAGTTAGTTTTTCATTGTTTTGATATCTTTTTACTTGGTTTTAATAAGGTTTTATTTCATTTGTCGTATTTACATGTGAAATGTCATTGTTGATCAATCTTGGCTTTTCTTACATATTTTTGGTTGCTTCTTACATTAGATTCAACTTTATTGGTTTATTCTTATGATTAGGAACACTTGGATAAGTTCATTGCTCAAGATTGAAGAAATATAAAACAAAAAAGAACAAGTAATGAAGAAATGTGCACTTGATTTGCAAAGATTGAACTTCAAATGCCTATATATTTTGATTTACAAAACATTTATGAGTGATTCCAATTGGAGATGAAAGCATATCTCAAGAACTTTCCAATAACAGGTCATATGCTCAATTCCGATGTAAAACGAGGAAGTTATGTTCGTTTGAAGCTGAGCAGTTTTGTCTAGCGCGAAGGGGCGGGCGCGTAGTCTAAGAGGAGCGCCCGCTCCAAACTTTCTAGAACGATTTTGTTTCCTACTATTGCAGCTAGAAGCACCCATGCACTGACGTTAGAGTGCCAGCTCCTATACGTGCTGCTTGACTTTTTGCGGGTCTTCCTAGGCAATTTAGTAAGGGGTATAAATAGATTTTTTGCTCATTATAAAGAGAAAGATTCATTTTTATAGGTTAGTTTTAGGTTTTTAGAGAGAGAAACTCTCAAATTTTGGAGAGAGAAAGTGACAAACACAATGGTTTTCATGGATTATGGATAATCAAAGGAGGAATTTGATGATTTGAAGATCTCCATTTTATATCTATGAGAATTTTTTACTCTCTCTTCTCTTTATGCTTTATTTAATTGCTTTCATCATGTTTGAGTAGTTTTCCTTCTACTAGGTGTTGAGTGAAGCTTTGTAATGATTAATTGAGTTGTTTGAGATAAATTTGATGATAATTGTGTGATTAAATTGATTGAATTTATGATGGCATGTTGTTTGTTTTAGATTGGAGTGATCTCCCATGTTAGCAAAGTTAATTGCATATTGGTTCTAGTTTGACAAGGGATTGTGAATTAGAATTGATATACTTGATTGCATTTAGGGTAAATTTCTTCCATTCACCTAGTCAATGAGGGATCTAGGCTAGGAAATTGAGAGATTACTTTTGAGTGTAGTTAATTCTCATTTTAATTTTTTCTTTGCATGATTGATTATCAAATGGATTCTCATTTGCTTATTAATTGTTCATAGTGGATCTTTTCCCCTAGTAGACTTTATCATACCTTGTTCTTTATATGTGTTTTAGTGTAGTTGTAGTGTCCTCTATCCATAAACCGACTTCGGCGTAGCTTAAGCATTAGATTAAGAAAATCTAGCATCACCTTCCTTGTCGTTCGACTCCAAACTTACCACTAGACTTTTTTAGGGGTTAGTTTTAGGATTTATAAATTTATTTGAACGTTAGGAGGTTAGTCAACGACCTAATTTCCCCGCGTTCAAAATGGCGCCGTTGCCGGGGAACGGTGTCAATGCTTGATTGTTTTTTATTGCTTGAGTCTAGGTCTTTGTGTATACTTTTGTTTTTATTTTATTTTTTTTTATTTTTTGTTTGTTTGATTGTTTTTGTTAAAAATAAAAAAATAAAAAATAAAAATGGCATGTTTCTCATTTCCTCAATATGATAATGAGCCTTTTTGTGACTATTTCAATAGACTTGAGGGATTTGTAGATCATAATTGTTGTAGTCTTTGGGAGGCTTGTGAGATTTGTTATTTTGGTTTGAATGAGAAAACTAGGGATATTTTTAAAAGCATGTATAATGGTGAATTTAGAGCATTATCAATTGATGATGCTTGGGATTTTTATGTATGGTTTGCTAGGGATGTTTATAATAGGGGTAATCGTGTTTCTAATATTGATGTGCAATGTGTCGATTCTTCTACTGTTAGCATAAATTCCCATGATTTGTCACATGATCTCATTAGTGAACCTAGAACAAATGATTTCAACTCTATTTCCCCTATTGTTCATGATGATGAGGTGCATTCCAATGTTGATGAGCATGGAGTGTTTCAATATTCTTCATTATTTAGCATGCCTTCTTATGATGTACCTTTTTCTCCCAATAATGAATCTTATATGCTTGATTGTGCCTCCTCTCCCCATGATGATGATTATACTCATCTTTCTAATGTTGATGCTTACAATCTTGGTTGTGATCCTTCTCTCCTTGTTAACCCTCGATTTTCTTCATCTTATGAGTCTCCGATTGATTATTTAGAATCCCTTATTAGGTGTGTTGAGATTGATTCTATTTTTGGGCCAAGTAAGGAGTTTTTTTTAAATTCTATGAGAAGTCAATTGGAGATAATGAATAGGAGTGAAGAGCGTATTGAGGAGGTAATAAGGAGAAAAAAAGAGCTAGAAAGCCAATTGTCATCTTTGTTTCATGATCTTGAATCTTTCAAATCCCATGTGTGTATTGAGGATGATGATAATGATGATGATGTTTTTGTGCAATCAAAAGAGTGTGAGGAAGACATTAGTGAGCTTTTGAGTGAATGAAAAAGAGTTGAGAATGAATTAAATGATGACTTTGTGAATCCAAACCCCCTTTTTTATTTTGATGAAATACATGTTTGGGATTCTTCTATTCATGAGTATTTGGACTCATTTGAGGTTATGTCCCATATATTTTGTGAGGTTCAAATGAAAAACCATAGCCTTTTGAGTGAGTTCATTGAGAATGCTTCATGGGTAAGAGATGAGTTTGAGATGAATTTGCATCCATTCATGCATGGTTTTGAGACTTTGGGCTTTGAGATTTCTAAGGGGAATGTTGTTCATTGTTGTGATGGAGAGGATGATGTAGTTTCTCTTGGAGATTGGATTTTTGAGAGATATGAAGTTCATGAGTGTCCTTCTTTTGAAGATTCAATGATTGATTTCCATGCTCTTATTGGTGATGTGAGGAATGGTGGTGAGGAAGACTTCATTTGTGAGACCGCTGCTCCTATCCTCTCTTCTCATGTCCATTTTCAAGGAAATTTAACCATAGCTCCTCTTACCCTATGTCCCTCCCTTATTTTCTCAAAGAGCCTATTGGGGACCCTCTTTCTATTTGTGATGTTCAAGCTCCCCACTCATCGATTATTGAGGAAAAGGGTGATTTTTCCACCAAAAAACATTTTGAGGAGAGTTTGCCTTACTATTCTTTTTCTTCTACATCTTATTTTGTTGAATTTTCTTTTGATTCTTCTTCTTTTTCTTGGCATCTCTCTCCTCATTTGCGTGCTCTATCCTTGTTGCACGTCCTCTTCCCGTCAATTTCCTACCTTCTTTCTTATAAAATGTGTAGTAGTGCATTTGATAAGCTCTTGCGATCGTTGCAATATTATTTACTAGAGCGGTCAAGCTTGGACCTTAAGCAAGCCTTTCTCGGGAAGTAACCCATGTTTTATTGCTTTCATTCTCTTTTCTTTTAGAATAGTTTTTGACTCGTGGAAATGTTTATGTGCTTTGTGCTAGGTACATAACTTGATATATTTTTATGCATTGGTTTGGATCAAGAATCAAGGAAATTTGACTCCACTTTCCCTAGCACATGGAAAACAAGATTCAATTTTAGAGGTAGTCGGCTTCAAGAAGGTTTAATTGGGTTATTTGCGGGTATTTACACCTATCTAATATCCGGTAATATCCTTCCTTGCTCTTCCTTTAATGATTTGTGACTTGTTGGACATATGTTTAGTTAGATAATTTTCTTTCTTTTCTCCTCCCATGGATATTATTTGGTTTAAAGTTTGAGCATGTTGCATCATTCAAGCTTGGGGAAGGGTATTCTATCATGTTTGGTGGAATTTTGATTCATATATATTCCATGAACATTTGTATATGCAATTTCATTTTCTTTATTTTGAAAATTCCAAAAAGATTTTTGTTCTATCAAGGAAAATTTGTAATGTGCTTTGTTTTGTTCCTACTTTGGATATAATACGCTTGGACTTGTATTCTTGAAGGTCTTTAATCCTAAATTTTAGAGGTGTGCACGGTTTGCGAATGTGTTAGGTTGACTCTAGGATATGATATGTTAAGGTAGTTGGTTAAGAAGTTTGGGACCATGAAGCCCTAGTTCACTTGCTTGTGGTAAGATGGAGTTGCTCTCTATAGTGGATATGAAGCCAAGACTGAGTTATTTCTATCCCTAGTGAGGTATAATTATTCAAGCCTTCATCATACTTTGTTGATCGGCATATTTGGATCCTTGGCTATTGCATTCTCATATCTAGAACTTAACTTTTAGCTCCCAAGATCGCGACTGAACCACTTTAGGGGATGACAAAGGCATTTCTTCGGGGTTCTTATATTTCTCTATATAGGATAGATTTTCTATTTTTGGATTTGGTTTGCATTTAATTTTCCCCTCTTGCTAGCCCTTTTTGAGCAATATACCTTCTTTTCTCTAAACACAATACAGGCCTTGAAGCCTTGGTTTCTCTTTCTACCTTTAATTTTGTGAAGCAATTTAGTTTTCGAGCTTATTTTATTGTTTATGGTGCATGTTTAGAATGATGAGTTTATTTGCAAAGCAAGTACGTGTTGCATATAAGTTTGTGCATAAAAGTAAATGCATTTTGAGAAAAAACCGTCCAAAGTTAAAATAAGCAAGGACATTAAATGAAAAAAGGAAAAGCTTGAAAAAATATTCGAAAAAAGAAAGTAAAAGAAGAACGAAAAGCACAAAAAGATTTTGTTATAGTTGTTTTTTTTCCCTATTTTTGTTATTTTGTGTGAAATAAGCTTGGGGGGAATTTATTTTATGAGCATAGTTGGTACTTTTGTTTTGGATTCGTTTAGATCTTGTGGAAAAAGTTCTACCCGGGCTTCACGTGTAGGTTTACCACCAATTTCAAAAGTTTTCCACACCTTTACTCTCCTAGCCTGTATATTACAACCTTGAAAGTCCTTTTGATCCTAGAGGGTTAAGTCATTTAATGGTGGCGGGAAATAGGAATCAAGCCTATAGAGCGAGTTTGCATAGCCAAGATGTTAGGTAACCTTCTCATGTTTTGAATTTCTTACTTATTTTCCGGTTCCTTCATGGAATCATGAGAAGCTAACTTGAAAGTGGATTTGAAACTTGTAGAGAGGACGTGGTTTGATTGGTTGGAACAAAAGGTGGAAAGTGTTTTCGTTAGTTCTCTATGCTTAGCATATGTTATGTTTCAATCAACCTTGGACATCTTAGAACGTGCATACCTTTATTTTTTTTTAGAAATATTGACATTCTTTAGTGCTTGTTCCATCATAAAAGTCCACTAAAGAACGCTTGTAACCTCTCTTTTACTTCGATTTATTTTATTTATTTATATATTGCTTTGCCTTGATTTTTTTCAAGAGTTATGAGTTAAACTCTTAGGATACCCTTATGAGAGCATACTCGTCCTATAGAGCGATCTAAGGGGTTTAAAGTGCTTGATGCATACGCCCCTAAATGTATTCGTGATTCCTAGAAAAATGAGTTAGTGTATATTCTTTCTCTTCTAGTTTTATTTGTTAAAATAAAATACATTGTTTTCCCTTGTGTTTGTTTTGTTTTGCTCAAGGACGAGCAAAAGTTAATCTTAGGGGAATTTAATAAGTGTCATTTATGTCACTATCTTTTAGGAGTTTCCAGTTAGTTTTTCATTGTTTTGATATCTTTTTACTTGGTTTTAATATGGTTTTATTTCATTTGTCGTGTTTGCATGTGAAATGTCATTGTAGATCAATCTTGGCTTTTCTTGCATATTTTTGGTTACTTCTTGCATTAGATTCAACTTTATTGGTTTATTACTCTGTTTAGGAACACTTAGATAAGTTCATTGCTCAAGATTGAAGAAATATAAAACATAAAAGAACAAGTAATGAAGAAATGTGCACTTGAGTTGCAAAGATCGAACTTCAAACTCCTATATCTTATGATTTACAATACATTTCTGAGTGATTCTAATTGAAGATGAAAGCTTATCTCAAGAACTTTCCAACGACATGTCATATGCTCAATTCCGATGTAAAACGAGGGAGTTATGTTCGTTTGAAGCTGAGCAGTTTTGTCTAGCGCGAAGGAGCGGGCGCGCAGTCTAAGAGGAGCGCTCACTCCAAACTTTATGGAACGATTCTGTTTCTCACTGTTGCAGCTAGGAGCGCTCGTGCACTAACGTTGGAGCGCCCGCTCCTATACGTGCTTCTCGACTTTTTGCGGAGCTTCCTAGGCAATTTAGTAAGGGGTATAAATATAGTTTTTGCTCATTTTAGAGAGAAGTATTCATTTTTTCAGTAGTTTTTTAGGTCAGTTTTAGGTTTTAGAGAGAGAAACTCTCAAATCTTTGAGAGAGAAAGTGACGAACACAATGGTTTTCATGGATTTTGGATAATCAAAAGAGGAATTTGATGATTTGAAGATCTCCATTTTATATCGATGAGCATTTCTTACTCTCTCTTTGCTTTATGCTTTATTTAATTGCTTTCATCATGTTTGAGTAGTTTCCCTTCTACTAGGTGTTGACTGAAGCTTTGTAATGATTAATTGAGTTATTTGAGATAAATTTGATAATAATTGTGTGATTAAATTTATTAAGATGATGATGGCATGTTGTTTGTTTTAGATTGGATTGATATCCCATGATAGCAAACTTAATTGCATATTGGTTCTAGTTTGAAAGGGATTGTGAATTAGAATTGATATACTTGATTGCATTTTGGGTAAATTTCTTCTATGCACCTAGTCAATGAGGGATCTGGGCTAGAAATTTGAGAGATTACTTTTGAGTGTAGTTAATTCTCATTTTAATTTTTTCTTTGCATGATTGATTATCAAATGGATCCTCATTAGCTTATTAATTGTTCAAAGTGTATCTTTTCCTCTAGTAGACTTTATCATACCTTGTTCTTTATATGTGTTTTAGTGTAGTTGTAGTGTCCTCTATCCATAAACCGACTTCGGCGTAGCTTAAGCATTAGATTAAGAAAATCTAGCATTACCGTTCCTTGTGGTTCAACTCCAGACTTACAACTAGACTTGTTTAGGGGTTAGTTTTAGGATTTATGAATTTATTTGAACGTTAGGAGGAAGTCAATGACCTAATTTCCCCGCGTTCAGCAGGATATCACATGACATTCTCTTACTTCTAATTTAGCTGTTTTTATTGAGGCTGAATTTACTTTTTTGCGTATGGGGATTTGGTTATGTGGGGTTTGCTACAAAACACATATGCTTCGTTCTAAGTGTCGCCATAGTAGGGGTGAGGTTGTGTCACCCCCTGATGAAGGAGATGGTATTGTTCGTTTTTTGCTTCATGGTTTCTCTAAGCCGTAATCTTCTTCTTCTCAAGCCCGGCTTGGACACGTGGGTGGTTTAGTGCAAGATCAACATTATGGTTTTGATGTGGCTCTCCTCGATTGTTTGTTCTCTAAGGGGTTTCGCATTGTGAAGTATATCCCTCCCAAGTGTCGTTTGGGGTTTTCTCGGGTTCTGGAAGGTGCTCTTGATGTACATGGTGATCTCTAAGCCTGATGACATTTCTAGTTGGGTCTCTTTGTTGGTGTTACCTCGTTGCACCCTTAAAACCTTTCGCCCGCGGAGTAGTCGTGAGTCTCGGTCTTTAGTGAAACGTCGGCATCAAGAAAAGAGTATTTCCCGTGCTATTAGTTCTTGGAGTGCACCAGGTGGTAGTTTGCAACTTGTGAGGGAAACTTTGGCAGAGGATTCTTTAACTTTTTCGGTGGTCAATGATGAGGACCTTGATTTGAGAGCCTAATATCAAGGAGTGTCGTAGGAAGATTTGTGATGGCCATTACACCGCTGTAGTCCGGCTTTTTTCTTCTTTAGGTGTTGCTCCTTATAATGTGGTCACTCTTGCATATTTACAGTCAAAACACCCTACTTCTCTAGCTCTATCCTTGCCTGATATACCTATTGATCACCTTCATCTCATTGCTACTTCTGCTGTTCTTTTGGATCGGATTAAGAGTTTCCACGTGGCACATCTGTGGTAGGGACGGTTTACATGCTCAACACCTTATGGATTGCTTGACTGATGCTGATGTGGCTGTCTCAGATGAGTTAGTTGACTCTATTACAGGGGTAATTAATCTCTTTCTAGCTAGAAGATGTCCTGTGGAACCAGGAGAGTATATTGTTAGTGCTCCTCTCAAACCACTTGTCAAGCCCGATGGTGGTATTCATCCTATAGTTGTGGGTACTGTTTGGCGCCGTCAAGTTTCAAAGGTCGGTGTTGTTATGGTTGGCTAATTTTTGGAAGTTATTTTGATGGTCTTCAATTTGGTGTTGGGGTTTCTTCAGGTGTTGAGGCAATTCTTCACGCTGTGAATCGGTTGATTGAGGATCATGGTTCTGTTGAAAGGAATGGTGTCCTTCCAACAAGTGTATTCTTCCAGTAGAGGGTTCAAAATTATTACAGAGCTAATTCTTCAGTAAGGTCAAGTGATCGGAATGCCTAGGTGGAGGCCGCTTCCGATCAGTAATATCGAGGTACAATTGATATTACAACTTAATCTTAACTGAACCCTACGGGTCGAACCCAATCGAATCACCGATCCGAGACGACGAATTAATCCGAAAGGATTTAATGAGTCAGCAGAATTTTACGAATACAGACGTCGGAAATCGAGCCTAGGGCGTCGAGATCGATTGTCGCAAAATCACAAGCAACAAGTATGAGCGTAGCCGTAGCTAGGCTAGGCTAGCTCATCGCAAGCCTAGGCGCACCATGTGTGTGCTAGGCGCACCATGGTGTGCTAGGATCTATCGCAGCCTAGGCACGGCCATGCAGCCTATCGCGAGCAATAGGCGCACCTAGCAAACCATCACAGACACCTGGCAACACCATCGCAGGCACCAGGCGCACCATCGCAGGCAATAGGTGTTGCGTGCGTGCGTGCCTGGCATGGCAGCACCATCGCAGGCACCATGCGCACCATCGCAGGCACTAGGTGTTGCGTGCGTGCGTGCCTGACATGGCAGTACCATCGCTGGCACCAAGTGTTAGCATGGGTGCCTGCCTAGCATTGGCGCGCCATGTATGCTGGCTAGTGTGCTAGCCTTCGCATGGCAGCACCAAGCATCGCACCATATACGAGGGCCTGGGCGCCAGCATAGTACTAGGCCACGCACAGCAGCCCAGCATCACCACGCACCAAGGCTGGTGTGTGATGCGTGGGTGTGCGTGTGGTACGAGGCCAATGCACGTTGTGCATGACTAGTGCGCATAGTGCGTGGCTAGTGCGAGAGGTGCTGCGAAGGTGTGTGCGTGGTGTGCGAGGAAAAGGGGGCCAGCATGCGTGGCTCGCTAGCAGCACGCATGTTGGGTGTGTGAGCATGTGCGGAGGGTGAAGCGTGGATGCGTGTGGTGCGTGGGATTCCAGGGGCAGCACCAGCGCCAGCCGGACCAGCGCCTAGCACTGGCATGCACCAGCACCAAGCGTCGCCCAACACCAAGCAGCGCTGCCTGGCTGGGATGCGAAGGCTGCTGGTAGGCTGGTGCTAGCTAGGTTGGGCTAGCTGGCACATGCTAGCTGGCGCGCTAGCTGGCAGCAGCGCAACACCACTTTGTGAGTGGCGGTTTGAGGGAGTGGGGACCAATGGGCTTGGAGCATGCCTTGGGGAGCAAGGCAATGGTCCCCCCCCTAAGGTTTATGGTCCTCACCTAACTCTCTCTCTCCCCTTGACACTTGTTGCATTGTGATTGGATTTATTTATTAATTTATTTTAGAAATAAATTAAATAGCAAAATTATTCATTCTCCCACATGGGTTGGGGAATGAAGTTCAAGGGTTCATTTCCCTTTAAATACCAAGCTTGGGTATTGGGAAATGAACAACCTTGAGTGGAATTAAAAAGGCAACTCTAAGAAAGAGTAAACCTTTGATTCGTAAAACTCATAGTTATTTTGTCCGGGTCTTGACTAACCTTCAAGACTTAGGACGCTCGGGTCGGGTCGAGGGTACGATCCGTCGAAGATCTCGTCTTTTTGGGATTTTGAAGTAAGAGCTCTTTGGGAGCGAAGCACGCGTCAAAGGTATAATTCTTGTTCTTAATCTTGTTTGATTAAGTTTATTATGCTTGTTAATTGCTTTAATTAAGGGGCGGGTCTTGGTGGGTTTCCTTCCGCGTAGTATCATAGCCACGCTCCTTTTAATTTTTGCAATTATTTTTTAATTAAGGTGTTTGAAAAGAATTTAATTTTCTGGTTCATGTTCATCTAATTAGATAAGATGCTCGTTTTAATTAATTTTAAAACTCGATTTTATTTTCGATTTGGCTGTCGAACCCAGAGTTTGCCTCAAAAATAGTGATTTTTGGGTGGAATCGACATTCTGGAAAAGATTCAACCTTTCGGGGCTGTCCAGAAGCCAAATTCGAACCAGAAACCCAATTTTTCTGGGGTTTTTCGTTTTTCAACGAAAATTTTAATTCTTTTAAGCCTTGATTAATGCAAGTATTACAAGGTTAGATTAAATGCACATTTGCATCACTAATCTACTGGTTTTAAAATATCCTTGAGCATAATAATGGAGTTTTTATTAGTGCTTAAGTTGATATACCAATTTTTCACATAAACTTGATTTTCACTAATTTTGCAAATAAATTGCAATAAAGTGTGAAAACTTGTTGTGATTTTGTATTTTAAGTTCCCAAATAATGTTAAAGTTCTAATCTTTAAAGGTTTAAATGATTGGAACCCTAACCCTAAATTCCATGTTGAACAAAGTTTGGATTTTCTCATGGTTAGTCGATTAAAATCCATTAAGTTCAATTACTTGTGAGTAAAATTTGATTAATCTTCATATTGGAAGATGTAATCTTGGTATTTTACACAAGTATGCAAGTTGGAAAATTTTTTATCATTCGATGGTTGATTTATTTTTCCAACTCCCATTTGTCAAATCCATTATTAATTTGCATATTGGCAAGATTAATTTTGGACATTGCTCATTTTATTTTAAGCATAAAGTTAGACCTAATTTTGTTCAAAATTGAAATTTTGGATAAATTTAGGCTTGTGCACCAATAAAATAAATTTAATTTAAGTTAGACTTAATTTTATTTTATTTTCCCTCAAATTAATTCTAAAATGTAATTTGGAAGTAATTATTGTCACACACAAATCGGGATTAAATTCCGAGAAATGGCACGCAAATCAAGGCAAAAACACCCAAGCGCCACCAAGACTAGCCGGGCTGCCTAGCAGCCCACATGTGGCTGCCTATGGTGCGCACAAGGGTGAGCCACGATGCTGCTGTGCGTTGTTGTGTGGCGGGGAAGCATGGGCTGATGTGCGTGGGCAGTGGCTGGGGCTGGCTTGCAAGGGATGCTGCTGGGCAGCAAGGCAGCAAGCACCAGCCCAGCGCACCACGAGCATCAAGAGGCGCCTGCCCAGAAAGCCAGATGCTCGCAGGCACCAGCATGCTAGCAGGCAGCTGCGCTAGCAGCACTGCTTGTTGAGCATAGCAGGCCTCACCCACGCACCATGGCGCCATGCCATGGGCTGCCTAGCAGCCATGGTGCGCACCCACCAAGGGTTTTGTTGGGTGGTTTTTTGCTTAATGTTCGGGCTATGATTTTGCGAAAATCTTGTCGTTTTAATAATTTTAAATAATTATTTTAACGAGGTTAAAAACCTCGATTTTCAATTTTTCAAAATTTTGACAAATTATGGGTTATGCCGACTTAATTAATCGGATTAATTAAGTACGGATGCGAAATTTAGTGGGAGCTTAATTAAGTGCGTTAGCTTTTTGCGTTTAGAAATAATGGATTAAACAATTTTGACTAGTTTTAATTAGGCGCGTTAATTGGATTAACCACCTAAGTTAGTTACTAGTTTTGCGTGTTTAATTATGTATTTCGTAAAATTGCATGGGCCATTTACAAATAGTTAATGGGTGAATGGAAGATTGTTTTCAAAACAGGTTCTTTGAAAACGGCAACTAGTGGGGCCTAACTAGGATAGAAAATACGGACTGCGTTCCGTTATGTATTTTTGTAAATCTAAATACGATCTGCGAACCATTGAGTATTTTTGTACTATTATATTAATCTTAGTCGTTCTAGCTAGCTTCTTTTATTTCATTTTGGCCAAGATGTCTCAAAACGGCGTTTCGACAAAGACGAGCCAAGATGAAGACCCATGGAAATTGAAGATTTCAAGGGGTCATGCTAGTTGCCAAATGCATCTATTTTTATGCCTTATATATTGTTATTATATATGATTTCTAGATGCATGTCTAGGATTTCTATTATGTTGCGACGATTAGTTAAGTTCACTTAAATCAACCAACATAGAAACCCTAGGTCCCTTAATAATATTGAGCTAAAATTTGTCGTTCCAAGGACAACACTTACCGAACTAATGCGGGTACGTGATGGATTACGCCAAAGCGAGGCATCACTACTTCCCTAGGAACGTAAGGTATACTAGGTATACAAGTTGTCTTGGTTAAGCTCAACAATATCAGTAAGGAGTCCTTAGATGTCGCAGCAAAAGAGATAAAATGTCAAGGATGCATTAGATGCGACATTTTATCAAACCGAGAGTAGCTTGGAGCTATTAGCAATTGGATTGCTTACCTTAAGATATTTAATGATTAAGACAAGCCAAAGCATGCTTAACCATTTCTTGATCTTTGGGATCTCGGAATCATTTTATTCTCGCCCATAAGGGACAACTTTAAATGCGTGGATAAAATGATCAATAAGATTGAATATATGCATGAACGTTTTAAATTTCAACTTATTGATGTATGAATGGTTTTTCACTTCAAATTCTTTCAATTGTAGAATCATGTCTGCAAGTAACTCAAACAACGACCATATGTGCCCGGAACTCCCCGAGAAGTTGGCCTTTTCCCTAAACTTGGTCAACTTCAAGGAATGGGAGGAGGAACTCAGGAGAACTCTCCGAAATTGTTCCTTGGAGTATACCCTTGTTACTCCCATTCCAAGCTTCTTTTCCAAAGGAATCATGACTGATGAGGCTCATGAAGAATGGTCTTCAAATTGCAAAAGGGTCTCACGACTCATGGAAAATTCCATCCCGGAAGATTGGAAGGAAACTCTTTCCTCCTACCTTCCGGACATGTTCCTCAAAGCACTTGAGGACGTTGTCAATGTAAGAGTCACCAAGAGTGACAATGGCAACTTTGATGGACTCGTGTTTGACTTGACTAGGTCACTCTCAAACATGAGGATAAAGCCGCCAAACGTTGGATGCCTTGCTAAGGAAAGGCGACAGCTTTGGACCAAGGTCTACAATGCAAAATTGAGACCCGGCATGCCCCTCCGACCTCATGTTCTTGGTATGACTAGACTCTTCAAACACATGCAGCTTCTCGGAATCTCGATAGAGGATGAGATGGCGGGGCATATCTGGCTTGCTTCACTCCACTCGGGCTATGATGCACTTAGAGTGCACATCGCTGCGGGAAAGGAGACACACTCCCTCAAGGAGGTGGTCCAACTACTTAGCCAAGCCACCGCCTATGGATTTACCAAAAGGCCCTTGAGAGCTAAGAAGAAGGAGTTCACGAAGGTCAAGGCAAAGATGAGATGCTTCCCTTGTGGCATGCAAGGACACTACAAGAGGGAATGCATGCTCGTCAAGGAAGAGGGGATCACTCCGACTACCTCAGGTATCTTCCTAAACACTTGTGAATTAAGTTTATCATAAGGTATTGGATACCAAGTATGACTCACTTAATGTTGCCTTTTCAGAGACCAAGTGAGAAGCTTATCAAGTGTTGGTGCAAAAGCAAGAAGACGACAAAGATGGTTATTCAGTCGTGCTTGCATGCACTGTTTTGTCTATGACATGTAATTAAACTAATTCTAGTTTTCATCATGCCTTTGAACATATTATGATCCATGGTGTTGGACACCTAGGAATTTTGGATGTAAGACTTTGACAATAGTTGTTTCAAGTTTGTCTTACAAATTTATGTTCAATTAAATTGCATGTTTTTACATAAGATTAGACAAAAGTTGATACCACTAACTAAGACCATCGAGTCGAATCAAACCTACTTGTGGCATTGTCGTCTTGGCCTTATTAACATCAAACGCATCAAGAAACTTCTTCAAGAAGGTGTTCTTGACTCATTCGACTTAGAGTCGTTTGAAAATTGCGAAGGATGCTTATTAGGCAAGATGATAAAACAGCCATTCCCCAAGTTGGGAGAAAGGGCAAGTGACTTATTAGGTCTAATACACACAGATGTATGTGGACCAATGAGCACACCCGCAAGACAAGGTTACCGATATTTCATCACTTTCACCGACGATTATAGTAGATATGGCTATGTCTACTTAATGTCGAATAAATATAAATCCTTTGAGAAATTCAAAGAATTTCAGAAAGAAGTTGAAAATCAACTTGGCAAGAAAATCAAAGCACTTCGATTAGATCGAGGTGGCGAATATTTGAGCCATGAATTCGACGATCACTTGAAAGAAAATGGCATTTTTTCAGAGTTGACACCTCCCGGAACTCCTTAATGGAACGGAGTGTTCAAACGGAGGAATCGAACCTTGTTAGACATGGTTCGATCAATGATGGGTCTTAGTGAACTCCCTATCTCTTTCTGGGGACATGCGCTACAAACTGCAGCACTAACACTGAATAGAGCTCCGTCAAAAGCTGTTGAAAAGACTCCATATGAATCATGGACTAAGAAACCTCTTAGGTTGTCTTTTCTCAAGATTTGGGGATGTGAAGCATATGTCAAGCGATTAATTTCGGACAAACTTCACCCTAAATCGGATAAGTGTTTCTTTGTGGGATATCCAAAAGAAACCAAAGGGTATTACTTCTACAATAAATCCGAGAACAAAGTTTTTGTTGCTCGTGATGGTGTCTTTTTGGAGAAGGATCACCTTTCCAAAATGACAAGTGGGAGGAAAATCGAACTCGACGAAGTTCGAGAGGACGAGCAACAATGTCAACCTGACAAAACTGACAATCTAGATACTTTGGAAGCATCTAAGAAGATTGGTCAGAATCAAACAGACAATGTAAATGCTCAACCGATTACCCTACGTAGGTCGCAATGGCAAAGATCTCAACAAGACAGATACCTCGGTATCGTCTTAACCGATGATCAGGACATCCTAGTCATGGATGGTGATGAGCCGGCGACATACAAGCAAGCTATGAAGAGCCCCGACTCTGCAAAATGGCAAGAGGCCATGAAATCCGAGATGGACTCCATGTCTGAAAATCAAGTCTGGGACTTGGTGAATTTGCCCGAGGGTTATACACCCATTGGTTGCAAATGGATCTTCAAAGTGAAGATAGAAAAGGATGGAAATGTATCAATATACAAAGCTAGACTGGTGGCAAAAGGTTATAGACAAGTCCAAGGATTGACTATGATGAAACGTTTTCACCAGTTGCAATGCTAAAATCCGCCCGGATCATCCTAGCGATTACTGCATATTAAGATTATGAAATATGGCAAATGGATGTCAAAACCGCCTTCCTTAATGGGATTTTGGAAGAAACTGTGTATATGACACAACCAGATGGTTTTGTCGATCCAGGCAACGCTGAAAAGGTTTGCAAGCTAAAGAAGTCCATTTATGGACTAAAGCAAGCCAGTAGAAGTTGGAATCTGCGATTTGATGAAGCCATTACCAAGTTTGATTTTATCAAGAATCCAGATGAGTCTTGTGTATACAAGAAGGTCAGTGGGAGTGATATTGCATTCCTAGTCCTGTATGTCGATGACATACTTCTCATTGGAAACAGCACAAAATTGTTGGAGTCCGTAAAGGGCTAGTTAGGAAAGTGCTTTTCAATGAAGGACTTAGGAGAGGCACAGTACATATTGGGCATCAAGATCTACAGGGATAGATCTAAGAGGATGATTGGATTAAGCCAGAGTACCTACATTGATAAGGTACTAGCTCGATTCAACATGGAAAATGCCAAAAGAGGGCATTTACCCATGTCCCATGGCATAACTCTCAGCAAGAAACTGTGTCCACAGACACCTGTTGAGCGAGAAAGAATGGATCAGATCCCATATGCTTCGCTAATCGGATCGATCATGTATGCCATGATATGTACAAGGCCAGATGTATCATATGCCCTGAGTGCAACGAGTCGATACCAATCGAACACAGGAGAGGCGCATTGGACTGCGGCCAAGAACATCCTTAAGTACCTAAAAAGGAAAAAGGATAAATTCCTGGTGTATGGAGGCCACAAAGAACTGGTTGTTGAAGGTTACACCGACGCTAGCTTCCAGACTGACAGAGACGACTTCAAGTCACAGTCAGGATATGTATTATGTCTGAAGGGTGGAGCGTTCAGTTGGAAGAGTGCCAAGAAGAGCACCACTGTAGACTCTACAACTGAAGCCAAGTACTTGGCCGCTTCAGAAGCAGCCAAGGAAGCTGTTTGGATCCATAAGTTCATCAGTGAACTTGGTGTTGTACCCTCAATCAAGGGGCCAATAGACCTCTATTGCGATTATAATGGAGCTATCGCTCAGGCTAGGGAGCCAAGAGAACACCAGATGGTCAAACACGTGCAAAGGCGATTTCACATGATAAAGGAATGGAAATCCAAAGGTGAAATCAGAATTTGTAAGATCTGCACGGATGATAATGTAGCCGATCCTTTGACTAAACCTTTGCCTCAAGTGAAGCACAACAAACACGTTGAGGCAATGGGGATCAAGCACGTAGGAGACTGGCTTTGAAAATTCCCTGTACATGTGTTTTAATTAAACGGGTTGATTTAATGTAAGACACTGTATTAAAACCATTCATTAATGGAGTAATTAATTTTTGTGAAAAATTATCATTCACTCCATTACTATTTAATTGTGGTTTAGAATTAAATAATGAGTCCATTCGATTTACGGAAATATTCAAAACAGGGTATCAAGACCATGTCTTGGATAAAGAAACACCTGTTAAGTGAACATTGAATATTTAAATCAAAAATTATCCCTAATCGAGGTCATATATGGACGATTGATGACCGCCATAGATTAATGTGTAGTATGATTTACAGCACCGTTTCTTGTGCTGTGAGGACGTGACAGTCATAAATCATTTGCACAGGTACAATTTGGAACTGTACTGGATAAGACCTATAAGAGTACTTTAAGAAAATTTAAATTCTGTCATAAGTACATTTCTCATTATGACTATCGGAACTTGTTTCCTCCGACCATGAGTACTGTGAAGTTTTCTTGTTTGAGTACTAGACTCTTTGATGTTTCCAAACGTCTGTCGTAACTAGGGATTATAACGGGAACACTCATGAGACTATGTCCTCTTAGTAAGAAGAACTTACAATACAAGACTGGGATTGTCCCCCTACTAACGATAGGGAAAAATGTTTTGTTGTTTACAAGGTCGCTCGAAGAGCAAGGCTGTGAAAATGCATGGTCGTGCTCAGATGGATTTTAGAAATCATCTGCTTATTGACAGTCGAACTCGGAGATCGAGAAACACTTCTGAGCGTAACAAGGATGACAAAGAATATTACCTTATAGTTCACGAAGAAAAATAAAGTGACATAGGAAATGAGCTATACACTGTATGCACACTTGTCCGGAAGGACAAGTTGGAGATTGAAAGGAATGGTGTCCTTCCAACAAGTGTATTCTTCCGGTAGAGGGTTTAAAATTATTACAGATCTAATTCTTCAGTAAGGTCAAGTGATCGGAATGCCTAGGTGGAGGCCGCTTCCGATCAGTAATATCGAGGTACAATTAAGATTACAGCTTAATCTTACCTGAACTCTTCGGGTCGAACCCAATCGAATCACCGATCCGAGACGACGAATTAATCCGAAAGGATTTAATGAGTCAGCAGAATTTTACGAATACAGACGTCGGAAATCGATCCTAGGGCGTCGAGACCGAGCGTCGCAAAATCACAAGCATCAAGTATGACCGTAGCCGTAGCTAGGTTAGGCTAGCTCATCGCAAGCCTAGGCGCACCATGTGTGTGCTAGGCGCACCATGGTGTGCTAGGCTCTATCGCAGCCTAGGCGCGGCCTGGCAGCCTATCACGAGCAATAGGCGCACCAGGCGCTCTAGCAAACCATCGCAGGCACCTGGCAGCACCATCGCAGGCACCAGGCGCACCATCGCAGGCACCTGGCAGCACCATCGCAGGCACCAGGCGCACCATCGCAGGCACTAGCTGTTGCCTGCGTGCGTGCCTGGCATGGCAGCACCATCGCAGGCACCATGCGCACCATCGCAGGCACTGGGTGCTGCGTGCGTGCGCGCCTTGCATGGCAGCACCATCGCAGGCACCATGCGAACCATCGTAGGCACTGGGTGCTGCGTGCGTGCGTGCCTGGCATGGCAGCACCATCGCTGACACCAAGTGCTAGCATATGTGCCTGCCTAGCATTGGCGCGCCTTGTATGCTGGCTTGTGTGCTAGCCTTCGCATGGCAGCACCAAGCATCGCACCATATGCGAGGGCCTGGGCGCCAGCATAGTGCTAGGCCACGCACAGCAGCCCAGCATCACCACGCACCAAGGCTGGTGTGTGATGCGTGGGCGTGCGTGTGGTGCAAGGCTAATGCACGTTGTGCATAACTAGTGCGCATGGTGCGTGGCTAGTGCGAGAGGTGCTGCGAAGGTGTGTGCGTGGTGTGCGAGGCAAAGGGGGGCAGCATGCGTGGCTCGCTAGCAGCACGCATGCTGGGTGTGCGAGCATGTGCGGAGGGTGAAGCGTGGATGCGTGTGGTGCGTGGGATGCCAGGGGCGGCACCAGCGCCAGCACGGACCAGCGCCTAGCACTGGCACGCACCAGCACCAAGCAGCGCTGCCTGGCTGGGATGCGAAGGCTGCTGGTGGGCTAGTGCTAGCTAGGCTGGGCTAGCTGGCACAAGCTAGCTGGCGTGCTAGCTGGCAGCAGCCCAGCACCCCTTTGTGAGTGGCGGTTTGAGGGAGTGGTGACCAATGGGCTTGGAGCATGCCTTGGGGAGCAAGGCAATGGTCCCCCCCCCCAAGGTTTATGGTCCTCACCTAACTCTCTCTCTCCCCTTCACACTTGTTGCATTGTGATTGGATTTATTTATTAATTTATTTTAGAAATAAATTAATTAGCAAAATTATTAATTCTCCTACATTGGTTGGGGAATGAAGTTCAAGGGTTCATTTCCCATTAAATACCAAGCTTGGGTATTGGGAAATGAACAACCTTGAGTGGAATTAAAAAGGCAACTCTAAGAAAGAGTAAACCTTTGATTCGTAAAACTCATAGTTATTTTGTTCGGGTCTTGACTAACCTTCAAGACTTAGGACGCTCGGGTCGGGTCGAGGGTACGATCTGTCGGAGATCTCGTCTTTTTGGGATTTTGAAGTAAGAGCTCTTTGGGAGCGAAGCACGCGTCAAAGGTATAATTCTTGTTCTTAATCTTGTTTGATTAAGTTTATTATGCTTGTTAATTGCTTTAATTAAGGGGCGAGTCTTGGTGGGTTTCCTTCCGCGTAGTGTCGGGTCACTACGAAACTCTACAGTTCTGATGTTGGTTTTTCAATATTGTTGGTGGACTATCAAAATGACTTCAATCTAGCTGATCATGTGGTCATGTTACGTGAAGCTCGTCGTCGTCGTCTGGGTATTTCGCGATTAGATGAATTCTACTACTCTAATCCAACCAGATTGTATTAAAGGGGCCACACCTTATGGTAGTCTCAGGAGAGATGCAGCAGGGTGATCCTTAGGGGTGTTCAAAAATATCCAATTCGAAAATCCGATGATCCGATCTGATTTTAAGGCTTCGGATATTTCGGATTAGATATCCAAAAACAATTTCGGTTTTCGTATTGGATTTTGTCCAAAAATTTTAACTACCTGATCCGAAAATCCGGTGACCCAATCCGAGAACCCGATTATTCGATCCAAAAATCCGAAAATTCGAATATCCAAAATTTTGGGATCAGATTCGGATCGCAATTTCTCGATCCGAAAATTCCAGATATTCGAAATTTGGGATTGGATATCCGAAAGTGAATAGCCCTAGTGATCCCATTGGTCCTCTTCTTTTTGCTTTGGTTTTACAACCCTTGGTAAGTAAAATCAAAGATGCTTTTTTGGTATGTCTTCAGTTGTCTTTGAATGACGGCACTACTATTAATGGCAGTTTGGTGGTGGGGAAGGTTCTGCAAATGATCATGGAGAAAGGGCCTCGTTTTTTGTTACATCTCAACGTGGAAAAATTAAACTGAAGTTTTCTGGCGTACAGAAGACCCTCGAAGCAGGCTTGTGGGTGTCTTTTCCCCCTAATATTTTTGCATGGTGTTAAGTTGCATGTGCTCTCGCTTGTTTGGATTCCGGTTTTAGTGGTGAGCTTGTAATGCAGAGGGTGACCAAGACCATTGCGCTTGTAAATAAGGTTGCTAAGCTTGATGATCCTCAGTGTGAGTTGTTGTTGCTAAGGGCACGTACCGGAGTTTTCAAACTCTACGACTTTGCTTTGCGTACTTGTCCTCATAGTACTTTTGAGGTGGCTCAGCGCACATTTAATAGGGCTCTTCGATCTTACCTGGAACGTATTGTTACTGCTTCGGGGCCTAGGTTTGGCGATTGGCAGTGGCAGCTTGGCACCTTACCATTTTTTTTGGAGGGTTTGGTGTTTATTCCGCAAGTGATGTTCATCATTATGCTTTTCCTGCTTCTTGATTACAATTTGCTGGGTTACAGACAAAGCTTTTACAGCATGCTGGCATTGTTGGTCTTGTTCGAGCCTTTGAAGATGTGTTGAGTCTGTTTAATAGAATGGTAGATACTGACATTTTGAGTAACCCTAGTGAAGTCATGACCCCTGAACTCATGTTTTGTTATAGTTAGAGGAGTGGGGGCCGAAATTAGATCTCGGCTTCCCACTAATTTTTCGTAGGTTGTATGATTTTGTCTGTTGTTGATGATAATAATAATAATAATAATAATAATAATAATAATAATAATAATAATAATAATAATAATAATAATAATAATAATAATAATAGTAGTAATAACAATAATAATAATAATAATAATAATAATTGTTTAGGGTAAAAATTACCCTAGACACGTGGCCCAATGAGAGCCTGACACGTGTCACCTCCTTATAGCATCATGGGCATCCAACTAATGGATGCCACGTGGCATTGTATCCCCAATGGGGGAGCAGATCTTCATCTGCTATAAAAAGAGGAATCTACCTCATTTATTGGCATTCATAAATATACACACAAAACCCGAGCAATATTAATTGCGGAATCTCCCGGAATCCGAGAGAAATTCCCGTTTACTTTCTGCACATAATCTCATCCGGAATCATACTAACTTGATCTTCGGAGGCGGAACTCCACCCAACCGGAGTTTCGTTGTTTTGCACGTACAGAAGTCAGGCGTGCATTCCCGGTATTGTAACTCTCCCGCGGGACACCTCAGAAAACCCCGAAACATTTGGCGCCGTCTATGGGGAGAGTACCACTTAGAAGACATCTGAAAATGTACCAATTATAGAGGGCAGCCGGCCCACGGCTAACCCTGAGGTCCATACGGACCACGAAAGTGGAAGCGGTGACGACTACAATGTCGAAACCTATATGGCCCCAAACGGGTCATTCCGTTCTAGGCGCACGCGTTTCAAAGAAAGGAAGCAACGGGACCAAGACAAAGCTTGCCCCAAAAACCCAGGCGACAGGCATCCTGGACAACCCCAGGCGGCGGAGGGAGCTGCCCCCGTCACCAGGGACGAACTCATGAATCTCATGACTAGTTTTAAAGGGGAAATCAAGGACATTATCAAGAATTCAGCTGGCTCCACAAGGGCCAGTCGGCCAAGAAGGCTTCCATGAAGAAGCCAATTAAAGACCGGGTGCCTACTCCTCACCCGAAGCCTTAGGGGGCGGATGGGCCCCTGATCGATCTTTCAAAAATTCGTTTCCCTGAATCAGGGCAGCGAAAGGCCATCCGGCACATACAACCGGATGGGTCAAAGAAGACCTTCTCTGGTGCCCGGTTCTTAATCCAGGAGAAGAGAAGTAAGAGCATGTCTCAGTCGGCTTCTACGTCGACCTACCCAGACAGTTTCCGCAATTCTTCGATTAAGCATTCGAAAACCCACCCAAGGAGCCAGTCACACGTCACGTCCGTTCATACTGCTCCTCATGTGATCCATCAGGTCCCATATGTGCCTCAACAACCATATGGAATCGGATCACCCTATATGCAGTTGTCTCCCTTTGGGGGAATGGCGGCAAACACCGTCCAGCCCATGGGCTGGCAGCTCCGGCTGCTAAACCTAGGGGAACAGCCTTCGGCTTTCTCCTGCGAGATAACCGAGGCGGCACAGCCGGCCAAGGTTAAGAACGTGTTGGTAGGTACCTACGACGGTACCACCAACCCGAAAGACCACCTGATGGCCTACACCAACCTCATGTACCTACACCAACCCGAGAGACCACCTGATGGCCTACACCAACCCGGAAGACCACCTCGATGCTTCCCAGCAACGCTGAAGGGCATAGCCAAACGGTGGTTCGGCAACCTACCGGTTGGGTGCATCAATAACTTTAAGACGCTTGCATATCTGTTTGCGTCCAATTTCTCCATGAACATCCCGGCGAAGAAGACGAGTCTCGATCTAGGGGCTATCCGGCAGGGAGACAAGGAGGGACTTCGGTCCTATGTCAGACGGTTCAATCTGATGAGAATTCAGATACAAGGACTGTCTGAAGAAGTTGCGTACACAGACTTCTTCAAGGGTCTGAAGGATGGGTCAACATTCAAGTTCGACCTGGTCCGCAAGAGGGTTGCTACCCTCCAGGAGGCGCTAATGGAGGCTGAAGCCTACATACAGGCGACGGATTTCTATGCCGTCAAGCACTCTCCAGATCCCAGGCGGTCTGACATAAAAGAGAGCCGGTTTCAACCGCCGGCCAAAAAAGAAGTGAAGAAAAGAAAAGAAGTCTGGGCAGCTAATCGCCCAGGTCAGTCGTCCCAGAAGAAGCAAAAGAAATTGGAACCGTACGTCCCCAAGTACGAGTTCAATAAGGACTGCTCCTCCATCCTCATGGAGATAAAAAAACCGGTTGACCATTAAGAAGCCGGCTCCTTTGAAGAGCGCTGTCAAAAATCGGGACAAGAGTAAGTATTGTCAATTCCATGAGGACATTGGCCATGACACCAATGGTTGCTACAGCCTCAGGCGGCTATTGGACCGATTGGCTGATGAGGGGGCTTTGAAGTCCTATCTGACGAAGTCCAAGAGTAACCCCAAAAACGGTGGACAACCGTCAAAGAAGTCGGTTGTAAGCTCAGAGACTGAAGAGGAGCAAATATACACCATTGCAGGCGGCTTCGCTAGCGGTGGTCCCACCATCCGGGGTGCCAAGGACAACATCAGAAAGTTGTCCACCTCAGAGGACGAAGACCAGGCGTCGAAAGACACCTTCCCTGAGGTCTTCATCTCTGAGAAGGACAAGGGTACGGTTAGGCGGCCCCACAATGACCCTATCGTCATCGAGTGTAAACTCGCTAATCAACGAGTTGGCCGGATCTTAATCGATACCGGGAGCTCGTCTGAACTGATAAGCTATCGCTGCTTGGCGAAGCTAAAGTACAAGCCTAACTGTATGCACAAAGCTCCTCACCCCCTAGTCGGCTTTGGAGGTGGGGTAGTGCATTCGGTGGGTAGGATTGACCTACCCATCCGGCTGGGAGGCAAAGGGGAAGGACGACACATGGTCGTCAAATTTTTTGGTGGTCGAGGAATTGACTGCCTACAACCTTATATTGGGTCGTCCGACCCTCAACGAGTCCAAAGTTGTAATCATCCCCTCTCTCATGTTGATAAAATTCGAGAGGAATGATGGGTCAGTAGGCTCCCTAAACGGAGACCAAAAGGCAGCTAGAAAGTGCTATCTCTCAGACGTCAAGCCGACTGCCCATGCAGCCGGCCCTAGCGAGGAACCTACTAACCTCATTGACAAGGAAGTCGGGCTGCCCCTAAGGCAGGCGGTACAAAGAGAAAGGCGGACCAACTGGCCCCCCCCAGAAAAATGAAATAGCAATCACTAGGCGGAGAAAGGCCGGATGACTCCCGGCCCCAGCCGGCTGGTGAGAGCCTTAATGTCGTCCTGTACAACAGCCGTCTTGACAGAACAATCAAGGTTGGGACGGTTGCTTTTGAAAAGTTAGGGGCAGACTTGCTCCAACTTCTGAGAGAGTTCAAAGACCTTTTTGCCTTTGAAGTGGAGGAGATGCCAAGTGTCAGCCCGGATCTAGCCGTCCACAAGCTAGCCATTGATCCCAAAATAAAGCCAGTTAGGCAAAAGAAGAGGGATCATGGCGAGGAGGGGTCTCAGGCGGCAACCGCCGAGGTAAAAAAGCTCCTCGATGCTGGGTTCATTCGGCAATGCTACTATCCGGATTGGTAGCCAATGTTGTCCTCGTCAAAAAACCGAATGGTACCTGGCGAATGTGTGTAGATTACACAGACCTGAATAGGGCATGTCCAAAGGATAGCTACCCACTTCCTAAGATAGACAGTCTGGTTGACTCTACAGCCGGCCATGCCCTAATGAGCTTCATGGATGCCTACTCAGGCTTCCATCAAATTCCCCTATGGAAGAAGGATTAGGAGAAGACGGCCTTCGTCACTTATCAGGGGTTGTACTGCTACACGGTGATGTCGTTTAGGTTGAAGAATGCGCCTGCTACCTTCCAACGAATGATCAACACGGTTTTCACCAGTCAAATCGGAAGGAATGTAGAGGCGTATATAGATGACATGATAGTCAAATCCAAGCTCCAGGCGGATCACCTAGCCGACCTCACCGAGAAACCTTCACCACACTCAGGCGGCACAAGGTCATGCTTAACCCCAAGAAGTGTGTTTTTGTGTTTGAGTCTGGGAAGTTTCTCGGATTCTTGATTGATCAAAGAGGCATAGAGGCCAATCCGGAGAAGGTACAGGCGGTGATAGACATGAAATCACCCCGAACCGTCAAGGAGGCCCAGAAGCTAACCGGATGCCTAGCGGCATTAGGATGATTCCTCAGCCAGTCAGGTGACAAGTGCCTTTACTTCTTCCAGGCAATCAGGAAGAGGTTTAGATTTGAATGGGGAGAAGAAGCTGAGGCGGCATTTCAGAGGTTAAAGCAACACTTGCACTCGTTGCCAAGACTAGTGAGCCCCCTGCCCAAGGAGGTTCTCTACATGTACCTAGTCGTCTCAGATCACTCCCTCAATGCTGTTCTCCTTGCTGAGAGAGACAGCAAGCAGCTCCCGGTGTATTTCATCAGCCATATACTCAGAAACGCTGAGCTCCGGTACCCAATGATTGATAATTTTGGGTTGGCTCTCTACAAGGCAGTCATGCGGCTGAAGCCATACTTCTTGGCCCATCCGGTGACTGTCTACACTGATCAGCCCCTCAAGCGTCCAATGACTACCATGGAGTCATCTGGCCGAATGATCAAGTGGGTTGTTGAAATTCAAAGCCTGGAGATAACTTTTGAACGTAGGCGGGCAGTGAAAGGTCAGGCGTTTGCCGACTTTATTGTCGAAATGACTAGGCCGGCTCAGCCGGAAGACGCCAACCAGGTTTGGAAGCTATTTGTGGACGGAAGCTCTACGATTAACGGTTGTGGTGCAGGCGTAATTTGCAAATCTCCGGAAGGTGATACATACGAATATGCACTACGGTTCAAATTCCAAGCTTCAAACAATGATGCTGAGTATGAGGCCCTGCTAGCCGGTATGCGCATGTGTAAGGCGGCAGGGGCAAGAAAAGTTGACGTCTGCTCGGACTCTCAATTAATTGTTAGCCAATTCAATGGTGACTACGAAGCCACCCATTCGGCAATGGTCAAATACTTGCAGGCGGTCAAAGATGAGGCGGGAACATTTGATGAGTTTCATCTATCTCAGGTGCCCCAGTCCGAGAACAATCAGGCAGATGCTTTGTCCAAACTGGCCTCATCCGCCACCTGTGATACGCCTAGGTCGGTCTTCTGGGAAGTCGTGGAAAAAAGAAGCATTGAACATGATCCCATTGGAATCCTTGACCGAAGCTCCACCTGGATGGACCCCATCCGGGCTTATTTGGTAGACGGCACCTTGCCGGATGCCTCATCAGAAGCAGCAGCACTTAAAAAGCGAGCTTTAAGCTTTAAAATGTTCAAGGGGGAACTCTTCAGAAAGGGTTACCTCCAGCCGTTGCTGAAGTGCATTACCCCAGAAAGGAGAAAGGAGGTGCTAGAGGATCTGCATGTGGGCTTTTGTGCTTCACACATAGGCGGCAGGACTCTAGCAAAGAGAGTCAGGCGACAAGGCTATTTTTGGCCTACTCTTGAGGCGGACGCCATGGACTTAGTGAAGAAGTGTGACAAGTGTCAGAAGTTTGGCCGGCTCATACAGCGGCCGGCCACAGATCTGACAGCTATCTACAGCCCGGTTCCCTTTGCAAAATGGGGCATGGACATCTTGGGTCCTTATACGCCTGCCTCAGGCGGCAGAAGATATATTTTGGTGGTTGTACATTACTTCACTAAGTGGGTTGAGGCCGAGGCGGTCAAAGGCATCAAGACCAAGGACGTCATCTCTTTCATATGGAGGAACATCATCACCCGATTTGGGGTGCCTATGTCTATGGTTTTTGACAACGGCCCTCAGTTTGAAATGTCTGCTCTCAAGGATTGGTTGGGAGATCAGGGGATCTCACATTGTTTTGCATCTGCTGGTCGGCCTCAAGCAAACGGTCAAGTTGAAGCCTTCAACAAACTCATCTCAGACGGCATAAAAAATAAGATTGAGAGAGCTGGTGGTCTTTGGGCGGAAGAGTTACCTCACGTCCTTTGGGCCATCAGAACAACTGAAAAAGGGGCAACCGGGGAAACCCCGTTTCTCATGACATACGGCACTGAAGTTGTCTTTCCAATTGAGCTCTATGAGCCAACACTCCGAGTCATGCTCTATGATGAAGAGGCTAACTGGGAGGCCATGCGCCTAGCATTGGATTCACTCCTAGAACGCAGGGGCAATGCCGCCTTGCGTCATGAGATATACCGTCTGAGAATGACGAGGGCTTACAACAAAAAAGTACACAAGCGGCCCCTCAAAGATGGGGACTTTTTGCTACGAAAAATGAAAGCCACCGGCAGGGCAAATGAGCAGGGAAAACTGACCCCCAATTGGGAAGGCCCCTACTGGATTTGTGACGAAGTCAGAGGCGGAACCTACCGCCTGGAAACCCCAGACGGTAGAAAGCTACCCAGAACCTGGAACGTAGATAACTTAATTAAGTACTACTTCTAGGGAGATGTAACCATTTTTTGTAAATAGAGTAAATGAATGAGAAATATCTTATTTCAATTTCTTTGTGTACCAGTCCAAATGTGAACAATACATCCGGGTATTTTCTAAGACAGGGCATCCGTTTTCCCCAAACATAAACCAAAAAATGCTAAGTGCCTAACTTAGCCGTTTAGCGGCACAGAGCCAACATATTTAAACCGCCTGCTCTACCTATGAACAGGCATCCGGCAACGCCCTTCCGGGTGAATTTGTCGAAGAGAACATCTCCCTTCCGGGTGGTACATTGTTCTAAGCGTCAAAACATCGGACGGACTTAACCGCCTAGGTAAAATTCAAGACCGTTCGATTGACCTATTGCAAACGAGATAGCCGGTTATTACCCCAAGGCAATACAGACGGCAGAATTAAATCTTGTTGGGCATTCGGCTGTTGCCATAAAGCAACCCAACCGACAACCGTGCCCATTAGTCGACCTTAAAACTAGTGAACTTCCAACAGATTCACTGGCTGTTACCCCAAAGTATCCCAGTCGGTGAGACTACATTTCAAGTCGCAACCATCATTGCTCCAAGGCAGTTTAGGCGATAAGGCAGAATTCTGCCACCAGCCGGCCCCATCTCCCCATACAAACGGTCGCATAGACCCCCGATTTTATTCTATCACTCTGGCACAACTCATGCAGCAATCAGCGTCTTAGCATTCGCCTGACCTATATTCGCCTGACCTAAACTGTTAAATATGGATCTGGATAAGTATGGGCGGCTATTTTCTTAGTGTTTGCACTAAACAACCACCCACCCAGGGGCAGGCATAATCAACACATCCGGCAATATTAGACAGTTATATCAAAACAAAAAAAAACAAAAAAAAAAAAGTTGCAAAATGGAGAGAAGAGAACAAGTATCGCAAAGAAAACCGATCTAGTCGACATATATATACATGAATAACACCAAAAGATACAAGAAACACACGGCACGCAGGCCGGAAAAATTAGAATACAAAAGCTTAAGGTTGAGGCGGAGGCTGAGTCGGACCCTGCGAGGCGGCTCCTGAAGCAGGAGGGACAATCTCTTCTTGGTTCTCTCCCCCCTCTGAGTCGATCTCCGCCTACATGGCGTCAATCTGCTTCTTAACCCACTCCTCATAAGGCTCCGGAGCCGGCTGGTTCGTTTCCTGCGCATCAATGGCAAGATCTGCGTATTTGTAGGCAAGCTCCCAAACGACATACTCCGTATCCGGGTGCACCAGGGACCAAGCCAATTGCATTCGGTTGATGCAATCTTGCTCATTCTCTTCCATGAGCTGGCTCTATTCAGCCTCTAGTGTAGACTGGAAGTTCTAACTAGCTTTGGCCGCCTCCCCCTTCAGACGGACGTTGTCATCCAGGAGCATCGTACTCTCCTTCCTGGCCAATTCCAAAAGTTTGGAAGAATTCGTCACCTTCTTCAACTCCGCCTCATCATTCTCTTTTGCCGCCTGGAAGTTAAAAATCTTGGTGTGGGCTTCATTGACAGATTTTTGGAGGGTTTTGATGGAGTCCGCCTGTTGCATGATTATGCTTTTAGTTTTTAATTCATGCATAATCATGGAATATTGGGCAACGTTATGTGCCACAGACGCATCCCGTTTAGCCCATCTTACCACCTCGCATTTGCGGTTGTAGGCCTTTTTGAGCCCCTCCACGCGCAGCATTGACTGCAAAAGCCCGAGTGGTGTTAGAAGAGGTCAGACGGCATAATAACTTAAACAAATTGAGAAAGCATATACCTCAGCCAGTCCGGCCATAACCTGGTCGGAATTGAAGGTGTTGATCCCTGGGATCCCCTCCTTCTCCTCTCTGGGGACGGCCTTCTACATGGCCCAGGCGTACTGCTGTACATCCGGCCAGCAAGGGGAGTGATCTGAACCAGAAAAAGATGGTGAGAAGGCAACATACTTCCCCCCAACGGACTGCCGACTGCCAGAAGAGTCTTCTGGCTGGAGCTGGGAGTGCGACATGACCCGCATGGGCTTGCCAAGCAAAGTAGGGTTGAAAGGATCATCTGTACCTTAAGATTTTTGGTGAGGGTCATAACTACCCTCATCCGATACTAAAGCGCCGGATGCCCTAGGCGGCGCCGTTTCCTTGGATGCCTCTTGGTCATCCGGCTGCTTGGGGACGAGGTCGAATCCTAGTCCTGTTTTCTTGACAAATTTACCCCCAACCGTTAGCCGGCTGGAAACTGTCAGGGAGGAGGTCTTCCTCGCCTTATTTTGAATGGTCGGCTCCTAACCCGGCCTAGTCCTTATTAGTTTTGTAACGGAGCGAGGCACCTTGCTCCCATCCTGAAACAACGAGCAAAAAGGTCAGGCGGCATAAAAGTCAAACAGAAATCGAAGCACAAAGAAAAGGAAAAAGCAAGCTACCTCATTTTTTGCTGCCTCGGCAGCAAGTTTTTTCTCCACATTAGCCTTGCGGATTTCAGCGGCTGATTTAGCAGGTGTCTTGTCCGCAGGCAACATAGCTAGGTCGCGCACTGCACAAAAGAACCCATCCGGTTAAAAGAATGGTAAAGAAATGAATCATTACCAACAAAATAGGGTAATCTCTAATGTGACCTACGTTTATCAAACTGAGTGCTAAGCTTACAGACGAACAAAAACGTCTCGTCTCGAAGAAATTCGTGTTTTGGCACCTAATTTCTGGGTACGCTTATTATCTCCCCATTGAAGAGGGTTGTTGTAGTCTGTTCAAAAAACTTGGACTCAATTATTCGCTCGTAGTCCTCATCTGGGATACGAGGCTTTTTGCATTTATGATCCAAAAGGTCTGGCTTTCGGTTGTATGTCCTATACTCCCGGTTTTCCTCCTGGTTGGGAGCGTAGACCAAGTAAAACCTGTTCTTCCAGTCCGACCACTTAGACGGTTTGTCTAGGGTCATCAGGTACTGGGGATAGGTACTCAATGTGTACCAGGCTCTCCAACCACCTGGGCTTCTGCTCAAATAATGCATGTGAGCAAAGACCTCCCAGCCGGGGTTGATTTCCTGCATCTCGCAGGCGGCTATATATCCCAAGATGTTAACCCAAGAATTAGGGGTTAACTGCCAGATGCCCAGGTCTTACCCTCGAACGATGGCCTTGATTGTGTTATGAACAGGGAAGCGGAGGCCAGCCAGAAACGCCGCTTCATAGCAGCCGAAGTACCCGTTTGCATTGGGCTGCTCGTCCTCCCAAACAATAGTGCCCATCTCAGGCGGCACAATTATTCTCCAATCCTCTCCAAGAGGACAAATCTTTATAAAATCTTCTAAGTTGTTGGCCATGCTAGCCCTATCCTTAGCTGAAACGGCGATGAGGAAGGGGTCGCCTTTATTATTCCAGGTAGGCCTTTCCTCCGCCTCGCTATCAGCATCCGGTGTCAAGAGGCTGCTACTACTGCCACTTTGTTCTGAACCGGATAAGGAGGCGGTCTCGTCGTCGCTGGCATCCCTTTCCTGGTTTTCCAGCTTGACCCTAGAGGGTGAGGCGGTATCTTCACCGCCTCCCTGATCCATACCCAATATCCCATCACTGGGAGTGCTTGGGGTGCCATGCGGTGAGTCCCTTGTCACCTCTGCCTGATTAGGGTCAGGCGGCAACTCACCAGAGTCTTCTCTGTACTCTGGATCGAAGGCAGTCTTTTTTGTACGAGCCATTGTGTCCTACACAGAGATAGAGACGGTCGGTTTTGGAGATGAACAAGGAGACTCCCCGTACCCAGAGGCGGCACCCCTAGTCCTAGACTCAGCCGTACCAGGAGACTGGCTGACCTCTAAATTGTGGTGTGTCATGTGTGTAATGGGTGAGGTCATTATTCTAAGATATATACAGCCAGAAGATTTAAAAATAAAGAAACTCCAAAAGGCAAGGAACCGAGACGTTACCTTGAAATTGAAGAAAAGTTTGGAGAAAGGAGACGAAAGGTTGTTGACCAACGATACCGCAGACGGTATCACTTTGAGCAGACTGCAAATTGGCAAAAGAAAGAAAAATTAATAACCAATGTTGCCCAAAGATACCACAGGCGGGAAAAGTCGATTGTGGTAAATATGCAGAACAAATAGTCTGAAGATTTTATCAAAGGTTGTCCAAAGACCCCACATACGATATAAACCGGCTGAGGCTCATCGATGGACAACTCGCGAAAAGAATTAAACGGAACCAACACAGGCGGCCTAAAAGCCAGTTGCGTATTCGTTACAATGATAAATCAAAAGGCTGTTCGCATATACACCAGGCGGTAAAAGACCGGTTGGGGGCTCCAGCAAAACAATTTAGAAGGGAATTGCTTGCTCATACCCCAGACGGTGTGAGACCAGCTGAGGGAACAACGAAGCAGTTCAAAAGAAATTTTGATCAAAGATACCTCAGACAGTTTACACCGGCTGAGGGTCTATCAAATGCAACTCACCAATGAGATTGCTTGAAGATACCTCAGACGGTTTACACCGGCTGAGGGTCTATCGAATGCAACTCACCAATGAGATTGCTTGTTGATTCCCCAGACGGTGTAAACCGGCTGAGGGTCTATTGAATGCAACTCACCAATGAGATTGCTTGAAGATACCTCAGAGGGTTTACACCGGCTGAGATTCTCAATAGACGCAATTTGTTATAAAAATTGCCTAAAGAAGCTCCAGACGACAAAAGCCGGTTGCAGCATAACCAAACATCCAACTAAAGACACTGACTAAGCCAGAAGGATACCTTAGTGAGACGGGCTATGAAACACAAACGGTATCCGGACGTATTGAAGTTGAAGACTGTTTGCACGAGCAAGCAGGCGGGGTCAAGAGCTCTCTCTCTTTTTCTCTCAAGAAATTTCTCTCAAAAATGGCAAAGTGAGGAATGAAAGGAGGTAGATCCCTGTTTATAGGGAATCTCAGAAGGTGAATCGTCACCTCCTCTTCCCCCTTAGTTTGAAATTTGAAAAAATAGAGGGAAAGAGGCGAACCGTCGCCCTCCTGCCTGTTGACATGTGTCACAGGTGCCGCATGGCATAGCCACGTCAGCACCTGTGAGGGGCAAATGTTTAGGGTAAAAATTACCCTAGACACGTGGCCCAATAAGGGCCTGACACGTGTCACCTCCTTATAGCACCATAGGCATCCAACTAATGGATGCCACATGGCATTGTACCCCCAATGGGGGATCAGATCTTCATCTGCTATAAATAGAGGAATCTACCTCATTTATTGGCATTCATAAATATACACACAAAACCCGAGCAATATTAATTGCGGAATCTCCCGGAATCCGAGAGAAATACCCGTTTACTTTCCGCACGTAATCTCATCCGGAATCATACTAACTTGATCTTCGGAGGTGGAACTCCACCCAACCGGAGTTTCGTTGTTTTGCAGGTACAGAAGTCAGGCGTGCATTCCCGGTGTTGTAACTCTCCCGTAGGACACCTCAGAAAACCCCGAAATAATAATAATAATAATAATAATAATAATAATAATAATAATAATAATAATAATAATAATAATAATAATAATAATAATAATAATAATAATAATAATAATAATAATAATTTAGTTTAGTTTAGTTCAGGTTATTTCAATTCAATTCAGTAAGTTAAGTTCAAAAGAATAGGACCTAAGTATTTGTTTTAGTATTTAGTTATAGGTTGATTTCACACTCATCAAAATCAACAAGAAAACATTAACATAAAAAAAAAATAAAAAAAAATAAAAAAAAAAAAAAAAGACAATCTTACTAAAATTTGTATGTATGGTGAAATCCTCAAGAATAATGGTATCATGTTGTTAGAAAATTTAATTATTTATGCCAACATAAGGTCTAAAAGCACCTGTAAACATTTGTTATTGTCATTCATGATTAGATTAATTATTAGGGTGGGCTTCCTTGGTAGTAGTACTTCGTTGAGACCTTTTAGCCTTTGGATGATGTACAACATGTATAGCCCTTGAATTATAAAGATTCAAAGCATTAAAGAGGTATATATTGGAACTCCTAAGGCTCCAAGTGAGGTATTCTTGGTGTCTAACAATTAGGTATTTGGTAAATATCTAACGTGGCAATTTTGTAAATATTGAGAAACTTAAAATAATACAATTGAGTGGTCAATAATACCATTGGACATCTCACTATATCAGTGGTATTATATATGTTTCTAAAGGAATAAAAAACACTTCTAGTAGTACTCTAAAATATTTCATTGGTACTATAAAAGCTTTTAGTAGTTAATTAGAATGTGGTCCCACTATTTCTTTTCTCTCCCCACGTGAATTATTATTATTATTATTATTATTATTATTATTATTATTATTATTATTATTATTATTATTTATTATTATTATTATTATTATTATCTCAAAAACAGACAAAGTCATACAACCTACAATAAATTAGTAGGAAGCCAAGAAACAATCTAGGCCCCCACTCCTCTAGCTATAGCAAAGCTTACCCTAGTGAAGATATGAGCTGCAGCACGAGCCCCAATATTTTGTGTCGTCGAGAACCTCTGAACTCGCTTCAGCAACGCAATAGCCTCCTTCTCTAATTCCCCAAGTGAAGAAAAGGAGAAGAGAATAAAACCATATCCAATCAGCCGACAACTAGCTTAATATTTCACCCGCTTCCGACGAGCCGCATCAGCCACAACCCGTCCAGGAACAAAGTCAGTAAGCCCTGTTTGTGTCAGAGGAGAAGATCCTATTAAGTCCACACATACATCGTGACCACGATCCCAGGAATAAAGTAACTCATCAACAGGTCTGAGGGCCCTGTCATTCCCTCCAAACAACCCTATGTCAACCTCCTTTCTTGCTGAAATCCCAGATCTGTAACAGATATCAACAAGGGTATCCCGGACAACATTATGCCGATGTTTAATACCCACAATACCAGCACACGACACCGTGTGATCACCATAAATATCCCTAGTAAAAAACCGAGAACAAGCAGCGCACGGCGTCGAGACAGAGAACAATGGAACACCCAAACGGTAGCACAACACACATCGGTAAGTCTTTGCGTTCATCGTCTGACCCAATCCCGAAATAGGAACTGCCCGAAGCCAAGCAGAGGTGTGATCTCCCTACTGCGATTTCCACAATGCTGATTGACGGGGAGATGAAGAGAAGGTGGATCCTGCAGAATCGGTAACCTTTGTGAAATATATATATGTCAATTTCTTCATGAGTTTAGGGGCAGCGACCTCACTAGGATTACTCAAAAAGTCAGACTCCACCATTCAATTGAACAAGCTCAACGCATCCTCAAATGCTCGACCTAGGCCAACAACGCCAGTATGCCGTAGAAGCTTTGTCTGCAACCCAGCAGACTATAATCGTGAAGCAAGAAAAGCATAATGACGAACATCACCTGCGGAATAAACACCCAGTCCGCCATATGCAAAATGCAAGGTGGCAAGCCGCCATTGCCAATCACCAAACCCAAGCCCTGAAGCAGCAACAATACGCTCTAAGGAAGATCGAAGAGCCTCGTCGAATGTGCTCTGAGCCACCTCAAAAGTACTAGGGGGATAAGTACGCAAAGCAAAGTAGAGTTTAGAAACTCCGGTACAAGCCCTAAGAAACAACAACTCGCACTGAGGATCATCAAGCTTAGCAACCCTATCCATAAGCGCAATGGTCTTTGTCACCCTCTGCATCACAAGGTCACCTCCAAAACCGGAATCGGAACTAGCGGGACCACCAAGCAACTTAACACCACGCAAGGGTCGGGCAATATTAGGTGGAAAGACACCCACAAGCCTGCTTCGAGGGTCTTCTGTAGGCCAAAAAACTTGAGTTTTTTCCACGTTAAGATGTAACCTAAATCGAGGCCCTTCCTCCATAATTAACTGAAGAACCTTCCCCACCACCAACGTGTCACCAATAATAGTACCGTCATCCAAATACCAAGCCTGGAGACATATATCAAAAGTGTCTCTGATTTTACACACCAGGGGTTGTAAAACCAAAGCAAAAAGCAGAGGACCAAGGGGATCACCCTGCTGCACCCCTGAGACGACCATAAGGTGTGGTCTCCGTAATACAATCTAGCTGGATTAGAGTAGCAGAATTCAACCCATCGCGAAAGGCCCGGACAACGACGACGAACTTCACGTAACATGACCGTACGATCAACTAGATTGAAAGCATTTTGAAAATCCACCAACAACATAGAAAGACCAACATCGGAACCACGGTCCTCAATCAACTGATTCACAGCATGAAGAATCGCCTCACCTCCCGAAGAAACCCCAACACCAAATTGGAGACCATCAAAGTAACTTCCTAAAGACTGGCCAACCATAATAGCACCGACCTTCGAAACCAGACACCGCCAAATAGTACCCACAACTATAGGACGAATACCACCACCAGGCTTGGCAAGAGGTGTGAGAGGAACACTGCCCTAGTTCCATAGGACATCTTCCAGCTAGAAATAGATTAACCACCCCGGAAATAGAGTCAACTAACTCATCTAAGACAGTCACAGCAGCACCACTTAAGCAATCCATAAGGTGCTGAGCACATAAACCGTCCCTACCACAAGATGTGCCGCACGGAAAGCTCTTTATCCGATCCAAAACTACAGCCGAAGTAGTAACGAGATGAAGGTGATCAACAGGAATATTAGGAAAGGATGGAGCTGGAGAAGAAGTGTGCTTTAACTGTAAATCCGCAAGAGTGGCCTCATTATAAGGAGCAACGTCTGAAGAAGAAAGAACCCGGACTGTCGCGGTGTAATGACCATCGCATATCTTCCTACGACACTGCATGATATTACGCTCCTCCAAATCAAGGTCCTCATCAACAATGACCGACAAAGTAGAAGAATCCTCTGCTAGAGTTTCCCTCACAAGCTGCAAACTACCACCTAGCGCACTCCAAGAACAAATAGCACGGGAAATACTCCCTTCCTGATGCCGACGTTTCACTAAAGACCGGGACTCACGACTACTCCGTGGGCGAAAGGTTTTAAGGGTGCAAAGAGGTAACACCAACAAAGAGACCCAATTAGAAATGTCATCAGGCTTAGAGATCACCTTATCAAGAGCACCTTTCAGAACCCGAGAAAACCCCAAACGACACTTGGGAGGGATAGACTTCACAGTGCGAAACCCCCTAGAGAACAAACCATCAAGGAGAGCTACATCAAAACCACAATGTTGATCTTGCACCAAATCACCCATGCGCCCGAGCTGAGGAGGGGAAGAGGGAGCTTGTGGCTTGGAGAAACCATAAAGGACAAAACGAATGACACCATCTCCTTCATCCGGGGGGGACACAAACTCACCCATACTATGACGACACTTAGTACGATGCATATGCGTTCTGTAGCAAACTCCACATAACCAAATCCCCATACGCGAAAAAGTATCTTCAGCCTCATTATAAATAGCCAAATTAGAAGTAAGTGAATGTCGTGTGATATCCCGCGCACCAATTCAATACAACAATGACGATCAGAAAGATGCTTTATAAGAGAACTTCTAGTAAGGCCATTTCCACTGTCATCTTGACAACCACTAAGACCCACAAAGGGACAATGAAACTTCACAATGACAGTTGACATAGCCACACACAATCACCAAAACCAGCCGCATGAAAAACCAATAAAACCAAGACACAACAACAAACACCAAACACCAAAACACCCCCAAAATACACCAAAACTGCACCAAAACTACACCCCAAACTACGCCCAATACTGCACCAAATATTCACCCAAAATTGCACCAAAGACTACACCCAAAACCCTTGAGAAAAGGCATAAATAGAAGCCTGAATAACACCCCCAAAACACGGCAAAACCAACACCGAAAACACCAGAAAAATACGGCTGAAAAAGGACAAACGTGATCAGAAGCTTTACCTCACCGCTGCCGGAAACAACACTATGAAAAGCTGAGAAACTGAACAGAACGCCGACAGAAAAACGACCATAAAGCAGCCTGAAAACCGGAGCAGTAAACTGTCGAGATATTAATCAGAATACCACTTGAAACGAGTGCTGGAAACAGGTCTGAAAGTCGCCCAAAACAACCCGAAACAGACCATAAACCGTCTGTAAACAGCCCAAGAACAAAGCCAATTTGCCCAAACAAACCTTCGCCGAGAAATCACTGGAAAGAAGCCTGAAAACCGCTTGAATTTTGCCCAAGAACCACCTGAATTTCGCCCAGGAACCACAGCAAAGGAACCTGAAACCGCCCTTCAAGACTGCACCAGATAAGCCCGAAACCACCTGAATTTCGCCCCGATACACCTGAAAAAAGCCTAACATTATTGCACAACCACCATGGACCTGAACGTCGCTGAAAAAGCAATCCTAATCGCCGGAAAAAATGATGTGGAACCTACCAAACCCAGCCCTAATCGCCCTTTAATAATTTTTTATAATAATAATAATAATAACAATAATAATAATAATTATTATAATTATTATTATTATTATTGTTATTATTATTATTATTATTGTTATTATTATTATTATAATATTATTATTATTATTATTATTGCATTATTTTATTATTATTATTATTATTAGATTTTTTTTTAGGATTTTTGTACTCTTTTTGTAACATTAGAAAATCTTTAAATAATAAAAAATATTAATTATTATCATTAAATATTAGTTATTATAAATTAATATTATATATTAATTGTTTTTAGGAATATTTGTAAATAACCACCCAAAGATGTACCTGTTTTAAAAATAACCACCCATTTAATTTTTATTTTTATTTAACCACCCCTTAAATTAAATAGGCACCCAGATCACCACCCATTTCTAAATTCCGGTGAAAATTCCGTTAGTGGGCCCCACTTTTTTTTCCTTTTTTTTCTTCTATTCTCTGGATTTCCCTCTCTCTCACCTCGTTTTTTTCTCTCTCCTACCTTCCTACCTTCTTCCACCTTCAATCCTCATCCCAATCTCACCCCAATCTCCCCCACTTTTTCTCTCCTCCATTTTTGTATACTTCCTAGCCACTGCAATCTACCCCCACCACCCTGGAATCCCCAACTCGCTGCCCAAAATAGCCCACTGCTTCACCTCGCAACATCCATCCTCACGCAAACAACACCAACCCACCCATCTCCTCCACCTCGCACAGCCGCACCAGCCACCGCAAGAAGCGCAATCAATTGGTGGCAGCAATTGGCGACAGCAAAAATCACAGCCATTGCAAATTTTCTGAGTAAACACGAATGAACGAATTCCACAAAACCAAATTTCTCTGGGACATATTATCAAACACCTTAACTGCATCTCCAACTAACCCAAACTTACCATACATCATAATCAATGCATTGCCCACAAACACATCCGAATCCAACCCCGATTTCGCTGCCAAACCATGAATTGTCTCTCCAAGACCAATCCTAAAACCCAAAGCACAAGATTTAATAACACAAGGAAAAGTAAAATTATTAGGTTTCAACTCAGTGCTTGAAACCAACTCACAAAAACATTATAATAGAATCATTATAAAAGTTCATTCTTTGTGTAAGCACTAATCACTGCATTCCACAAAAACAAGTTCTTCACCTTTAATTCATCAAAAATCAAACGACAATTCAAAGGAGACCTACAAACAGAATACATAGTAATAAGCCGATTGTAAGAACAAAATCAACACTAAAATAAGATGAAACAATTCCATGAACTTTTCGCCCAATTTCGAGGTTTATTTGTTGCCAACGTGATTGACTCAATAACCCAACAACCTCAGCCATTTGAATTGGATTATAATTGGGATTTTCTAATTGTTCTTGAATTACAAATAATGCTTGATTAAAGTTTTGGGATTGACAAAGATTGCTTACAAGTAGGGAAAAGGGGATTCCAGGGTAGATTGTAGTGGCTAGGAAGTATACAAAAATGGAGGAGAGAGAAAAAATCGGGGTGAGAGAGAGGGAAATCTAGAGAATAGAAGAAAAAAAAAGGAAAAAAATATTAAAAAAAAAAAGTGGGGCCCACTAATTTTCACCGGAATTTAGAAATGGGTGGTGATCTGTGTGCTTATTTAATTTAAGGGGTGGTTAAATAAAAATAAAAGTTAAATGGGTGGTTATTTTTAAAACAGGTACATTTTTGGGTGGTTATTTACAAATTGTCCTTATATCTCAAAAACAGACAAAGTCATACAACCTACAATAAATTAGTAGGAAGCAGAGATACAAAGTGGGCCCCTACTCCTCTAGCTATAGCAAAGCTTACCCTTGTGAAGATATGAGTTGCCGCACGAGCCCCAATGTCTTGCGTCGTTGAGAACCTCTAAACCCGCTTCAGCAACGCAACAGCCTCCTTCTTTAATTCCCCAAGTGAAGAAAAGGAGAAGGGAATGAAACCATATTTGTTTCGGGGTTTTCTGATGTCCTGCTGGAGAGTTACAATTCCGAGACTGGAACCGGACGCCTGTACCTGCAAAATAACGGAGACTCCTGAGAGCTCCGCCTCCAACGGTCAAGTTAGTACTTGATTAAGGAGTAATAAGTGCGGAAAATAAAGGGGGAAGATCTGGTTCCTCTAGGGGAGGAGTGATCAATGTGTTTAGACTTCTCTAGGTGAGAGTCATTAATTGCTTGATCCCCTTTAATGAGGATTAATTAAGTATTTATAGTCTTGAGAAGCGTGCCACTCTCTAGGTTTAGGGTAAACCTAGGGCTGACCGGGCCTCTAAACAGGATTGGGCCTTGTTGGCCGGTTTTCCCATTTGGCATGGGTGGACACGTGGCGTGTCTCAATTGGTCCGTAGAGGACGTATCTGTGATTGACACGTGGCAGACTCCTATTGGCCTACGTGAAGGACACGTGGCGGAACCTGGTTGGTCCACTTGTCAGACGGTGATTGGTGGATAAAAATCCCCTAATCATTTGCCCCTCACAGGTGGCACGTGACTGGTCACGTGTCACCTGTGACAGGTGCCGCACGGTGACAGGCGACGGCCTGCTACAGGTGTCACCTTGCAAATGGCCGAGAGATTTTCCCGCCCAAATTTTGAATTTGGAAGCGACCCTTCGCCTTCTCACTTTGCCTATATAAGGAAGTGCTGACTTCGGTCATTTTCACATTTGAGAACTTTGCGAGAACATTCGGACCCCTGAACTTGCTCTGACATTTCGGACCTTTTCTGCCTACCGCCTGTTCTGACAAGCCGACTGCACAGGATTTTCAGAACTTCATCAACCGTCACTCGTTCAGGTAACTGTCAGTTCTCTTACTCTTAATTTTTCTTTTTATTTTTTGAAATGGCACCACGGAAGCACACGACACGACCTAAGTTAGTGATCAGCCGGTCACCGGGGACGGCTGAATCTAGGACTAGGAGTGCCGCCTGCCCTTTTCTGGACCCATCTTTGCCCTTTATACAAAGTCCGACTGTATCTGTGTCTATGCAGAACGTGATGGCCAGAACGAAAAAGACTGCTATGATCTCAAACTCGGACGGCTCCTCCCAAAGGGTGCTCATTAGTGAAACATCTGACCAGGCGCCAGATGTAGAAGTTAAACGAGGCGGCTGCCAAGCCGACAGTTCTGAGGGAGGGGTCAAGGTGGTCCCTTCCCATTTCACCGTTGATATGTCTAATTTTCCTCCTGCTCCTTCTAAGGGAGAGGAGGCGGGCCCCTCTGGGAGAGGGGAGGAGTCGTCCTCTTCGGACTCGTCAGAGGACGAGTCCGAGTCCAGCTCTTCTGGCCACGCTTCTCCAGGATCAGAAGAAAGAAACAGCCGCCTACAAGAGGCGAGGCTTTCTCATGCAGTTGAGAAGGGGGGCAATTGGGCGGAGCCGTCCGCCTCTTACAGAGAGGAAAACACCCCCTACTACTGCACGGTACCCCGGGGCCGGATCGCAGCCATGCAAGACAAAGTGGAGAGCTTTATAGCTAACCACAGAATGGGCCCGGAATTTTTGTTGTTCGTGCCGGATCCAGAAGACACTGTCGTCTGGCCGGCTGGTACCAGCTATGATGACGGCTGCTTTGGCTGCTATGTGGCGGCCATCAAAGCTGGACTGCGCTTCCCATTACATCCGGCTGTTCAGCGGATTTTAGATGGGTATGATTTGGGGTTATGGCAGTTAGCCCCCAACTCTTGGGTAAACGTACTCGGCTATGTGGCCGGGTGCGAAATGTACGGGGTGGAGCCAAGCTTTGAGGCTTTCGCCTACATGAACTATCTCAGCCGGACCCCTAAGTCGGGAGGTACCGGCTGGTATCAATTAACAAGCCATAGGGGTTACCTCATGACGAGAGGTAAGGAGAACAAATGGAAGGATTGGCGGAACACCTTCCTTATCATCGAGGGTTCAGACACGGAGCTGAACCAACGCTTTAACAAGTGGAATAGGGATCCGCCTCTTCTCGCAGGCGGCCGCAGCATGCCGCCTGTTCCCCCAAAGGCTAAAAAAGAGATCCTAGACAAAGGACTCTTCAAAGTAGAGACTAGGGTGAACTCTACTTCAGGGGTACGAGAGGAAGTACCCCTAAACTGCGTCCCGAGCTTCAAGTGGCTCTATGACGAATACTTTTTGGCCGCCTATGGCCTCAGCAGTCGGTGCTCTAGAGGTAGCCGGCCTGACAAATACTCTGTTTTTTCACGCCTTGTTTACTTGGGATTTTTACTAACTTTGCTGTTTATTTTTTGCAGCTGACGCCATGAGTAAAATAACAGCATCCAAGACTGCGGCGACCATGTTGCGGGCCTCTCTCATGCAACAGTCTTGTACCGACTCCCCCAACAAGGGGGCACCCTTGGTAGGCTTCGAAACTCTTCCTCTTTTAGGAGTTGTCTTATGCATATACTAACTTTTTTTTTTTTTTTTTCAGTCGGGCACTCCAAGAGCTTCTTCCTCGCAACAGCCGGACCCCAAGGCCCGAAGGACGACTTTTGCAAGCTCTCCTGGGTCTTCCAGGAAAACAGTGGCGGCTGAGAAGCAGCCGGCCACTTCTTCTAAAACTCCGGCAGGGCCGCCTAGAAGTATGGACAATTACTTGTAAAAACTTTTACACTTGCTTCCTTCTTGACTAGGTCTAACTTGCTTTTTTACGCTTGATGCAGCCGGCCCTCAGGGGCCTGACTTGGTAGAGGTAGCCAAGTCCATGATCAAAGTAGTTCCTCCATCTGAAAGGGAGGCGGTCAGGGGTGTCGGCACCCTTGACCTTGATGGGATTGCAGGGGTCCTTGCTGAGGTATACTTTTTGAGTATTTGAATTCCAGGACGCATGTTATCTTTTTTGTTTGGAAACTGACGCCTGTTTTTTTTTTGTACTTAGGCCCTGCTCCGAGTTAACGGCCTTCGCAAGCCGCTTGATCGGAAGAACAAAGAGGTAAAGGCTGCAAAAGCTATGGCCGCCTCTGACTGTGATAAGACAATGTTTCAAATTGCCCAAAATGAAGTACTGACCATTGATATTCTTTATTATCAGGCGCACGCTACCGCCGCTGTTCGGGCTCAGTTAGAGGCGGCCCAGAAGAAGAATGACGAGCTGGAGGCGACCATCACAAATCTTAAGGCCGAGCTGAAACCTCTTCGCCTAAAAATGTACTCTTACGAAGCCATGGAGAAATCCTTGGCAAGCGTAAAAGAACGCCTGGTGAGCCAAGAGAAGAGTCTTACCCAAGAGCTCTCGGAAAAGGCCGAGCAAGAGAAGAAAGAGCTCGTCCGGGAGATGATGGAAGACTCCGCTCAAATCCAGCGCATGACCTGGGGCCGCCTGTTCCCCAATGCCGACTTTGCCTCTTGGGAAAGAACGTACCGCCAGTGTTCGGAAACATATAATCAAGAGATCCTGGCGGCTGCTGAAGAAGAGGCGTTGGGAGAAGCGTTGGAGAAGGAGGAGGAGCCGGTTGTGGCGCTTGTGCCACTTGGGGGTAAGGCATCAAAAAAGGATGCAGCTGAAGCCGAGTCCAGCAAGAAGAGTGCTGACCAGGCGGCAGCTGCTAATACTGAACTGCCCCCTTCTTAAGCTTAATGTATTCTTTCCACGGCCTGCGTGCCGTTTGCTTTGTATTTACCCAGCCAGGGGGCCGGGGCTTTGAATATTTTGCTGGTCTTTAATGACCGGCTTATTTTTAATGAATTTTTGTTTGCAATGAATTTTTGTTTGCTTCAAATTTGTCCAAGTATTCCATATCTAATATCCCATTGTTTACTAGACCGACTGTTGTACATGGCCGAACGTTGCAGACAGGTACGGATAGTTAGTACGCCGCCTATGCCCCCGGACGACTGGTTGTCTGTTTCCAGGATAGACGATCAGTCGGCCATTTATTCAATCGGTATTCGAACTATTTTGTCTGGATCCTTTTTTGGCAGGCGTGCCTGTCTTTTTGTAATTTTAACCAAGTAGGAAAGTGGTCTGACCAAGTAAATAGAGTATTACCTAGGCAGGCGGGTACCAGTTGTTTCCCTTTATTGCCAATGTTGTTGGCTTTTAACTCATAATTTGTTAACTTAGCAAGAGTAGTGGTTGAGAGCCCCTGTTTGTTAAAAACAGGCGGACGACTCATACCTTTTAGGCTCCATACTAAGTTTGAGTGACTATTAAGTTAACATAGGAGTTACTTAGTCTTCGTCACAATTTAGATTGAGTAGTAGAGGTACCAGGCGGCGGAGGCCGGCTTATCCCCTTGATTTGCCAATGTTTGTTGGCTATTAACTCAATAGGTTACCTAGTAGGAATAAGGGTTTGAGTGCCCCTGTTTGTTAAAAACAGGCGGACGACTCAAACCTTTTAGGTTCCATACCAAATTTGAAGGAGTGACTATGAGTTAACGTTGGAGTTACTCAGTCGCCGTCACTTTTGTTTGAGAAGTAGAGGTACCAGGCGGCGTAGGCCGGCTAGACCCCTTGATTCGCCAATGTTTGTTGGCTATTAACTCAATAAGTACCCCCTGCATTTATCCCAAGTAATACAGGCGGTCATCTGACTTAGATTTCAACTGCTACCACTGGTTTGGTTAGTGATAGAGTTATCCTTGTCTCAAAAACGGCTACGTGGTTGCCCTTGGGGACAGTCGTATAGGTGCCGTGTAATTAGTTTATAGAACAATGTTCCACCCAAAAGGGAGCTGCTCTCTGCGACGAATTTCATCCGGAGGGATGCCGTCGGACGCCTGCTATGATGTTGGGACAGGTCGTATTAGTTTTGTAGATTTGATCAGTTGGCTTGGCGCCTGGTCTGATCATTCGGCCTGTGGCCTTGGTAAGTTCTTGGTGAACGTAGGTGCTAAGTAAAAGAAGGGTAGCCGCCTGTTAGGCACAGGGTCGGCCAGGCCCTAATCTTTTTAGCCAAGTATTAGGGGGGTGGCTATGTGCTTGGAACCAGTCGGCCATCTTCTTATGGAGAGTAACCGACTATATGCCCAGGCGACATGCCCCTATTGTGAGTGAAATACTCAATGGAGAGTAGCCGACTGTAAAGGTACAGACGGCATGCCCCTCTGAAGATAGAGTGTAAAACTCAATGGAGAGTAGCCGACTGTAAAGGTACAGACGGCATGCCCCTCGTAATACAAAATTGAATAGTAAGTGCAAACTTTTATTAAGTAGCTCTTTACTTTACATCATTCAAAAGAAATATTTTTTAAGATTATCTACATTCCAAGTTCGAGGCAACGGTTGTCCGTCTAGTGTTTCCAGACGGTAGGTACCGTCCCTGACTTCCTCATAGATTCGGTAGGGTCCTTCCCAGTTGGGAGTTAGTTTGCCAGACTCATTAGCCCTACCAACTGCTTCCATTTTTCTAAGTACAAAGTCCCCTACTTTGAGTGGACGCCTGTGTACATTTTTGTTGTATGATCTAGTCATTCTCAGGCGATAGATCTCATGGCGCAAGACAGCATTGCCCCTCTTTTCAGGAAGTGAGTCTAATGCCAGGCGCATGGCTTCCCAGTTTGCCTCTTCGTCATATAGCATTACTCGAAGAGTCGGCTCGTAGTGTTCTATTGGAAGAACAGCTTCCGCACCGTAAGTTAGGAGGAATGGAGTTTCTCCAGTCGCCCCTTTTTCAGTCGTCCTAATGGCCCAGAGAACATGTGGTAGTTCATCCGCCCATAGGCCGCCTGCTCGTTCAATCTTTTTCTTGAGACCGTCTGAGATGATTTTATTAAAGGCTTCCACCTGGCCGTTTGCTTGTGGACGGCCGACAGATGCAAAGTAGTTTGCAATTCCTTGGTCACCCAACCAGCTTTTGAGAACAGGCGTCTCAAATTGGGGACCATTATCAAAAACCATAGACATGGGAACCCCGAACCGAGTGATGACATTTTTCCAAATGAATGAAATTACATCTTTCGTCTTGATTCCCTTTACAGCCTCCGCCTCTACCCATTTAGCGAAGTAGTCGACGGCAACAAGTATGTACCTCCTTCCGCCTGTAGCAGACGTATATGGACCCAGGATGTCCATGCCTCACTTAGCAAACGGTAGTGGGCTGTGAATGGTAGTGAGGTCAGTAGCCGGACGGTGAATTAGTTTGCCAAACCTTTGGCACTTGTCACATTTTTTCACCATCTCCATTGCATCCGCTTCCAAAGTAGGCCAAAAGTAGCCCTGCCGCCTTGCCCTTTGAGCAAGCATCCTACCACCTATATGAGAAGCACAGTAACCAGAGTGAAGATCATCTAGTATCTCTCGTCCCTTTTCTGGAGTAACACACTTTAAGAAGGGTTGAAGGTACCCCCTCTTGTGAAGTTCTCCCTTAATCATTTCAAAACAGGTGGCTCGCTTTTTCAGTGCTGCCGCCTGTTGAGGATCATCCGGCAGTGTACCGTTTGTCAGATATGCCCTGATTGAATCCATCCAGGTTGAGCTTCTATCTAGGATTCCAATAGGGTTTTCCTCGATGCTTCTCTTCTCCATTACTTCCCAAAAAACAGTTCGAGGAGTATCAGAGGAGGCGGATGATGCTAATTTTGACAGTGCATCCGCCTGGTTGTTTTCTGATCTCGGCACTTGGATCAGATGGAAATCCTCAAGGGAGCCGACTGCTTGTCAGACCGCCTGTAAATACTTGATCATGGCCGGATGGGTTGCTTCGTATTCGCCATTGTACTGACTCACTATCAATTGTGAATCGGAACAGGCGTCTATTTTTCTTGCCCCTGCCGCCTTGCACATGCGGATCCCGGCAAGTAAAGCTTCATATTCTGCCTCATTGTTCGAAGCCTGAAAACTGAAGCGTAGAGCATACTCGAACCTGTCACCCTCTAGCGACTGACATATGACGCCTGCTCCACAACAATTTGAAGTAGAGCTTCCGTCCACATATACCTTCCATACTTGGTTTGGAACTTGAGAGTCAGGAGGACGAGTCATCTCTACAATAAAGTCAGCAAAGGCTTGCCCCTTCACTGCTTTTCTAGGCTCGAAAGTAACTTCGAGGCTCTGTATTTCTATGGCCCATTTGATCATTCGGCCTGACGACTCCATGATGGTCAGCGGCCGCTTGATAGGTTGGCCTGTATACACGACGACTGTATGTGCCAAAAAGTAGGGCTTCAATTTTTTAACAGCCATGAAGAGTGCAAGACCAAATTTCTCCACTAGGGGATACCTCAACTCGGCATTTTTCAGTACATGACTGACAAAGTAGACCGGGAGCTGACAGCCGTCCCTTTCAGCAAGGAGAACAGCGCTTAACGCATGATCAGAGACGGACAGGTACATGTAGAGAACCTCTTTGGGCAAAGGGCTGACCAGCCTCGGCAAGGAATGCAAGTGAACTTTCAATTTCTGGAAGGCGGCCTCAGCATCCGGCCCCCATTCAAACCTTGCCTTTTCTTAATTGCCTGGAAAAAGAATAGGCATTTGTCGCCTGATCGGCTTAGAAATCTTCCCAAGGCCGCAAGACAACCTGTTAACTTCTGAACCTCTCGGATGGTACGAGGCGACTGCATGTCAATGACCGCCTGCACCTTCTCAGGGTTCGCTTCTATTCCTCTCTGATTGATAAGGAATCCGAGAAATTTCCCAGACTCAACTCCAAATACACATTTCTTGGGATTGAGCATGACATGGTGCCGCCTGAGTGTGGCGAAAGTTTCTCGGAGGTCCGACAGATGATCTTTCTGAAGTTTAGTCTTGACAATCATATCATCAATATATGCCTCGACGTTTCTCCCAATCTGATCAAAGAACACTGTGTTTATCATTCGTTGGAAGGTAGCCGGGGCATTCTTAAGACCAAACGGCATGACCGTGTAACAGTATAACCCCTGATCAGTGACGAAGGTCGTCTTCTCCTGATCTTTCTTCCATAAGGGAATTTGATGGAAACCAGAATAGGCGTCCATGAAACTCATCAAGGCATGGCCGGCTGTTGAGTCGACCAGGTTATCAATTTTAGGCAGAGGGTAACTGTCTTTGGGGCACGCCTTGTTTAAGTCTGTGTAGTCTACACACATTCGCCAGGTGCCATTCGGCTTTTTAACAAGCACCACATTTGCAACCCAGTCTGGGAAGTAACATTGCCGAATGAACCCTGCATCAAGTAATTTTTTAACTTCGGCGGCTGCCGCCTGACTTCTTTCTTCGCCATGGTTCCGCTTCTTTTGCCGTACCGGCTTCTTTTTCGGATCCACAGCGAGTTTATGTACCGCCAGATCAGGACTAATGCCTGGCATTTCATGGACTTCAAATGCAAAGATGTCCTTGTATTCTTTCAATAGGTTGTGAAAGTCGTCACCAAGGTTTCTCAGAGCAGTCGTCCCAACTTTGACTGTTCGGTCAGGACGTGAGTCGTCTAAGATCAGGTCCGCATGCTCACCAGCCGGCTGAGGGCGGAACTCATCCGGCCGCTCCTCTGCCAATGATTGCTATTTTCTTGCTTTTCTTGCGGACTCTGTCAGGGACGCCTTTCTCTTTTTGCCGCCTGTTTCTTGAACAGGCGCACTCTCCTTGACATTGTCAAGGTCTGTTTTTTCACCACTTGACCCAGTGGCCATAACAGTGGGCTTGACATCCGAGAGATAGCACTCTCGGGCCATCCTCTGATCTCCCCTTAGGGAGCCGACTGTTCCATTATCCCTCTCAAACTTGAGCAACATAAGAGACGGGATTATAACAGCCTTGGAATTATTCAGGGTTGGTCGACCCATAATCATGTTGTAGGCCGAGAGTTCCTCTACTACTAGGAACCGGACTACCATGTGTCGTCCTTCCCCTTTTTCGCCCAGGCGAATGGGTAAATCTACTCGTCCCAGTGGGTGGACGACTCCTCCTCCAAACCCTATTAAAGGGTGGGAGGCCGGATGTATGCAGTCAGTCTGATATTTCAGTTTCGACAGACATTTGCTGCTGATGAGATCTGAGGAGCTCCCGGTATCTATGAGGATTCGGCCAACTCTCTGGTTGGCCACTTTACATTCAATAACGAGAGGGTCGTCATGCGGCCCCTTTACCCCTCCTAGATCCTCTTCAGTGATGACAATCTCAGGAAATGTATATTTGGACGGTCGTTCTTGGTGAACGGAATTTACATCTAACCGCCTTATATTATCTTTGTTGCCCCTAATAGTGGGGTCGCCTCCTGAGAAGCCGCCTGCAATGGTGTAGACGACTGCATCATCTGTATCGGAGCTGTCGGCCTGCTGATTCTTTTTGGCCGACTGCTTTTTTGAGGAAGTGTTCCCCGTAGATTTCTTGACATAAGTGTCAAGATCACCTTGCTCATCCAGGCGGTCTAGGTACCGCATAAGACTGATGCAGTCATTGGTGTGATGACCAACGTCATCATGATAAGCACAGATTTTATCTTGGTTCCGGTTGTTTGCAGAACCCTTCATGGGGACCGGCTTCTCAATTGAGATCCGTCCCTTGATTTCTTTTAGGATAAACTGGTTATCCTTGTTAAACGCATACTTTGGGGAGTATGGTTTGAATTCTTTTTTCTTTTTCTGGGCCGGCTGTTTAGAGGAATCAGCCGCCCAGACCTCTTTTCTTTTCTCATCTTTGTTTGACGATTGTTTCTGTCGTCCTTCTCTTTTGTCGAACCTTTTCCCGTCCGACTGTTTAATCGTACACAGATCAGTCGCCTGTATATAGGCTTCTGCTTCAATCAAGGCCTCTTGAAGAGTCGCCACCCTTTTTCGAACCAAATCAAATTTGAAGGTAGACCCGTCTTTGAGACCTCTAAAAAAGTCTGTATAAGCTACCTCATCCGGTAACCCTTGAATCTGTATTCTCATCAGGTTAAACCGCCTGATGTAAGAACGAAGCCCCTCCTTCTCGCCCTGCTGAATTGTTCCCAAATCAAGGGTCGTTTTCTTCGCAGGGATGTTCATGGCGAAGTTGGAGGCAAATAAGTAAGCAAGCGTCCTGAAGCTATTTACACAACCAGTCGGCAGGTTGCCGAACCATTGTTGTGCGATTCCTTTGAGAGTCGCTGGGAAACACTTGCACCAAGTGGGATCATCCAACCCTTGAAGGTACATCAGGTTGGTGAATGCCATCAGATGGTCTTCTGGGTTAGTAGTGCCGTCATAGGCGCCTACTAGTATATTTTTCACTTTGGCCGGCTGAGCGGCTTCAGTAATTTCCTTGGAGAAGGCCGACGGCTGTTCACCAAGTCTAAGCAACCGTAGCTGCCAGTCCATAGGTTGGACGTTTTTTGCTGCAGGTCCACCAAACGGAGGTGGCTGCATAAAATACTGTTGCGGCACAAATGGTAAGTTTGGTACCGCCTGGGCACTATGAAAGCCGGACTGACGGGAGGTGCCGCCTGACTGACTCTCATGGTACGACTGAGTATGCCTCATCGAGGCATTTCGCAAACTGTCTTGAAAGTCTGAAGTAGAAGCCGACTTTGACAATCGGTCACTCTTCTTCTGCTCTAGCAGTAGCCGAGCATCTGTGAATGTTTGCTTTGACCAGTCCGCCTGAATATGACGAACCGGTTTCCTATTTCCTGTAGGATAACGGAATTTTGTGAAATCAAGGGCAGGTGGCTCCAGCTTCCTAGATTTAGGATGAGGAGTCGCCTCTCGCCCTTGAACTGGCTTCCTCTTCAGTGAAGTGGAGGGTTTCTTGGCCGACTGCTCCTTGACTGAAGCAGGCGGCTTCTTGTTGATCAACTCTTGAATCTCTCCCTTGAAGTCCCTCATGAAGGTCATGAGTTCGTTCCTTGTGATGGGAGCAGACCCATCAGTCGGCTGTTGCCGAGCAGGCGGTGCGCCTGCTGGCTCGCTTCCTGTTTGAAGATGCTCCCGTTCCCTCCTTTCGGTATGACGGGTACGTCGGGCCCTTAGGGTCCCGTCTGGAGCTGTATGAGTTTCAACTTCAAATTCACTTTCGGTGTCATGGTCCGACTGAACTTGAGGGTCGTTTAGGGGACGCCTCTCTTCAGGAGTCGGTACAGACTTGGATGCCATCTCTGAAGTACTCTCCCCACAGACGGCGCCAAATGTTTCGGGGTTTTCTGATGTCCTGCGGGAGAGTTACAATTCCGAGACTGGAACCGGACGCCTGTACCTGCAAAATAACGGAGACTCCTGAGAGCTCCACCTCCAACGGTCAAGTTAGTACTTGATTAAGGAGTAATAAGTGCGGAAAATAAAGGGGGAAGATCTGGTTCCTCTAGGGGAGGAGTGATCAATGTGTTTAGACTTCTCTAGGTGAGAGTCATTAATTGCTTGATCCCCTTTAATGAGGATTAATTAAGTATTTATAGTCTTGAGAAGCGTGCCACTCTCTAGGTTTAGGGTAAACCTAGGGCTGACCGGGCCTCTAAACAGGATTGGGCCTTGTTGGCCGGTTTTCCCATTTGGCATGGGTGGACACGTGGCGTGTCTCAATTGGTCCGTAGAGGACGTATCTGTGATTGACACGTGGCAGGCTCCTATTGGCCTACGTGAAGGACACGTGGCGGAACCTGGTTGGTCCACTTGTCAGACGGTGATTGGTGGATAAAAATCCCCTAATCAATATTCAATCAGCCGACAACTAGCTTCATACTTCACTCGTTTCCGATGAGCCGCATCAGCCACAACCTGTCCGGAAACAAAGTCAGATATCCCCGTCTATGTCAAAGGAGAAGACCATGTTAAGTCCACACAAACATCACGACCACGATCCCAAGAATAAAGTAACACATCAGCAGGTCTGAGGGTCCCGTCATTCCCTCCAGACAACCCTATGTCAACCTCCTTTCTTGCTGAAACCCAAGATTTGTAGCAGATATCAACAAGGGTATCCCGGACAACATTATGCCGATGTTTAATACCCACAATACCAGCACAAGACACCGCGTGATCACCGAAAATATCCCTAGTAAAAACCCGAGAACAAGCAGAACACGGCGTCGAGATAGAGACAATGGAACACCCATCCTGTAGCACAACACACATCGGTAGGTTTTTGCGTTCATCGTCTGACCCAACCCAGAAATAGGGACTGCCCGAAGCCAAGCAGAGGTGTGATCTCCCTGTTGCGATTTCCACAATGCTGATTGCCGAGGAGACAAAGAAAAGGCGGATTCTGCAGAAGCGGTAACCTTTGTGAAATATATATCTGCCAATTTCTTCATGAGTTTCGGGGTAGCGATCTCACTACGATCACTCATAATGTCATACTCCACTATTCCATTAAACAGACTGAAAGCATGTCTAAAGGCTCGTCCCAGACAAACAATGCCAACATGTCGTAAAAGTCGTGTCTGTAACCCAGCTGACTGCAACCGAGAAGCAAGAAAAGCATAATGACGAACATCACCTGCGGAATATACCCCAAGCCCTCCAAACACAAATGGTAAGGTGGCAAGGCGCCATTGCCAATCACCAAACCCAGGCCCCGAAGTAGTAACAGTACGCTCCAAAGAAGATCGAAGAGTCCCGTCGAATGTGCGCTAAGCCGTCTCAAAAGTACTAGGAGGATAAGTACGTAATGCAAAGTAGAGTTTAGAAACTTCGGTAGATGCCCTAAGTAAAAATAGCTCACACTGAGAATCATCAAGCATAACAACCTTTTCCATAAGCGCAATGGTTTTGGTCACCCTCTGCATCACAAGCTCACCACTAAAACCGAAATCGGAACTAGCAGGACCACCAAGCAACTTAACACCACGCAAAGGTCGAGCAATATTAGGCGGAAATACACCCACAAACTTGCTTCGAGGGTCTTTAGTAGGCTAGAAAACTTCAGTTTTTTCCACATTAAGATGTAACCCAAAATGAGGTCCTTCCTCCATAATCAACTGTAGAACCTTCCCCACCACCAAAGTGTCACCAATAATAGTACCGTCATCCAAATACAATGCCTGAAGACATAAGTCAAAAGCATCTCTGATTTTACAAACTAGGGACTGTAAAACCAAAGCAAAAAGTAAAGGACCAATGAGATCACCCTGCTGCACTCCTTGACACGACCATAAGGATTGGTCCCCATAATACAATCTGGCTGGATTAGAATAGCAGAATTCAACCCATCGCGAAAATGCCCGGATAATGACGACGACCTTCACGCAACATGACCGTACGATCAACAAGATAGAAGGCATTTTGAAAATCCACCAACAACATTATTATTATTATTATTATTATTATAAATTATTATTATTATTATTATTATTATTATTATTATTATTATTATTATTATTATTATTATTATTATCTGTAAATATTAGTTATTATTAAATATTAATAATTATTATTATTATTATTTTTATTAAATATTAAATATTAATTATTATTTTTAAGTAGAACAGAGCAGGCAGAACAAATCAAAAGATCAGAGCCTTGGTTACGTAAAGGTTAAGCAAAACCAAAAGTAAAAGCAAAAACCAAATGTGAGAGATACCAGATAGGAAATTAACTAGCAGAGACTGCAGAGTAATCTTCACTCTTGTTTTCTGAAAAATGGTTTTTTTTTTTCCTTTTTTTTTTTTTGTTTTTTTTTTAATTTATTTATTTATTTATTACAACCAACCAGGGAACCAGTACATCATCTTTTACAATTTTAATAATGTACAGTGGGCACATCCTAGCATTTGCGTACCACACATACTGCTCTCAAGGGGTTTATCATCGACCGTCCCGAAATGCAACAAAATTGATATTTGCTAAGAAATACAAAGCTGCATTTACATTCATATTTACAATTTGGGAACGTCAAATTGATACTGGGACTCATATTTCACTTTCTTGGTACAGCTACCCCCAATCGAAGTCATCCTCTTCGAATCATACGTTGCAGAGGTCAAGGAACAGCCACCATCTTGTGACAATTGCCAAATTTTGATAACCAATCATTTCTTTGATTAACAAGCAGGATTATCATAAACAGAAATCAAATTATGATTCCACGTTTTAAGTCAATCCTGAAGATGATCTTCGCCATTGCTTCTTTTTTTGGTTTAATTTGAATGGACTCCAGGTCTTTCGCCGTTTTGAAGTCTCACAAAAGAGACCAGATGCCAGAGCCTGTTGAAGCCACAAATCAAACTCTTCTTCATCTTCATCCATCATTTCTGCATCCAAACCCCATGGGAATCTACTCGAGTTTGAGCGAGTTGTCTTCTCCAAACCAACCATGTTTACATGGAAACTCGGTCGATGGGTATTGGGTCTACAAGCCATTCCCTGAAAACTTCTATCTAGTTAGAGAATGACCACATCAATCGACTTCACTACCATATCCTAATCGGACTTGGTTATGAGGTTACAATCAGCAATACTCCTATCACGAATTTAAACAGATAACAAGCAATGCAAGGACAAATTAGCAGCATCTATTTGTTTCATTGAACCAGATCCAAAGGACAGGTGCAGCACTATCAGAGGAAAGGATCGCACATATCAATGGCGTTCACTCACAGTTTCTCACTTCTGCTACAGCCATATAACCCGACAGTTTGGTAAATGTAAAGGCATTGATATCATCAAGAATTGAAGGGTCTATTTACTTGACAAAAGTCCTTCAATTCATCCGTTAAATATATTATCTCTTGCAACAATGATGCAAAATTTGATAATGAAAAAAGCACCATTTTGGAGGAAATCAGAAATTCAAAGGCTAAAATATTAAAACTTAAATATGTTGTATAAACTTCATGATTCTAATCAAATAATTCTACATAAAATAAAAAAAGGGAGATATGTTTAGTTAGTAAAAAGATATGTAGCAATAAACCACTGCCTCATAGCGTTAATTTACATCCTTATTCATGACAGACACTGTTTTAAACTAGACTTTATATCCCTTGGTCATCTCAATAACTCAAAATGAAACAGGTGAAGAGAAAGGAAATCCACAAGGACAACAACAGCCGCATCACTTCATAAAGACATAGACTGGATGGCCCAACTAGCTTAAATCCTCAATCTGAACTGTCGTCATTGAATCACAACACCAATTGATGGATTTAACTCGTCACTAAGCAAATTCCAGTAAAGCTTTTGCTTAAATGAAGATACTAAATTCGTTATGGAGGGGGAAACTGAATTTGTGTCAATGAAGGTCATTCCCTCCATAAAGCTGCATAAAGCAACTCATTAAGGGGAAAAAACATAATGAATAAATAAATTGAAGTCCTGTCTGCTAAATGTCATCTCCTCAATAATGTTGCAAACCCAAAGCAACTGCCATCTGGATGAACTCAAGCAAGCTTCTCAAGAGCTTAATTATTAGTTAATCTTCAGATGTGGGAAATTAGTGAATCATCATGGAATTCTACAACCCTCAGACATTTGATATGGTTTGTAATATTCAGCACAACCATAATTGTATCCTTTAACTTATATTAGTCATGCAAAATCAATAGCTTAGACTACTTACCTTATACGGTTAATAGTAATGGATGATGATACAAGCCGAGTCCTACGATAATTCTTCTCATTGATTAGGTCCACGAACTGGGGTTATACAGGCTATTTATTAGGACATTTTAACAGTAAATATTAAAGTGCTGCTTCCTCCACAATAAAAGCAGAACTAAGTTGTGTAATAGAGCAGCCATGAGAGAGATTTAACAGCAGATAAATTGGATGTTAGAGCAAGCTCTCCCATTATTAACCTAATAATGTTAACTTTATAACTAGCTGCGTAAAAAAGGGTACGAATGTAAAGCGGGTAAATATACCTGACAGATAGCCCATTCCGACACATCGAATATCTTACTTTCAGCACACACAAAGGCACGTGGAATTTCCATCTGTCGGCAGATACAATAGTTGTCAGCAAATACAATTAACGATTGTCAGTAGATACAATTAACGACACAAACATCAAACACATAGCTCATAAAATTGCAATACATTACAATACAGTGTGTTCGTCAAACTTTTAAATAAATTGGGTAAGACTTTTTTTGGCTCAATAAACTGTAATAGACTAGGATTTTCAGATTATAAGCTCTAGTGAACAAGAAATTTAAACCTAAAAGCTTGAGTCTTTGATTGATAATGGCAGAAATTTGGATACAAAAGTGATAGATCAATAGCTTTAGGCTATTACTCTCTTGATAACTTCAGGTTATCACTCTCCTAATAACTTGAGGTTACTACTCTCAACATAATTCCTCACAACTCACATAATACTTTACTGCATACCCTATTCCCTATTTATACCAAGGCTTAAAGATTACTAGCCTAATAATACTAGACTCCCCAAATTGCCCCTCCTAAGGTTATCTATTGCATAAACACAAGCGCCAAATACACAATTGCGATTGCAAATTTGCAAGTACCAAATAACATAAATAAATAGACAAATACAATATGACCAGACAAATATACAGCCGGTAACATGATTAGTCATGATGAATATAAAAACTTTGAAAGGAAAAGCCTGTGCTATACAGAACACAGGACACCAGACTCATAAAAGGTATGAATGTATGAAACTCACCTCGAGTTTATTCAAATATCTAACCAACATCCCCTCAATTTAATAACGAGAAAGATGATAAAACAAAGACTAATCTTAAGGTAAAAAGGTCTTTGTCCGACTCACAAAAAACTTCTCATCTCTCTTATTGTTTGTCCCACAATAAACTTCCCATTTTACAATTGACTTGGTCAATATGATATAAAAACATTTTCCTTTTCCTCCATTTTATATTCATCTTTGCTCTACCCCCAAAAAAACAATATAGTCCCACGATCCCAATCTCCCACCTTTCACCGTCATCGAAAAACAATAAAAAATACCTACTAACTAATATTATTACTCACTAATACTTGCAAAAACCCACCACCAACACCTTCCTACAACTATGTACCCAAGAGAGATGGGAAACTTTCAGTCGGATGGAGGGCGTATTTCAATATAAAATCATACAAAATTGAAATTATCTTGTTTGAATTTAGATAGATAGGACACAACCCAGAATTTCAACTCAACATACCTCAAAAAAGCTTCATATCAGTGATTCCACAGTCTATTAGTAGGCTACTAGCCAAGCTAAAATACCACCTCCATCACCGCAACCAAGTTAATATGTTAAAAAAAAAAGTTAGTCATATCGTTACTATTTTCATCTGAGGAAGCACAAGTTCATCGTTCAAAAGCTTGGTTTTCAGATCCCTTACAGGATCTTTAAATACTGCAGTACTGATGGTTTTTTAATTTATTTTTACATATTATGGTTTTCAATATTATAATTCATCTTTTCTCATACATAAGCATAAATTGTTTATTATACCCTTTAACATCCTTTCTCTTCATAGATTACGGGTGGCTGGATACAAAATTGAAACCGCTGAGAACATTACAAAATATCTTTAGAGTATTTTTTTTTTCTAACTTATCTTTCTTTCCATTACAGACAATTATTAAATTTCAAACTCAGCCACATTTATCTGGAATGCAATGAATTAGGAATGGGCAACAAGTTCTTGAAGAAAAAAAAAAAAAATGGCAAATAATGCCAACTACAAAAATGTAATAAGCTCAAGACCCAGTAAGTAATCCCTCTGGGTCAATGATGACTGCATTTAAACTGATTTAGTCACCAGACAGACTAAACGTTATTGTAATACTAAATTAATTCCTAAAATGCAGTATTCATCTTGGGTTCTATCACCAAGCATATTTGCCCTTTCCTTTTGAGGCGATTACGTTCAGCATACGCCCATGATTGGAGATATGAATTCAAATATCCTTTAATCATCAATCATTTAAATCGTGAATCATTTACTTCAAATAACATTAGTAATGCCATAACAAGACATGATGCGATTTTACACTAATAAAAGTACTGTGCATTTGCAGGCTTCTATTTTATGCTCTTGGATAATGTTTATTAATGGTACATCATTACTGGTAGTTTGGTTGCTTTGTACTTTGGTTCTCTGCATTTTTAATTTTATAGGTTTAAGACTATATTTAGTTCATCTTACTCTTTCTGAGCCCACAGATCAGCTGGACAATGTAAAGTCTTAAGATACTTGTTAAGTTTCAGCTATTCAAATGATAGCTTTGCGCAATTGTGCTTTGATAAAATAGGGTTTTGTACTTAAATAACACGGAAAATTCCCCAACAAAGTTTTGCAATTCTTTTGTCATTTTTCATTTAGAGAGTGAATCTAAACATCATTCTTATGCTTTTAGTGAGTGAAACATTAAAATTCTACTCCAATTACAATTTACGAGTGAAGCTTGCTGGAGATAAACAGGGGTGGAAAGGTGAAGAGATTCCTATAAAACCAGGTTTTAATCTTACATCTACCAATCATATTTTGGGTAATGTTACAGTTTGAAACTGAACCGTGGGCTTGCTTTTGTTCTTCCAACATAGGACTAGAGGAGTAACTACAATTCAAACAGCTCTGCCAGAATTCTAAGTGAAGCCCTTGGATAAAATGGAAAACAATGGTAAGGTGAGCTGTATAGCAGCTTCTTCACTGCATTTTGGTAGTTGAAAGAGAAAACAAATGTTAGCCAATGACATTGTCCCCAGGAATTCTAGAGATCTCTGTTGGGATTGAAGGTCAATGCAATGACTGTAAAAGTAAGCCAAATATCAATAAAGCCAAATATCAATAAGACATCCAAACCAAATTTTAAATGTAGTTGAGGTGTGGGACCTAGTGGATATAGGAACTTGAAGTTAATTGTAAATGAGAGGCAACTCACACAAAAGAAAGATACGTTATAAAAAAGTTACTAAAGACCATGGAATCTTCTTCAAGTAACTAACTTGGCAAACAACAAATCAGGATATTTGGGACATCTATCCGTGGTTATTTGAATTCAAACATACCTTTTGAGGTACATTGAAGACAAGTGATCCTTTGTATTCAACCCAGCCATCTCCATCCTTAGCTTGATGATACTGACCGCAATCCTGTGAAGAAAATAATGAACAAAATAGAGATGAGAGAAGCAACACGGGCAGTCCAATAAAGACTAAATTCCACAAACACGCACCTGACACCATCGTGCCTTGGCCTTAGACCGATTAGTACAAACCCATATGTGTGAATTGCCACATTTTGTGCATTGTATCCGTCTTGACTCCTCAGTGAAAAACTCACGTGATTCCTGTGTAAGGCACAACGATACCATCAGATGTGATATTCACATAGTGTTTCATAAAGATGAGTATTTAATGATGAGTACACAAGACCCACTAAAAAAAATCCACCTTATGGTGATGATTGATGCCATGTACCAGGAATAACCTATAATAATGCTGGAAATTCTTTTTATGGAGAGGTTCACAGAGCCAAAAGATGAAAGCATCCATAAATACAAGGGGCAAGGCATTAGATGAAAATGCACACATAATGCATCAGACTCCAACTGCAAAGTCTTGCAGACATGCTTTTCAATCATCTGATATAGTTGAACGATATCCACAATGTAGGTTTCCAGAATTGGGTTCCTTATTCAGTCATTCAGGCCCCATTTAGTTTGTGTAAAAATAACATAATTTCCCATAGTAAACAATTTTCAAGGGTAAACATAATTATAAAATGGTTTTCCTTTCAGGTTCTTTAGAAGGAAAGATATAGAGAAAGAGCAGATTATGAATCGGAGGAAAGATTGAAAGAGATGACATAAGAGTAGGGATTCTAGCTATGGAAAAATGTGGCATCCCTTTTTCACAAAAGGTAAATGTTTTGCACCCTTGAAGAGCTACCCTCTACCTTTTGGAAATTTGTTTTGCACCTCTTAACAAACCAAAGGAAAATGTTTGAATCATTTTTATAGGAAAGGTTTCAAAGCAAACAGAGCCCGAATAAAAGAAGAGGAAAAAAAAAACCGAAGGAACTAAACTTAGCCACTTGTATAACCTTGGTGCATGTAGTATGTAGCCAACAAATCAAAGGTCAGAGAAAGTAATCCATAATAGATAGTGGGAAAAACAGCAGAATAATTTGAGTGTAAGTGTGTTAATAAGAGGATGAAAAGCTGCTGTGTCCAGCACATAACTATAATGGAAAAAATAATCAATTTACGATAGCTTCAACAAGTGGCGAGGAATTGTTTCAACGTTTGAATTTTTAGTCTAGCAAAATTGAAAGCAACATGTACTGATGGCCACAATGACATACTACCTTTAGCTACCAGAGCTAGCTCTATCTCATGGAATTCAGTGCATGCAAAGGCTTCAAAGAGCACCAAGGCGATAAGGATTTCCGTAAAACTTAGGTGTGCCTAATTGCACCGCACTAAGTTGAGCACACTTAATAAATGTGAAGGAAAAAAAAAATTGTGCGCCTCAGTGCATCTTTTGGTGTGCCTAGACAAATAAAATAACTACAGGGCCCATGCTGCCTTGCACCAAGACATGCCTTTTATAGACTGCTCAAACTTAGACCACGCTTTTGCAAGAAAACATGTATTACCATACACCTAAACATTGCAAAATAGGTCATTATGTTCAGTGATCAGGGAGCATCCTTATTGTACCCCCTTCCTCACTTCGAAAGTTTTCTTATGTACAATGTGGGAACCCCCCACCCCTTTCCCAATCCTAGATAAGAAATTTCCTCAAAAGTATTTGACCCATGTGTTGCCATGAATACTGTTAGCCAAAGCACAATCACTGTCCAAAGTTGTGTTAACAAACACTCCTACCGCCAATACAAAAAAAAAAAATAAAAAAATAAAAAAAAAAAAAAAAAAAAAAAAATAATACCTCCGTTTCAATTTATTTGCAGCAATGAGACATTCATCAATATCTAGGTAAAATTTGTTTGTGAGTCATAAATGGAAAGAGAAAAAAAAATGTGAGAGATAGAAAGAAATTACAAGTAAAAATAAAAAAATAAAAGAAAGAAAGAAACCATTTGTTGCAAATTCCATTTATGGTACATGTTGCAAATAAATTGAAACGGAGGTAGTAAAATTGTATATTTAACAATTGTTAAAATAAAAGGTCTCACACAAGTATATGTTCCATGGTGTATGTTGTTTGCGGATGATATCGTTTTGGTGGATGAAACTAAAGATGGGGTCGATACCAAGTTGGAGCAATGGAGGCAAAGGTTGAAATCGAGAGGATTTAAGCTAAGTCAAAGTAAGACTGAATATTTGGTATGTTGCTTTGGTACTCAGAGGGGGACAAGCAATGATGTGGTGACTTTGGATGGAAAGGATTTGACCATGAGTGACATTGATCAAGACGTGGCCCAAAGGATTAAGTTGGGGTGGCTTGAATGGAGAGCGGTCATTCCCTTACAGTTAAAGGGAAAGTTGTTTTATGGTAAAGAATGTTGGGCTTCTAAGAAGGAGCACATTAAAAAGATGGAGGTTACGGAAATACTTATGTTAAGGTGGATGTGCGGGAACACTCTAAGAGATAGAATCAAAAATGAGGTTATTCACAAGAAAGTAGGTGTGGCAAATATTGCAGACAAACTAGGGGAAAATCGCCTGCATTGGTTTGGACATGTAAGACGGAGACTGAAAATGACTTGGTTGGAAGGAGTTAGGAAGGATATAAAGTATATGGATTTGTATGAGGATGAAGCATTGGATCGTAAGGGATGGAGAAGGAAGATTCTTGTCGATGACTACACGGAATAATCAAATTTGGTTCATGTAGCCGACCCCACTTATGGGATTAAGGCTTTGATTGATTGATTGACACAAGTGTATACTTCACTTGTTCCTAAGCTTGATGCTAGCATAGTTGCATAGTCATATTTGGAAACCCTTACATATTCTTAGTATGATGTGGATTACATATAACTGGCATGGTTTTGATAAAATACTTGCCAAAATATGAAATGCTCCTACAGAGATTTTATTAATCTTTTAATTCAATGACGAATCCAATTGATTACCTGATTTGAGGTGCTAGGAGACTTTTGGGAAATATTTTTATATTCCTCCTTCCTCAATTGCTCATCATAATCTCTTCTCTTAGTAGAATCCGAAAGTACCTGAAATCAGTAATGAACTAAGTTGTGGACGCAAAGTAACAAACAGTTTTTCCTGGTAATCAAAACAACTTATAATAATACAGGTAGAGTAAAGCAAATGGATTGAATATGAGAAGGTTTAATCAAACATTAGAACCATACTCATTACCTCATAAGCACACTGAAGCTTCTTAAACGACTCACTTGCTTGTGGACTTCCCATATTTTTATCAGGATGCACTAGCATGGCCTGTAAGAAAGAATGAATTGATGCAAAGAAATTACAGATCAAAAGAAACAGATAAGATGATAAAGTGCAAGAATAACTCTCTTTCATAATGGGTAAACAAACTAATAGGTCACATCGCTATGTCAACAGAAAGATTCCAACTCTTGAAAGTTCCTGACTTTCAAGCAAGGATTAAAAGAGACTATTCAGCCAGAGAAAATGAATGTCAAGGATAAAAGTGCCGACAAATTTATCCTTTTGTAAGCATGTACATCCATTCTGCGTATTGTTGCAACAGAAAGATGCATCAATAACATGAAATATTCAGCACTTTATAAGAGCCCATTGCTCAGCACTTCAGCATAAAAAGTTTACTGATCTTACTGCATAAGGACAGCCAACTTTGGCATTTAAAGCCAATTAGCTGGAAGGTAGCCCCGGCCCACATGTATACAGCAGCAAATCTGGCTGGACAATCACTAAAGTGAATGTATTGTAGAATTTCAGGAATCAAAGCAACGCAAGAATAAAAGTAGATAGCAGTCTGACAAATGCCAATTGGTTTAGTTACCTATTTAATGACACTAGTATCAAGATTACATAGAGATTAAAAGATAAGATGAAAACTGAACAGGGAATTAAGATTTACTTTGTACCTTTTTCCTATATTCCTTTTTTAGTACAGTAGCATCAATTTTCTTGTGGCGCGGAAATCCCAATGCTTCATAATGGTCATTACAGCTTAAAATTCTTCTCATTTCAGTTAATGAACATTTGTCTTCTTTGATCACCTGACTAGGAGAAGCTTCTTTCTGATTTTTCAAGACAGTTGTAGTACTAGAAGTTGTTCTATTTGCAGTTTTACTGGATGTTTTGCCAGCTGAAGTAGACGAGGGCTGTTCTTCAGATTCATCAGAGGGAATAGAATATTCACATTCTCCAGAAAAATTATCCTCTGTAAATTCTTCTGATGCTTTATGCTCCTCATAGCGTGTATTCTCGTTCAGAGTATCACACCATTGTAACAAATAATTGAATGCATCATTTGATAGGAATGCAAGGTTAACTGAAAGGAAAATGCCAACCAATCCTATTCGTACTTTCACACAGTAAACAGAATAAAGCATTGCCATCAAGACCACCAATCGTGCATGATTAAGGGAAAATAAGTAACCTGCATAACAAAAGACTTACAAAGGGTTATATTTTGTTCACAAAATTAATATATACAGCAAATGAGGCTATTGAGAACTAGAATCTACCTCCCTATATATTCTACAAATAGAAACTAAAGATGCAGCAGCAATGTTGCCTACCTTCCGTTATGTTAATTTTCAGTAATCATGTTTAAAATCTAGGACCTCATGACCATTCAAATTTTGAAGTACTAGATGTTCAATGAGCTGATAAAATATGCAAGGGCTGCCAATCAAAAATACTGTCTCTAATCTATTTTATCGTCTTCCGAACTTTTTACTATTGCCTATTCTTTAAAAAACGAATAAAGGTACTGTAAATTTCAGCAATAGGAAACAAATGTCATCCTTCCCAAAATAAAAGTCCCATTTGACCCAAAAATCTTGTCCTTAAATAAAAATACCACTTCTCCACGTACTTTTATTCACCTTTAATAAAATAAAAAATAAAAAGTCCATTTTTTTTCTGTTTTATTCATATAATATTAACTAACTAAACCTCACTATCATTTTTTTTTTTTTAATTCACTACATTTACATTGAGTAAGCTATTGAATTTCCACAAGCAGTATTTGAGAATGATAAGGCAGATACGCAAGCATATAAATTAATAAATTATTATAGTTAGATATATTTATCTATTTCTTTTCAACAGAAAGACCTAGCAGGTAAGAAAATAAACTTTACCTCCTACCACGAACAATATTCCCGTGATCCAGAAGTTAGCATACATCCACAAAATTAAAATGGCAAACAGCCCTACAATAAAAAGACCAGGAGTGTAGCCCAGGTACTGAACAGCAACTCCAGCAGCTGCCTGAAATTTTCAAATTCAAGTGCATAAGTCCAAAGCTATTTGGTAGCATAATTTGGAATCTAAACACTTAAAATTTAGCTGGTGATAAATAAAAAATAGAAGAATCAAATAAATGTGACACTTCAGCCCTGCAGTATTTTAAAATGAATTGATTAACACTGAATATCCTCTTTAGTTATGAGCAAATGATGATTATTACCACTGAGTGAATTATGTGGTGATCATTCAGTACTTTGCAAGGTAGATATGCGTGACAATAGTAGTTTACAGAAACCTAAGTCAGCAGATTCTTGCACTATGTACTCAAAGTAGATCAAAGAACAGGAAATTCAACATCCAGTCATCTGTGGAAGTCCTCCAAGAAAATCCCCAAATTTTGTCAAGCTCTAAATTCATTGAGACAAGCCAGGCCTTCGGAGTAAATTTTAACTAGGATGCTCATAATATCTTGCACTTTGGAAATATGAAGTATTGAACACCAGGTGCAGTAGCAAATTACCCACATTCTTTCAAATTATCTTTTACTAATTAAACCTTCCATATTCTTACTACATTATCAGAGTAAATTTGCAACTCGCTCAAGTAACCATAAAAAGTTTAGAGCGGAAGGTGATCAGGCATTGATGTACAAGGCATAAAGAGGGAGTGCCTTTATCATGGTGATATGATTCTACTGAGGGATTGTCAAGGTTTCTAAAGAAGCACAGAGTTCTATGCATTTCAAGTTTCTTTTTATACATATATATAGACATAGAGTGGCATGAAATCATTTTATATGATGTGGTGTAGATGATGCATTATTAGTGTCATCTTTTATCCAATGGAAGATTGACAAAAGAATGGAGAGGATAACAAAAATAATAAAAACCATCAAATACATAGGAACATGTGAAAACAGTGTTCCACCCCTCTACAACCAAATGAAGGAAAATAATTTACTCCAAACCAAACACACTCTACATATAGACACCTCAGATAAGATAAAGTATGAGAGAGTGTGAGCAGCCTATAAGCACTATTAACAATTTACGTGTCATTGCCAAGAAGGATTATGCATGTCTGTATGTTATTCAGTAAAAACATATCGTTTCTCATCAACAACTAGCCTTCAAGAAACCCACAATTTAAATCAACTCCGTCACTAAACAATTCAAGGAAGCAAAACACCCACACAACAGTACACCTGTACACCACACTTTTTCCATCAAGAATCTAGCATAATTTAGAGCAACTGTTGGAAACCCAGTCATATACTCGCATTACCAAACACTCTCTAAGTGAAGAAACCGCGTATATGATAAAGTATAAGAATGCCAAAAGCCCATCGGCAAAATCAACAATTTATTGTCAACAAGGTTTGCAACCCAGTAATTCTCCTCATACTTCACATTTCTCATGATCAGCTACCCTAAAGAAGCCCACAGGTCACATATTCACTAACAATATTTGAGGCATAACATCCACACAACACACACTACACCATATCAAGAAATCTATAATAATACATGGTGACAAACATGAAACCCAATCACATAATCAAGACTATTCACACCACCACATAATTAAGAACGAATCTAATAAAGATCAACATTATCTACCTAAAAACGGGGTCAAGGGGAGTAATTAAAAACCGCGAAAAATAAATCAAATCCACAACTTACCATACTAATCAGCACATAAACCAAACAAGATATGGAGGTCAAGCTCAAAAAACAACTCCACATAATAACCAGCAATGCCGCCGATTGCAGCCCAATCAACGATCGAAAACCCCTTAAAAAGCTATCCTTCCAATAAACCAACACAAAAACCACAAACCTACAGAAATTCTTGCAACCATTACAAACCATTGGCCAATGTCGATCAATAGCGACCCAAACCCTATCTCTGATACAACAAGCAGTTGTTCGAGCAAATGAACATGCATACTTTTGAGATTGCACCCATTTCCAACCTTGCTGAACCAACCCAATATCCTCCATTTTCTAACCCTAAAATCAAAAATCTGGGCTAAATCAAAAATTCAGCTAAACATTGTTCATGAAAAATTCGAAATTAATTCGAAAACCGCAACCGAATACAAATCAAACGGAGGATAATCCCAACAATTCGACGCCATTAAAGAAATCTTACACATAATGTGAGAGATCCAGAAAGTTTCAACAATCACCGACAGTAGGAGAGAGAAAGAGAAAAATGGTGGGGAAACAGCTTTAATTGATTCTTAAAGAGGAAGAGTTAGAGACAAAATTAGAAGCTTTATGATTTATGAGATTTCCTTTTTCCGCCATTGTTGTTAGTTCAGGAAGAGCTCGTGATAAAGGTAGAGGAGTTGTGGTTGAATAAAGTTTTAAAAAGTGCAAGTGGAAGAAGAAATGACAAGAGAAGGAATCAAAAAAATGGCAAACATGTCTGACTTCCACAGATGAGAGTGAGTTTCAATAATTAGTTTGTGGATTAGGGTTGTAATGTTTTTGTGTTTATGTGAGAGTAGAGGGTGACAATGTGACATTGGTCCCACTCGATTTATTTAATTTTGCCGTATTTTATTTTAATTTTTTGTTAATCTAGTTTGTACTTCTAAGGTCGGAGTCATTCTGAATACATACTTGTACTGTATAATATATTATACATATCAGATTATCAGAGTATTTTCGTCATTTTGTATCTTTAAGTTTGAATTTTGAATTTGTTTGCCCCGTTCCCCAATAAAGACGTAATGGAAGTTGTAATTTTTTGTAACTTCTTCTCTCTCCATTGTTACCCTATTCATTCTCTTTCCTCATTCCATCTCCTTGTTCATCCTCTGCTTGCTTTTTCTCGTAGTACTTGTTGGTTTCTTCCTCTTGTTGTCTATCGTTCTGTGAATATAAATCTTGGTTCCTCGAGTTTGGCTACAATTTCAAACGGTTGTTCCATCTTTCCAATGCAAATCTCAATTGAATTAAGGAATTAAGAGATCTTGCACAACAAAAGGTAAGTATATGTCTATGATAATAGAATTTAGGAAAATTTGTCAAACATAACCTTTTAAAGCACTATTTTGTCATAAACAACCTTATAAAATATTTTTGGCATTTTTCAATCCTAAATAGAAAAAAAAATGTCAAAGAAGATCAAACCCTACTTTCCTATTTTTCGGCGTTAGACCTCAAGCATGTAGGTCACGAGACTTTTATTCTTCCTAATTACACCCTTTTTCAATCCAAATCCTCAAATAAATCCCTCCTTCTTTCTTCTCTCTTCTCTCTCTCTTCGTTCTTACACTTCAGAAATTTGAGAGCTCAATTGCTCCAAAATCTTATTGATTCTGCAATCTGAAGTCTTCAACAAACAAATTCGGCATTTTTGAGCAAGTTAATGTATTTCTCCTCAAATAATTTTTGTTAATATTTTTAACTATGTATATGCTTAAATTTAAGGGTTTTTTCCCTAATATTTGCGATTTATGTAATCTGTTTGGGGTGAATTTACCCATGCCACATGGCCCAATAGTAAGCTGACACGTGTCAGCCTCCTAGAGGCCCAATGGGATCCAATCGGAAGCTGACACGTGGCATATTAACCCTAATTGGGGGATAGCTCTTCTTCCACTATAAATAGAGGAAAATCCTCATTTATTGGGCATTCATGTCCATCATAAATACAAAAAACACAATTACCGAGTAATATTAATTGCGGAATCTCCCGTAATCCGAGAGAACAGTTACTTTCCGCATCTTTATTCACTCAGACGTATTCTAACTTGATTGTCGAAGGCGGAACTCCACCTAACCGGAGTCTCCGTGCTTTTGCAAGTACAGGCGGCCGACTACCAGTTCTGGTGTTGTAACTCTCCTGCAGGACATATCAGAAGACCCCGAAAGATTGGCGCCGTCTGTGGGGAGAGTACTTCCAGAATGGCATCCCACGAGTCTGTACCCCTTAATCATGAGAAGCGGCCTCTAGTCGAGGTCCATACGGACCAAGATAGTGGCGACGACCAGGAGGTCGAAACCTACATGGCCCCAGACGGGTCGTTCAGATCTAGGCGTTCCCGTCCCAAAGAGACAAGGGAACGGGATGACAAAGGCCTCAGCCACCTAACCGGCCAGCCGGCTGGGCAAGCCCAAACGGTTGAGGGTGCTGCCCCTGTAACCAAAGATGAACTCATGCAATTCATGAGTAGCTTCAAAGGGGAAATCAGGGATCTGATCAGCAAGAAAGTAGGCTCCCACAAGGGTCAGTCGGCCAAAAAGGCATCCCCTTCTGAGAAGAAGCCTACACAGGCAGGGAGGAAGCCTTCTCCCCCTGGGAAGAAGCCGGTGAAAGACCGGGTCCCAACTCCTCATCCAAAACCACATGGACCGGATTGGCCCATGGTGGATCTCTCAAAATTCCGCTTCCCCGAAGCGGAGAAGAAGAAGAAGCCTATCCGGAAAGTACTGTCGGATGGGTCCAAAAAGATGTTCTCTGATGCTCGGATGTTCCTCCAACAGAAGAGAAGTCAACAAATGTCTGAGTCGGCTTCAACGTTGACATTCTCATACAGTCTTCCTAATACCTCAATGGGGTACACGAAGACAAACCGAGAGAGTCAGTCTGGCGGCATGTCTGCCCGGACTGGCCCTCAGATTATCCAACCGGCTCCGTATGTGCCCCAACAGCCATACATGCCGTATGGATCCCCCATACATGCAGCCGACCCTCTTTGAGGTTCAGGCGGCGCAAAATGTCCAGCCTATGGATTGGCAGCTTCGACTGCTAAACCTTAGAGAACAGCCTTCGGCTTTCTCTACGGAGATAACCGAGGCGGGTCAGCTGGCCAAGGTTAAGAACGTGTTGGTTGGTGCCTATGATGGTACCACCAACCCGGAAGATCACCTTATGGCGTATACCAACCTCATGTATTTGCAGGGGTTGCACGATGCCGCCTAGTGCAGATGTTTCTCGGCAACATTGAAGGGCATAGCCTAACGATGGTTTGGTAACTTGCCAGCCGGTTGCGTCAACAACTTCAAGACACTGGCATACCTGTTTGTGTCTAACTTCTCTATGAATATCCCAGCCAAGAAGACAAGTCTCGATCTGGGGGCTATATAGCAGGGAGATAGAGAAAGGCTGAGATCTTATGTCAGGCAGTTCAATCTGATGAGAATTCAGATTCAAAGACTGTCTGACGAAGTTGCCTACACAGACTTCTTCAAGGGTCTGAAAGATGGGTCGACTTTCAAGTTTAACCTAGTCAGAAAGAGGGTGGCAACCCTTCAGAAAGCCTTGATGGAAGCTGAGGCCTACATACAGGTGACGGAGCTCTGTGCCGTCAAGCAGCCGTCGGACAAATTCCGACAAAAGGGTCAGTCGGCCAGCTCAACCGGTAAAAAAATAAAAGGGCAAAAAGAGAAAAGAAGTTTGGGGGGCTAACCACTCTGGTCAGTCATCCCAGAAGAAGAAGAAAGTGTTGAGACCATACGTCCCCAAGTACGAGTTCAACAAGGATTGCTCCTCCATCCTCATAGAGGTCAAACACCGGTTGTCTATAGAGAAACTGGTTGCAATGAAGAGTCCCATCAAAAGGTGGGACAAGTCCAAGTTCTGCTATTTTCATGAAGACATAGGCAATGACACCAATGGTTGATATAGCCTCATGCGGCTACTAGACCGCCTAGCTGATGTGGGGGCTCTAAAGTCCTACCTTGTGAAGCCCAAGGACGATCCCCGGACAAACAGTGGACATCAGTCCAAGAAGCCAGACAACCTGGCTATAAGCTTTGACACTGATGAAGAGCAAATCATGACCATAGTAGGTGGCTTCGCCGATGGTGGTTCAACTATCCGGGGCACAAAGGATAACATCCGGAAGTTGGAGGTCAACTCAGTAGATGAGGGCTAGGCGTCAAAAGACTCCTTCCCTAAGGTCATCATCTCTAAGAAAGATCGGGGCAAGGTCAGGCGGCCTCATGATGACCCCATAGTCATCGAGTGCAAAGTCACCAACCAACGAGTAGGCCGGATCCTCATCGATACCGGGAGCTCGTCTGACCTTATCAGCTGTAGGTGCTTGGCAAAGCTTAAGTACAAGCCTAGCAGCATCCACAAGGCCTCTCACCCCTTGGTAGGCTTTGGGGGAGGCATTGTACATCCGGTAGGAAGGATTGACCTACCCATCCGGTTAGGTGAAAAGGGGGAAGGGCGGCACATGGTCATAAAATTTTTGGTGGTCGAAGAATTGACCACCTATAACCTGATTTTGGGCCGTCATACCCTCAACGAGTCCAAGGCATTCATCATCCCGTCTCTCTTGCTGCTGAAATTCGAGAGGGATGATGGGTTAATAGGCTCCCTAAGCGGGGATCAGAAGGCGGCGAGAGAATGCTATCTCTCAGACGTCAAACCCACTGTGGCTGCAGCCGGCCAAAGTGGGAAGTATGTTGACCTTGACGACTTTCAAGAAGCCGCGCCTGCTCCCAGAGCAGCCGGCAAAAAGAGAAAGGCGGATCACCTAGTGGCCGTCAAGAAAGAAAAACAATAGCAATCACTGATCGAGGGAATGGTCAGATGATCTCCGTCCCCAGTCGACTGGTGATAATATTGATATTGTTGTGGACGACAGCCGGCCAGAACGAATTGTGAAGGTGGGGACGGTTGCTTTGCAAAGTTGGGTGCAGACTTACACCAACTGTTGAAAGAATTCAAAGACATTTTTGCCTTTGAAGTGGAAGAGATGCCAGGCGTAAGCCAGGATCTTGCTGTCCACAAGCTCGCTGTGGATCCTAAGAGGAAGCCAGTTAGGCAAAAGAAAAGAAATCACGGCGAGGAAAGGTCTCAAGCGGCTGCCGCCGAGGTCAAGAAGTTGATGGACGCTTGGTTCATTCGGCAATGTTACTACCCGGATTGGGTAGCCAATGTGGTTCTTGTGAAGAAGTCGAATGGTACTTGGCGGATGTGTGTTGATTACACAGATCTAAACAAGGCATGTCCAAAGGACAGTTATCCACTTCCAAAGATCGATAGTCTGGTCGATTCTACAGCTGGTCATGCCTTGATGAGTTTTATGGACGCCTACTCAAGCTTCCATCAGATACCCTTGTGGAAAAAAGATCAAGAAAAGACGACATTTGTCACAGATCAAGGGTTATTCTGCTACACGGTGATGCCGTTTGGGTTGAAGAATGCGCCTGCTACTTTACAGCGTATGATTAATAGCGTCTTCATTAATTAGATTGGGAGGAATGTAGAGGCGTACATTGATGACATGATAGTCAAATCCAAGCTGCAAATGGATCACCTTGCTGACCTCCGAGAAACCTTCACCACCCTCAGGCGGCATAAGGTCATGCTTAATCCCAAAAAGTGTGTTTTTGGTGTTGTGTCTGGGAAGTTTCTCGGATTTTTAACTGATCAAAGGGGAATAGAGGCTAACCTAGGAAAGGTACAGGCGGTAATCGACATGAAGTCACCTTGCACTGTCAGGGAAGTCCAAAAATTAACCGGTTGTCTGGCAGCATTGGGGAGGTTCCTCAGCCGGTCAGGCGACAAATGCCTCTACTTCTTCCAAGCAATAAAAAAGAAGACAAGGTTTGAATGGGGGGAAAATGCTAAGGCAGCATTCCAGAGGCTAAAAGAGCACCTTCACTCCTTACCCCGGCTGGTGAGCCCTTTAGTTGGGGAGGTTCTCTACATGTATCTGGCCATCTCCGATCACGCCCTTAGTGCCTTTCTCCTGGCTGAAAGAGACGGCAATCAGCTCCCAGTGTACTTCATCAGCCATGTGCATAGAAATGTTGAACTACGGTACCCCCTGGTTGAAAAATTCGGCCTTGCCCTTTTCATGGCCATAAAGAAGTTGAAACCATACTTCCTGGCACATTCGGTGGTGGTCTACACGAACCAACCCCTCAAGCGGCCAATGACAACCTTGGAGTCATCCGGAAGGATGCTAAAATGGGCTATTGAGATGCAAAGCCTAGAAATAACCTTCGAACCGAGAAAGGCAGTGAAGGGTCAGGCGTTTGCTAACTTCATTGTTAAAATGACAAGGCTGGATCTGCCGGAAGCCATTGATCAGGTTTGGAAGGTATATGTAGACGGGAGCTCTACTTTGAACGGCTGTGGTGCAGGCGTAATTTGCAAGTCTTCGAAAGGGGATACTAATGAATATGCACTACGATTCAAGTTTCAAGCCTCAAACAATGAGGCGGAGTATGAGGCCCTGCTAGCCGGAATCCGCATGTGCAAGGCAGCAGGGGCAAGGAAAGTTGACGCCTGTTCGGACTCTTAGTTGATCGTCAGCCAATACCGTGGTGACTACGAGGCCACCCATACGACAATGATCAAATACCTTCAGGCGGTCAAAGAGGAGGCCGGGACACTTGACGAATTTAACCTAAGTCAAGTTCCCAGGTCAGAAAACAACCAGACGGATGCTCTATCCAAATTGGCGTCATCTGCCTCCTATGATGCGCCTCGGTCTATCTTCTGGGAAGTCACGGAAAAGAGAAGTATTGAGAATGACCCCTTTAGAATTCTTGACCGAAGCTCTACTTGGATGGACCCCATCCGGGCCTATTTGGTAAATGACACTTTACCGGATGCCCCTTCAGAAGCGGCAGCATTGAAAAAACGAGCTTTAAGCTTCGAGATCTACAAGGGGGAGCTCTTCAGAAAGGGTTACCTCCAGCCGTTGCTGAAGTGTGTTACCCCTGAAAGGGGCAAAGAGGTTCTAGAGGATTTGCATGCGGGTTTCTATGCTTCACATATAGGCGACAAAACTCTAGCAAAAAGGGTCAGGCGGCAAGGCTACTTCTGGCCCACTCTTGAGGCAGACGCCATGGAGATGGTGAAGAAATGTGACAAGTGCCAGAGATTTGGCCGGCTCATACACCGTCCGGTTACTGACCTGACGATAATCTACAGCCCGATTCCATTCGCAAAGTGGGGCATGGACATCTTAGGCCCTTATACGCCTGTATCAGGCGGAAGAAGATACATTCTAGTGGCCGTAGACTACTTCACTAAATGGGTAGAGGCAGAGGCGGTCAAGGGCATTAAGACAAAGGATGTCATCTCCTTCATATGGAGGAACATCATCACCCGGTTTGGGGTTCCTATATTTATGGTTTTTGACAACGGTCCTCAGTTTGAAACGCCTACCCTTAAGAGCTGGTTGGGAGATCAAGGGATCTCACATTGCTTTGCATCCGTTGGCCGCCCCCAAGCAAACGGCCAGGTTGAAGCCTTCAACAAGCTCATCTTAGACGGTATTAAGAAGAAAATTGAAAGAGCTGGTGGTCTATGGGCAGATGAGTTTCCTATGGGCCATCAGAACAACCGAAAAAGGGGAAACCGGTGAAACCCCGTTTCTCATGACATGCGACATTGTAGCCGTCTTGCCAATTGAACTCTATGAGCCAACACTCCGAGTCATGCTCTATGACGAAGAGGCTAATTGGGAGGCCATGCGTCTTGCATTGGACTCACTCCCGGAGCGCTGGGGCAATGCTGCCTTGCGTCATGAGATTTACCGTTTAAGAATGATAAGGGCCTACAACAGAAGAGTACACAAACGACCCCTCAAAGTAGGGGACTTTGTGCTACGAAAAATGGAGGCAACTGGTAGGGTAAATGAGCAAGGAAAGCTATCCCCTAATTGGGAGGGTCCCTACTGGATTTTTGATGAAGTTAGAGGCGGCACCTACCACCTAGAAACTCCAGACGGCAGGTAGTTAGCTAGAACTTGGATTAATGAAAGAAATGCTTTATTTAATTTTAAGTTTTGTACAAAGCCCCGGCTATGTAATACGCAACCGGGCCAAATCTGAGGCCAAGGCCAGATTTTCTTAATTCTGGTATATTGTAGTCTTGTTTGTGCAATGCACAACCGGGCAAATTTTGAGGCCAAAGGCTGGATTTTACCTAAAAACCAACCGCCTGCTTCCACATGAGCAGGCATCTGGCGACGCCCCTTTGGGTGAAATCGTCGAAGAGAACATCTCCCATTTGGGTGGTACATTGTTCTGTCCAAACGTACAAACGTCTAAAGACTAACCGTCCAAGTTAAAACAGCCGTTTGAATATGCAATTGAAATCGAGATACCTCATGTTGCTCCCAAGTAACATAGACGGTTCCTGAAATCTCGATCAGAAACGCTTTTCTTGTGCTCAAAAGCATCACATCCGGTCTTTCGCCAACCACTTAAAAAGGTTCAGATGCCGCCGCTTGACGCACCAAAGTAGCACAAGCAGTCACTTAGCCATTTAATTGTCCAACTCAACCGCATGTCGCCCAAAAGTGGTACAGCCAGTACTTATGGTTCGGATCCGGAAAAACTAGTCCTCACTTAAAGGTACTACAATCGGTAAAAGACTGCTTGTACCTATGAAGCATTTGGATAAGCGACAGAGGCAAATTTCGTCTGCTATTCCTACTTACCCAAATCCAATAACTCTAAATATGGTCTAGAGACCGTCTGCTTATTCCCCGGATGCTTGTTTGAACGGCTGCGTGCTTAGAGTAGGACAACTATCGCGCACACAACCGTCTAGGGGCAATAACGATCATACATCCGGGATATAGCATACAAACCAAAAACGCAAAAATTTTAAAAATTGAAGCAAAACGAAACTGGCAAAAATTAAAATTGAAAGAGAAATTGAAAGATTAAAATTGAAAGCCGGCTCAACCGGCAAATGTATAAATTGGCTTGCAGCTAGAGGAAATTGTTAACCAGACCCCTGTCCGGGAAAAGATACATAAATACACGGCACGCAGGCCGAAATGTTGGAACATAAAAGCTTAAGACTGAGCCGGGTCTCTGGCGGCGGCTTCAGAGGCAGGAGAGAGGAAGACCTCTTGATTTTCAACATGGGCATCTTCCTCCCCGTCTGGACCCATCTCCACCTGCATAGCTTCAATCTTCTTCTTGGCCCACTCCTCATACGGCTCTAGAGCCGGCTGGTTTGTTTCTTGGGCCGTAATGGCAAGATCTGCGTATTTGAACGCTAACTCCCAGAAGGAATATTCCGCATCCGGATGTACCAGGGACCAAGCCATCTGCATTCGATTTAGGCTGTCTTGCTCATTCTCCTCAATGAGCCGGCTTTGTTCAGCTTCTAAGGTGGCTTGGAAGTTCTGGCTGGCGGAAGCTACCTCCTTCTTCAGACGAATGTTCTCCGTCAGCAGTGAGTTGTTCTCCTTCCTGGTCAGCTCTAAAAGTTTAATGGAGTCCGCCGCCTTCTTCACCTCCTCTTCCGCATTCTCCTTCTCAGCCTTGAGGTTGTGAATGTGTGTGTGGGCCTCATTGAGGGATTTTTGAAGTTCTTTGATGGAGTCCGCCTATTTCATGATTATGCTTTTAGTTTCTAATTTATGCACAATCATGGAATATTGGGCAACGTTATGTGCCTCAGACGCATCCCGTTTAGCCCGTCTTACCTCCTCTTGCTTCCTGGCATAAGCCTTCTTAAGCCCCTCCACGCGAAGCATGGGCTGCAAGAACAAAGACGGTGTTAGAGGGACAAGCGGTCTAATAACTTGAAACTTTAAGTTCGAGAAACATACCTCAGCCAGGCTGACCATTACTCGATCAGCGTTAAAGGTGTTGATCCCGAGGATCGCCTCCTTCTCCTCCCTTGGGATGGCCTTTAAAATGGCCCGGGCGTACTGTTGTACATTCGGCCAACGAGGGGAGAGATCTGCACCAGAAAGAGACGGTGAGAAAGCTACATACAACCCACCTATTGACTGTCGGCTGCCAAAAGAGTCTTCTGGATGGAGCTGGGAGTGCGACTTAACCCGCATGGGCTTTCCAAGCAAAGAGGGGTTGAAGGGATCAATTGTACCTTGAGAGAGAGGTTGAGAGCCTTGATTGCCCTCAACCAGCACAGAGGCGCGCAAGGCCTTAGGCGGCGCAACTGCCCCGGATGATCTTGGAACATCCGGTTGCCTGGGGGTTAGATCAAACCCCAGACCCGTGTTTTTAACAGATTTTCCCCCAACCGTCAGGTGGTTGGGAACTGTCTGGCAGGAGGTCTTCCTCGCCTTATTTGGAGCAGTCGTCTCCTTCCCCGGCCGGGGTCGGATAAGCTTGGTCAGAGAGCGAGGCACCTTGCTCCCATCCTAAGTCAGCAAGTACGAAGGTCAGCCGGCAAAATTTCACAAAAAAAAAATTGCGAAGGATTAGAGAACAGCTGTGTATAATTTATTTTTTGCGGCCTAGGCGGCTTTTTTCTTCTCCGCATTCTCCCTGCAGATATCGGCTGCAGATTTGGCTGGCGTCTTGTCTGCGGGCAACATTGCCAAAGCTTTCACTATAGAAAAGAAACTGTCTGATTAGAGGAAGAAATGATTAAAATGTTAAAAGCATAAAATATGCACAAGCGGCATAATGGAGCCAGGCACTACTGTAACCTACGTTTCGTAAATTGGGTGCTTAGCCCACAGGCGGATAAAAACGCCTCATCGCGCAGGAACTCATGTTTTGGTACCCAATTCTTGGGCACGCTTATTAGTTCCTAGGTAGAGAGGGCGGTTGTGGTGAGTTCAAAAGACCCCCGCCTCTATTATTTTCTCATAGTCCTCATCCGGGACTCGAGGCTTTTTGCATTTTTGGCCAAGAAGCTTGGGCTTCCGGTTAAAATTCCTGAACTCCCGTTTTCCTCCTTGGTGGGAGCAGAAACCAGATAGAACCGGTTCTTCCAGTCTGACCATTTGGACGACTTGTCTAGTGTCATCAAGTACTGGGGGTAGGTGGTCAGCGTATACCAGGCTCTCCACCCGCCTGGGCTCCGGCTTAAGTAATGCATATGGGCGAAGGCCTCCCAGCCGGCGTTCAGGTCCTGCATCTCGCAAGCGGCAATATAACCCAAAATGTTAACCCAGGAATTGGGGGTTAACTGCCAAATAACCAGACCATATCCTCGAAGGATGGCCTTAATAGTGTTGTGAAGAGGGAAGCGTAGACCAGCTAGAAAGGCCGCCTCGTAGCAGCCGAAGTACCCGTCTGCATTCCGCTGGTTATCTTCCCAGACTATTGTGCCCATCTCAGGTGGCACGATAATTTTGTAATCCGCTCCTAGAGGCCGCATGCGGATAAAGTCCCCTAGATTTCTAGCCATGCTAGCCCAGTCTTTACCAGAAACACGATTAGGAAGGGATCGCCCTTATTATTCCATGTGGGTCTTTCCTCCTCCTTGCTATATACAATCGGTGTAAGATAGCTGCTGCTACTACTTTGCTCAGAGCCTGATGAAGAGGCGGTCCCCCCACTACTCTCATTGCCAGAAGGTCTTTCCTCCCCGACCCTAGAATGAGAGGCGGCATCTTCGCCGCCTTCATTATTTGACCCTAGAATTCCATCACTGGGGGTGCTTGGGGTACCTTTCGGGGATTCCCTTGTCATCTCAGCCTGATTAGATCTAGGCGGCAATTCTTCAGAGGTTTCTCCTCTATATTGTAGATCTACGGCTATTTTCCTAGTTCGAGCCATTGCGTCTTGCACAGAGACAGAGGCGGTCGGTTTGGGAGATGAACAAGGGGAATCCCAGCACCAAGAGGCGGCTCCCCCAGTCCTAGACTCAGCCGTACCAGGGGATCGGCTGACCTCTAAATCATGGTGTGCCGTGTGTGTGTTGGGTGAATCCATACTCTAACAACCTATGCAGCCAGAAAAACTCAAAAAGTTGCAAGGAACAAGGAACAAGGAACAGAGACGGTACCTTATAGTAGAAAGAGCTAGCTAGAAAAAGAAGCTTGGAGTTGTTGCTTGAAGATACCCCAGACGGTATCCTTTTGAAGAGCAACTGAAATTTGGCAAAGAAAGCAATTGTTATTTTACAAGTGTGACTCAAAGATACCATAAGCGGAAGAAACCGGATGTTGTTGTATTGAAAGTTGTAAAGAAAGCAAATGGGCTGGCGTTTTAAAAGAAAACTGCCCCACGATACCCCAAGCAGTGTAATACCGGCTGAGGGTTACTGCAAGCAGCTTACGAAGAAAATTGCTCAGAGATACCTCAGACGGTATAGAACCAGCTGCGAGTCTATTGAAAGAAATTAATAAGAAAGCCACCCAAGAGTCCCTCAGACGACATAAGATCAGCTGAGGGTCAGATGGATGCTGACTTTGAAGACTACTCAAAGATACCCCAGGCGGTATGGTGTGCCTCAGTCGTATGCAACCAAAAATATCACAACTAAGCTAACTGCAAATAAACGTAGTTAGGGAAGTCGAGTTCGAATCCACAGGGAAAAAGGGACTAATAACTGGAAACCTAAGTGGAAATACTCTAGGACGGTAGTAACCTAAGTAACGAGGGGGGTTTTCACGAGCAATGATGATAAATGAACTAAGTAAGAACAACGAACGTAATGAATAGGTAATCAATGAGAAGAACGGTCTTGGTTATGCGAAATCCACTAATGAACATACAAATTGATCATAGAAGTCTCCTCAATCAAGCTCTATTGAACACCTTGTTGTAGAATTCCTAGATTCTAAATTCTCATAAATAGTTAGAAATAGCAAAGCGCTCCTTTCTAACCCTTTCCAATGCACAATTCAAGACAAGCGCTCTAAATTATCCACAAGAAGAAAATAAACGGAGAAATCAACAAGGATTGAATAAATTAACACAAGCGGTCTAATTTCTTCAATAATATTATTCCCTCTTCAAGTTATCAACCAAAAGCATGCATCAATAACCTAAAGTTGCTACTTTGGAAAGATTAATTAGATGCAAGCGAATCCAATAATTCTAACCTAGCAATTGATTAAAGCAAATCATGAAATTAATTCAAGGAACAATATATATTCAATAGATATTAAGAGAAGAAAGATCTCACAATTCGTAGCTAAAAGCTTCAATCTTTAACCAAGAATCCGGAAGATTAAGCTTCCATGGATTCTAATTCCAAAACAAAGAATTCTGAAAATTCCAAGAAAACCCTAGAAAGCTTTTTTTCTCAAGACTTAATTCTCCTTTTTTCTCACTTCAAACTTAATTAAAACTAAGCTATTTATATGTTTCTATATTTTAATAACATAACACAATAATAATAATAAAATAATATCCAAAACACGAGCCAAAACAAAGCCAAATTGCTGAAAATTAACCAAAACAGCCCGAATTTCTGCCAGAGCCGCTGCCAGCTGCTCTGGACCCGCTGGCAGCTGCTCTGGCAGCCCCTCACTCTGGTATACCCGCTGCCAGCGGCTCTGGCCAGCTGCCAGCGGCCCTGGCAGCGGTTCCTGCTGTTTTTGCCTTCTTTCCTTGCTTCTTCTTCTTGCTTTGCTTCACCTTTTCCTCAAGCTTTCTTCCTTGCTCTTCCATGCTCCATCACAACTCTCAAATCACGAGCCAAGGTCCATCCTTCTTACATAACTCTTCATTGGTTCCCGAGCTCACTCACTCACTTATACTCATAAATCCCGCCTTTTGCACATAAGTGAGATCACAGCCCAAAACTCACAAAAGCTAACAAAAGTACATATAAAGCATCAAAACACACCCTAAAATGCTTCTCTCAACCCATGATAAGAAGGCTTATCAAATTCCCCCATGCTTGAACCTTTACTCGCCCTCGAGTAAACTTAGAGAATAAAACACATCCTCCTCACTAAGGTTCAAAACAGAAGATGGTGGAATCAAACTAGCTCTACGCACTCAAACTCAACAAAACATCCTAGTACTTATCAACCAATCACAATCACACTCCCCCATACTTCACACTTTGAATCTCCCTTTTTTCTTATTTATCAATTCATCCCCAAAATCAACTTGGAACGATAAACGCATAGCCATGAGTATGAATATTCTCAACCGCCTAAAGAAATGAAATTTTTGATAAAATTGGGCAAACAAAAACTCAACTTAACCAAAAATCTCATAAAAACACTTCCACATTCAAGAGTGAAAACAAACAACTCATGCTCTCAAATTCCTAAGATGATCAACAAATTCCCCCAAAATCTCAACTATCTCCCAAAATCACCAAGATGAAACCTACCCCGACACCTCCTTATATCTCCTCCCCTTATGACACCGACTCCGGCAAATAGATGCGAAATTTCCTTGAAAAATCAAATTCATGAACATTTCTCTCTTTTTTCTCTCATTTTGCCTAGGAGCCCTTTCGGGTTTTCATCCTAGCCTCTCATCTTTTTCCAAATCTCACTTTCTCACCCACTCATTAGCCACTTTTTTGCTTAGGTCGCCCTTTCGGGTTTTCAACCTAACCGGGCCCCCATTTTTGCCTAAGCCGCCTTTTCAGGTTTTCGACTTAGCGGGTTTCTTTTTCTTTTTTCTTTCTTTCTTTTTTTTCATACTTTTTTCTGTTTTTTTTTTTCAAGCTTGCTTCATTGAACCACAATTAAGATAGTTATACAAAACATGAAATCAAGATAACTATACAAAATTCAAAGAATATATGCAAGAATTTCTTCCCCCCCCCCCTACTTGAATGAAGCATTGTCCTCGATGCAAGAACAACTACAGTGAAACCAAAAGTAAGGGAAAAGGAAGAAAATCGTTACCATCTCAATGAGAGGGACCTCCAGAGCCAGAAGAGCCGGCATCGCCCCGAGAAGCACGCCTCTCGGAACGACGCAAAGCACGGGATGCCAAATGATCCATGAACGCCTCAGTTGGAGGCTCATACTGCGGATACTGAGTGGTGTAAAACCGACTCATGCTTCTTTGATATGCAAGCAGCTCGTGCATCCCATCGCACACCTCCTCTAGTCTATCATCCACATCAGCCCTCCATCGAGGCCAATCATCGTGCTGCACTCCAGCAGCATCCTCACCCCCTTCCTCATCAACAAACTCTCCGCCCAAATGAACATCGGGATTCTCCTCTCCCATGTTCTCAACTATGATTTCAGCATCTCCCAAATAAGGAGCAACATCCGGGTCGGGCGGAAGGAAAAAGTCTGCAGCAGTAGGGCCAAAAGGTAATGCTCGTCCCTCGGGACGAGGAAGTCTCAAATAGTTCAAACCCTACGGTCCGTATCGCCAGAAATAACTACCGGCGACGGGGGAACGCGATAATAAACCGATCTTGACCAGAGTCATGATGTTATATGTCAAGTATGTCGAGTCTACTGGCACAAGATCCTCAGGGGGTGGAACATTCAAATAACAGGCTAGCAAAGAGACCATGCCACCCATACTAATATGGCCACTGGAGTTGGACTTCACCTTTACATAACTATCAACAAAAATCTCCACCCAATTAGGCGTACCGACACCTTCAGGGGTCATCGCCCACAAATACGACAATGTGACTTTGGGGACCTTAGTGGCCTCCCCTTGGCATAGAATAGTGGACGATATAAACCTATGAACGAGTCTAAGGCATGGGTGAGTGATCTTGAAGCTATGATCACCATGAGGGTCAACTTCACAACCAGTTATAGCCCTCCAAAATGTTCGGGACGAGTACGTGCTATAATCACCCCAATGGTTCACCAATGGGGGTGCATCCCAACCAAATGCCATTCGCATATCATCATAAGACACAACATAATTCCTATTGTTCAAATTAAAGGATATTTGTTCACGTCCTTTAGTAAGCGTTGAAAGGAATTCATATGTATACCTGACATAGGTGGGGGCGCATTTGGTCATGAAATTCTCCAGACCCACTTTCCGTAGCAAGAGCCGCACTACTTCCTCCATGCCTAGCTCTTGCAAAGCTTCTAAGTCAAAAAACTTGGTGCATTGCACCGTTCGTCGTGGTTGTTGAAGCTTAGTCCATATCCCCTTCTCCTTGGAATTCAACCGCATACCCATGAATCCATCCCCTCGAGGCAATGGAGGTGCCTCACCATGACTAGAAGAAGCACCTTGCTTCTTGCCCCTTGGGGGTCTTGATGGAGATGATTCTTTAGACCTCTTGTTGTCTCTACCCATGGCTATAAAAAGGAATATGTTCACTTGCACCTTCACCTTCACCTTCAATGAAAATAAATTAAGCTTGCAATTCCACACAACCAACTCAATTTCACAATTGAAATCAAGAAAAATGGTAAACCTTAGGTGAAATTGTGATGGGAATTGAGAATTTGATGAAAGATGAAGATTTGGGAAAGGGAAATTGGTAGGAATTTGGTATAATTGGAGTAGGGGAATGAATGAGTAGAGAGAAGGAGAAGAAAAGGAGTAAGGGTTTATGTGAATTGGGGTTGAGGGAAGAAATAATGAAGTTGGAGTTGGAAAAGGGGAAATAAGGGGAAAAAAAATCGGGGAGAGCTGTAGGAGCCGCTGGTAGCGGCTTGAGGCCCGCTGCCAGCGGCTCTGGCAGATTTTGGTGATTTTTTTTTTTTTTTTTTTTTTTTTAATTCACAAAACGTAGAGGGGGGGCCCGCTGGCAGCGGCTCAGGAGCAGCTACCAGCGGCTGGGACAGAAACAAAGGGGTTTGGGCTGCAAGAAGACCCGCTGGTAGCGGCTGCAGAGCAACTGCCAGCGGCTTCTGCAGGGAAGGCCCCCCTTGTCTCTGTTTTGCTCTGTTTTTGCTGCGTTTCGCGCATAAAAATTGCTCCCAAGGCCTCCACCTACACAAAAACAATAAAAACACTCTTCACATCACACGAAAAAATATAAAAACTAAACTACGAAAAGTAATGGGGAAGAGTTTTCGATCGGGTTGCCTCCCGATTAGCGCCTTTGTTTTACGTCGTTGGCTCGACGCGGCTCATCCCACTTCGCTACTCCATTGATGGCTCGTAGAGATCGATGCACTCCACGTTCTCGGTTTTGAAACCCTCGAAGTAGGGTTTGAGCCTTTGGCCATTGACTTTGAAAATCTTATCGGTCTCGAGGCTTTGAATTTCAACTGCTCCATGCGGATATACATTCACCACTTGAAAAGGGCCCTCCCAACTGGACCGAAGTTTTCCCGGAAATAATCTAAGTCGGGATTGATATAGGAGTACTTTTTCACCGACTTTAACCTTCTTCCTAGCAATCATCTTGTCATGCCACAACCTATTCTTTGCTTTGTGGTATAAATGGGACAATTTTTTGCCCGGAATTGCAGACGGGCCGATTGTTGAACCTGGTGGTATAGGTGGAAGCTTGGAATGTTCATTCAATTCCCCCACCTTCACCTGCACATTAGTAGGCATAGAGAAATCCAAGAAATCACCAGATACAACATTAGTTATAGGTGTGAGGAACTCATCCCCACGATGATTGTTAGGAACATCATGCACCATTGGATCGACAACATTAAGAGAACATAAAGAATGAGTGTTGACAGGATACTTTATGGAATCATAAATGTTATACCCAATTTCTTTCCCATCAACCTCCATAGTCAAGGAACCGGTAGACACATCGATTTTTTGTTTTAGCAGTCTTCAAGAAAGGTCTTCCTAACAAGATGGGGACTGCTTGTTTGTCATGTTCCATGTCAAGCACATAAAAGTCAGCAGGAAAAATCAAACCATCAACCTTAACCAACACATCTTCCACCACCCCCTTAGGATACACATTAGACCTATCCGCTAACTGAATCACTACCCCAGTTCCATGTAAAGGTCCAAGTTTTAAAGATTTAAACAGGGAATATGGAATAACATTAATTGATGCACCCAAATCCAACATAGCTCTATGAAAAGTGGTGTCCCCTATTGTAACTGGAACAGTAAACATACCAGGATCACTACATTTTTCAGGAAGTTTCTTTTGGAAAACTGCAGAAACATGAGCACTCACTTTCACTTTTTCCTTCCCTCCTAACCTGTGCTTCCTCTTTATAGTACACAGTTCTTTCAAAAATTTAGCAAATCGAGGAACACTTTTTATTAAATTCAAAAGGGGAATGTTTACCTCACACTTGCTGAATGTTTCATAGATGTCTTTGTCTTTCTCATACCTCTTTGTTTCTTTCAAAGCTTCGGGAAAAGGTGGTGTGGGTTCATAAGATGGAAAAGTGGGAGGATTTGCTACAGCTTCATGTTCCACTTCCTTCTCCTCAGCTCCAATCAACTCTTCAGCCCTCTTAGTTGCAATTTCAGTCTCTTTCAGCTCCTTGCCATTTCTCAATGTAATAGCGTTGGCTTGTTGCTTAGGATTCAACTCCGTTTGAGATGGAAGTTTTCCCGAATCCTTAGCTTCAAGTCTGCTCACTGCACTTGAAATTTGACTCACTTGACTTTCCAAATTCTGAATACTGGATTTGGTCTCTTGCTGGAATTGCACCATGTTTTGCTGCATAGTAGAAACATTAGAAGTTAGTGATCTAATCATTTCATCAGTTGACATATCATTCGAATTTGAGCTTTGGCCTTGAGGTTTGGCCAATGGTGCCCTATATTGCTGATATTGCTGCTGGCCTTGAGCATTTTGCTGTTGTTGTTGGTTCCCCTGGGAATTCCCATATCTCAAATTTGGATGATCCCTCCATCCTGGATTGTATGTATTCGAATATGGATCATATCTTCTCTGAGGACCTTGCCCTTGGAAACCCATTGCATTGGCCTGCTCATTCTGTTCCTCTTGTAATTGAGGACATGCATCAGTGGGATGTCCTGTGGAGGTGCATAAACCACAAGCATTCAGTTGTTGTGGATTCCTTGAGTTCACCATGAACTCACGCATCATAGAAGTCAAATCAGCTACTTGACTCTCTAACTCAGTTGTATTTGAATTTGCTGCATTCACCCGGCGCGTGGGAGTTCTCTGACTGAACTGCCTAGAATTCTCTGCTTGCTCTGCAATCAGCCTAGTTGCATCTCCTGGAGTCTTATTCACTAGCCCTCCACCACTTGCTGCATTCACCATCCTCAAATCATCATCTGTTAGACCTCCATAGAAGTATAGGATGAGGTCTTGATCGGAATACCCATGGTACGGACAACTAGCACACAATCTCTTGAATCTCTCCCAATACTCATACAAGGACTCATCTTCCTTCTGATCCACATTGCTGATAGCTTTCTTAAGGCTTGCAGAAATAGTGGCTGGGTAATACTTCTCTAAGAAACACTTCTTCAAACCTGCCCAATTTGTTATGCTCCCTGGGGGAAGATAGTAAAACCAATCCTTCGCTGCATCTTTGAGAGAAAAAGGAAATGCTCTCAACTGAATTTGCTCATCAGTCATCCCAATCGGTTTCATGCTAGTACATACCACATGAAATTCTGCCAGATGTTTATTTGGATCTTCACCCTTCATGCCATGGAATGCCGGCAATAGATGAATTAGACCAGATTTGATCTCAACATTAGCACCTTCCTCCAACTGCTGATATGCGATGCACAACGGCTGTTGGTTCAAGTTAGGAGCTGTTAGCTCTCTCAGTGTTCGATTTTCTGCCATCACTTCCTCTTCTTGAATGTTGAAGATGTATGTTGATTCACTGGGGTTTGTTCTTGCCTCTCTTCGCAACCTGGAAATATTTCTTTCAATTTCTGGATCAAACTGCAAAACTTCTTTGTTAGCAGAACGGGTACTTATCATACCCTAGCGAACAAACAAAGAAAAAAAAAATAGCTAAGAACAATCCTAAAATAAATTCTACTAAGATAAACAATTAAACGGTAACGCCTAAGTCCCCGGCAACGGCGCCAAAATTTGGTGTGCCTCAGTCGTATGCAACCAAAAATATCACAACTAAGCTAACTGCAAATAAACGTAGTTAGGGAAGTCGAGTTCGAATCCACAGGGAAAAAGGGACTAATAACTGGAAACCTAAGTGGAAATACTCTAGGACGGTAGTAACCTAAGTAACGAGGGGGATTTTCACGAGCAATGATGATAAATGAACTAAGTAAGAACAACGAACGTAATGAATAGGTAATCAATGAGAAGAACGGTCTTGGTTATGCGAAATCCACTAATGAACATACAAATTGATCATAGAAGTCTCCTCAATCAAGCTCTATTGAACACCTTGTTGTAGAATTCCTAGATTCTAAATTCTCATAAATAGTTAGAAATAGCAAAGCGCTCCTTTCTAACCCTTTCCAATGCACAATTCAAGACAAGCGCTCTAAATTATCCACAAGAAGAAAATAAACGGAGAAATCAACAAGGATTGAATAAATTAACACAAGCGGTCTGATTTCTTCAATAATATTATTCCCTCTTCAAGTTATCAACCAAAAGCATGCATCAATAACCTAAAGTTGCTACTTTGGAAAGATTAATTAGATGCAAGCGAATCCAATAATTCTAACCTAGCAATTGATTAAAGCAAATCATGAAATTAATTCAAGGAACAATATATATTCAATAGATATTAAGAGAAGAAAGATCTCACAATTCGTAGCTAAAAGCTTCAATCTTTAACCAAGAATCCGGAAGATTAAGCTTCCATGGATTCTAATTCCAAAACAAAGAATTCTGAAAATTCCAAGAAAACCCTAGAAAGCTTTTTTTTCTCAAGACTTAATTCTCCTTTTTTCTCACTTCAAACTTAATTAAAACTAAGCTATTTATATGTTTCTATATTTTAATAACATAACACAATAATAATAATAAAATAATATCCAAAACACGAGCCAAAACAAAGCCAAATTGCTGAAAATTAACCAAAACAGCCCGAATTTCTGCCAGAGCCGCTGCCAGCTGCTCTGGACCCGCTGGCAGCTGCTCTGGCAGCCCCTCACTCTGGTATACCCGCTGCCAGCGGCTCTGGCCAGCTGCCAGCGGCCCTGGCAGCGGTTCCTGCTGTTTTTGCCTTCTTTCCTTGCTTCTTCTTCTTGCTTTGCTTCACCTTTTCCTCAAGCTTTCTTCCTTGCTCTTCCATGCTCCATCACAACTCTCAAATCACGAGCCAAGGTCCATCCTTCTTACATAACTCTTCATTGGTTCCCGAGCTCACTCACTCACTTATACTCATAAATCCCGCCTTTTGCACATAAGTGAGATCACAGCCCAAAACTCACAAAAGCTAACAAAAGTACATATAAAGCATCAAAACACACCCTAAAATGCTTCTCTCAACCCATGATAAGAAGGCTTATCACGGTATGAAACCGATTATAGGTATATTGAACACAAGTCACGAAAGAAATTGCTTAAAGATGCCCCAGACGGTGTAAAGCGGCTGAGGGTCTATTGAATGCAATCCATGAGGAATTGCTTAAAGATGCCCCAGACGGTGTAAGACCGACTGTGGCCCTATCAAAATCAAGAAGAAGAAACCGACCAAGTCAGAACGGTACCTTAGTGAGACGAGCAAAGAAGCACTCAACCGGTAGCTGGACGTATTAGAGTTGAAGGCTGTTTGAAAGAAAGAGCAGTCGGGATCAGAATTCTCTCTTTTTCTCTCAAAGGAATTCTCTCAAAAATTTGCAAAAGTGTGGAATTAGAGAAGGGGGGTTCCTATTTATAAGGAAACCCAGAAGGCAAAGCGTCACCTCTCTTCATATTTGAATTCAAAAAAAAAAATAGAGGGAAGGAGATGAACCGTCGCCTTCCCAGAGCTCGGCACGTGTCACAGGTGCCACGTGGCAAGCCACGTGACGCCTGTGAGGGGCAAATGTTTGGGGTGAAATTACCCATTCCATGTGGCCCAATAGTAAGCTGACACGTGTCAGCCTCCTAAAGGCCCAATGTGATCCAATCGGAAGCTGACACGTGGCATATTAACCCTAATTGGGGGACAGCTCTTCTACTATAAATAGAGGAAAATCCTCATTTATTTTGCATTCATGTCCAGTCATAAATACAAAAAACACAATTATCGAGCAATATTAATTGCGGAATCTCCTGGAATCCGAGAGAACAGTTACTTTCCGCATCTTTATTCACTCAGACATATTCTAACTTGATTGTCGGAGGCGGAACTCCACCCAACCGGAGTCTCCGTGCTTTTGCAGGTACAGGCAGCCGGCTACCAGTTCTGGTGTTGTAACTCTCCCGCAGGACACATCAAAAGACCCCAAAACATAATCGAACATGAATTTATCTCTTATATGCAGTAGCTATGTGTAGTCGTCGCTCGAAGTGCGCCTACGTGAAGCACATGTGAATATGTTTGGCAATCTTAGGAAGTTGGATTTATATATAACGATAGGGGAAAAAAAGTAGGGAGTCGTCAACAAGTTTTTAAGGAACTTGTAAATCATTCATGGATCATTAAAGACAACCAAGAAAAGGGACAAATCGAAGGCAACAACAATTTCATTCATGAAGGTTACACCCCATTCACAATCCATGAGATTACTAACTCCATAGCTGGGATAATGGTACAAATTGAGTCATTGATGAGTGGCATTTATGCCATGATTTAGAGCTTATTTTGATGGTTTTTCCCCATGCTTGTAGCTTGTTTGTGCCCTCTTTTCTATCCTTAGACACCTTTCTTTATTTCCATTTCTTTCTTAGTGTTATCCCTCTTTATTGTCTATTATCTACCTTGGTTTCTTTTGTTCGTGTTTTGTAGGAAATCTCGATGTTAAGCTAAGGAGAGGAGGTTGATTTATGATGAGTTGTGCGACCACAGAAAGGACGCGCAAGGGCACGCAGCCTTGTATGCGGGCATACACAGTGAAGAAAATCAGAGCACAATGCAGTAGCAATGTGCACCTTCTGCGCGACCTTGGAGAGGGCGCGCAGCTCTATATGCGAGCGCGCATATAGATGGAGAGTAAAAACAGAAGTGAGGCAGGAAGTCTGCACGCCTACTGTGCGAATACAGGGAGGGCGCTTATCACAAGTGTGCGGGCGCTTATCACAAGTGTGCGGGCGCACAATCATCGTGCGCGGGCACGCGTCACTGGGTTCCATTTTTTGAACCCACATTATTAATTGCGGGCGCACAACACTTTGCGATGGCGCACATCTGGGTCGGTTTCTCCTCTTAAGCCTTTGTATAAATACCTTGTTCTTTCTCTCCTTAGATTAATCAGAAGGAGATTAGCTTAATTTAGGGTTTGATTAGCTTAATCTAGAGAGATCGAGAAATACTTTTAGCTTAAGCTTTGTAGAGAGAGAAAGTAAGATTTTCACCATTGTTGATGCTTGGATCTTGAAGAGGAAGATCATTTTTCTTGTAGAGATTCATCTTTAATCAATGAGCATTCTCTTACTCTTTTCGCTTTACTTTTGTTAATTGATTTTTCTTTTTCTTTGTTAATTGCTTAATAATCATGCTTTTGCGTGTTGATTTGATGATTAACTTGTTGATTGCAATTATTAGTGAGTAGTTTTCTTTGCTAAGGGTGTGGGGATGATGTAGTTGAAGAATGATCATGTTTTAGATCTTGAATTTGATTTGATTGTGATTAAAGTCTTTGTATGCTTGATGTTCTTCAATTCTCTTGCAAAGTGCACGTTGTTCGTGAATTGAGGGTGAATTGATGCTTGATGATGCGATAACAGACCTTGCTAGATTCATTTGTATCGATTTATGCTTGATTGTACCTTCTAATATATGGTTCTAATGCGATATCATAGAGGCTATGTTAGGAGAAACCTCTTGGCTCCTATAGGTGGTTAGATTGGACCTTATTTCGATATTCAAGTATGCTTAGTTCTCGATCAATTCAATTTCATGTCTATGTATGTTCAAGTGAATCTTACATCTACCTATTCCCCTTAGTACTTGCCATATTGATTTTACCTCGTATTTTTGTTGCTTTTAGTGTTTGTTGAACCGATTCTCATCTCTTCGAACTAGCTTAATTTGTGACAGTGATTGTATTGTTTGACCGTTCCCTGCGGATTGACCCTTAGCTTGCCATATACATGCATTTGGTTAGCCTAGGTTTATAAATTTTACTTGGTTTAGGGATTTAGGTAATGACGACCTATTTTTCCCTTTATCAGTCATGAACTCAATGTCGCTTGTATTGAACTCTACTCAATTCTTATAGCAACATGTATAAATTGCAACTCAAAAGACATACAAAACAATATTCAATTCGCTCCAAACTAATTAATCTAAGTCGGTTTGATATTTAATTTACACATACATCTAATTATTATGATCACTTGAATTAACACAACAAGATTAATATGAACCTAAAATGGTTGTCCAAATTATCTTATTAAGCGTGATTTTCAATTACATATTTCCAATCAAACATGCATTATAGGTGATCAAAAAAATAAATAGAATAAATCAAATAAGCATGCATAAAAATATTGGAAGCAACTCGAGAATAATTAAAAGCATCCTAAACAAGTAAACATGATACTAAATAACTATGGGAAAATCCCATTGTACCACTGCGGTATTGACTTTTCCCATTGATACACTCCTAAATTTTTTCCCTCCCACTGGTACACCTTGTTTGGTCTTTTTCCCAACCGTGACTAACACCGTCAAAAACTATTTAATTAAGTTAACTAATGAAGGAAAAGACAATAATTCCCCTTTTGAACATCTAATGTCTCGATTTGCGTGTCGAAAATTGTTCGATTAAAGTTTTGGGGTCATTTTAGCCCTTTATGGGTCTAAACCGAACTCGAAATTTTCAAAAAAGACCAAAGGTGTACCAGTGGAAAGGCAATAATTCAGGAGTGTATCAATTAGAAAAGTCAATACCACATTGGTACCAATGTGAATTTCCCAAAATTATTAATAAAACCTTAGGCATGATACTAATAATTAAAAATAGACCCTAAACATGATGCTAGAAAGAATAAATAATGTAAAATTAATTAAACAAAGGAATAATTAAATCTACTTACTTCGATTGCGAAACCTTACAACTACATCTTGAATAAACGGTTATTAGTAAACTTTTCACGCCATGAATAAACATTTAAATTGAGTTTAGATTGAAACCCTCAGAGTTTATGTTAAATTTTTTACGCCGTGGATCGTCGATAAAGGTTCAGGTGAAGTATTAATGTCTAAGAGCACTTGAAAAAGGAATTTTAAAAAGTTTCGAAGGATGGAGATTAAGAAAACAAGAGTAGTAGGGAGAAGATGAGCAGAAAACGGTGCCCATAACCCACGAAAGGCCATAGAATTTATAGAAATAAAACGGAAGAAAGATAAAAATTACATCGTCCAAATCAGAAAAATTGTCGCACCAGCTCAACTTCTATCGTGTTGCAGTATTTATGCCGTGTAGTGATAGAAACGTCGCTGAGCGATAGGAACTAGCGCAATGTGACAAAACTGTCGCCACTCGCCAAAATCCAAAATCCAATTCTTTCTCAAATTACTCTTTTGCGCGTTCTAATTGAGATAATTTATCTGTTTAAAACGAATTTTGAACACGTTTAAGACTTTTTTTGGGGGGGGTGGGATTATTGTGGTTTTATGTTTTTCTATTTATTTAAACAAAAATTAAACAAAATGATGTTTGGCTACATTGCTTAAGAAAACAAAATCTGAATAGTTTTTACAAAACAACACCAGAATAAAGGAAACCACCAAAAGTTGTTCATAGTTTTGGTTTTTGAATTCATCATTCCCCGCATCTTCCCGGAGTCTAATCTTCTTTCTTAATACGAGCAAGCAAAATATCTATTATTCTCATCTCTTTAACGTTATCAATATTATTATTTTAGAGAACGTATTATATTATCGATGATGATGGGCTGAGAAGTCGATGATTTGAACTAGTGCGGCAATGACATGTTTTACGTTCTTATTTTTCCACCATAGGATTGCTAATTTTTTTTGTTGTTATCCTTCCATTGCAATTGAATCTGCTGACTAATCTACGCTTTCTTTTGTGTTTTCACAATCCTCCCCTTTTCCTGTTAATTATTCATATTAATTTGAGTTTTTATATGTCAATTTTAAGCCCTAAAGGAAAGAATAAATAGGGCTAGCAAATGTCGATTGATGATAATTGTACAATGGATGTGATAAGAAAACAATGATGGTGGCCATCCTTGTGTATTAGTAGAGGCTAAACGGATATCCCATTTTTTTTAATTTTTATTTTGAGTAAATTTGTGGTTTCCTTAAGTTTTGAAAAAATCTTAAATCAAAACAGAAACTAGCTTTCTGTTTTTCAAAAACTCATAACACTAAAACCAAAATAGTGTCAAACGAGCCCTTAGAAGTTTGTTTTAAGTTCGGATTGCATTGTAAATTAGACAATTTTTAAAATTGGGTTTGGAGAATAAAAATAAGGATTAAAATAAATGGTTTGGGCTTATGATTAAAATAAATATGGGCTAGAAAAATTAAATTAAATTGATTTAGAAATAAAATCACGTACTCCTTTATTTCAACACTAAACCCAAACCAAATGACAATGGAAGGTTCCCTCATCATCGGGTTTCGGTCAGAGAGAGGTTTTTAGGTGACTACACTATGGCTAATTTGAAGGCTATGAAATGTGGTTATGGCCTGTGGGCTCCCTGTTGGTAAGAGAACCTCGTGGACTCATGAAAACCCTGGAATGAAATTCTATGCCTATAAGTTTTACAACCATGAGACTGATCAAAGGGGATGCAATTTTCTGGAGTGTATTGATGACGACATTTAGACTGGCAAAGGGATGTTGCTATTAACGTACCTTATTATAGAAAGGAACAAGGTAGCTACTAAGATTAGCATTTTGAAGGTTAGGCTTGGTTGTGCATGTTAAGCATGAGAAGCGTAGGTTATCTGAAGAATTGGTGAAAGGGAAGAATGAAGAAAAAGGAAAAAGAAAAATACACTTTAATAATCCCAACTATGGGCGATTTACTTCTAGTAATCCCAACTAAAGTTTATTTTTAATAATCCCAACTATTCTATGCGTTTGCCTCCAATGGTCCCAATGACCGGTTACCTGCTGAAGGTATTTTTATTTTTTATTTTTATTTTATTTTTATTTTTTTGGTTTAATAGCCACGTGTGATTGGTCCAAAAATTTTTTAAAAAATAAAAACATATAAATAAAAACAAAAAATTGGATTGGTCCTAATCCGTTTTTTCACCCTAGATCCAAATCCGATCCGGATCCGTTGAGTATGGAAAAGGAGGATCCATATCCATATCCGTTGGATCCCACAGATCTAGGTCCAAAATGGATCTTCCACATTGTACCCTTTTTATTAATAAAAAAATCTAGTTTCAATTAAAACAACGATTTAACTAACTTTCATCAACATTTAGAATCAATTTTAGTAACTTTTTAAAGATAAGATCATTAACACGACATAACCAACACAATATAATCAACCACAATTTACAACTAACTAAAATGACAAAACGAAAATTAATAAAACTAAATAGAAAGTAAAACTTTAGAAACTTAAACAAACATACTTGAGAAGAAATGAACAACGAGCAACAAAAAATCCACTCATTTGAATTATACACTAACAACTAAGTAAGCATTAATATAACCCAATGTCCATACATAAAGTTAAGAATCTAAATTATAGAGTTTAAGTAAACTACTGGAGTGATGGAATCACGGTCGCCGGAGAGGGTGAAGCCGCTAGAGTTACTTGTAGTGGATCTGCTAGAGTTACTTGTGGTAGAGTTGCTGGACTGTTAGAGTATACTGCTGCCGTTTGGGAGAGACATGGAGTGAGGAGAGAGAGTTTGAGAGTTTTGTGAGAGTTAGGGTTTGGGGGTTTTGTAGAGTTAGAGTTAGAGGTAGATTTTTGTATCTTGTGGGTTGGGCTTATAGAGTTGTAGTTTAAATATTTTTTTAAAAAAAAGGGTAAACGAATCTAGATACGGGTATTTGGGTTAGACTCGTATCCAAATCCGTTTTTTAGTTCAGGATCCGTATCCGACCCGGATCTGTCGATTCCAGTTTTACAAGATCCATATCCGTGAAAAACGGATATGGATTCACGGATCTGGGTCGGATACAAATCCATTGCCATCCCTACTCGCAAACAACAACAACAATAATAGCTCCACAACCACCACAACCGTCGCATCTCAACCACAATGCCAATTTACAGCAGCAACTACGCAAATTCCGGCCACCATAGCAGCATAAAAACATAGCAAAGTACAAATTCAAAGTGGAAAAATGTCGGGGTGGGCTGGGTGGGTCGTTTTAGGGGTCGGGGGTAGGTCGGATGGTTAGTAAAGGGTCGGCCGGCCATTTTCGGTGGTTAAGGGAGGGTGGCCGACCGGTTTGCGGCGAGGTTAGGGGGAGTGGTTAGGGTTTTTGGTGAGGTTAGGGGGTGGGAAGAGGTGGCTGGGAATTTTTATTTATTTATTTATATTTTTTTATTTTTTTTAATTATTAAATATTTTGGACCTATCACTTGTTGACATGTGTCATGATACTTGTTATAACAGGTTGTTGACTTGGTATTGACCCGTTAGGACTATTGGAGGCAAACTGATAACATAGTTGAGATTATTAAAAAATAAACCTCAGTTGGGATTATTAGAAGTAAATCACCCATAGTTGGGATTATTTAAATGTATTTTTCCAAAGGAAAATCAAATACAAAAGAATGTTGTGATTCAAGATAACTAGCTACTTTGTATTTGTGTTATTGTTTTTTTTTTTTTTTTTTTCAATTTCATTAAATGAAACTATTTTGGTAGAGTAGTAAAGAATGGTAGGTTATTTGGTCAATTTGGGGATGCTTTTGATTTAAATTAGTATGTATTGTGAACCATATGAGGTTACTGAAGTAATGATCTTTATTTTGTGATTGTTTAATTATTCACCTTTATTTTGTTTACTCAATGACCAAAATTTAGTGGTGAATTCAATGATAAAAACAACCATTATTAAAAACATCAGTGAATTCAATGGTCAAAAGTACCATTACAAACATACTTTCCACATAATCAAAGTTTACAACTTTGTCATTGTTACACCCAAAAATCAGATTTTTGACTTTTATTGACTTTTTCTCGACTTTGACCAAGTAAGTTGGACCTTAGAGTCAGTGAAGGATTTTGGGCTAAACGAACAGGAATGTAATCAAAGTCTGTTTGATTATTTCTAAAGGCCCGATGTGAAAAGAACCGGCTTGGAGGTAAAGTGGATAATTTGATTTTCAAAGAGAGTTGTCGCCAAGAAGTATAACTGCAAAAAAGTAATCGGAGTAAGCCATAACCGCTCCAATTTGCCAATAAATAGAAGTACGAAGATTGAAGGAAGGACATAAGTAAATCAATCAACAATAAGCATTTCATTTTTTAAAGCTTTTTTCTTAGCTTTCTTAGTTTCTCTTAGCTTAGTAGCCAAGCGATAACATAGTTTCTCTTAGCTTGAATTGAAGATTGTTCATCCTTTCTAATTGTATGATCATGAAGGTAACCTCTCCTTTAACTTATATAATTGTGGACCTGACTCTATCCTTTAATTAATGAAATGCATTTATATCTTTTGGCATATGTTTATCTACTCGTTTCTTTAAGCAATCTAATTAGTTTTACTTTCTTGGAAAATCTTCCTTATTGTTTATTTTGTTACGTTAGCAAGGTTATCAATCTTTGAAACCGGTAAGTCGAGGGGCAACCCCTAATACTCTAGAACAAGATAGGGTATTTGACTTGTTGGTAAAGAACAATATAATATTTGCCTCAACAAGATATTAATGAAACTCTGAACGCTCTAATGTTGCTTTATATAAAAGTGTAGCAATCGAAGTAGTTACAAGGCTTGAACCTTTAGTAAAAAGACATAACCAACTCAATGAGAAGTTGATGAATGTTTTAACTGCTTTAGGTAGTGGGATACTAAAATAAATCAAAGGGAATATGTCCCTATGGGATACCCTTGAGTAGAAAATATGACTAGACCTCATGCAAATCCGCCTCCTCTATCAGTTCCAAGATAAATCCCTCCTATTAGTTTTGATGAGGGGTATCGAGTTCAAGGGAGAGTCAATGGTTCAAGACTAGGTTATGAGTCAGGTTATAACCATAATGGTCAGGGTCCATCTTCCTCATATTTTCCCCCACATGTTACTATACTTGCATTACCCTCTTTAATGGGAAATATACCTCATTTGGGTGCAGAGATTGGTGTCAGTTATGCCAATTATGGTATAGGAAACCTACCAGATACAACATGCCACACACAAGTTGCTGCATCTGTACAAAGGGTGCCCTCTCAGCCTATTGGCATGAATGGTCCACAATCTCCTACACAACTCGGGAATTAGAACCAACATCCATATGGATGTCCAAACTCTGGTCACCCTATAAAAGGTTCTTTGTGGAATCAGGGCCAGGCTAGTGGTCTATATGGAGAAAGATATCCAGCGATGCCTCAACCCAATCATAACACTCCAAGAGGGGCAAACGCTGGATATAGGGGTTTCCATAATATTAAAGGGAATTAACATAATCCTTTCCATATGCAGGATTAGGGGTGTACACCGGTCCAAAACCGGACCGGACCTGGACTGGGACCTGAATTAGTGATTTTTGAGGACCGGAGACCGGACTTGAATCAACAGGTCCGGTTCCGGGTCAGACCTAAAAATTCAGGTCCGGTCCGGATTTAGACCTGAAAAGACCTGAATTTGTATATTTTTCGTTTTTTTCTTTATTCAAGCCAAATTTTCTACAAAAAGCATCAACGAACCAAATTTACATCGAAATGGGGTAATTGACCCTTTGGACCGGAAACAATACTATCAACTTGTCAATACAAATCTAACCTAAACACTAATAAGTACACCCCTAAGTACAACAATCCTCCTTGATACAGCAAGTCTCAGTACCAGGAATTCAAGCATAAGCTAGCTAGCTAGCCTGAAGCATCGCCTTAACCCTCTACCACCCTCTACCACCCACCCCAGCTCACCCCTTAACCACCTTAACCCAGACACCGTAACCCCAACAACCCAGACCCACCGATACCCACCTAGAACCCAGAAAAACGAAAAAATTGAAAAAAAAACCCCACCACCGTCGCGACGTCCACCGCACCCACAACCCAGAAAAAAAAAACAGAAAATAAAAACCCAGATTTCGGATTCCACACATACATCCGAAAAAAAAAAACGAACAAAAAAATCAAGAAAAAACAAATTATACATATAATTAGTCAGAAAATCTGAGACAAAAAAAAAAACAGAAAATTCCGAAAAAATAGATCTACAAACTTACATTACAATATTTATAATTTTACATTACAATTTCATTAAAAAAAGATAATTATAATCGTAAATTATGTGAAAAATAAAACTAGATCTACATACTAACCTATATCAATCTAGATCTAAATTACAAACAAACTCTGGTGATGGAAGATGGTGGATGACGGTGGACGACGGGGCCTCGATGGTGGACGGTAGTGCTCAAATCCACAATACTGGAGCCTGGAAGAGAGAGAAGAGGAGAGGAAGAGAGAGGACTAGAGGAGCTGAGGACTAAGGAAGTGAGGAGAGGCGAGAGAAAAGGTGAGATTGAGAATCAGAGAAGATGAGAGGAAGGTGAGATTGAGAATTAGAGAAGAGGAGATCAAGAGAGGAAGAGAGCGAATCAGAGAGAATCAAAGAAGAGGGGGCGCTGAAGTATTAGGTATTTAGGTTTAGGCTTTTATATATAAAAAAAAAAAAAAAAAAAAAATCCGGGTTTCAGGTCCGGACCTGAAAATCCCGGTTTTGGACCTGATCCGGACCGGAACCGGAAACCTTGAATTTTAAGGACCGAGACCGGACCTGAATCTACAGGTTCGGATCAGGTCCGGTCCCAACAGGTCCGGTTCAGGTCGGTTTTCAGGTCTAGTCCTATTTATGTACACCCCTATGCAGGATACACCTTATTAGCCTAATGGACCAATGCATGGTCAACTTCCATATATGGGACATGAGCCCCTACTTAGATAATTGGAGGAGATGATTCAGAGGGCCATAAGTCAAAATGGTGGATATGTTAGAAGGGGAAGCTGTAGTCCATATCCAGAATGGATTGATAGGATGTACCTATTCTCAAGAGGGTTCAAAGTTCCTGTATTCTCCCCTCTATTCTTTGGCGATAGCACTATGTTTGCTGAGGAACACTTAGTTAGATTTAACTGTCAGTGCAGAGAGGCGGCAGATAATGAATTCCTTAATCTTAGGATGTTTTTCATTTCTCTTATTAGCACTGAATTCTCTTGGTTCACTCACTTACCACCTAACTCAATTAAAAATTGGCGGGATATGCAAACACAATTCCTTCACCATTTTACTTGAGTTGAAGCAGGGGTCACTATAGGTGATTTGACTAAGATTGTGCAGGAAAAAGGAGAACCAGTAGAAGATTACATTCATAGATTTAAAAATGCTAAAATTTGATGTCACTTAAACATACTTGAATTAGAGGTTGTGTCCATTGTCCAAAAGGGTCTATCTTTTCCCTTTAGGAAGAAGTTTAAAGGGGAATATTTCCCTTATTTTGTTACACTGTCTAGTGCTGTGATAGCTTATGAAAGGTGTCTAGAAGAAGAGTTTAGGTCTAAACATAAGTATTATGCTAGCATGGCCGAAGAGTGTGATCAGGAAGAAGATATGTACGAGGTAGCAATAGCCGAGTTTGTGCAAGGTCCTTCATTTAAGTGTCCACCTCTAATTAACAAGAAGTTCTCTTTTAAGAAATACCTAAAATCTGATCAGAAGAGGGAGTAAACCCTTGATATTAGGAGGTGTGATGAAATCTTTAAATGGTTATTGAGTCATAAAAAGATTAAGTTAGCAGGCAGACACAAGACTAGAAGTCCTGAAGAGGTTAAAGGAAAGAACTACTGCAAATGGCAAGATTCTTTTACTCATAAGACTAGCGATTGCATAATATTTCGAAATAAGATTCCAGATGAAATAGATAAAAGCCACATAAATTTCCCTTATGAGAAAGTTAGCTCTTGTGAATTAGAGTTAGAGTCTGCATTAGAATCTGAAGTGTATGAAATGAATTATTTCATGGTAAGTGCTAGCATGGATATCATGTAGGACAGCATACAAAAGCTAAAAGAGGTTACTATTGCAGTTAGATTGTATGAATGGCTGGTCAAGGAAGGATTAATCGTATCACCACAATGCTAGGATGTTGACTATGAAGATATGATGATATGTAGAGGGCACTTCAGTTCTGTTCATGCCACTATGAGTGTTTGGCTTTCAAAGGGTTTCTGAACAAAAATATCAGAACAAATGCAGTGAGGATCTCAGAGCAAGTATATCTAGCGATGAACCTTGCAGAGTATAACCCTAAAGGAAAAAAAGACAAAACCAAGTTATAAGAAATTGATCAAGAGACTCAGAGTTCACCTGACAAGACAAGAAATCATAAGTAGAAAGCACAGTCTTACAAAGAAGTATTTTAGTTGTTTCCTATACAGATTAAGGCAGTAGAGGGACTTAAGAATTTGCGGCACAATCTTTGTCATTCTTGTGCAGAACTGTTACATTTTGAATTGGTCAGGACGAAGACTATTCAAAATGATCTTGATTGGGTACCTAGACACCAAAGAACTCATCATTAGAAAAGAGACATATTTTGATAATCTTACTACTTCTGTGATGAATAGGCTAGGTTATTACAAGGTGAATGAAGGAAAGAAGAATTTTGATAGACCTTTGTCCATGCCCAAATAAGAAGAACATGTGATCAAGAAAAGAAGGATAGAAGAAGTGTTAAAAGAGATAGTGATAAAAAATGAAAATGTGAAGCTTAAGGAGAAAAGGAAATCCATTAAAAATACGAAATTAGTCCGAAGGAGTCTAAGAAACCAAATTCAAGCGATGACAGTTTAGTTAGATGAAGATGCCTTACAAAAGGGATTCCTAAGAATCATTCCTTCACAAGTTGTTCGGCCTGAAGTTGACACAGTGATTGAACAACCAATGGATGGTTAAAAGTCTACTGAGATGCCTAGTAATGATATATCCAGAATCATCCTATAGTGAAAGAATTGATGGAGAGCATCCCAAAAAAAGATCAAAATCTAGAAACTCATAAGGAATAAAGCTTAGGTGATGATTTGATGGCCACATATCAACCTGCATTTGAGTCAGTAGACTATGATCTAGAAGGTTTTGATTTGAAGTTTCAAAGTCAAATTTGGAGTTTTTGTCAAAGTATCCTGTTTTGGGGTTTTTTGAGTCCTTCGGGAGAGTTACAATATCAAGATTGGATTCCGGGCGCCTGTACTTGCAAAACAACGAAGACTCTGGTTGGTGGGAGTTCCGCCTCCGACGATCAAGTTAGAACGTGTCCGGATGTAAAAAAAAGTGCGGAATGTAAATGGGATCAGGTTCCTCTTAGGAGAAGAATGATCATCCGGCTATAGCAAACAACCTCAATATCCGAGTGTAAACGCTCAAGTGTGTTTAATTTTGCAATTAATGCTCTCACTGAATGTTTGTGTATATTGTTCCCCAAGCGGGAACATCTCCTTTTTATAGGGTCTCGAAGTACATGCCCAGTCCTAGGTTACGGAAACCTAAGACTGATTGGGCTGCCTAGGAGTTTGGGACTTGAAGGCAGCCATTCCTAGTTAGATATCTGTCTGCCACATGTCATGCCCTAATTAGTCCAATTTGGACCCTTCACTGAGTGACACGTGGCGAACTCTGGTTGGACCACGTGGATGACATGTGGAGGGTCTTGATTGGCCCACGTGACGGGGTAAAAATCCCCTAATCATTTGCCCCTCACAGGGGTGATGTGGCTTGCAACGTGGCGCCTGTGACAGGTGTCACATGCGGATTGGAGGACGGTTTTTAACGTTTTCCCTCTTTATTTATTTATTATTATTATTTTGAATTTCAGGGATGCCCCGCCTTGTTATCGTGAGAGCCTTATTCCGAGAGCTAATTAACATTAAAGTTCGAGGACAGACTTCCGTTTTAGGGGGAGTAGATGTAATACCCCAAATTTTTGAGTATATTTAATCAACGATTTTTCTAGAATAAAATTTTTAAATTTATAATTATTTTCAAATTTATATGTTAAAGTAAATTTTTTTTTAATAATTATTATTTTTATTTTCGGATTTATTAAAAAAAAAAAAAACTGATTTTTGATAAATTCCAGAAACTGATTTCAGTATGTAATTCAATCCCATTTCATTTGAAAGCTAACTTTATCTAAAAATTTGAATTTTAATCTTATCATAGTTAGTTACATCAATCTATCTCAAACCTCAATCTCACCCAAATTTCCACCTTATAAATTGTTTGACAGTGAGAAGAGGGGGGGGGGGGGCACAAAAACTACTCTTCTTCTTCCACCCTTCATCTCCATTAATTGATAGGTATGAGAGCTCAATTAACTCATAATTCCTTCTTTATTTAGATGACTTTAACTAGTCAATTAAGCTTCAATTTTATGACTAGTAATCTTTAATTAACACCATTGCTAAACCCGTAACTCCGTCGACGAACCCGACTTTTTGGCACTCAAATTGAATCCGTCTCTTGTCTCCATCTTAGACCACCATAGCTTCAACCCATACCGTCAACACCGTTGCCGTATTAGCATACCCTCTTCTGAAATTGCCAAATTCACCAAACTGCTCTTAGTATATATCCTTTTTCTAAAAAATAAAAATAATGACAGATAAGTGAGTAATAATAAAGGGGTGAAGGGGGGAAGCAAGTTATCATACCTAAATTGTTGGTTGCAATCCCGTAGAAATGGTGGTGGAGTTTCATACCATTTCATTGAAAGAGTTAGTTGACTTCAATAAAATAGGAGAGAGAGGGGAGCACTACTGATTTCCTTACCATTTACATATTCCATACCATTTGGTTACTGATTTCCTTTCCTTTTCATTTCGTTTTTTTTATTAAAAAAAAAATAAAAATCTTTCATACTACATATGTAAACAAGTTGGAGGGGCATAGTGTATAGTATTACTGACTTAGTATTATTTTTTGTTTATTTGTAGACGGAGGCTATTAGGTGAAAGTTTCGGAGGTTACTTACCTTGAGATTTACGCGCAACTCAAGGTAATTTTCAATGTCCATCATCTTTAGAATCCCGTTAGGAAATTGCTTTAAATTATTGTGTGCCAACTATGTGCTTACGTAATTATATGTGATGAGCGTGTTACCGTATGATATTATGGAATTATATTTTATACTAGTTTTCTATATTTTGTGTACTAGTAAAAGTATTTTCGAAAATTTGATTAATTAGTATCGTATGAGTTTTAATATAAAAAAAAAAAACTTGGGAATGGAATAATTGATTATATTGGATTGATGGTCTCCAAGGCCTATTGGGAAACAAGTTGTAACTAGTGTGTCATATAGAATGACTATGTTCTAATAATACTGAAATTAAAACATTGTTACTTGGGATTAAATTGGTTTGTGCAATACTTGTGTGCAATGTGATCGAACAATTTAATATATTAATTGTACATTAAATTAAGAAGGGAAATGAAACCCGAAAGGGTGAAGAACATGTTGCCCACTAGTAGTTATGGTTGCTACTAGTTGGTTTAAATTAACATATTTTGCTGTTTAGTCTTCCTCCTAATCAATGGGTATTAGTGAGGGGTGTGCACACTAGGGACATTTTGTTTAATTTATGGCCATTTGGGGTTACGCGCGACCCTATGTAAAGTAGGTGGTGACAGGGACTAGTCCCAGCTTACTGGCGTTCTCTTTCCCTTTTTAAACTAAAGGAATAAATTTTTATGTGACAACTTGATTTTTGCTTAGTATTATAATGTCGATGAAATTGTGCTGTGTAAAATGTTTTTGGAATTAAAATTATGTATTTTACGGGATGTAGTGCCTGATGAGAGATCCAAGGCTCAGAAGTTTGAAGATGGATTGACTTTTAGGATCCAAAAGAAGGTGATTGGGGTTGGTACTGCTGCTACCTATAAGGAGGCCTATGATAGAGCTTGCAATATCGAAAGGATTTCAAAGCGTGAGCAGGAGGTCAAGGATAGGCACAAGAGGAAGGGGAATGGTGAGAGCTCATCGAACCATCAAGGATATGATAAGAGACCACGCCACGGGGGTAATAACAATGGGAATGGTTTAAATGGTAAGCAGGGAGGCCGTAATAATAATAATCAAAGCAATAACAACCGGGGCCAGGGACAATAGAATCAGCAAGGATCTCACAATCGACCATGTCATAAATGTGACAAGAGCCATCCAGGACACAATTACAATGGAGATTTGCTTACTTGCTCTGAATGTGGGGAGGTTGGTCACAAGAAATTTGAGTGTCCAAAGAAGCATAATGGCAATAATCAAGCTCAGAGGCAAGGTAACAACAATGGCAATAATGAAGGTGGTTATGGGAGGAACTCAAACTACAACAACCGCTTCAATAACAATAATTCTCAGGGCCAAAATGGCAATGCTCAAGGAGGGAATGGCCAAAACAACAACAACAATGGCAGAGGAAGCAACCACAATGGAAATGGTAGGACAAGTAATGGAAGAATCTATGTCATGAACCAGAGCAAGATTGACTCCAATGCTAACGTTGTGACGGGTACTTTTCTCGTGAACTCAAAACCTGCTTACTTACTTTTTGATTCTGGGGCATCTCATTCTTTTGTAGCCACTTCTTTTGTGAATAAACATACTTTAAAACCTTCATTTTTGTATCAAACCAACATAACAATTCCGTCTAGGGAGGTAGTTCCTTGTAAATCCATATGCCAAGGCATTCCAGTTAACATTGCTGGAACTGAGTTGCTTGCATACCTTATTCAGTTTGACTTAACTGACTTTGATGTAATATTGGGAATGAATTGGCTTAGCAAGTACAAGGCTAGAATTGAGTGTCATACCCAAAAGGTGTCTCTTAGGGGACCAAGGGGGAATAAAATCTCTTACTAGGGAGTTGTGTCTAAACTAAGGAGCAATATTGTGTCTACCATGACTTTCCATTCTTATATCCCTAAGGGCTACCCTATTTATTTATTCCATGTGCAAGATGTGAGTGTATAAGAGAAGTCCATAGATCACATTCCAGTGGTGAGAGAGTTCCAAGATGTGTTTCCAGACGAAATCCCAGGCATGCCACCGATAAGGGAGATGGATTTCAAAATAGATTTAGTGCCTGAGACTGGAGCTATTTCTAAGGCACCATATAGAATGGCACTAGTACAGATGAAAGAGCTGAAGGTACAGTTGGAAGAGTTGTTGGAGAAGGGTTATATAAGGCCAAGTGTCTCACCGTGGGGAGCACCGGTTTTGTTTGTGAGGAAGAAGGACGGAACCTTAAGGTTGTGTATTGACTACTGAGAGTTGAATAATGTCACTATAAAGAATAAATATCCATTACCCAGGATTGAGGACTTGTTTGATCAGCTTAAAGGTGCTGACATCTTTTCAAAGATTGACTTGAGGACGGGATACCATCAGTTGAGGATTGATGAGGAAGATATACCAAAGACAGCCTTTTGCACGAGATACGAACATCATGATTTCATTGTTATGCCTTTTGGACTCACTAATGCGCCGATAACTTTTATGGATCTCATGAGTAGAACTTTTCAGCCATATTTGGATAAGTTTGTGGTGGTGTTCGTAGATGATATTTTGGTGTACTCGAGGGATAGAGAAGAGCACGAAGGACATCTAAGAAAAGTTTTGGAGATTCTTAAAGAAAAGAGGTTGTATGCCAAATTTTCAAAATGTGAATTTTGGCTAGAAAAGGTAGCATTTCTAGGCCATGTGATCTCAAAAAAAGGAGTTGCGGTGGACCCATCTAAGATCCGGGCTGTTTCTGATTGGCCAAGACCAACAAGTGTGACTGAAGTAAGGATTTTCTTAGGGCTTGCTGGATACTATAGGAGATTCATGCAAGACTTTTCGAGGATAGATCAACCTTTAACAAATTTGATGAAGAAAACTACTAAGTTCCAGTGGGATGAGAAGTGTGTGCAATCTTTCCAAGAATTGAAGCGAAGACTTACCTCAGCACTAGTCTTAACTTTACCATCAGGGACTGAAGGGTTTGAAGTTTCTAGTGACGCATCTAAGAATGGATTTGGGGAACAAGTTGTAACTAGTGTGTCATGTAGAATGACTATATTCTAATAATATTGATATTAAAACAGTGTACTTGGGATTAAATTGGTTTGTGCAATACTTGTGTGCAATGAGATTGGACAATTTAATCTATTAATTGCACATTAAATTAAGAAGGGAAATGAAACCCAAAAGGGTGAAGAACAGGTTGCCCACTAGTAGTTATGGTTGCTACTAGTTGGTTTAAATTAACATATTTTGCTGTTTAGTCTTCCTCCTAATCAATAGGTGTTAGTGAGGGGTGTGCACACTAGGCACATTCTGTTTAATTTATGGCCATTTGGGGTTACGCGCGACCCTCTGTAAAGTAGGTGGTGACAGGGACTAGTCCCGGCTTACTGGCGTTCTCTTTCCCTTTTTAAACTAAAGGAATAAATTTTTATGTGTCAATTTGATTTTGGCTTAGTATTATAATGTCTATGAAATTGTGTTGTGTAAAATATTTTTCGAACTAAAATTATGTATTTTACGGGATGGAGTTGGAATTACTCAGTTTATCTGATTTTGGGAGTTTTTCTCTCTTTCCTTGTTTCTGATTTATTTTGCAGGTTGGTAAAAGGGTACTCAGTTACGTGCGAGGAGACGTTAGAATAATCACGTAGCTAAGGCAATTTAGATTTATTCCGAACTTATTTATTTTCTTTTTAATTAATGTTTTTAAAATGTTTTACAGCTTGGATGTAACGACTATTTTATTTCATAAGAATTTCTATGATTCTCCATAACCCAAACCTTTTATTAACTTTAGGAGAATACATGTTCCAATTCCTACATACAATGCTTCACTTAATCCCACAATGGATTTCTTGAGCTTTCTTTCAAATCTAGCATTATTTAGAATTACAAAACCCTTAGACTATTTCCATAGTCTCTTCCAAAATCCCATTTTAGGAAGGTGGTTTCATTATCTACTTTTCCATATTTCATATGCGCAATTTTGCTAGAATAATCACGAAAAGATTAAGCATTCCGATTGGTGAATAAGTTTTTATTAAAATCAACGCCGTGAATTAATAGTATCCTTTTCAACCAATCTAGCTATGTATGCTTATGCATTTCCACATTTGTCAGTTTTCTCCTTGAAAACTTATTTGCGATTGATGGGTCTTTCACCCTTCATGCAAATGAATCAAGTTTCAAACATGATTTACAAACATGGAGTCTAATTCGGATTTTATGGCCTCTAACCATTATTCGAAATTTGGATTTGTCGTAGCTAATTTACAAGACACTATTCCCTCACCATCCAATGGTAAATAGTATGCTTGTAAGTCTTAGGTTTATTTCTAACTTAATAGAAATTTATAGGATTCAATCCAAGCCTTTGGTGAATTCTATACCTATACGGGGTAATTGCATCAAACACTGAGTTTCAAGGTGCTTTTAAAGCCCTTTGATTATATTGACCTTACTCCACCACTTCTAAAATTTTGTAAGGATTGAATTCTCATTTAAGGCACTTATGAAGTCCTTTGAGTATTCTTGATCAATCACTCTCATGAAGCCCTTCTAAAGTCTTTTGAGATTCGCAGTTTAAGTTTGTTGCTAATCTCGATGGTCATCAAGTTCATTTTCCTCCTACTTGTCGTTTCGGAAATGTGTTACTTTCCAGAAAGACACCACTTAGAGCAAAAAATACTATGTTCTCAATTAGGTTGTGGAAGTAATGCCCATAGTCTCACTTGAATACTTACAAAGAGTCATGTATATTGTCTTTGGGTAAAAGTTCATTTTGAAACAAATAGTTAGCTCCTTCTCAAGCTACCTTAGCCTTTATTGATCCACTTAGCTCCCACTGAGCCAATGAACTCCCATTGAGCTAAGAGCCCTTGACATATACTTGAAAAGACGGTAGAAACTATTTCTATCCATAATTGAATATGGTGTCCTTTCTTAGCTTCGACAATTTTTTTATTTAGTGTAACATTAGTCATTTGTGCAAATCTTTAAGAACTTTATAGGAAGAGATGTGATCCATCATCATTCGAGTCATTTCCAAATGGCATCGAGGTCTTCGTCAAGACATACTATATTCTTTGTGGAGCTCATTATGAAATTTCAGTTTCATAACTTTCATATGATCACTCTTGCTCAAGCAAACATTGCTCGATCTAATATAGACGTTTTGATATCTTGCCAAGTCGATTCCATACTTCACTGAACATTTGAGCTACTCAAGGTCCAGTTTGTTCACATTTGATGAATGTAGCCACATTCTTTCAAATTCTTGTGAGATGTTGAAGTAATGGAATCCTCTTTAGCTTTTGGAGTCAATTTTCTATGCCAAGCACAATAGCTCCTTTCATTGTCGATTTAAACAAGTAAGATTTGCTTGTTTTAGAATGATTCCGAATCGATCAACTATCAAGAGTCTATCTAATAGAGCCTTGAGTACGTTCTTGTCCATGTGACATTGCTAAAGATGTTTGGAACACAAATCATGTCCATGACTTGAACCTTAGCTTGTGAGTTTTCATATTAGGGAAATGTTTGTTTATAATCTAGAATTCTTGACTCATCCTTAGACAACCATGCCATTCAAATAAAACCTACAACTATTGCTCTTTTATTTTGAATGTGAGTCTTTCCGTATGTAAACGAATCGTTTGCTGATTATGGAACACAATAACCATTATTCGTTCTAGCCTTGGCTTAAAAGGACTTTAAACAAAACAAATGACCTTACAACTGATGTAGCACTACTTGCTTCATTCTAAGCTTGTAAGTTAATAACTTAGCTTGAATTCAATGGTTTGAGGTCACTTTCAAAGTGGAACACTCAAGTAGTATCCAATACTTGTGAAGATAACGAATTGCTAAGTTAAACACAATAACATGAACTCATGGGTAGAAAAGGAATCTTATTCCTTTGTTCCTTGTTTTCTATATTTCTTATCATACACCATCTCATAATTTTAAGAACCATTTCTTTAAGTGCCTTGACTTTTACACTTTGTTAGGCATAATTAAGCATCTAATGCGCCGTGAAACAAAGTTCCATCTTTTCCTTCAATTCGTACTTGAACTACTACATCAATGAGTCCTACTCATTAATGTATGAAGCGAAAACATATGTTGGTTGTCAACTATTGACAATTTGAGTTTTTCAACTCAATATTTCATGTTCATCAAAAGTACCTAGTATTTTGAATACATGATATCCAACCGTCCTTTCGGACTTTAGTTATAAAAGTCAATTATGAGACATTGTATTTTAGAAATGCCTTTTCTTGAGAACCATTCTCAAAAGTTTTCATTTACCAATCATTGAAAACAATATAATTTGATTTAGAATTCTACAAATATGAGTTCAAAGTATAACCATTTATCAAGTTCATAACATAATAAGTTTGAAATTCAAAGCATACATGCATACTTTCAATCTTACTACGCATCTTATCCACGCATTAAAATTTGTCCCTTCTAGGCGAGAATAAAACGATTCCAAGATCCCAAAAATCAGAAAGTGATTAAGAATGCTTTGGCTTGTCTTAACACTTAATATTTTAAGGTAATAAATCCAATTGCTAATAGCTTTAAGCTACTCTTGTTTCAATAAAACGTCGCATCTAATGCTTCCATGACATTTTATCTCCATTGCCACGACATCTAAGGACTCCTTACTAATATTGTTGAGCTTAACCATGACCAACTTGTATACCTAGTATACCTTACGTTCCTAGGGAAGTAGTGATGCCTCGCTTTGGCGTAGCCCATCACTACACGCATTAGTTCGGTAAGCGTTGTTCTTCAAATGGCAAATTTGGCTCAATATTATAGTGACCTAGGGTTTCTATGTTGGTTGATTTAAGTGAACTTAATTAATCATCGCAACATTTGAAATCCTAAACATGCATCTATCATACCATTCAATCATATATAAACTCAATTAAATATATAGAACATAAGTAAAAGATGCATTTTGCAACTAGCACGACCCATTGTGTCTTCAAATCTCCATGGGTCTTTGATGCAACTTCTTGGCTTGTCTTCTTAGAAACGCCGTCTTCGAGACATCTCCACCAGATATGAAACTACTAGTTACTATAACTAGGATTAATCTAAATATTAAGGTAAAAAAATATGCAACGGCACGCAGACCGTATTTAGATGTACAAAAATACATGACGGATCGCAGTCCGTATTTACTATCCTAGTCGGGCCCCACTAGTTGCCAATTTCACAAAACCTGTGATACAGTATAAATTCCATTCATCCATTTACTATGTGTGAATGACCCATGCATTTTACAACAAAAAACAAGTAACAATGCATAACACGCGCAAACTAGTAACTAACTTAGGTGGTTAATCCAATTAACACGCCTAATTAAAACTAGTTAAAGTTGTTTAACATTATGTGATCAAACGCAATAAATTAGCTCAAGCAATTAACGAATCTCCCACTAAATTCCGCACCCAACTTAATTAATCCAATTAATTAAGCCGGTTAACCCATATTTTGCCAAATTATTTTGCAAATGCCGGCAAAACCGAGGCCTAGCCTTGTTAAAATTATCGAGTGATTAAAACGACAAAATAGCAAATACATAGCCTAACGATGCATTATGATCCCTAAGTGCTTAGCACTAAGGCTTGAGGTGCCTTGCGTCGCCGCGCTCGCACAACCGCTTGTGGCCCAAACACATGGGAGTGATCTCAATGCCGTATACACGTTAAACCGACCACATTAGCGCACTTGCACACACACAAGACATGGCCTCAAAGGTCCTAAATCATGAGAGCTTATGTTGTCTAGCAACACATTGCAGCACCAAGGCACCCTTATCATAGCACCTTGTGCGCATCACCCTTGCATCCTTGATGCACCAAAAATGCACACACCGCACTATGCGAGTAGCAACATGCGTGCACCAAGCCCAAAACCGCCACACATTAGCATCACTTCGAGGCATAAGCAGCCCATGCACACCACGACAACCACATGTGGGTTGCGAGAGCAGCCCGGCTAGTCATGTGGTGTGTTATGGCGGTCATTGCCTCGATTTGCGTGCTTTTATCTCGAGATTTTAATCCCGATAATTATGTGACATAAATCGATTCAAAATTTATTTTAGAACCAACACTGAGCAAGAATGAAAATGTAACAAGTCTAACTTAAATAAATTCAATTTTAGTGCACAAACCAAAATATTTCAAGAACCATTCTGTAAATCAATTTTCGATTTATTATGATACTACAAAATTGAAGGGTTGTACTCACAATTAATTTAACCATACATAAATTAATAATGAGATTTGACAAAATTAAAGTGGTTGGAAAAATAAAACCATTCATCTAATGGAAAATTTCCAACACTAACTTGTGTGTAATTGAAAAATTACATCTTCTAATATGAAGATAAATTAAATTCAATCACAAGTTTTGAACTATAAGGACTTTAATCATCTCAAAAATGATTAAATTCAAAAATTTGTTCAACATGGAATTCAGAAATTAAAGTTCCAACCAAATAAACAATTAAAGATTGGATCTTTAACATATCAAGGACTTCAAAATTACACATTCACCATAAACATTCACACTTGAAGCAATTAATTTGCAAAATTATGAAATTTCAAGTTTATATGAAAAATGAGCTTACTAAATCAAGCACCAATTATGACTTCATAAACATGCTTAATAAGGTTTATTATTGCAGTAGATTAGTGATGCAACCATACGTTTAATCTGCCCTTTACATGCCATAATTAATCAAGATTTAAAGATTTAAATTTTTTCGTCAAAAACAAAAAACCCCTCGAAAAACATGTTTTTGGGTGGATTTTGGCTTCTGGACAGTCCTTAAAGAGAGTAAAAAACGATCTAGAACATCGATTCCACCCAAAAATCACTATTTTTGAGTTGAAATCTGGGTTCGTTGGCCAAAGTTAGTATAAATATGAGATTAAAACTAATTAAAACGAGCTTCTAATCTAATTAGAAAGCAAAACCAGAATCTAAATCGATTTAAATCACCTCAATTAATTATTAGTTACAATAATTAAAATGAGCGCAACTCCAATACCGCTGTTGGGTTTCGTAGTGTCCAACACTACGCGGAATGAAACCCGCCCAAGACCCGCACACTAATTAAGGTAACTAAACATGCAATCACATAATTGAACAATAAAGAGAGAGAAAGAGAAAAGACAATCTTAACCTCGACGCGTGCTTCGCTCGCTTACGAGCTCTTACTTGAAAAGCTCTAGCCTCGCAAGAGCGTAGGCCTCCGACGGCTCGCACCCTTGACCCAACCCGAGCGGTCTTTATCCCGAAGGTTAGTCGGGACTTGACCAAATAAAACTAGAGTATTACGAACTTAAAGGTTTTCTCACTAATGATGAGATGCCTTTTTAAATTCAACTCAAGTGATTTTTCCCAAACCCAAAACTTGGGTATTTATAAGGAAGGGAGCCTTGATCTCCCTTTTCCCATCAATGTGGGAGAATTTCATTTTTACTCAATTTATTTTAATAAAAAAAAATTAAAATGCAAAACAATCAACAAGCTCCAAGTGGCACATGGTGAGAAAGGGCTGGTGAGGACCACTAGGGGGTGGGGGGACCAAACACACCTTGCTCCCCAAACAAAGCCACTAAGACTGGTCTACCTTTGACCGAAAGCTGGCCCTTATGCATGGCTGGTTGGCAACCTGCCTTGGCTGCCAAGGCTGCCTAGCTGACGCCTAGCACTAAGTCTGGGATGGCTGGTCAGCCTGCCATCGCATGCATGCAGCAAGCCACGCACGCATTAAGGGTTACTCCTGCGATGCGTTGCGTGTGTTGCTGAGCGAGAGTGCTGGGCGAGGCCTAGCAGCTGCGAGTGGTTGGTGCTGCTATGCAAGCAAGCACGCACATCCACTGCACAAGCACACATAACATGTTGCTTGCGATGCTGCGAGCTGTGCGATGTGCGTGTGCTAGCGATGGCCAACTGCTACAAGCTTGTGGATGGTGCTGCTATGTTAGCAAGCACGCACAGCCATAACACGTATACGCAAGGCACGATGCTTGCGATGCTCGCATGCTAAGCACAGCCTAACTGCGGCTATGCATGTGGCTAGGTGCGATACCCACCACGCTAGCATGCATGCGGTTGGTGCCCTCGCCTAGCCTAGCACTCGCATGGCTAGGCCAATGCAAGGCTACAGCTTGGCTCGTAATTGTCACTTGCTTGATTCTACGTCTCATCAAATTCTAAATTCGACTTGACTTGTGACGCTTGATTTAAACAGCTTAAGCTCGATATCCGACGTCTTTGTTTGTAATACTCTAATGACTCATCTAATCCTTCAGATTGATTCGTCATCTCGGATCGCTTATTTGATTGGGGTGCGACCCGAAGGGTTCAGTCAAGATTAAGCTGTAATATTAATTACACATTAATATTCTGACCGGAAGCGACCTCCACCTAGGCATTCTGATCACTTGACATCACTGAAGAATTAGCTTTCTAATAATTCCGAACCCTCTATCAGAATAATACACTTGTTGGAAGGACACAATTCCTTTCAGTTACATAAAACTAAACCAATTTCGACTCCATTTAGCTTATTTAAACGGTAGTGTTTCAGTGGTTGATTAAACGCCTCTCTTGGATTCGACCCTTTCTTACCCTTGGTATTAGTTAGTGAGACCAAGATAGGATTTAACTTTAGTAGGCTCGATGACGGCCTATAAGCGGCCAGCGTGGCGCGACTTATTGCTCAAGGATTGGCGACCAGCTGGCTATAGCCCATTGGATCCGGTTTTTTGAGGGTCTTGCTTGGGGAGCAAGGAGACCTTGTGGTCCTCACCTACTCCCTTTCTCTCCTTGTGACACTTGTTTTTTGATGATTGTTTTTCCATTTTAATTTAATTTAGAATTAAATTAATTCATTCTTTTTGGCATTTCACCAACCATCCCAAAATAAAAGATGATGGGATATTTTGGGAACAATTCCCTATAAATACCAATCATTGAATTTCACTTGAGTTGGCAAACTCTAAGGGATCTCCCAAAGTGTGAGAAAAACTTAGTTCGTAAAATCTAAGTAATCTTGGACTAGCCTCGTCTAAGCTACGAGGGAGGGGCCGGTTTGGTAATCAAGGGTGTGAGACGTCGGAGGTCTTGCATTTGCGGGGCTTGTAGTTTTCCATGTCTGAGCTCGATTAGTGAGCGAAGCACGTGTCTAGGGTGTGCTTCTTTCTTTCTTCTCTTTACGTGTTTGTGTTTTATTTATTTGCATGCTTTTGTTTATTTTGTAATTATCATGCATGCGATCCGGTTTTAGTTTTGTTTCCGCGCGGTGTCGGACACCGCAAAATCCTACAAATAAGGGGTTGAATGAATCTTTTGGACCTCAAATTTGTTCATATAGGAATTGAACTCATGTCCTATAAACAAGGTTGCTTGATCCACAGTTATGGATTCTGGAATCCCGTATCTTGTAAAGATTTTCTCTTCCAAGAATAAGATTACTGTCCTTGTATTTAAGCCTTTGAAAGCTTGGACCTCAATCCACTTTGTAAAGTAATCAGTTGCTATTAGGATATACTCATGGTGAGCTGATGAGGGATGTTTAATAGGCCAAATTGCATCCATTTCCTAACCTCTAAAAGGCCAGGGCTTGATAATGGGGTGCAATTATATTGTTACTGCCCTACTTATTGGTCTAAAGCGTTGACATTGTCTACAACCTTTTGCATATTGCAAACAATCTTGTCTAACTGAAGGCCAATAAAATCTCATGTGATGAATTAACCACTTCATCTTAGTCCCCTACTTCGTGTGAGCCATAGATTCCATGATGAACCTTAACTAAAATGGTTAACACTTTCTTTGTGCTAACACACCTTAATTAGTAAAATGCCTTGAGGATATTTCTTATACTGCTTACTTCCCATAAGAAAGTATTTGGTAGCTGCTAGTCTAACTTTTGCTAGCACCTTCCTTTTGAAGGGTCTCTCGAGTACTTCTTAATCTCCTCCCTCCAATTTATGTCTTGAGCAAGGATATTGTACTTGTGCACTTCTCCCTTTAATTTTTAATCTAATGGTTTCAATTTATATGTGTTTTTATGGATAACTTATTCATCAAAACCTTCACAATCAGGCGGCGCTGCTTATTATGCCAAAAAAGGCATCCTTTCTGTTTTCTTCTCTCGGGATTTGGGAGACTTGAATATATTCAAAAGCATTGATAAACTCTTGAACAATAGATGAAAAAGTCATCACCAAGAGTGAAATTCCTTTGTATTCTTTGTTCACTTTGGCTATCATCCATTGCAAATCCCCTAACACCTTGACCCTTGTAACTCCCATATCTTTCTGAGTCCACAAACCAATCACTAAGGCTTCAAACTCCGCTCTATTATTTGTATATTGAGTTGAGAAAGTGATCACTATATTAGTCACTACACTAGAAGGTGAATTAATCACAATTCCAGCTCCAGCTAATTCTCTCCTACTAGATCCATCAAAGAACATAGTCCACGGTTTCATTGCTTGGACCATAACATTCTCCATAGGTGGATGGTCATCCAAGAAATCAACCAACGCCTGTCCTTTCACAGCTTTTTGAGGCACATAAGTCAGCTCGAATTGTGATAGATGCATACTCCATTTACACTACCACCCTTTGATGAAAGGGTGATTCAATAAGTATTTGAGCACATCTGTTGGTGAAACAATATCTACTAGGAAAGCCATGAAATAATGATTAAGTTTCTTAGAGGTATCATACAAACTTAAACACCATTTCTCATCGTTAGTGTATTTGGTTTCAGTATCATATAGGATTCTACTTAGATAGAAAATTGCATGTTCATGACCCTGTTCATTCTCCTAGGTTAACATGCTTGCAATTGAATCTTTTGTTGGTGAAAGATAGAACCTTAATGGCTTTCCAATTTGTTTAGGAGGAATTAATACTAGTGTCGTATTCAGCTTCCTCTTGATTCGTTCAAAGGCTTTCTAGTGTTCTGGTTCCCACTTTAACTCTTCCCCTTGTTTGAGTTTTAGGAGAGGAGAAAACACTTTTGTTTATCAAGCCAGTTTAGTGATAAACTTTCGAACGTAGTTGATTTGTCCTAGAATTTTCTGTAATTCCTTTTTATTGGTTGGAGGTGATTCTTCAAGAACAACTTTAGCCTTGTTCTGATTAACCTCAATGCCATTCTTATGGAAAAGGAATCCCAAGAAGTTACTAGCTGGCTTTAACCCTAAAGGCACATTAAAGGGGGTTCATATTTAGATTGAACTTCCTAATCCTTTCAAAAGCCAGGATGAGATGTTCCAAGTGCTTTGATAAGTCATGGGATTTTACCAAAACATCGTCTACGTAAACCTCCATAAAGTCGCCAATCATTTCATCAAATATGAGATTCATAGCCCTTTAATACGTCGCCCCTGTATTCTAAAGCCCAAATGGCATCGCCACATATTCATAGAGTCCTAAAGATCCTGGACATCTAAATGAAGTCTTTGAGCGATCATCTTCAACGATCCTTATTTGGTGATATGCAAAACCGTCTAGCGTTGATACAAACTCATGTCTTGATGAAGCATCTATCAACATATTTGTTACAGGCATAGAGTATTGATCCTTTGTGGATGCACTGTTGATATCTTTGTAATCTGTGCATATTCTGATTTTATCACCTTTTTAATTACAGGAACAATGTTAGCTATCCACTCTACATATTTGGTGGGTTGTACGAATCCTTCCTCCAAGAGTTTAGCAATTTTTTCCATTATTTTTGGAATTATTGTGGCGATAAATGTCTTGGATTTTGTGAAAGGAATGGTGTCCTTCAAACAAGTGTATCACTCCGATAGAGGGTTCAGAATTAATTAGGAAAGTTAATTATTCAGTGAAGTCAAGTGATCGGAATGCCTAGCTGGAGGCTGCTTCCTATCAGTAAGATTAATATATAATTAATCTTAAAACTTGCTCTTGACTAAACCCTACAAGTCACACCCAATCGTATAACCGAACAAAGGTGACGAATTAATCCGAAGGTTTAAATAATTCGATAAGGATTTTACGAACTCCGACTCGGATTTCGAGGTTGGAGCATCGAAGCTGAGCATCGCATGTTGAGACGTTTTTGGGAATCGACGAGATGAAATAATCAAATGACACATCGTGCTAGGCTTATCATGAGGCCTTACCGCACCATACTAGTGGGGGTAAGGCCAAACCGCAGCCCAAGCCCTCGCATAGGCTCAGCATGGTGCTGGCTGGGGTATGTGGGATGAGCGTGCTATTAGAGCACAAGTCCTCACATAAGCCGAGCAGAATGTTGGCCGAGGCATGCGGGGTTGTGCGAGCTAGCGTGCGTGCCAGCAGCTGGCTAGGCCTCGCTAGCTGCTAGCTACAAGACCAGTTCGCAAGCTAACAATGCTCAATAGTAAGCATGCAGGCTTGCTGTGCTTGCTGGCTCATCCGAGAGCACAAGGGCAGCCTACAAGGCACCCTTATTGCCCAAAGAAAAGGTCGGCTATGCGGCGCGCGCTTATTTGGGGAGTGCTTTGCTTGGGGAGCAAGGGGGTGTGTGGTCCTCACGTAATCCCTCTCATGTGTGTGCCATGTTTTTTGATAATTAGTCTTGCTATTTAATTTAATTTAGAATTAAATTAATTGCTTATTTTCTCGCCTTACCAATTCTCCCACATGGAAAGATGATTCTTGGAATTGGGAATGCCTTGCCTATAGATACCGACCTTGTGAGTTGAGAATTTACACAATATGAGTAGAACTCAATAAGGCATCTCCCATAAGCGTGAAAAAACCTTTAAGTTTGTAAAACTCCAATTTTGGCTCGGTCTTTTCTAGTCTACGAGATAGGAGCCTTGTTCGGGCACGTGGGCGTGCGAAGTAGGAGGATTCGCTATGGCATGTCTTGGGCTCTCTGAGGGTCGTGCGTGTTCGGTTGAAGCACGCTACTAGGGTAAGATAGTCATTTCCCTTCTCTCTCTCTCTCCCTCTGTTATATGTCTATTGCTTTATTAATTGCATGTTTGTTAGTTAGTTGTATTAAGTATGCATGTGGTCTAGGGCGGGTTTTGGTTCCGCACAATGCTCGCACATCGTAAAACCCAACAGCGGTATTACGAGCCTCTTGCATTTAATTTTTACAACTAAAAATTAATAAAGGTGATTTAAAATAGATTTAAAAATTTGGTTTGGCAACCTAATCTGATTCGGATCTCGGTTTTAGCTAAAATTGGTTTATTGCTGATTTATGATTACAAACCCAGATTTCGACTCAAGAATTGTGTTTTTTGGGTGGAATCGATATTCTAAATCAACCTTTACCCACAAAGTTTTTAAAATTGGCTTCTAAAGGCCAAAATCTGCCCGGGAAATGTGTTTTTTTGAGGGTTTTGCATTTAGAACGAAAATTTTCTAATCTTTAAACCTGTTACACCCTAAAATCAGATTTTTGACTTTCTTGACTTTGACCAAGTTGAGAAGTCCTAGAATTAGTGTAGGGTCTATGGGCTAGTTTGATTAAAACATAACAGCCATTGGGCTGATATCATACTAAGGCGCAATTATTTATAGGCCAAATTAGAAGGCTAATGGATGATTATAATTTTCAAAGTAGAGTTGGTACCAAGAAGCGTAACCGTGCAACAATTATGGGAGTCAGCAATAACCGCTACATTTTTGCCTATAAATAGAAGTGCAAGGACCGAAAGAAGACATCAACAAAAAACTCAACCACAAGCATTTAATTTCTTTTAAGCTTTCTTCTTAGCTTTCGTAGTTTTCCCTTAGCTTAGTAGCTAAGCGATAGTGTAGTTTATCATCTAGCATGTGTTGAAGATCATTCGTCTTTTCCAATTGTATGAACATGGAGGTAACCTCTGCTTCAACTTGTACAATTGTAAACCTAACTCTATCATTTCATTAATATAATGCATTTGTATCTTTTGTCATATGTTTATCTACTCGTTTATTTGAGCAATCTAACTTGTTTTACTTCTTTTGGGAAAGTTTTTTTATTTGTTTGTTTATGTTAGCAAGGTTATCAATCTTTGAAACCGGTAACTCGAAGGGCAGCCCCCTAATAATCTAGAACAAGATAGAGTATTTAACTTGTTGGTAAAGAGCAGTATTTACCTCATCAAGTTTTTTGGCAACCATAGTGGGAGAATACTAGACTTAATCCATTTAACTCTTGTTAATTTTGAAGTTTTTTCCCATGGCTCTTAAGCGTTTAGCATGTAAAGGAAATACTAAAAAAGATGTTAATTCATCTGTACACAATCTTGAAACTATTTTAGAGGTTCAAGCAAATCTAGAGAATCAACTGCCAACAGATCACATGGCTCTTTCTTTCAAACCATTTAAGCTTCACACACAAAGGCAAGATGAATCGGTTCCAGAAGGAATGGAAAGCCAGTCCCCTACCAGGCACTTACTAAACACAATTTACACAAAATATGTGGAAATTGTGAAGGGTCCGATGGAGGATCTAAAAGGAAATAATAGAGAGTAGTTTATAACTACTACCATGTAATGGTAAAAATAATTGCTAGAGTGGTAACTGACAAGTTGAGAAACTTTGACTCCATTACCCAACAAGCGGTTACTAGACAAGTAGATAGGATTATTCTAGATATTAAAGATACTCTAAACGCTACTAACGTGGCATTATCAAAAAGTGTAGAAACCGAGGTGGTTATAAGACTTGAACCTTTAGTGGAAAAACATAACCAACTCAATGAAAAGTTGATGAATGTTCTAACCACTTTAGGTAGTGGGATTACTAAAGCATATCTATGGGATAACATCCCTCTGGGAAACCCTGGAGTAGAGAATATGATAAGATCTCATGCAAATCTGCCCCCTCTGTCAATTCCAAGAAGCATCCCTCCTATTGGTTCTAATGAGGGGTATAGGAGTCAAGGAAGAATTAATGATCAGGGTCAGGTTATGAGTCAAGCTATAACCATAATGGCCAAGGCCTATCTTCTTCTTCTTTGCCTCCACCATTTACCACAAACCCATTAACCTCTTCAATTGGTAGCATACCTCCTTTAGGAGAAGAGATTGGTGTCAATTATGACAACTATGGTATTAAAAATCTGTCAAATCCAACATGCCACGCACAAGCTGCTGTATCTACACAAAGGATGTCCTCTCAACCTATTGGCATGAACGATTAACAATCTTCCACACAACCTGGGAATTATAACCATTATCCACATGGGTACTCAAACCCTGTCCATCCTACACAAGGTTCCTCATGGAATTAGGGTCAGGTCAGTGGTTTATTTGGAGACAAGTACCCAGCGATGTCTTAACCCAATCCTAATACTTTAGGAGGGACAGGCGTTAGGTATAGGGGTTTCCACAATCCTCAAGGGAACCAATATAATCCTTTTCACATGCAAGATGCACCAATCCAACAACCTAATTATTTAATGCAAGGTCAACCTCCACAAGTGGGGCAAGAGCCCCTACTCAAATAAGTGGAGGAAATGATCCAGAGGGCTGTGGGTCAGAATGATGGATATGATGGATGGGGAACCTATAGTCCATACCTTGAATGGATTGATAGGATGTATCCTTTCCCAAGTGGATTCAAAGTTCGGAAATTCTCACCTTTCTTCTCTGGCGATAGTACAATGTCTACTGAGGAACACTTGGTCAGATTCAACAGTCAGTGTAGAGAGGCGGTAGATAATGAATTCCTTAAGGTTAGAATTTTTTCCAGTTCTCTTACTAGTATTGCCTTTTCTTGGTTTACTCACTTACCACCAAATTCAATTCAAAATTTGCAAGATATGCAAACACAATATCTTTTCCATTTCACTAGAATTGAAGCAGGTGTCACCATAGGTGATCTAGCTAAGATAGTGTATGAAAAAGGAGAACCCAAAGGGAACTACATTCACAGATTTAAGAACGCTAAGATTAGATGTCACTTAAATATACCTGAGTCAGAATTCGTGTTTATCGTCCAAAAGGGTTCATCTTTTCCTTTCAGGAAAAAGTTTGAAGGACAATACTTCCCTGATTTAATACTTTATCTAGTGCTGTAATGGCTTATGATAGATGTTTAGAAGAGGAGTCAAGATCTAAACATATATATTATGCTAGTATGGCTGAAGAGTGTAATTAGGAAGATGACATGTATGAGGATGCAATAACTGAGTTTGTAAAAGGTCCTTCGTTTAAGTGTCCTCCTTTAACTAACAAAAAGTTAACTTATAAGAAAGATTTGAGGTATGATCAAAAGAGAGAATACACCTTCGATATCAGGAAATGTGATGAAATCTTTGAATGGCTTCTAAGTCATAAAAAGATTAAATTAACAGGGAGGCATAAACACAAAAGGTCCTGATGAGGTTAAAGGAAAGAATTACTGTAAATGGCATGATGCTTTTACTCATTAAACTAGTGATTACATAATATTCAGGAATAAGATTCAAGATGAAATTGATGAAAAGCACGTAAATTTCCCTGATGAAAAAGTTAGCTCTTGTGAAGTAGAGTTAGAGTGCGCTTAAGAGTCTGAAATCTATTAAATGAATTATTTTATGGTAAGAGTTGACATGGATATTGATTAGGGGATTTTTATCCACCAATCACCGTTTGACAAGTGGACCAACCAGGTTCCGCCACGTGTCCTTCACGTAGGCCAATAGGAGCTGCCACGTGTCAATCACAGATACGTCCTCTACGGACCAATTGAGACACGCCACGTGTCCACCCATGCCAAATGGGAAAACCGGCCAACAAGGCCCAATCCTGTCTAGAGGCCCGGTCAGCCCTAGGTTTACCCTAAACCTAGAGAGTGGCACGCTTCTCAAGACTATAAATACTTAATTAATCCTCATTAAAGGGGATCAAGCAATTAATCTCCCCTGAAGAACGGAACAGAACAGAAACGTTACGGAACACACTAATAACCGGCTGATCTCGCTAACAAAGCAGATTACCAACATTAAACACTCTCACCTAGAGAGACCTTATTACTTTATTTTCCGCACTTATTACTCCTTAATCAGGTACTAACTTGACCGTTGGAGGCGGAGCTCTCAGGAGTCTCCGTTATTTTGCAGGTACAGGCGTCCGGTTCCAGTCTCGGAATTGTAACTCTCCCGCAGGACATCAGAAAACCCCGAAACATTTGGCGCCGTCTGTGGGGAGAGTACTTCAGAGATGGCATCCAAGTCTGTACCGACTCCTGAAGAGAGGCGTCCCCTAAACGACCCTCAAGTTCAGTCGGACCATGACACCGAAAGTGAATTTGAAGTTGAAACTCATACAGCTCCAGACGGGATCCTAAGGGCCCGACGTACCCGTCATACCGAAAGGAGGGAACGGGAGCATCTTCAAACAGGAAGCGAGCCAGCAGGCGCACCGCCTGCTCGGCAACAGCCGACTGATGGGTCTGCTCCCATCACAAGGAACGAACTCATGACCTTCATGAGGGACTTCAAGGGAGAGATTCAAGAGTTGATCAACAAGAAGCCGTCTGCTTCAGTCAAGGATCAGTCGGCCAAGAAACCCTCCACTTCACTGAAGAGGAAGCCAGTTCAAGGGCGAGAGGCGACTCCTCATCCTAAATCTAGGAAGCGGGAGCCACCTGCCCTTGATTTCACAAAATTCCGTTATCCTACAGGAAATAGGAAACCGGTTCGTCATATTCAGGCGGACGGGTCAAAGCAAACATTCACAGATGCTCGGCTACTGCTAGAGCAGAAGAAGAGTGACCGATTGTCAAAGTCGGCTTCTACTTCAGACTTTCAAGACAGTTTGCGAAATGCCTCGATGAGGCATACTCAGTCGTACCATGAGAGTCAGTCAGGCGGCACCTCCCGTCAGTCCGGCTTTCATAGTGCCCAGGCGGTACCAAACTTACCATTTGTGCCGCAACAACAGTATTTTATGCAGCCACCTCCATTTGGTGGACCTGCAGCAAAAAACGTCAAACCTATGGACTGGCAGCTACGGTTGCTAAGACTTGGAGAACAGCCGTCGGCCTTCTCCAAGGAAATTACTGAAGCCGCTCAGCCGGCCAAAGTGAAAAATATACTAGTAGGCGCCTATGACGGCACTACTAACCCAGAAGACCATCTGATGGCATTCAATAACCTGATGTACCTTCAAGGGTTGGATGATCCCACTTGGTGCAAGTGTTTCCCAGCGACTCTCAAAGGAATCGCACAGCAATGGTTCGGCAACCTGCCGACTGGTTGTGTAAATAGCTTCAGGACGCTTGCTTACTTATTTGCCTCCAACTTCGCCATGAACATCCCTGCGAAGAAAACGACCCTTGATTTGGGAACAATTCAGCAGGGCGAGAAGGAGGGGCTTCGTTCTTACATCAGGCGGTTCAACCTGATGAGAATACAGATTCAAGGGTTACCGGATGAGGTAGCTTATACCGACTTTTTTAGAGGTCTCAAAGACGGGTCTACCTTCAAATTTGATTTGGTTCGAAAAAGGGTGGCGACTCTTCAAGAGGCCTTGATTGAAGCAGAAGCCTATATACAGGCGACTGATCTTTGTACGATAAAACAGTCGGATGGGAAAAGGTTCGACAAAAGAGAAGGACGACAGAAACAGTCGTCAAACAAAGATGAGAAAAGAAAAGAGGTCTGGGCGGCTGATTCCTCTAAACAGCCGGCCCAGAAAAAGAAAAAAGAATTCAAACCATACTCCCCAAAGTATGTGTTTAACAAGGATAACCAGTTTATCCTAAAAGAAATAAAGGGACGGATCTCAATTGAGAAGCCGGTCCCCATGAAGGGTTCTGCAAACAACCGGAACCAAGATAAAATCTGTGCTTATCATGATGACGTTGGTCATCACACCAATGATTGCATCAGTCTCATGCGGTACCTAGACCGCCTGGCTGAGCAAGGTGATCTTGACACTTATGTCAAGAAATCTACGGGGAACACTTCCTCAAGAAAGCTGTCGGCCAAAAAGAATCAACAGGCCGACTGCTCCGGTACAGATGATGCAGTCGTCTACACCATTGCAGGCGGCTTCTCAGGAGGCGGCCCCACTATTAGGGGCAACAAAGATAATATAAGGCGGTTAGATGTAAATTCCGTTCACCAAGAACGGCCGTCCAAATATACATTTCCTGAGATTGTCATCACTGAAGAGGATCTAGGAGGGGTAAGGGGGCCGCATGACGACCCTCTCGTTATTGAATGTAAAGTGGCCAACCAGAGAGTTGGCCGAATCCTCATAGATACCGGGAGCTCCTCAGATCTCATCAGCAGCAAATGTCTGTCAAAACTGAAATATCAGACGGACTGCATACATCCGGCCTCCCACCCTTTAATAGGGTTTGGAGGAGGAGTCGTCCACCCACTGGGACGAGTAGATTTACCCATTCGCCTGGGCGAAAAAGGGGAAGGACGACACATGGTAGTCCGGTTCCTAGTGGTAGAGGAACTTTCGGCTTACAACATGATTCTGGGTCGACCAACCCTGAATAATTCCAAGGCTGTTATAATCCCGTCTCTTATGTTGCTCAAGTTTGAGAGGGATAATGGAACAGTCGGCTCCCTAAGGGGAGATCAGAGGATGGCCCGAGAGTGCTATCTCTCGGATGTCAAGCCCACTGTTATGGCCACTGGGTCAAGTGGAGAAAAAACAGACCTTGACAATGTCAAGGAGAGTGCGCCTGTTCAAGAAGCAGGCGGCAAAAAGAGAAAGGCGTCCCAGACAGAGTCCGCAAGAAAAGCGAGAAAATAGCAATCATTGGCAGAGGAGTGGCCGGATGAGTTCCGCCCTCAGCCGGCTGGTGAGCATGCGGACCTGACCTTAGACGACTCACGTCCTGACCGAACAGTCAAAGTTGGGACGACTGCTCTGAGAAACCTTGGTGACGACTTTCACAACCTATTGAAAGAATACAAGGACATCTTTGCATTTGAAGTCCATGAAATGCCAGGCATTAGTCCTGATCTGGCGGTACATAAACTCGCTGTGGATCCGAAAAAGAAGCCGGTACGGCAAAAGAAGCGGAACCATGGCGAAGAAAGAAGTCAGGCGGCAGCCGCCGAAGTTAAAAAATTACTTGATGCAGGGTTCATTCGGCAATGTTACTTCCCAGACTGGGTTGCAAATGTGGTGCTTGTTAAAAAGCCGAATGGCACCTGGCGAATGTGTGTAGACTACACAGACTTAAACAAGGCGTGCCCCAAAGACAGTTACCCTCTGCCTAAAATTGATAACCTAGTCGACTCAACAGCCGGCCATGCTTTGATGAGCTTTATGGACGCCTACTCTGGTTTCCATCAAATTCCCTTATGGAAGAAAGATCAGGAGAAGACGGCCTTCGTCACTGATCAGGGGTTATACTGTTACACGGTCATGCCGTTTGGTCTTAAGAATGCCCCGGCTACCTTCCAACGAATGATAAACACAGTGTTCTTTGATCAGATTGGGAGAAACGTCGAGGCATATATTGATGATATGATTGTCAAGACTAAACTTCAGAAAGATCATCTGTCAGATCTTCGAGAAACTTTCGCCACACTCAGGCGGCACCATGTCATGCTAAATCCCAAGAAATGTGTATTTGGAGTTGAGTCTGGGAAATTTCTCGGATTCCTTATCAATCAGAGAGGAATAGAAGCGAACCCTGAGAAGGTGCAGGCGGTCATTGACATGCAGTCGCCTCGTACCATCCGAGAGGTTCAGAAGTTAACGGGTTGTCTGGCGGCCTTGGGAAGATTTCTAAGCCGATCAGGCGACAAATGCCTATACTTTTTCCAGGCAATTAAGAAAAAGGCAAGGTTTGAATGGGGGCCGGATGCTGAGGCCGCCTTCCAGAAATTAAAAGTTCACTTGCATTCCTTGCCGAGGCTGGTCAGCCCTTTGCCCAAAGAGGTTCTCTACATGTACCTGGCCGTCTCTGATCATGCGTTAAGCGCTGTTCTCCTTGCTGAAAGGGACGGCTGTCAGCTCCCGGTCTACTTTGTCAGTCACGTACTGAAAAATGCCGAGTTGAGGTATCCCCTAGTGGAGAAATTTGGTCTTGCACTCTTCATGGCTGTTAAAAAATTGAAGCCCTACTTTTTGGCACATACAGTCGTCGTGTATACAGACCAACCTATCAAGCGGCCGCTGACCATCATGGAGTCGTCAGGCCGAATGATCAAATGGGCCATAGAAATACAGAGCCTCGAAGTTACTTTCGAGCCTAGAAAATAAGTAAAGGGGCAAGCCTTTGCTGATATTGTAGAGATGACTCGTCCTCCTGACTCTCAAGTTCCAGACCAAGTATGGAAGGTATATGTGGACGGAAGCTCTACTTCAAATGGTTGTGGAGCAGGCGTCGTATGTCAGTCTCCAGAGGGCGACAGGTTCGAGTATGCTCTACGCTTCAGTTTTCAGGCTTCAAACAATGAGGCAGAATATGAAGCTTTACTAGCCGGGATCCGCATGTGCAAGGCGGCAGGGGCAAGAAAAATAGACGCCTGTTCCGATTCACAATTGATAGTGAGTCAGTACAATGGCGAATATGAAGCAACCCATCCGGCCATGATCAAGTATTTACAGGCGGTCCGACAAGCAGTCGGCTCCCTTGAGGATTTCCATCTGATCCAAGTGCCGAGATCAGAAAACAACCAGGCGGATGCACTGTCAAAATTAGCATCATCCGCCTCCTCTGATACTCCTCGAACTGTTTTTTGGGAAGTAATGGAGAAGAGAAGCATCGAGGAAAGCCCTATTGGAATCCTAGACAGAAGCTCAACCTGGATGGATTCAATCAGGGCATATCTGACAAACGGTACACTGCCGGATGATACTCAACAGGCGGCAGCACTGAAAAAACGAGCCACCTGTTTTGAAATGATTAAGGGAGAACTTCACAAGAGGGGGTACCTTCAACCCTTCTTAAAGTGTGTTACTCCAGAAAAGGGACGAGAGATACTAGATGATCTTCACTCTGGTTACTGTGCTTCTCATATAGGTGGTAGGATGCTTGCTCAAAGGGCAAGGCGGCAGGGCTACTTTTGGCCTACTTTGGAAGCAGATGCAATGGAGATGGTGAAAAAATGTGACAAGTGCCAAAGGTTTGGCAAACTAATTCACCGTCCGGCTACTGACCTCACTACCATTCACAGCCCACTACCGTTTGCTAAGTGGGGCATGGACATTCTGGGTCCATATACGCCTGCTACAGGCGGCAGAAGGTACATACTTGTTGCCGTTGACTACTTCACTAAATGGGTAGAGGCGGAGGCGGTAAAGGGAATCAAGACGAAAGATGTAATTTCATTCATTTGGAAAAATGTCATCACTCGGTTCGGGGTTCCCATGTCTATGGTTTTTGATAATGGTCCCCAATTTGAGACGCCTGTTCTCAAAAGCTGGTTGGGTGACCAAGGAATTGCACACTACTTTGCATCTGTCGGCCGTCCACAAGCAAACGGCCAGGTAGAAGCCTTTAATAAAATCATCTCAGACGGTCTCAAGAAAAAGATTGAACGAGAAGGCGGCCTATGGGCGGATGAACTACCACATGTTCTCTGGGCCATTAGGACGACTGAAAAAGGGGCGACTGGAGAAACTCCATTCCTCCTAACTTACGGTGCGGAAGCTGTTCTTCCAATAGAACACTACGAGCCGACTCTTCGAGTAATGCTATATGACGAAGAGGCAAACTGGGAAGCCATGCGCCTGGCATTAGACTCACTTCCTGAAAAGAGGGGCAATGTTGTTTTGCGCCATGAGATCTATTTCCTGAGAATGACTAGATCATACAACAAAAAAGTACACAGGCGTTCACTCAAAGTAGGGGACTTTGTACTTAGAAAAATGGAAGCAGTTGGTAGGGCTAATGAGTCTGACAAACTAACTCCCAACTGGGAAGGACCCTACCGAATCTATGAGGAAGTCAGGGACGGTACCTACCGTCTGGAAACACCAGACGGACAACCGTTGCCTCGAACTTGGAATGTAGATAATCTTAAAAAATATTTCTTCTGAATGATGTAAAGTAAAGAGCTACTTAATAAAAGTTTGCACTTACTATTCAATTTTGTATTACGAGGGGCATGCCGTCTGTACCTTTACAGTCGGCTACTCTCCATTGAGCATTTTACTCACAATACTTAGCTAAAAAGATTAGGGCCTGGCCGATCCTGTGCCTAACAGGCGGCTACCCTTCTTTTACTTAGCACCTACGTTCACCAAGAACTTACCAAGGCCACAGGCCGAATGATCAGACCAGGCGCCAAGCCAACTGATCGAATCTACAAAACTAATACGACCTGTCCCAACATCATAGCAGGCGTCCGACGGCATCCCTCCGGATGAAATTCGTCGCAGAGAGCAGCTCCCTTTTGGGTGGAACATTGTTCTATAAACTAATTACACGGCACCTATACGACTGTCCCCAAGGGCAACCACGTAGCCGTTTTTGAGACAAGGATAACTCTATCACTAACCAAACCAGTGGTAGCAGTTGACATCTGAGTCAGATGACCGCCTGTATTACTTGGGATAAATACAGGGGGTACCTATTGAGTTAATAGCCAACTAACATTGGCGAATCAAGGGGTCTAGCCGGCCTACGCCGCCTGGTACCTCTACTTCTCAAACAAAAGTGACGGCGACTGAGTAACTCCAATGTTCACTCATAGTCACTCCCTCAAATTTGGTATGGAACCTAAAAGGTTTGAGTCGTCCGCCTGTTTTTAACAAACAAGGGCACTCAAACCCCTGTTCCTACTAGGTAACCTATTGAGTTAATAGCCAACATTGGCAAATCAAGAGGATCAGCCGGCCTCCGCCGCCTGGTACCTCTACTACTCAATCTAGATTGTGAAGAAGACTAAGTAACTCCTATGTTAACTTAATAGTCACTCAAACTTAGTATGGAGCCTAAAAGGTATGAGTCGTCCGCCTGTTTTTAACAAACAGGGGCTCTCAACCACTACTCTTGCTAGGTTCGAATTCCGATTGAATAAATGGCCGACTGATCGTCTATCCTGGAAACAGACAACCAGTCGTCCAGGGGCATAGGCAGCGTACTAACTATCCGTACCTGTCTGCAACGTTCGGCCATGTACAACAGTCGGTCTAGTAAACAATGGGATATTAGATATGGAATACTTGGAAAAATTTGAAGCAAAATAAAATTCATTAAAAATAAGCCGGTCATTAAAGACCAACAAAATATTCAAAGCCCCGGCCCCCTGGCCGGGTAAATACAAAGCAAACGGCACGCAGGCCGTGGAAAAAATACATTAAGCTTAAGAAGGGGGCAGTTCAGTATTAGCAGCTGCCGCCTGGTCAGCACTCTTCTTGCTGGACTCGGCTTCAGCTGCATCCTTTTATGATGCCTCACCCCCAATTGGCACAAGTGCCACAACCGACTCCTCCTCCTCCTCCAACGCATCTCCCAACGCCTCTTCTTCAGCAGCCGCCAGGATCTCTTGATTATATGTTTCTGAACACTGGCGGTACGTTCTTTCCCAAGAGGCAAAGTCGGCATTGGGGAACAGGCGGCCCCAGGTCATGCGCTGGATTTGAGCGGAGTCTTCCATCATCTCCCGGACGAGCTCTTTCTTCTCTTGCTCGGCCTTTTCCGAGAGCTCTTGGGTAAGACTCTTCTCTTGGCTCACCAGGCGTTCTTTTACGCTGGCCAAGGATTTCTCCATGGCTTCGTAAGAGTACATTTTTTGGCGAAGAGGTTTCAGCTCGGCCTTAAGATTTGTGATGGTCGCCTCCAGCTCGTCATTCTTCTTCTGGGCCGCCTCTAACTGAGCCCGAACAGCGGCGGTAGCCTGCGCTTGATAATAAAGAATATCAATGGTCAGTACTTCATTTTGGGCAATTTGAAACATTGCCTTATCACAGTTAGAGGCGGCCATAGCTTTTGCAGCCTTTACCTCTTTGTTTTTTCCGATCAAGCGGCTTGCGAAGGCTGTTAACTCGGAGCAGGGCCTAAGTATAAAAAAAAAACAGGCGTCAGTTTCCAAACAAAAAATATAACAGGCGTCCTGGAATTCAAATACTCAAAAAGTATACCTCAGCAAGGACCCCTGCAATCCCATCAAGGTCAAGGGTGCCGGCACCCCTGACCGCCTCCCTTTCAGATGGAGGAACTACTTTGATCATGGACTTGGCTACCTCTACCAAGTCAAGCCCCTGAGGGCCGACTGCATCAAGCGTAAAAAAGCAAGTTAGACCTAGTCAAGAAGGAAGCCAGTGTAAAAGTTTTTACAAGTAATTGTCCATACTTCTAGGCGGCCCCGCCGGGGTTTTAGAAGAAGTGGCCGGCTGCTTCTCAGCCGCCACTGTTTTCCTGGAAGACCCAGGAGAGCTTGCAACAGTCGTCCTCCGGGCCTTGGGGTCCGGCTGTTGTGAGGAAGAAGCTCTTGGAGTGCCCGACTGAAAAAAAAAAAAAATAAAAAAAAATAAAGAGTTAGTATATGCATAAGACAACTCCTAAAAGAGGAAGAGTTTCGAAGCCTACCAAGGGTGCCCCCTTGTTGGGGGAGTCGGTACAAGACTGTTGCATGAGAGAGGCCCGCAACATGGCCGCCGCAGTCTTGGATGCTGTTATTTTACTCATGGCGTCAGCTGCAAAAAAAATAAACAGCAAAGTTAGTAAAAATCCCAAGTAAACAAGGCGTGAAAAAACAGAGTATTTGTCAGGCCGGCTACCTCTAGAGCACCGACTGCTGAGGCCACAGGCGGCCAAAAAGTACTCGTCATAGAGCCACTTGAAGCTCGGGACGCAGTTTAGGGGTACTTGCTCTCGTACCCCTGAAGTAGAGTTCACCCTAGTCTCTACTTTGAAGAGTCCTTTGTCTAGGATCTCTTTTTTAGCCTTTGGGGGAACAGGCGGCATGCTGCGGCCGCCTGCGAGAAGAGGCGGATCCCTATTCCACTTGTTAAAGCGTTGGTTCAGCTCCGTGTCTGAACCCTCGATGATAAGGAAGGTGTTCCGCCAATCCTTCCATTTGTTCGCCTTACCTCTCGTCATGAGGTAACCCCTATGGCTTGTTAATTGATACCAGCCGGTACCTCCCGACTTAGGGGTCCGGCTGAGATAGTTCATGTGGGCGAAAGCCTCAAAGCTTGGCTCCACCCCGTACATTTCGCACCCGGCCACATAGCCGAGTACGTTTACCCAAGAGTTGGGGGCTAACTGCCATAACCCCAAATCATACCCATCTAAAATCCGCTGAAAAGCCGGATGTAATGGGAAGCGCAGTCCAGCTTTGATGGCCGCCACATAGTAGCCAAAGCAGCCGTCATCATAGCTGGTACCAGCCGGCCAGACGACAGTGTCTTCTGGATCCGGCACGAACAGTAAAAATTCCGGGCCCATTCTGTGGTTAGCTATAAAGCTCTCCACTTTGTCTTGCATGGTTGCGATCCGGCCCCGGGGTACCGTGCAGTAGTAGGGGGTGTTTTCCTCTCTGTAAGAGGCGGACGGCTCCGCCCAATTGTCCCCCTTCTCAACTGCATGAGAAAGCCTCGCCTCTTGTAGGCGGCTGTTTCTTTCTTCTGAGCCTGGAGAAGCGTGGCCAGAAGAGCTGGACTCGGACTCGTCCTCTGACGAGTCCGAAGAGGACGACTCCTCCCCTCTCCCAGAGGGGCCCGCCTCCTCTCCCTTAGAAGGAGCAGGAGGAAAATTAGACATATCAACGGTAAAATGGGAAGGGACCACCTTGACCCCTCTCTCAGAACTGTCGGCTTGGCAGCCGCCTCGTTTCACTTCTACATCTGGCGCCTGGTCAGATGTTTCACTAATGAGCACCCTTTGGGAGGAGCCGTCCGAGTTTGAGATCATAGCAGTCTTTTTTGTTCTGGCCATCACGTTCTGCATAGACACAGATACAGTCGGACTTTGTATAAAGGGCAAAGATGGGTCCAGAAAAGGGCAGGCGGCACTCCTAGTCCTAGATTCAGCCGTCCCCGGTGACCGGCTGATCACTAACTTAGGTCGTGTCGTGTGCTTCCGTGGTGCCATTTCAAAAAATAAAAAGAAAATTAAGAGTAAGAGAACTGAGTTACCTGAACGAGTGACGGTTGATGAAGTTCTGGAAATCCGGTGCAGTCGGCTTGTCAGAACAGGCGGTAGGCAGAAAAGGTCCGAAATGTTAGAGCAAGTTCAGGGGTCCGAATGTTCTCGCAAAGTTCTCAAATGTGAAAATGACCGAAGTAAGCACTTCCTTATATAGGCAAAGTGAGAAGGCGAAGGGTCGCTTCCAAATTCAAAATTTGGGCGGGAAAATCTCTCGGCCATTTGCAAGGTGACACCTGTAGCAGGCCGTCGCCTGTCACCGTACGACACCTGTCACAGGCGACACGTGACCAGTCACGTGCCACCTGTGAGGGGCAAATGATTAGGGGATTTTTATCCACCAATCACCGTTTGACAAGTGGACCAACCAGGTTCCGCCACGTGTCCTTCACGTAGGCCAATAGGAGCTGCCACGTGTCAATCACAGATACGTCCTCTACGGATCAATTGAGACACGCCACGTGTCCACCCATGCCAAATGGGAAAACCGGCCAACAAGGCCCAATCCTGTCTAGAGGCCCGGTCAGCCCTAGGTTTACCCTAAACCTAGAGAGTGGCACGCTTCTCAAGACTATAAATACTTAATTAATCCTCATTAAAGGGGATCAAGCAATTAATCTCCCCTGAAGAACGGAACAGAACAGAAACGTTACGGAACACACTAATAACCGGCTGATCTCGCTAACAAAGCAGATTACCAACATTAAACACTCTCACCTAGAGATACCTTATTACTTTATTTTCCGCACTTATTACTCCTTAATCAGGTACTAACTTGACCGTTGGAGGCGGAGCTCTCAGGAGTCTCCGTTATTTTGCAGGTACAGGCGTCCGGTTCCAGTCTCGGAATTGTAACTCTCCCGCAGGACATCAGAAAACCCCTAAACAGATATTGTGCAGGATAGATGAAATATAAAGATTGAAAGAGGTTACTGTTGCAGTTAGATTGTATGAAAGGTTTGTCAAGGAAGGAGTAATTGTGTCACCTTAATGCCAGGACGATTACTATGAAGATATGATGATATGCAGATGGCACTTTTGCTCTGCTCATACAACCAGTGAATGCTTGGCCTTCAAAGGGTTTCTGAATAAAAAGATCAGAACGAATGCAGTGATTGTTTCAAAGTAGCAAATATCAGGCGATGAAACTTGCTGAATTCAATCCTATAGGGAAGAAGGACAAAGCTAAGTTTGTTAAGAATGGTCAAAATACTAATAAGTCACCTGACAAAATAAGTAATCACAAACAAAAGGCACAGTCTTACAAAGAGGCAATTCAATTATTTCCCTTGCTAGCCAAAGCAATAGAGGGACTTAAGAATTTGCGACATAATCTTTGTCATTCTTGTGCTGATTTGTTGCAATCTAAATTGGTAGGACTGAGATTATTCCAAATGATCCCAATTGGATACCTAGACACCAAATAACTTAGCATAAGAAGAAGACAAAGACCAACAATCTGAATCCTTCTATAAATGGATACAGGGTCAATCTTCCCTTGTTTTGCACCATCTTAGATAGCTTTGCCCTTGTCAAGAACAACAACAAAAGGTTGTTTTGGCTTTGATGAAACTCTGAAGTCACAGGCGATGGGTCAGATACTAGGAGGGCATCAACATTAACATTAGCATTGAATGTTTGAGCAGGCTGGTCTGTTTGCATAGTGGCAAGGGATTTGGATTGTTGAGAAGAAACAGAAGTTGTTTTTGAAACAAAATTCTTGACATTCGATTGGCTAAGACTTTCTTGCACACCCACATCATCTTCAATTTGGGAAGCTTTTGGTTCACCACTTGATGCTCGTGGTTCACCATCAGATGATGAATTTTTGCCCAATTGCTGTTTATTTGAAGCAGCACTTTGGTCCTTAATCGGGCCATCATCACCCTTTCTCTTCTTGTTAGGACCTTGACTTGTTGGTGGAGAAGGTATAGAGTCACGGGGGTGGCGATTTCTCTAATAACAGTAGGCTTGAAGCAGTAATTTTCTCTAAGAGATCTAGAACGCTTGTTGTATTTCGAAGCTCTTCTTCACACTGTCAATCGAAACAGGGTTGGAAGGCGTGGTGTTTTCTAGAGACTTTCGTTTCTTTATAATGTTCGGAGCCAGAACTAACATGAAGGATATCATAGTGAGTAACAAGGTACAAGAAGCTTGGACAAATTAGAGCTAATGCACTTACTGGTAAGAGGAAAATCAGTTGTTTCTAGCTCTGGTTTTGTTTTAAATGCAGATTGAGACCTTATGCTAGGACTTGACATAGGGATGTTCCTATTTCCGTTACTCCTTGATTTCTATAAGGAACCTGGGGTTGAAAGTAAAACTATCTTTCTCAATCCAAGTCTATCAGTGTTGGAATGAATGATACTCCTGTATGAATCATCTATGGCCGCGGGTTCATAATTGAACTTTGCAGCAATCTTAGTTGAGCGATCAATTTGATGATAAGCAGATTGCCTTTCATCTTCATGGAAGATACACCAGTCTTCTTCTTGCATGAAAAGTAGATTGTGAGTGGAGAGTAAGAAGTAAGTGAAGGAAACACTTAGAGGGATTCATACCTTTATAGTTGCCAACACTCACAGCAAATTGCTCCTTGGCATCTTCAAAAGCATGAGCTTGAAGTGGTCCATGATATAACCATTAAAGGTAAAACTCAAAGAAACCACATTGCTTGACTTCCTGGGATGAAAGACGACTTAAGGATATGTGAGGGAGTCACTCTTCCAAACATTTTCTTCTTGAAATTTTGGACGAAGATCCCAATGAACGTTACATGTGGTAATCAAGGGGATAACAAGAGATTAGATAAACCAAATTATCTGCTTACCATTTGAGGATTGTAGGCTTCAAAACCAAAGTGTTCAGGCTCTCCTGCAAGCAAATCCCTAGAAGCTAACACAGGACACCAGAATGGGGAATCCTTCTTAAAGGTTTCCCTCATGCCTACTATTTTAAGCCACTTTGGAGTTGCATCAAAAACCCATATACTGTTAGGATCCGGATTATCCTTCCAGCTTATAATGTACCAACTAACAGGCAAAGGGTCTAATTATAACAGACAATGCATAACAAGATTAGGCTCAGGAACATTTTGGTGGTCAAAATAGTTGAAGCATATTTCTGCATATGAACAATAATCCACTTTTAAAGTTTTCTCCCTACAATCGATTTTTGACACATACAAAGCTTTTTTGGCTGCCATCTCGTTCTTTACCTCTTCCTCGGTCTTCTCTACATACAAAGTAGTGTAGAGATGACCCCAACAGGTGACCAACCATAGAGGTTCACCTATATTTTCTAAGCTATGTCCTTTTTTAAGAGCTTCCCTACATCTAAACAGACATCTGAACAATTGTCCTAGTAAGATTGGACCTAGCGCTACAAAAGACTTGGTTTAGGAAATGTTCACTACAAGTGGCAAAAACAGTGCAAAGATGCCACCTGACTTGCCCATCATCAAATGAGTGAGAGCGAATAAAATAAAAAGTACCTCTTTCTCCTGCAATACTTCAGCAGAATATGATGACGATGCAAAGTATGAAATATAGGCATTGAAGCAAATTTTGTTGCTTTTGGACGTCGCCAGCATTCGCTTCAGAAGGTTATAACTTCTGTTGTATAAGGTTCCAATGCTTTCAATTAGGCTTAACACTCTGATTTGCTGACCTTTATCATCATAAGGTGATAAACTAGTAAGGAAAGCCATATTAGCAAGGGTGACAGTCATGCAACCTTGGTGCAAAATGAAACAATTTAACACGGGGTCCTAGAGCGATATAAAGGCGCATGTCAGCAATTCGTTGAATGGAATTTTGCCGTATGTCGCTAGTATGAGGAAGCTAAAAATTCTTTTCTTCTCCCATAAGGATTGGAACTTGGAAAGTCTTATAAACCAACCCCTGGTTGTCAGGTCTTTTACCTAACCTTTAATAAGATTCTGGCTTAAAACCCAATTGTCGTATTGATGCAATTCATTGAATGCAGCAGGGCGAGGCGCACCTTTACCAAGGATACACTTAGTTATTTTCGGCCGAATTTCTTTTCGGAAATCTCGTAGAGAATCTGAAGATGAAAGGTCAAAGTGACACGCTGGCCCTATAGAGGCAGTGCCTTTCAAAACACCTTCTTTGGTGGTAGAAGATGAGATATGCCTTAGGAAGTCGAATCTGAAGTTCTGAGGGTACTTGTTTATTAATTCACATAATTCATGAGCCTCAATTAAATAGTATTTTACCACAAATGATTTGAGCACTTCTTGCAAAGGAAGAGAAGTCATTTTGTACTTCTCAAAGTTTGATGAATAAAAGGTTAAAAGTTTGAAGATTAGAGAGTGAGTTGGTGATGAGATGGGGGAAGGACGCCTTGAAGATTTTTATGGTTTTTCCAAGCGTTTGAAAGTTAGTTAAATTGTACCGTTTGATTTCGTTCAAACACAAAATGAATCAAATGGTTTGGCAGAGTCTGTTTTCAAACAAATCTATTCCCAATTAAAATTGAGTTGCACAACCTTAAATGCAGCGTTTTAGGGCTCAATTTGTTAATTGGAAATCTAGCGATGAAAGTAAGGAATTACTAAATTAATCTTCAACAAAGCCTATCAGATAACACCGTTGATAGCTTTTATAGGGTAATTGACAGGTAATTTCCGAAAAATTATATAATTTAAAAGTGATCAGAGCATTTATGTCAACTTATAAATATAGGGTGAGATCATTAAATCACTTTTCCTTAATGCACGCAAGATGTTTCTTCTTTCTTCACAAAGATATTTTGTCTGAAAATTTACTTCAAAATCTTCCTAAAAATCCTTCTTTCACCTTAGTTACAGAGAGTCCAACCTCTAGCACAGCCAAGTCTCATCCCAAGGGAAAAACAGTAAAAGTTGATCTAGATATAGATGAACTATCGATGGAATTCCTTGAGACATATAAGTTTTGCTCAGATGAGGATAACCAAGAGCTAAAGGTGCAAGCTTTGAAAAAGTAGGATGTTATGGAGAAGGATGCCAAGATAGCAGATGATGTTGAGTTTCATCACCAAGTTTTGTTTGGCAAGGCACGTTTTGGCTTTAACCTTGATCTGGCATTAGGAATGAGCTAATGTAGAGGAAGAAAAGCCACAAGCGTAGAAGGGCTGAAGGTGAGCCTTCAAGGAAAAGGTGATAAAGAAGGGCTAAGAAGTCTCCTCTAAGAAGCTTGGGAAGGATGATAATAATTGAGCAAGGAGACAACCCCGATTTGTCCTCTGATATGTATGAACCAGCACACAAGTGTTGTAGAAGCCCCAATCACACTTCAAATTAATCAAAGGTTAGGGTTTGCTTGGTTCGATTTCTTTTTGTCCAAATTGAACTAACTTTTGGGCCAAGGAGTTAAGTACTCAAACATGATTTGTTGCATGTTCTTAGTTCTTTGATACTATGTACTTAAGCATGTTTTTTTTATCATGTCTTGACTCTATGAAGATTTTAATTTTTGTTTATGTCTAATCTTGGGCTTGTTCAAATTAAGTGATCAATATAAATTATAAATATTTTGTTTTTTTTATCAAGAAATACAGTTAGATTATTGTGATTATACAGTAACACCCCAATAAATCTCTATTTTTACCTGTAAATACCTTTAATAAAGTATAAGAGAATTACTGACGTGCTACCGTCACGTGTTCAAACGTTAAGACTAATTCAAAATTAAGCAGCGAAAAAACTAACTCAATTACAATAAAGTTTCAAAACCAATACGCAAAACCAATTTAAGTCTTACAAGTTGGAACCATTAAGGCCCTTATCCAAACCCTATTTTCAAAGTAGCAAATAAATCAAACAAAAGTTTAAGAGAGTTTAATATTCATGTAAGAAAGTAAACTACAAGTAGTAACCCACGCTCCACTCATTTTCCCACCACTTGATGCTAGTCCTATTATTCAATCACCTGTGATTAATCTGCTCCCCAATATTACAAGTGTAAAAATTGGATCATCACAAGGTTATTGGAAGGCAAAGGGCATGACCAAGACAACAAACACAAAAGCATGCAATCAACAATGCTGAGTACATACAAGCTACGAAGTAACACAATAAAATTCCTAGCATGCTATTAATTTCCATTTAACACACAAACAATTTTATAATTAACTCAAACACATGATTCAACTACTAACATTACTAAGACTACTCTAATAAATAATAAACCATTTCTTTTTATTCATTAGATTAAGAAATAGACAAGGTTGTCTCCCCATGCTCTATTAGGAACTTGAGTAAATAAAAACCCCATGCCTCCTTTCGGAAATATCAATAACATCCAATGGCAGACGACCGGGACTCCGTGGCCATAGCTAGTATGAGATCTCATCTAACTCCTTATAGTTTTAAAAGTACTTAAAAACAAGAGACTCGTAGATCAGACGACCTCTAAAAAAGTACACGGCTAATACCCCTTGAACCCCAACCCCTATTTGTCAATACTCCAGATGTGCACAAATCTAGAGTATTATTGCTCATCCATCTTACACTTTACGTGATGTACAGGTTTAAACTTGGTGTGACTCAAATACAAGAACAATTCAACCAATCAAACATTAATCATTTAAGCAATTCAAATTTCCAATTTAATTCGTTGAATTCTTTAAACTACCTCGGTGTATAAACAACTTTTTTAAGTGCATAAGGCACCTCAAGTCCTCAACCTCGTCTAATAAGACTTTAATTCTCCCTTTACTCATTCCATTTCAATAATCATGAACGAGTAATAATAATAATATTGATCCAATCCACATTTTTAAGTACTTTTGCCTCCGAGTTCATCTTGCAAGGTAATGCATATAAAATTACTTAAAAGATAGATCAACATACATGAGGCTACATGACGTACACAATCAAGAATAATAACCAAAGAGATTTGTTACTAAACAATTTTGATCAATTACAAGTTCCCTAACATGGTGCTAAGTTTTAACAAGTCCTTAAACGTGCTCCTAAAGTCAAGGTTTTTCGTATCCTTGTATGTAACCTTGAGTAAACGAATTTGTATGCCACTTTACGAACTAGAAATCACCTTTTACGAAGTCCTCTCCTAAACCAAACAACAAGATTCCAATCTATACGCAAATAATTAAATTTACAGCATTACTAATGTACTTTAAAAGCTTCTGAAAATCATTAAAACGACGTTTTTAAGCCTCCCAAACTTCTAAGTTAATGGTGAAAAGTATTATTGTGAGTTCTCATCAACAAGCCTTAATTAACACCTTTACTTACAAAATTTACAGCAATTTTAAAACCTTATAAAAATCTGAAAATTTATTTTACACATGAAATCTTGAAATCATAGAAATCTTTATCACTACATACATTATATAAAAAGTTAGTAGACTTTAAACCCAAAAATTCCTCAATTCAATGTAATAAGACTCTAAAAACAATAACCAAAAATCTGAAAATGTATTCTTGCAATTAAACGTTAAAGTTCCAAGCTTTAAAATCATAAAATATCACAACCTTTGTTTAATGATATTAGAGACTTGAAACACATGAAATCAATACAATTTAAACCAAAGATTGAAACTTTAATAATCTGAAAATTCATTTATCATCAAAATATTTGAGTTTTAACATGAATTAATCATAGTGTATTCAAATAACTTAAGCAACACGTTTTTGAACCCAAAACCCATAAAAATCAAGTCTTATACCGTTAATTTCTCAATTAATTCAATCTAAAATTTTATTCAATAAATTAAAAATAGAATAACTCATAAATTCCTAGTCTTTTAGAGTGCTTAAACATTATTAAACCATAATAATAACAGCTAGAAAATAAAAACTTAATAAAGATTAAAACTTGAAATAATTTAACAAAGAAAAAGAGAGAAGGAAAGAGAGAAATAGGGGCAAACTGGTTGTGGCTGGCGGTGTCTGGGCAACGTGACGGTGGTATGGGTAACGCCGGTGGTGTGCTGGCGTCGGCAACAATGTGCAGCAATAGTTCGCAAAATTATTTATTAATTTAATTTTTTTTTGTGAAGTTGTGAGAAGTAGGGAAGCAAAAGGAGGAAAAGCAGTAGGGGAAAAAAACGTGAGGTGGGGGAAAAATTGAGGGGTTTTAGGGTTTTATATAAAAAAAATATGGGCTTTGTTTCCCAATTCAAGTAGGAGTAGGAATTGTGGTTTGGGCTTAAATAGGAGTTTAAGCTCTTTTTACATAATATTGGGCTACTAACACTATTTACAAAGTATATTAGTAAATAGAAGGAGAATTTTAATTTAAAATAGTGCTTAGATTTCAATTAAATTTTACATAAAATATTTGTATAAATAGTATAGAAATATATTATAATTTACTTTAAAAATATAAAATATATTTTAATTTTCTAAAAATTAAAATATATAGGCTGTAATTATAATTAATTTCATGACTTACCAAGTGACAGACAACCGTATATACTGACATTTAAGTGAAAAGAAACTTGTAATTTCCCAATAAAAATCACTCCCTTTGTCCCAGATTACTTGCCACATTTTGACTGGACACACTTGTTGATACACATGTTTAACCGTCGATATCTTTTGTTATATATTTATAAAAACTATAAAAAGTTTATATTAAGAATAACACATTAAAATAACCCAACAACATCTTACATGATTACATTGGCTTTCATATAATAGCTTAAAAAGAGGGTCAAAGTGAGATGTGTGAATAGTGCAAAAGGTCAAAACATTGCGAGTAATTTAGGACAGAGGAAGTAAATGATCAGTAAGATTAGTAACTTAATAGTGGGGTTTACTATGCAAAATCCGTGACGGTATATTTCCAAATTCACTCCCCTTAATGTGATTTTTGTATAAACTACTTTCAAGAAGTTGAAGAGTAACAAGGTTTCACCACGATGACTTGAAGTAACGGAGGATTTCAACTGTCCAGGGAGTGAAGCAAAAGTGATTATAAATATAAGTAGTCACTTTACTCAAAATCTTCCTTCTTTACTAAGTAAGTTTTATTTCTCTCTCTTGCTTTCTCTCTCTAAAAAAATTCAATTTGTCAGAGTTTTTCAAAATACTCTTTAAAAATTGAATTTTGAATTTACCATGGAAGATCTTTTGTATCCCATCCAAATGCTGCATATTGGGCCTTATAGGGAAGTTTACGGAGTTCACATGTTTTATGTGGACAATGCACTCCATGGATCTATTGAATACCCAAATAAGTGCCAGAATCACCATTTGGCTATGGATAGGCGCTCCAAATGGAGAAGAAATTATAGGAATAGAAAGAGAAATCGCCTCAATAGGAGGATCAGAAAGCGATGGGGGGATAAACCCACCATTTTGGAGGATAAAGATGGACCTACTAGGCCTAACGCTTTCCATGTGGGTGCGAATGCTGATCATTTGAGGAATTTTATACTTCATCACCTAGAGGAGAAAGAAGATTGGGTGAACGAAGCCTTGGTTTGCAAGGGATGGGCCAAGAAGATCAGAGCAATCTTTCCTCCTACTTTCAATAGGAAATTGGAAGCAAGGACTATCCCTTACCCCAAGACGTACTATGAAGTGGAAGTTACCAGGGGTATAGAGGGGTAAATTCACACTTTGGTGTATAAGTGTGCTTATCAATTATGGTATGAATTAATCTTTGAGCACCGCAGGATCATCTGGCTCCCTACAGAGCCTATCGATGATGAATTCGAGGATTATCTCTACGATCCTGAATTGCAGAATCGTGTGGCGACGCTCCAGGATGAACCAGGATATTAGAAGGCATCTTAATAAGTATATCGTTGTATATATTTAGCTTAAGTCCTGTTTTAATGAGCATACTCAATTCAAAACTTATAAGTTTTGAAATGCTCTTATTTTGTAATTATTCTATTTCTATGAATATTAAGTAATTTTTATATTTTGTGATTGGCATTAACAGAGTAAGACATACATAATTTGGTTGGTTTCAAAAGCCATCAACCACCAAAATTAGGAGGGCATTTGTTATAACCAAAAATCAGATTTTTGAATTTCTTGACATTGACCAAGTTGAGAAGTCCTAAAGTTAGTGTAGGGTCTTTTGGCTAGTTTAATTAAAACATAACTGCCATTGGCTGATATCATACTAAGGCCCAATTATATATAGGCCGGATTAGAAGGCTAATGCATGATTTTAATTTTCAAAGTAGAGTTGGCACCAAGAAGCACAACCGTACAACAGTTATAGGAGTCAGCCATAACCGCTTCATTTTTCCTATAAATATAAGTGCAAGGACCGAAAGAAGACATCAACAAACAACTCAACAACAAGCATTTTATTTCTTTTAAGCTTTCTTATTAGCTTTCGTAGTTTTCCCTTGGCTTATTAGCCAAACGATAGTGTAGTTCATCATCTAGCATGTATTGAAGATCATTTGTCTTTTCCAATTGTATGAACATGGAGGTAACCACTACTTCAACTTGTACAATTGTAGACCTGACTCTATCCTTTCATTAATAGAATGCATTTGTTTCTTTTGTCATATATTTATCTACTCTTCTTTGAGCAATCTAACTTATTTTACTTCTTTTGGGAAAGCTTCCTTATTTGTTTATTTGAAGTCAGCAAGATTATCAATCTTTAAAACTGGTAACTCGAGGGGTAGCCTTGATGAGTGGCGTTTACGCCACTATTTCACCCTTTTTCACTAATAAATTTCTTTCATTTGTCACTTGTTTGTGCCTTCTCTTACCGTTTTTACTTCTGTTTTAGTTACTTTTGTTTTTTCTCGTGTTTTTCCTTTTCTTTTATCTTTTCTTTTGCTTTTTATCATTTATTTGTTTGTTTTGATAGCTCTTGGCGCTCGTAAGAAGAATTTGAGTTGCTTAATAGAGTTCAATTGCTATTGTGGCTTGGTCTAAGAAAAGGAGATACCTAAAGAAGAGGGCGCGTAGCACACAGCAGGCCGCGGGCGCAGGTGCCAAAGCCGTGGGCGCGGGTCAAGGTTTTGAGCTGAGCGTCAGTTTCTGGAGATGGCTTGGAGAAGGCTTGGAGAGGGCGCGGCTCAGGTGGCCGCGGGCGCGGCTGCTGGGTTTTCCCAACTTCGTACCCACAGCGGAGAGGGCGCGACAGCTTCCTAGAGAGGCCTCTCCTCCACTCGGTTCCCTTGTTGTATCAATAGACTATAAATAGTCCTTGGATTGAAATTTCATGACATTCACTATTCCATTGCCATCTAGAATATTTTGTAGAGAGAGAATATCAACATTTTAGAGAGAGAAAGTAGCTTAATCTTCAAGTTTCCATTATTGTAATCAAGATCATTTCAAGCTTCCTTCAAGTTTTCATCTTTTCAATGCAACTAGTCTATGTTTGCTTAATCCTTCAAGCTTAATAGTAGTAATCTCTTTACCCCTTATCTTTTGTTTGATTGCTCTTAATAGTGTTTATTTCCATAAAGTTATTTGCTTTTACTTATTTCATTGCTTTTTCTTTGCTTTTGAATCATGTTTAGTTTTGTTAGGCTTGAATCCATGTTTAGAGCAGTTGGTATGACTTTCATCTTTTCTTTAGCTTAGATTTCTAGCTAGGGAAGGGGTGAAAGTCATGATTGATTGAGTTTATATTAATGATTGATTGGGTTTTGCCTTGAGTTGATGATTTAGTGTTTAAAATGCTTGGAGCTATTGTTATGCACCTTTAGCACCAATACATGAGTTCTAGAATAGAGGCATGAGAATGATCTATTTTAGGTTTGATCGATTTCATCAACTTGATTTGAGTGATTGCATGAGAATGAATTATGTTGAGTAGAGTTTGTACTACTTGGCATGAATCCATGATGATTATAATAGTTGTCTTAGTTGATCATGATTAGAGCCCCATCTCCATAGTGTTTTTGATCATAATTTCCCTAAAATCTTATTTTTCATCTTTATTTTGGTGATTCTAGTTCAACTTCTTATTTTGCTTGTTTTAATCCTTTCTTGGAGATAGTTTAATCTTAGATATTCACAAAAACAAACCAAAATACCCCTTGTTACTTGCAATAGATTCTTAATTCCACTTTGATTGTGCAATACCCCGTTTCCTTGTTGTTCGACCCTAGCTTGCCACTATCTATTGTAAACTTGATAGAGTTAGGTTATGAATATAAATTTTTAATTCGATTTAGGATAGTAGACACGACCTATTGTCCGCCGATCAAATTTTTGGCGCCGTTGCTGGGGAAACGACTAGTTTTGCACTCTTATTGTGTTGTTATTGGATTTGTTGCTTTTCATTTTGTTCCTTTAATCTCTTGCTAGTCATTTCTAATCATTTTCTTAGCTTTGGTGGATGCTAAGGAGACCTTTAGGACCACCTACACATTACATTGACCATGAGATTAAACGCACCTTAAGACAAGTCCGTAGGCTTTATCAAGAAGAGGGGCGAAGTCTTGGTGTTATTGTTGAGACTGAGAGTGATTCTTGGTCTTCAAATTCTCAAAGTGAGGCAATGGTGGGATAAGAAGATGATGTTCTGTTTCGTGAGTTTAGGAATCTAGAGGATTATGAGCTCACGGGAGGGATTTTTCTACCCATCACGGAAACCAATTTTACCATCTATCCTCAATACACTATAATGGTACAAGCGGAACAATTTTCGGGTTCTCCAAGTGAAGATCCTATTGAGCACCTTGATAGATTCCTTGAGCTTTGTGCCATGATTCAAACCAATCAAGTTTCTCAAGAATACATCCATATGCACTTATTTCGACAATCTCTTTCGGGTAGAGCAAAGAAGTGGCTCAAACAAGTTAAGCCAAATTTTATTACAACATGGAGAGAGATAGTCAAGGTATTCTTGAAGAGATTCATTTCCAAAGAAAATACCGCCGAAATGAGAAGGAAGATTGCATCATTTGAACAAGAAGCGGATGAGAGTCTTGGTGAAGCTTAGGAAAGGTTTAAGGAGTTGGTAAAAGCATGTCCTCACCATGAATACAATCAAAGCTTGCTCATGCGATTCTTCTATGATGGATTGGAACCTATATCTAGAGCTAACTTGGATGCGGGGGCGGATGGACAATTGATTAAGATCCCCCAAAATCAAGTTGAAGCAACAATTGAAGAGGTAGTGAAGAACTACTCTTGGGGTGGTAGAAGGAGGAATGCGCCAAAGAAAGGTGGAAAGTATGAATTGGAGAAGGTTGATCAATTGCAACATCAAATTGAGCTTTTGACAAAAGGGATTGCAAAGTTGAATACGAGTGTTAATAGTAGGGCAAGCTCTTCTCAATTCAATTCTTTATCTTGTCAAAATTGTGGTGGTACAAACCACGATACATCTTATTGTGGAGCTTTGAGCCCCAAACATGTGGCGGCATACAACACAAGGCAAGATAGATATAGGGGAAGTGGCGGTGGAGTAGCTTAGAGGCAACCACCACCCGGATTTGCACATCAACCTCTACAATGGAGTTAACAAGCTCAACAATCATACAGCTCCAACCCCCAATATCAAAACCCTCCTCCATTTCAAAACCAAAACCCAAGAGGAAACTACCCAAGAAACAACCAATTCAATAACTTAAACTAATACAACAATCAAAACCAAGTGTCTCAAAGGAACCAAGAGCAAGCATCTCAACCCGATTCTACACAAATCCAAATTCTTCAACAACTTCAAGCCATTCATCAACAAATGCAAGAGGTCAAGGCTCATAACAAGATGGTTGATTCACAATTAGCTCAATTGGCCGAGAGAGTCCCTTTCAATTCACCTTCTACTCTACCCGGACAATCACAAACTGACCCTTCCAACATCATAAAACCCGACTCTTGCAAGGCAATTACATTGAGATCGGGTACATCCTATGAAGGTCCTAAGGAGGGGGTTAGTGAGGAAAAGAAGGAAGGAGAAGAAAGTGTGGGTGATGACAAGAAAGTTGAGGAAGAGAAAGTTGTTGAGAAAGAAGGAGGTATGGAGAAGAAGAAGCTTGAAGACGAGAATACAACTTCAACTCCTAGTGAGGGTAGGAATCTTGATGGGCCGGTTCCATTTCCCGGTCGACTTGCGGAGAGGAAGTTGAATAATAAGAAAGCAAAGTTCCTTAATGTGATGAAGAATTTGCACATCAACCTCCCTTTCATTGAAGTTGTCACACAAATGCCTTCATACTCCAAGATCCTCAAAGATATTCTCACCACAAAGAGGAAGCTCAATGATGAGCTCATCCCTCTTCCCCATCAAGTGAGTGAACTAGTCCAACATAAGATTCCCAAGAAGCAAAAAGATCCAGGAAGTATCACTTTGCCGGTAAAAATTGGGAACATGGAAGCTAGCGGTGCCTTAGCCGATCTTGGAGCAAGTGTTAGTTTGATTCCCCTATCCATTACTCAAAAGCTTAACATTGATATGATCTCTACAAGGAAGACTATCCAATTAGCCGATCGTTCGCTGAAGCTACCTTGTGGTGAGCTTGAAGATGTTCCTATTCAAGTTGGGCATATTTATGTGCCTTGTGATTTTGTAGTGATGGATATGGAAGAAGACGTTGATACTCCTTTGATTTTGGGTCGTGAAGCTCTTAAGACTTTAGGGGCGGTGATCAATTGCAAGAACAACACCATTACATGTGAAGTTGCCAATGAAAAGATTGTTTTTGAGTTCTCTAAGTTACTCAAGACCCCCATGGTTGAAAAATGCTATAGGGTTGATGTTGTGAATGAGGAGTTAGATCGCTTGGGAAGGGTTATGATGAAGCTTCAAGATCCAACCGTTGAAGCTCTTACATGCAAGGAAGAGTATCACTCTAAAGAAGCAGAAGAGTTTGTCATGGCCATGGAAGAAACTCAAATGGAAGAAGACCATGAACAAAAATAAGATAAAGAAGAGCATGAACTAAAGGAGGAGAAAATGGAGGAGAGTTCCAAGCCCCCTCCTAAAGTAGAACTCAAACCCATTCCCCCCTCTTTAAAATATGCTTATCTTGGAAATGAAGGGGAATACCCTATTATTGTCAATGCTACCCTTGATGGTCTTGATTTGGAAAAATTGCTTGTTGTGTTGAGAAAATATAGAAATGTGATAGGGTATAGCATTGACGCTACTAAGGGTATTAGCCCCTCTTTGCGCATACATCGTATTCATCTTGAGGATGATCAATCCACCTCAATTGAACCTCAAAAGAGGTTGAACCCCAACCTCCAAGAGGTTGTCAAGAAGGAAATCTTGAAATTGCGTGAAGCGGGTATAATTTATACTATCTCCGATAGCAAGTGTGTTAGCCCGGTTCACGTGGTTCCAAAGTAAAGTAGAATTACCATCTTCAAGGTAGAAGGAGGAGAGGAAATCTCCACCCGGATAGTAACTAGGTGGAGGATGTGTATTGATTATAGGAGATTGAACAAAAATTCAAGGAAAGACCATTTTCCACTCCCCTTCATGGACCAAATGTTGGAGTGACTTTCTCACCATGCTTTCTTTTGTTTTTAGATGGGTACTCTGGGTTTTTCCAAATCCCTATCCACCTAAATGACCACGATAAAACTACTTTCACATGTCCATATGGAACATTTGCATACCGAAGAATGCCATTCGGATTATGCAATGCTCCTTCAACATTCCAACGATGCATGACTTCCATTTTTTCTAAGATGCTTGAAAATGAGATTGAAGTTTTCATGGATGATTTTAGTGTTGGTGGCTTGTCTTTTGACACTTGTCTTTATAATCTTGAAAAAGTTTTGAAAAGGTGTCAAGAGACGAGTTTGGTTTTAAATTGGGAGAAATGTCACTTTATGGTTAAGGAGGGTATTATCCTAGGCCATAATGTGTCAAAGAAGGGCATTGAGGTTGATTCGGCCAAAGTTTCAGTGATAGCAAAGTTTCCCCCTCCTAATTCCAATACGGGAGTGAGAGCTTTTCTAGGGCATGCCGGTTTTTACCGAAGGTTTATCAAAAAAATTTCATCAATCGCCAAACCTTTGACCGAATTACTTAAGAAAGATGTTGTGTTTAGCTTTAATGAGGGTTGTCTTGAGATATTTCAAAAGCTGAAGGAAGCTCTCATTTCCTCTCTCGTTGTGCTAGCTTCGGATTGGAGCTTGCCTTTTGAATGTGCGATGCGAGTGATTTTTCAGTAGGTGTGGTGCTTGGGAAAAAGAAAGAAGGAAAATCTCATGTCATATACTATGCAAGTAGAACTCTTTATGAAGCTCAAAAGAATTACACAACGACGGAGAAGGAAATGCTTGCGGTTGTGTTTACCATGGACAAGTTTAGGTCCTATCTTATTTTCTCCAAAGTGATTCTGTACACGGATCACATAGCGGTTTGCTATCTTATGACCAAGAAGGAAGCAAAGCCACGCCTCATCCGTTGGGTTCTTTCGCTTCAAGATTTTGACATGGAGATGAGAGATAAAAAGGGAGCGGAGAACTATGTGGCGGATCATTTGTCTAGGCTTCCTTTTGAGAACAAGGAGGATGTACCAATCAATGAAGAGGTGGGACTTGAAACTCTTATGGCTATAACTTCAACATCTAGCCCATGGTATGCAGATATAGCCAACTATCTTGTTTGCGGAGTCATTCCCCCGAAGTTCTCTTCTCAACAAATGAAGAGGTTTTTCAAGGAAGTGAGGAGGTACTTTTGGAATGACCCCTACTTTTTTAAATAGTGTGGAGATGGCCTTTTCCGTAAATGTGTTCCGGACCATGATATTGAAAGAGTTCTTGAGCATTGTCACTCGTTGCCATGTGGAGGCCATGGGGAAGTTGACAAGAAGGTGGCAAAGATTTCTCAATCTCTCCTATGGTGGCCAACAATGCATAAGGATACTCACAAGTTTGTTTCTAGATGTGACAAGTGCCAAAGAAGTGGTGGCATAACCAAAAGAGATGAAATGCCTCAACAAAACATTTTGGAATTTGAGCCTTTTGATGTTTGGGGTGTCGACTTTATGGGGCCTTTCATTTCTTCATGTGGGAATTTATACATTTTGGTAGCGGTTGACTATGTGACTAAGTGGATTGAAGCCATACTACCAATGATCATAAGGTTGTGGTTAAGCTTCTCAAGAAAATTATCTTTCTACGGTTTGGGGTTCCTTGGGTGCTAATTAGTGATGGAGGTTCCCATTTCGCCAAGAAGCAACTTGAAGCTCTTCTCAAGAGGTATGAAGTTCACCAAAAAGTTGGTCTACCTTACCATCCTCAACCTCAAGGGCAAGTGGAGGTGTCAAATAGAGAGATCAAGAATCTTCTTGAAAGGATGGTGAACAAATCTAGGAAGGATTGGTCCCTTAAGCTTGACGACACACTTTGGGCCCTACGGACGGCGTACAAGACTCCAATTGGTACGACCCCCTATCGGTTGGTCTATGGGAAGGCTTTTCATTTGCCGGTTGAGTTGGAGCATAACGCTTGGTGGGCCATCAAAGAACTTAACATAGATATGTCATTGGCCAGTGAGAAAAGATTGCTCAAGCTTAACGAACTTGAAGAGCTTAGATATGATGCCTATGAGAACTCAAGGCTATAAAAGGAGAGGACCAAAAAATGGCACGACCAACATATAAGGAACAAGAGCTAAGGTTGGAGACAAGGTATTGTTCTTTAACACTAGGATTTGTTTGTTTCCCGAAAAGCTCAAATCCAAATGGTCGAGGCCTTTCATGGTTTCAGGACTATTCCTTATGGGTCTTTTGAGTTGGAGGCGGGTGACAACAAATTCATGGTTAATGGTCGTCGTTTGAAGCACTACTTTTTCAAGGATGAAGTGGGTTTGATTAAATGCATGAGGCTGATCCGATGGATCATAAGCCACCCTCTGGATGATAATTTCTCATGATCAAGCTAATGACCTCGTAAAGAATCGCTTATCGGGAGGCAACACAAGTTTTCAACTCTTTTGTTTCTTTATTTCCTTTATCTGGTCGATTTTGGTTGATCTCTCTTATGGTTCTTATCTTATGGTCTTTGGCTTTTCTTTTGTAGGTACTTGAACTTTTGGGCATTGCATTTGTGGACTAGTATTTGAGGGTGTTCTCACATCAAGGGAATCGTTTTCAACAGCCAAGATGGAGTTATGAAAGAAGAAAGGGTTGAAATGTAGGTCTCAAGAGCTTAAAGTGCATGCGCGCCTAGGGAGAGCCCTCTCCAGGGACCCGCGAGCGCGGCTCTCAAGCCCGCGGGCACGGCTTCATAAGGAGAGGGTGCAGACAGAGATTCAAAGCCCCCCCTTAATGTTCTGAAGATGCCTCGCCTCGCCCAAGGAGAAGGCACGACAATAAGATTCTCGGGCGCGAGTAATGGTGTCGCGGGTGCGACCCTCTGTTCTTAACAAGTTAAGAAAGTTCTTGAGATGCCTTGGAGAAGGCTAGGAGAGGGCGCGACTCTCAAACCCGCGGGCGCGATGATCTGGGCTGCGAATCCGAGTTTTCTTTTCATCAGCATTTTGCCCCTCCTTATTTCCCCAAATTTCGAATCCCCTTCTTCTCTCTCTCTAAAACTTTATCCTCCCTCAAACCCAAACCTCCCCTACCTCACAAACTCATCAAATATCATCAAAAATTATCAACATCCAACATTTTCCTTCGATTTCCCTCATCAAATTTCTGCAAATTTTACTGTTCAAGATCCAACTCGGTTGTGCTTTTCGCGGGTTCTGACGGATTCTCCATTGCTAGGTTCTCGGAAATTTCTTGGATTTCTTCTTCACAAAGCTAGTTGGGGTGGATTTTGTGTCACTCATTGTTGGTATATTTACTCTTTCTCTAGTTTTAATTAAAGTTTGAGCAATATCTTTGGTGAGAAAAATTGTTGTATTTGTGAATTCATTTGGGAATTTTGATGTATGCATGCTAATTTGTGTTGAAGTATGCTGTTAATCATGGTTGATTGTTAATTATTTGTTGATATTTTTTATTGTTGGTGGGTTGTATTGATTGATTGGTGTTGTTGGGTGAATTTTGAAGTGTGTGAATTGTGAAAGCTTGTTGGAGTAGTGGGATTATTCTTATGATTGGAGTTGTGATTTGATTGAACTTTGGTAATTGTCAAAATGGTTTTTGGTTCTAAGAAGAGAAAGTGTAGGAAAGAACCCCAAAGTTCTACCTCTCAAGCCCCTCAAAACGTTAAGCAACCACCACCACCACCTTTGCCACCACTCAAATTTCACAACAAAAACCACAAACCCATCTATGACAACTTACTAAACCGGAAATTCCGACCCATAAAAAACTACCACCAACCTACAACAACTAAACTTGGCATCGACGATGATTGTTGGTTCTTATTCAACAATTTGAGGTTAGGTTCTTTTGTGACCAATGCATATCAAACCTACAAAGAACCCACACTTGAGTTCTTAGCCTCTTTCGAATACCATGCCACCGAAGAAAAAGACCTCTCCATCTTGTTCCAACTCTTCAACAAGAAAGAAATAATGAACCTTTGACAATTCAACCAACTTCTAGACTTCAACCTCGATGCCGACATGTTCTTTCCCGATCATGAAGTTTTGCGTGAGTATAACCCCCTCGAATGGTAGAAATGCATCTCAAGAATGGACTCCTTCAATGCCATGTGCTCATTGGCTAGTCAAATCATGCACCCTACTGTTAGACTTCTTCATAGAATCCTTGGGTACATGGTTTTCAACAAACAAGATTTGGGGAAGATAACCGCGGAGGAAATCCGGATTTTGTGGCTTGCGACAAGGGCGGATTTGGGGCATAAAGTGAATTTTGGTTATCTTTTCACAAAATGCATTGAGAACATTCTTTCAGGAGAAAAAAGGGGGAGATTCATTGTGGCGGGATGGTTGGCTGAAAAGTTGGGTCACATGGATAAGTTGAGTTCTTGCAACCCCATCGGGAAAAGTGATGGTAGTGACATTTGGTTTGATATGGATCAATTGAAAACTATGAAATTTATTGTCGATACGGAGGATACGGGAAGGACATGTAGCTTACTTGTCTCCCTTCAACATCATTGTCTCCTCCCCAAGCCGGAGTTCACTTCCTTCACTAAGGAGGGGGTTAATCACCTATGGTGTGTGAGAAAGGATTCGGGTATCCTCCCGGGTGCAAGAATGGAGGATGATGAAGGGCATGATGAAGGTGATGATAATGAGGAAGATGAAGATGTGGTGGAGGAGGTCCCTCCAATTCAACAAACAACAACAACAACATCAACAAAGAAGAAGAAGACAACAACAACTTGACTACCAACAAGAGATAGCGGCGATGCGGGCTCAAATGGAGAGCATGCAACTTAGCATGCAAGGTATGATCGCCTCCTAACAACACCATTTCTTTCAAACTAATTCCCTTTATGATTCTAGTGTGCGTAGAGGGGATGTCACTCCTTCGGTTAACTATCCATATGTGCCAGCTCAACAAGGTCCCGTGCGATCCTGGAGGGGTGACAACCAATCTACGTACCCCTATTGGCCGGGTCCCTCGAACCCCAATGTGCCAAGGCCCGAGTTTCTCGATGAGTCCGGTCATTATGACTACCGGGTTTCGGGTGGGAGTAATTATAGGGGCGACCCTAACTACCCCTACGTTGAACCCTCTCACACTTCACTTCTTGTGCAACTCGAGCAATTTGACCAATTATCCGCATCCCAACTAGAACTTTTCAATGGTCATTATGGGTGGCCTCCCGGTTACAACAGAGGTTGGGAACCTCATGGCCCCCCTTCGGGCTTTTCATATGATAGTTGGAATGGGGATGATGGTAGTGCCGGCCCTAGCGGACAATAGTTTCCCCCTCGGTTTGTTTGTTTTTCCCTCCCTTTCATTTCATTTGCATGTGAAGCATCGAGGACGATGCTCTTATCTAGTGTGGGGGGGCCGTTTGAATCAAAAGGGTGTATTTTGGGTAAGTAAGGGGGAAGGCACCAAGGACTCATGGGAACAATAAAGGGATTTTTTTAATTTGGGTCTTATTGCATGGTGTTGTTGATAAGCATTTGGTAACCCTGTCTTTGTTTGTTGTTGGTGATGTCTGGATTTATGATGAGGATTTGAGAATGAGTTGAGTTTGGGTAGTTGGTTATGCCTAAGGTTCGAGTAGGTAGATTTTTCTTTCTTTTTCTTTCTAACCTTTCTTTTTGCGTAGTATTTTTTTTTGCTTTTCTTTTCTCTCTCTTTTGTAGCTTTGAAGAAAATTGGAAGCAACATACAGAGCCATGGTAAATCGTAAGGTTGCTTTACTTATCTTCAAGAGACATATGGGTGAGATCTTTCCTTTACATAATTTTTTTTTTCTTTCTTTCCTTTGGTTTTCTTAGTTTAGGTTAGCATAGTAAGAAGTTGAATGGTTCGAGGTTGTTTGTATTTGGTTCTAAGGAACCTGGCATCGTTGATATTGATATCGAACGATCATTGTATGACGATTGGGATTTAATTGGATTTATATGCCTCGTTTACGAACCTTTTTCATTTCTTCCTCCTTCTTTTGTTTTTTTTTTCCTTTTTGTGTGACAAACAATTATGGCAAGATGATATGAATGTGTTTTGGAACTTGCTTGTACATTTGGACTCTATTTCTTTGATGATGCGCCTTAGAATGATTGTTTGTTCTTAACTTGATGATGGGATGCATGGTTTGAGAACGCATTTGGTTGAATTAGAAGAATCTTAGCTAAGGTAGCAAGGTCAAGAACTTTTGAGGACATTTGAACCCTTAGTTCAAGGAAAGTGGTAAGATGGGGTTGCTCCCTATAGTGGATTTGAAGCCCTTTAGTTGGCATTTTCTTACCATTTGATCCCTTGTAAGGTTTCTATCGTTCGAGTCTTCATCACTTTGTGGTGCGGCAGTTTAGGATCCTCGACTATGCATGTCTTAATCCTTATGTTGATCTTTAGCTCCCGAGATCGTGACCTAGCACCTTTAGAGGAGGAAAAGGGCACCTTTTCTCATTTTTATTTATATTTCCTTTTGTTTAGTTACAAATTTGATTTTCTATTTTGCATCTACCTACTTGCTAACCAATTTAAGCCTAATGTTTCCCTTTCTTGTCTTAACCGCATTACTAACCTAATGACCTGTGGTTTACCAACCCTCTTAGTTAGTGAAGCATTGGGCATGTGAGGTTAATGTTTTGAGCGTATTGAATATGGCAAGAAATGTTTTGAGAAGTAGTTTAAGCAAAGAGTTGATAGTTGAGCTTGAATATGATTATGCAAGAAAAGTTTGAAAATAAAGATGCAATGCAAGAAGATCAAATGATGTTTCAAAAAAAAAAAAATATTAGAGCTTTGAAGTACCTTTCCCTTAAATAAGGCTAGTGATGTAATGAATTCGAAATGATGGTTGTTTGTTTGAGTTTTGGTCGTTTCTTAAGTTTTGTTTATGAGAGTTGGCCACTCTCTTGCTTCACTTAGGATTTTCCACCAATTTTTCAAATGATTTCCCTACCTTTACCTTTAACCAAGTCATTACAACCCTAGTAAAGACCCTTAGACTTTAGAGGGGCGTGGTCAAAGGCTGGTGGAGGGAGATGGATTTCAACCCTATGGAGAGAGCATGCATGGTTGAGATGTCGGGATGACCTTATACTTCCTCAAAATGAATCTTTTTCCAGTTCCTTCGTGGAATCATGAGGAGCCAACTAGGGGGATGATTTGAAACTAGTGGGGAGAACGCGGACCGTTTTGGAAGGGACTGGGGCGGAGAATGAATCACTAGTTCTCTATGCTTAGCTTAGGTTTGACTCTTGCAACCATGAGCATATTGGAGTGTGTTTTCATCATTTAATTGAGAAAGGCTAATATTTTTTTACGCTTGTCTATCCTTTTGAGTCCAAATAGAGCATATGTCCACCCTAAAACTTGATGTGCTTTTCTAAGCCTTGCCATATCGTTTTTGTCTTTGTAGTGTTTGCTTTGTCTTTCTTTTCTTTGTTTTGCTTGAGGACAGGTAAGAGGCAAGTGTGGGGGATTTTGATGAGTGGCGTTTACGCCAATATTTCACCCTTTTTCACTAATGAATTTCCCTCATTTGTAACTTGTTTGTGCCTTCTCTTACCGTTTTAACTTATGTTTTAGTTACTTTTGTTCTGTCTCGTGTTTTTCCTTTTCTTTTACCTTTTCTTTTGCTTTTTATCTTTTATTTGTTTGTTTTGATAGCTCTTGGTGCTCGTAGGCGGAATTTGAGTTGCTCAATGGAGTGAAATTGCTATTGTGGCTTGGTCCAAGAAGAGGAGATGCCTAAAGGAGAGGGCGCGCAACACACAACAGGCTGCGGGCGCAGGTGCCAAAGCCGCGGGCGCGGGTCAAGGTTCTGAGCTGACAGAAGGCTTAGAGAGAGCGCGGTAGTCAAGGCCACAGGCGTGGCGAGCTGGGTTTTCTCAACTTCGTACCCACACTGGAGAGGGTGCAGCAGTTTCCTAGAGAGGCCTCTCCTCCACTCGGTTCCCTTATTGTATCAAGAGACAATAAATAGTCCTTGGATTGAAATTACATGATATTCACTATTCCATTGCCATCTAGAATATTTTGTAAAGAGAGAATATCAACATTTTAGAAAAAGAAAATAGCTTAATCTTCAAGTTTCCATTATTGTAATCAAGATCTTTTCAAGCTTCCTTCAAGTTTTCATCTTTTCAATGCAACTAGTCCATGTTTGCTTAATCCTTCAAGTTTAATAGTAGTAATCTCTTTACTCCTTATCTTTTGTTTGGTTTTATTGCTCTTAATAGTGTTTATTTCCATAAAGTTCTTTGCTTATACTTATTTCATTGCATTTTCTTTACTTTTGAATCATGTTTAGTTTTTTTAGGATTGCATCCATGTTTGGAGTAGTTGGTATGACTATCTTCTTTTTTCTAGCTTAGATTTCTAGCTAGGGAAGGGATTGAAAATCATGATTGATTGAGTTAATATTGATGATTGATTGGGTTTTGCCTTGAGTTGATGATATTGTGTTTAAAATGCTTGGAGTTATTGTTGTGCACCTTTAGCCCCAATACATGGGTCCAAGATTAGATGCATGAGAATGATCTAGTTTAGGTTTAATCGATTTCATCAACTTGCTTTGAGTGATTGCATGTGAATGAATTATTTTGAGTAGAGTTTGTAATCCTTGGCATCCATGATGATTATCATAGTTGTCTTAGTTGATCATGATTAGAGCCCCATCTCCATAGTGTTTTTGATCATAATTTCCCTAAAATCTTATTTTTCATCTTTATTTTGGTGATTCTAGTTCAACTCCTTATTTTGCTTGTTTTAATCCTTTCTTGGTAGATAGTTTAATCTTAGATATTCACAAAAACAAACCAAAATACCCCTTGTTACTTGCAATAGATTCTTAATTCCACTTTGATTGTGCAATACCTCGTTTCCTTGTGGTTCAATCCTAGCTTGCCACTATCTTGTGTCAACTTGATAGAGTTAGGTTAGGGATATAAATTGTTGATTTTATTTAGGATAGTAGACACGACCTGTTGTCCGCCGACCAAGCCCCCTAATGCTCTAGAACAAGATAGAGTATTTAACTTGTTTGTAAGGAGTAATATTTACCTTGACAAAACCTTGATTACTTATGACATGTAATTATTGGATTATGTGATTAATTATGGCATTAATCCACTACAATTATATTCCTTATTAAGCATGTTTTGGATAGCATTTGGTTGCTTAATTTGGATTGCTCTAAAATTCACATAAACTTGGAAATTGTTCATTTTGCAATTAGATTGCTTGAAATGTATGAGTTTATGTTGAATGTGATTTATGAACCCTTAAAATAGTCAAAGATTGAATCTTTAATGGTTTATTTATTGAATCTTGACTTGCTAAAATCCAAAGTGAACATATTTTGAGTTATAATGATTTTGGAAAACGATTAAAATGATATTGTTCACATTTATGCTTGAATATTGTTCTTCCTTTTGAATGGTTGAAATATTCAAACATGTATGAGTATTGGTTGAATAAATTATTGGATGGTTAATTAATGCATTCAACTAGTTTTGTCAAATAAATAAATAATGTAATCATTGGATGAGTTAAAATTTATTGCATGCCCTTAATTTTTTGATTTCGTGAAAGTGACCTAAAATTATTAAAGAATGATTCTTGGAAATAATTTTTGGTTATTGCACTAAATTTGGATTAAATTAAGTTGGATTAAAAATTAATTCAAAATTGCTCAAATATTTGATTCTAAATTTAATTTGGAATTAATTATAGTCACACAAAATGATTTACGATTGAAATCCCAAAGCATACGCATAATCGAGGCTTGAAACCTCATGGATCACACTCGGCCAGCAAGGGCTGTTCGCGCAGCCCACATTAATGTTGCTGACCAAGCTGGTTCACAAGTGTGTGCGGAATGTGGACGAGCAAGTGCATGCGAGGGCTGCCATGTGCGTGTCACAAAGGTAGGGGCTGCTAGGCAGCACCCTGCCCGCAAGGCAAGGCTGCCTAGCAGCACTTGCCAGCTAGCACTAGCGTGCGCAAGCACCAACAAGCCTAGCAAGACGCAAGCATACTAGGCATGTTGTGTGGCTGCCGAGGCTTGTGAGTGATTGATGTGCTGCTATGCTTATGCGGCCAGCACGCAAGGTCTATTGGGCTGCTAGGCAGCACCCAGCCCAAGCACGTTTTATTTTTAAAATGAGGCATGGGCTTGGTTTTTTACATTTGACTCGATGTGCTTAATTAAAATTAATTGGATTAATTTAATTAAGATGAATGTGGGTTTTAGTGGGAGCTTCACTAATGGGTTTTGAGCTCGTTAAGCTTTAATTATGCTTATTTGCGATAGTTCAAATAATTGGATAAACACTTGACTAGTTTTAATTAGGCATGTTAATTAGATTATCAGCCTAAGTTAGTAACTAGAGCGTCCCTTTTTAATATAAGTTATATATTATTGCTCGTACTGTTTATAAAAATTGCATGGGCCATTCACTTTAGAAGTGAATGGATGAATGGAATATTATAAATGTTCTTATGCAAGTTTTTAAAAAAGTGACTAGTATGGCCCGACTAGGATAGAAAATACGAACTCCGCTCTGTTAGGTATTTTTGTAAATCTAAATACGAACTGCCTGCCGTGAAGTATTTTTGTACTTAGAAAATTTAGATTACTCCTATTCACTAGTATCTTTGAAGATGTAGCCTAAAGATGCTAAGATGACCTTGAAGATTGAAGATTGGATGCTTCGAGATTATTTTCAAGGGGTTATGCTAGTTCACTATGCATTTATATATATCTTTTATATTGCTTATATATCTTGATTTTTAGATGCATGTGTCAGGATTTCTTGTGTTGAATGATTAGTTAAGTTCAATGAAATCAAACCAACATAGAAACCCTAAGTCCTAAAGAAAATTGAGTTAAAATTGTCATTCCAAAATGACACTTACTAAAACTTCGAAAGTATGTGATGGGCTATGCCAATTGCCAAAGAAAAACATCATCACTTTCTTAGGGACGTAAGGTATACTAGATATATGCGTTAGTTTTGGTTAAACTCAACAATATCGGTAAGGAATCCTTAGATATTGTGGCAAACGAGATAAGTGTCATGAAAGCATTAAATGCGACGACTTATCAAACCAAGAATAATTTGGAACTGTTAGCAATTGGATTACTTGCCTTAAAATAATAAGTGTTAAGACAAGCCAAAGAATGCTTAATAACTTATTGATTTTTAGGATCTTGGAATCGTTTTATTCAAGCACAAGGGACAAATTCAAAATTGAATAAAGCGTTAAAAAATTCATCGAAATTGCGAGTTTGCATGGATTTCAAAGCTTATTATGTTATTTTGCTGAATAGTTATACTTTGCACATATATTTATAGAATTCTAAATCGAATTATAATGTTCCAATGATTGGTAAAGGAAATCTTTTAAAAATAATTCTCAAAGAAAGAAAAAGGCATTTCTAAAATACAACTTCTCATAAATGACTTTTATGGTTAATTCCGAAAGGACAGTTGGAAATCATGTATTCAAAATACTAGATAGTTTTGATAAACGTGAAGTATTGAGTTGAAAACTCAATTGTCAATAGTTGACAACCAACATATCTTTCCGATTTTTACACTAATGAGTAGGACTCATTGATGTAATAATTCAAGTAAAAATTAAAATAAAAGAACCTTGTTTTACGGCGCATTAGATGCTTAATTACGCCTAACAAAGTATAAAAGTCAAAACACTTAAAGAAGAGGTTCTTAAACTTATGAGATGGTATGATAAGAAATATAGGAAACAAGGAACAAAGAAAAGGAATTCAAGATTCCAATTCTACCTAAGAGTTTATGTTATCGTAGTTAACTTTGCAAGTTATCTTCACAAATATTAGATACTGCATGAGTGTCCCAATTTGAAGTGGCCTTAAAATCATTAAAGTTAAGCTAAGTTATTGACTTATGAGGTTAGAATGAAGCAAGTGGTGCTATATGAGCTGTAAGGTCATCTGCTTTGTTTAAAGACCTTTTAAAGCTAAGGCTGGAATAACTATGGTTATTGTGTTCCATAATCAGAAATCATTATCTTTACACACGGAAAGACTCACATTCAAAGTAAAAAAACAGTAGTTGTTAGTTTTATTTAAATGGCATGGTTGTTTAAGACATGAGTCAAGAATGCTTCATTATAAACAAACATTTCCCTAATATAAACTAACAAGGGTCAAATCATGGACATGATTTGTGTTCTTAGTATTTTTAGCAATATCACATCAATAAGAATACTCAAGGCTCTATTAGATAGATTCTTGAAATCTGATCGATTCAGAATTGTTCTGAGGTAAGGAAGTCTTACTTGTTGAAACCGACAAAGAAAGGAGGTATTAAGCTTGGTATAGACAATTGATTCCAAAAGCTAAAGATGATTCCATTACTTTAATTTTTTCACAAGAATTTTAATGAATATGGCTATATTCATCAAATTTGAAACAAACTGGACCTGGAGTAGCTTAAAAATTCAGTGAAGTAGAGAATCGACTTGGCAAAATATCAAAACGTCTAGATTACATCGAGTGATGTTTGCTTGAGTCAAGGGTGATTATCTCAAGGTTATGAAATTGGAATTTCATAATTAGCTCCACAAAGAATATTGTATGTCTTGACGGAGACCTCGAAGCCATTTGAAAATGACTTTAACGATGATGAATAACATCCCTTCCTATAATGATATTAAAGATTTGCACAAATGACTAATTTTACACTAAACAAAGTTGTCGAAGCTAAGAAAAGACACCATATTCAGTTATGGATAGCAATAGTTTCTAGCATCTTTTCAAGTATATGTCTAGGGATCTTAGCCTCAGTGGGAGCTCATTGGCTTAGTGTGAGCTAAGTGGCTCAAAGGGCTAAGGTAGCTCAAGTTGGAGCTAAGTGTTTGTTTTGCAACGAACTTTTAACCAAAGAAAAAATACATGTCTCTTTGTAAGCATTTAACTAAGATGAAGGGCATTACATCCACAACAAAATTGAGAACATAGTACTTATTGCTCTAAGTGGTGTCTTTATAGAATTTAACACATTTCCAAAATGATAAGTGGGAGGAAAATGAACTCGATGACCATCGAGACGAGCAACAAACGAAAACTGATAATCTCGGAAGAGTTTAGAAGGGCTTCATGAGAATCAGTGATCAAGAATACTCAAAGGACTTTACAAGTGCCTTAAGAGAATTCATTACTCACAAAAGTTTACAAGTGTTAGAGTAAGATCAAAAGAATCAAAGGGCTTTAGAAGCACCTTGAAACTCAATGTCTGTTGCAATTAAACATCCTCAAGGGCGAAAAGAGGGCACATGCTCAACAAGTCGAGAAGACAACAAGAATACCCATAACAAGCACGCTTAAGACACCAACATTACTCCATAAACAAAGAAGAAATGTCCCCCAAGCTTGAAAGAGATCATCTCAACATCCCATCATACAAAGCAAGGTATCAACAATTAAAGGGATTGAGGAAAAAGCATAATTAGGGGACTATTGGTCACTAGGACCGGCCCCACCATCATCATCCTCCCTATCATAGGAAAAGCCGGACAGGGGTCCATAGGGATCCCATCCCCCAGTATAACCAGGTGGCCAACCAGAATGACCTCGAAAGTTGTCTTGTTGCCAAAAGGTCAAGGGAGTATATTGCGGGGGCAACTCAATGGGGGCGGGGTGAGTGCGATCAATATAGGGGTAGTTAGGATCACCCCTATAGTCGATCCCACCGGGCAAACGGTACTCATCCGGAAAAGAGCGCAACTCGGTAATAGGTCCTTGCGAACCTTGCCAAAATGGATATGTAGGCTTACCACCACCCCCCCCCCCCCAAGACGGTACAAGACCATGTTGTGGCGGAAAATATGGATAATTAACCTCGGGGGTGATTTCGCCCTGGTTGACGTTCTCATCAAACAAAGCTTATTGTTGGAGAAACATACCTTGTTGCATCTACCTGAGCCCTCGCATGCCAATTTGCATGATCCCTCAATACAAGTATAGAGGTAAGTCATGGGTCGAACCACTAGGAACGGTTATGCTCAAGTGCTTTCAATGTGCGCCTAAGCTAGGTCGAAGTCGTGAGTGAAGAATAGGGTGAACTAACACTAATAAACTACTAAAACCATGATCCAAACAAATGAAACACTAGGGAATGGGGATCAACAACAAGACAATTGCAACAACTTGGGAAGGTCAAATCAATCATGGTTGTGAAGACTAATAATAAGAACTATCAATTGGAATCAAAGAGTTATCTCCTAATGGTTAAGCTAGGTTTCCTCTATGAATAACAAACTAAGAGAATCACAATTCAAACCAATCAACAATTGCAAATCCTAAATCAAGTGGTTATGTCATTAGGAATCACAATGCAATCTAGCATAGTTCTCAAGGCCTAATCAAACTACACACATGCAAACTTACATTAATCACTTTATTCTCAACAATCAATCAACATAATTCCCAAATCCATCACAAACAATCACTCATACAAGTTTCACCCAAACCCTAGCAAAACAACTACTCAAGAATCATCATCTATTCAACAAGCGAGTAAATGAAATTAAGAATCAACAAATATGAAGAACAACTACACTAATCAAGATTCAATCATCAAAACCAAATCAAACAAACAAGAAAGTAAACAAAGCAATAAGATGAGATAGAGTTAGAAATGCTCATTGATAATTGAGAAGATCTTCAATACAATTGTCACCCTTCCGTCTTCAATCTCTCAAATCACCATTGAAATCTCTCACTTTCTCTCTCTAAATATACTCCTAAAACTAAACCTAAAACTAGAGAGAGAAACACTCCACTAAGCTAAAATTATAAGGAAAATAATGTCGAAAAAACTTCTTACAAAAATCCGTTAAATAAGTATTTATAAGAGGCGCGAAAAAATAAAGTCGAAACAATCCGAAAAACTGGGAGACGCGCCCGCGCTGAGCAGGGTGGCGTGCCCGTGCATGTGGGCTTCGCGCTCGCACTCCTCTAGGTTTCTTCGAGTTCTTCATAGCTTCGTGCGCTCGCAAATGGGTGTTCATGTGCGCGCGTAATTTCTTCATGATAGTCACCAAGTATGGCATATTCAAATGGAGTTGACGGTGGGTTCAACACCATGATCTCATGAGAGCGCGGCTTAAGAACGCAAGAGCTAGAACTTGGAGCATGCCATGTTCTTACTTCTTGAGCTTTCCCTATGCTATAAGCTTGCTCCAAAGGCATCTTCCAACTTAGTATGCCACCAATATCAAGACCCGAACCTCATACAATACTTACAACCACGAAAGAGAACAAATATAGGAGAAAACACTAGATATCCACAAAAGTGGACAAAAGAACAAAATAAAAAAGAATAAGGAAACTAAAGAGAAAATGAATAAAACCAAACATTTATTAAGAAACAAAGCCATGAAAAGAAGGTAAAAACAACCTAAAAACTCATCAAATGAGTGCTATAAATGGCACTCATCAGACTCTTATCCTCATTTGATTATGAATCACATGAGAATTGCGAGTCATGTTTGTTAGGTAAGATGACCAAGTCAGCTTTTAGTTGAAAGGGTGAAAGAGCTAATGTCTTTATGGAAATCATACATATGGATGTGTGTGGACCAATAAGTTCAAAAACTAGCAAAGGATTTAAAATACTCCAGTACTTTTACTAAAGATTTAAGTAAATATGGCTATATCTACTTAATGAAGTAATAGTTGGAATCATTAAAAAGTTAAAGGAATTCTAGAATGAAGTATAAAATAATCTTGAGAAAAAAATTAAAGGACTTCGATCTGAATGTTGTGGTAAATATTTGACTCAAGAATTTCATGATCATCTAAGAGATTATCGAATTACTTTACAATCAAAGAAACACCACAATCAAAGGTGTGTTAGAAAGCAAGAATCAAACTTTTCTTGACATGGTTCGATCTAAAATTAGCTTTACTGATCTTCACATATCGTTCAGAGGATATGCATTAGAATATAATTGCAAATATACTAAACAAGAAGCCCGTTCAAAGCAGTTGAGAGGACGCCATATGAGTTATGAACCGGAATTGTTCCAAAGTTGTCTTTTCTCAAGATTTGGGGTTGTGAAACCTACGTAAAAGTTTTACAAGACGAAAAATTAGATAAATGTTTCTTCTTGGGTTATCCCATAGAAACAAAAGGGTATTACTTCTACAATCGCGCAGATAACAAAATGTTTGTTACTCATGATGGTGTCTATTTAGAAAGGAATCTCTTTCTACAAAGTCAAGTGGGAGTAAACTGGCTCTCGAAGAGATTCGAGACGAGCAACAAATGGATGTGGATAACTCCACATCATAGGCGAGGGCGCATGAGTCAGCCAATTTGATGAATCATGTGTCGGAGCAAGCTAATTCGACTAGCGAGACTCCTATCGTCCCACTAGAATGAAAATTTCAAAGAATTGAAGGGTATATTTCTAATGTTGCTCATACCAGTAAGTAGGTAGTTCAGAATAAAAAACAAACAGTTTGTTGAAATTCTGATAAAATGAGGATTCCAAAATTTCCTAATGGAAAGCCTAGAACCCACTGCCTACATGCAATCTTTGGTGAGCACCAACTTAGGAAATGGCTTAAGACCATAAAATCCAAAATGGACTCTATGTCTGAAAATGATGTGTTAGTCTTGATAGAATTGCAAATGGGGTTAAACTAGGGGTGGGACTTTGGTTTGGAGGTTCGGTTTGACCTCGGTGCGAGTCGGTTTCGGTTTGGAGCGGTTTGGGTTGAAACGGTTTGATTTAGCTGACAGGTCGGTTCAATTCGGTTTGGGTTAGTCACGGGTCGGTTCAATTCGGTTTGGGTTAGTCACGGGTCGGTTCGGTTTCGGTTTATATCTTTACAGTTTAAATTCGATTTGGGTCATAAGCGGGTCGGTTTATAAACAATTCGGTTCATCCCGATTCAGTTTGAAACGGGTCGGTTTAGGGGGCGGGTTTAACCGGGTTGATGTTGATTCGGTTTACAAACGGTTTGCATCATGCCGGTTTGGTTTGAAACGGGTCGGTTTAGGGGCAGGTTTACCCGGGTCAATGTTGGTTCGGTTTATAAACGGTACGGATCATGCCGGTTCGGTTTGAAATGGGCCGGTTTAGGGGAGGGTTTACACAGTCCAATGTCGGTTCGGTTTATGAACGGTTCGGATCATGCCGGTTCGGTTTATAAGCGGTTTAGGTCATGAATTCATGATTGTTTTAAAGATCGCGTCATGACCATGATTTAATGAGTTGATACTTAGAATACGATAAATCGATAATTAAGGAAGTACAAGTACTCAATTAGATTAATCAACAAGTGTTTTAAACTTTTAAGTTTTAATAATCAGATATGTTTATCGATTATACGTACATACCAATGATTCAATGAGGCAATGATAGTATGATAATGATACCAACCGTACATTCGTACGATATGATATACATAATAATTAAATAATTAATACATAATTACATATACATTAACAATATCGTATTGAATCAATTTCCATTTCCAAACATTGCATTTCTTATAAATTATAAGTTACACGAGATTAAATGGATTCGTTATTTAGTTTGTTACTTTATTTAGATTACTAACTCAAACAACTTGATAAGTTAAATGGACGAAATCACGAAATCACTAAAGTGGTGATGAAATCATTATTCAATACTAATGTACAAATAGTCAAATATACAACGGTTAGATTGAATGCCCATGAGTAACAATGGTTAGACTTAGATTTCATTACTTTATTAGTTATTAGTATTATTACTTATTATTTTATTAAGTTATTAGTTTATTACATATACAGTCACAGACTCACAGATATGTATACGTATAGAGATGTCAGATATTGATGTACATTAAGTCATTTACTATGTCGTATTGAATCAATTTCAATTTGGAAACATTTGCGTTTCTTACAATTTATAACTTACAAGTTCGGAAGCGCACGCAATGTGTGCACGATTTTCAAGGTGTTACAATTTATAACTTACAAACCCAATATGAGCTATCACTCTTATCAGCCGTTTTACTTGCACAATTACACTTCTCTCTCTAAAATTTCACCTCCCCTCCTTCCAATTCTACTTCCCGCCAAACCAAAACCTTTGAATTTCCTTTTAAACCACTGTACCGCCAATAACTAACCCCCAAATCCGTAATCCGTGTGCCCAACCCCAAATCCAACTAAAACCGTCGATTATACCCCCAAATCAACACTCCACATCCTTTCCCTCAAAACCTCGATTTTTAAAACCACCTCCCTATAAATAACCGCTCTCTTTCTCCCTCCCAAATCACTCACATTCTCACTCCACCCTTCATCTTATCATCTATCATTTTATGCAACCCCAAACTTGATGATGTTTCAGTTGATAAATTCGAAATCTAATCTTGGTAGTAGTGATAGTAGTTTCATTATGTATTGGTATATGTATTGTGAATTTTAATCAATGAAAATGGTGACTTTTTTTAATTGCTTGTTGATATTACTCTAATTTTAATGATATTTATCTGCTGGATTTGTAGTAGTGTTATGAAATAATTGTGGCTAAAGAATGGTTTAATTCGTATATTATGGAATAATGTTTTAATTATTTGTTTTCTTCCTGTATTTGGGATTTATTGAAATTGGGCTTATTTGAGGTTTGGTTAAAACTTGGTCATGATGCGATAATATTGGATTTTTTTGCGAATTGGTCTAATTTCTTCTCAGGCAAATGGATCTTTCGAATTTTCAAATTATTAAGTTGTTAACAATCGAATGATATTGTAACTTGGTCAAATTTGAAATTGAATGGTGTGGTATGAATGTGAATTGTGATTGACTGATTTGGAAATTGTAACTCCATAGTATTGATAGTATAGGAGATTTGTAATTGTACTTTTGAGAATTTGATTCAACCCGAAACATGAGCATTGAAGAGAGATTAAAGTACAATGATTCTGAGGAAGATGATAATGTGCTAGACGCCTAGACTACATATGTTCAATTACCATATCAAATTCTACACTAAGCTCAGATGTAACCAGACGATTACAAGAGCTATTTCCTATCTAAATGACTAAATGTATAAATTGAGTCAGTTTTACAAAACTATAAATGGTTAATCTTACTCCGTAATCTGCAGTAATGTTTATTCACTAGAATTTTTTTAAAACCAACTTGATTTTTCAAACACGCAACTAAAGAGGACAAAAATGAGCAAAAGTATTGTAGTAGATGAAATGTATTTTTTTGGAATAATTAAAGTTATTTATTTTAAATTTATATTTATTGTTACCTTTGTTAAATTAAAGTATATATGTAATAATACTAGTATGTTACATTTCACATTTGATATTAATTAAAATTATAAGTAATCTAAAACGACATTATTCACATTAATAATGCCGTTGGATTAGGTGATATAAACCGTTGTATAAACCTAAGTCGTTTAATTAGATCTACATTTAGTAATGTTTATTGTATTTATTTTAAATTTATATTTATTGTTACCTTTGTTAAATTAAACTATATATATAAATATATAATGATACTAGTATGTTACATTTGATATTAATTAAAATAAATAAGTAATCTAAAACGACATTAATAATGTAGTTGGACTAGGCGATATAAACCTTTGTATAAACCTAAGTTGTTTGATTAGATCTACATTTATTAACATTAATTGTAGTTAGCCATTTAGGTTGTAAATAATTCAATTTGAATTAAGCAGTTTGTAATCGGATCAGTTTAAACAGGTTGCGATTTGAAAACAGTTCGATTTTAAGTTTTAACGGTTTAACGGGTTATGGAATTTCGGTTTAGACGGTTAGCGGATTATAACGGTTTGGTTTAAACGGTTTTTCCTGCGGTTTAAACGGTTTCGGTTCATAAACGGGTCAGTTTGAACGGTTAGCGAGTTACAAATGGTACGGTTTAAGCCGTTTTTTCTACAGTTTAAACGGTTTCGGTTTATAAACGGTCCCTTTCTGTTCGGTTCCCTTTCTGTTCGGTTCCCTTTCTGTTCGATTTATAAACCATTCGGTTCGGTTCCCTTTCTGTTCGATTTTGAGCAGTTTGGTTTTTTATCGGTTTACGGTCCATAACGGGTTGACATTAAGCGGTTTGATTCGGTTTTGGTTTGATATTGTACGGTTCAGTTCGGTTTTCGGTTTAAATTTATCGGTTTATAAACGGTTTGGTCCGTGATGGTTCGGTTCGGTAACGGGCGGTTTCACGGTTTGGTTTGAAAAGTCCCACCCCTAGGTTAAACCCATTGGTTGCTTAAATCTATTCGGATTCTTCTAGCAATTGCTGAAATTTTCGATTACAAAATTTGGCAGTTGGATATCAAAATCGACTTCTTTAATATGTTCTTGATGGAGGATGTGTGTATTACACAACCTAAGGGTTTTGTAGATCTATAAAATCCTAGAAAGTTTTGCAAGCTTCAGAAATCCAATTACAAATTGAAGCAAGCATCATGGAGTTGGAACAATCATTTCGACAAGGCAATCAAATAATTTGATTTCCTTAGAGAACGAAAAGAATCTTGTGTATACAAGAAGTTTAGTGAGAGCAATTTAATTTTCTTAGTCTTGTATGTAGATGACATACTGCTCATAAAGAACGACATACCAATGCTTGAGTCAGTCAAGTAATGGTTGAAGAGATGTTTCTATATGAAAGACTACGAGATGCCAAGTACATATTGGGAATTAATATTCATCGATAAAGGTCTTGAAGGAAGGTTAGACTAAATCAAGAGACTTATGTTGATAAGATTCTTGACAGGTTCGAAATGGAAGACTATAAGAGAGGATTTTTCAACGGTATTACGCTCATTAAAACTCAAGGGCCTTCAAAAGCAAGAAGAGTTAGTCGTATGGCTAAAGTACCGTATGCTTCTACAATAGGGTCCATTAAGTATGCCATGATGTGTACAAGGCCAGATGTTACGTATGCATTGAGCACGTGTAGTAGGTTTCAAGCACATTCAGAAGAAGTGCATTAGAAAGTTGCTAAGAACTAATCCTCAAGTACTTAAGAAGGACAAAAGGAATGTTTCTAGTTTAAGGTGGCAAAGGTGAACTGGTTGTCAAGGGTTATTGATGAGTGGCATTTATGCCACCATTTCAACCTCTTTCACTAGCGAATTCCCCCGATTTGTCACTTGTTTGCACCTTTTCTTACCGTTTTTACTCCTATTTCAGTTACTTTAGCTCCCTCTCGTGTTTTCCGTTTCCTTTTATCTTTTCTTCTACTTTTTACCTTCTATTTGTGTGGTTTGATAGCTTCTACCACTCGTGGGAAAATTTTGGATTGCTAGACGGAGTGGAGTTGCTAAGGAGGCTCGTCAAGGGAAGAGGAGATGCTGCAAAGGAAAGGGCGCGCTGCTCCAGCCAGCCGCGAGCGCGGACAGGGGGTTGCTGAGCTATGAAGCAGATTCTGGAGATGGCCAGCCGCGGGCGCGGCTCTCTGGGTCTGGCGAACTTCTTACCCAGCTTGGAGAGGGCGCAACAGCCTGTTCAGAGAGCCCTCTCCCTTGCCCATTTTCCTCATTATAATAGAAGACTATAAATAGTCTTGGGCTTGAGTTTTCAAGGATGAACTATTTTCATTTCCATCAAAACACTTTGTAGAGTGAGAAAATGCATGTCTTTTAGAGAGATAAAAAACTTAGTCTTCAATATTTAATCTTTGTAATCAAATATTCAAGCTTTCTTTTAGATTGTTGCAACAACTTTGATGATTGGGTAATCCTTCAACATTTATAATAGTAATCTTTTCTCTTATTTCTCTAGTACTTAGTTTTATTGTTCTTATTCATATTTTCTTCATAAATTTCTATGCTTTATTAGTTTCATTGATTTCTCTTTGACTTAGAATCATGCTAGGTTGTGTTAGTATTGAATATATGTTTAGCTTAGTTGTTATGGCTATTTTCCTTTCTCTATCTTAGATTTTAGCTAAGGAAGGGGGTAAAAATCATGTCTATTTGAGTTCCTATTGATTATTGATTGGATTTTATCTTGAGTTGATGATTTGTGCTTAAATATGCTTGGAGTTATTGTGTGCACCTATAACCCCAATGTTTTAGTCCTAGATTAGATGCATGAGAATGATCTAGTTTAGGGTTGATTGATTTCATCAATTTGCTTTGAGTAGTTGCATGAGAATGAATTGCTTTGAGTAGAGTTTTAACTCCTTTGTATATTTCCTTATTGGTTTTCAATAGTGTCTTGTTGGTCATGATTGGAACCCCCTCTCCCTAGTGCTTTTTGCCATTATAATATCTATAATCTTGCTCTTCATCTTCATTTTAGAGTGTCTAGTTTAACCTTCTTAATGTTGGTTTAATTTATTCTCTTTTGGTAAATAGTTTTATCATAGAACTCTTCAAAAACAAACCATAATACCCCATTTTGTTACTTGCAATTTATCATAGATTTCGTATTGATTGTGCAATACCCCCGTTTCCTTGGGATTCGACCCTAACTTGCCACTATCTAAATTAAAATTGATAGAGCTAGGTTAGGAGATAAAAATTGAATTTTAATGTAGGTAGTAGTAACGCCCTATTATCCACCGATCAAATATTTGGCGTCGTTACCGGGAGACGGCTTGTTTTGCACTTTCATTGTGTTATTTTTGGATTTGTTGCCTTTTTATTTTGTTCCTTTACTCTCTTGCTAGTCATTGCTAATTGTTTACTTAGCTTTGGTGGATGCAAAGGAGATCTCAAGGACCTTCTACTCACTACATTGACCACGAAATCGACCACACTTTGAGACAAGTCCGAAGACTTTATCAAGAAGAAGGGCGAGGTTTTGGTGCTATTTTTGATAGTGAGAGTGATTCTTGGTCTTCAAGTTCTCAAAGCGAGGAAATGGCGAGGCAAGAAAATGATATTTTTTTTCGTGAGTTCGGTAATCCGAAGGATTATGAGCTCACCGGTGGGATATTGCTACCCGTCACGGAAACCAACTTCACCATTCGCCCTCAATACACTAGAATAGTTCAATCAGAGCAATTTTCGGGTTCTCCAAGTGAAGATCCTATTGAAAACCTTGATAGATTCATCGAGCTTTGTGCCATGATAAAACCAATCAAGTTTCTCAAGAATACATCCGAATGCATCTATTTCGAAAATCTCTTGCTAGTTGAGCAAAGAAGTGGCTCAAGCAAGTCAAGCCTAATTCTCTCACAACATGGAGGGAGATAGTAAAGGCATTCTTAAAGAGATTCATTTCCGAAGAAAATTAAAGACCGCCGAGATGAGAAGGAAGATTGCATCGTTTGAACAAGAAGCAGATGAGAGTCTTAGTAAATCTTGGGAAAGCTTTAAAGAGTTGGTTTAAGCATGTCCTCATCATGAATACAATCAAAGCTTGCTCATGAGGTTCTATTACGATGGTTTGGAACCTATGTCTAGAGCTAACTTGGATGCGGGGGCGGGTGGACAATTGATAAAAGTCCCTCAAAATCAAGTTGAAGCAACAATTGAAGAGGTAGTGAAGAACTACTCTTGTGGAGGTAGAAGGAGGAATGCGCCAAAGAAGGGTAGAAATTATGAGTTGGAGAAGGTTGATCAATTGCAACATCAAATCGAACTCTTGACAAAAGGGCTTGCAAAGTTAAACACGAATGTCAATAATGGGACAAGATCTTCCCAAGTCAACTCTTTCTCTTGTCAAAATTGTGGTGGCACAAACCACAATACATCTTATTGTGGAGGTTTGAGCCCGGAGCATGTAGCGGCTTATAACACAAGGCAAGATGAATATAGGGGAGGTGGCGGTGGAGTAGCTTGGAGACAACCACCACTTGGATTTGCAACCTAACCTCAACAATGGAATCAACAAGCTCAAGAACCATACAACTCCAACCCCCAATACCAAAACCCTCCTCCATTCCAAACCCAAAACCCAAGGGGAAACTACATAAGAAACCACCAACACAATAATCAACACCAATACCACAATCAAAATCAAGCGACTCAAAAGATTCAAGAGCAAGCATCTCGACCCAAATTATTCAACAACTTCAAGCCATGAATCAAAAAATGCAGAGGTCTAGGCTCATAACAAGATGGTTGATTCACAACTAGCTCAATTAGCTGAGAGAGTTCCTTTAAACTCACCTTCTACTCTACCCGGACAATCACAAACCAACCCTTCGAACATTGTGAAACCCGACTCTTGCAAGGAAATCACATTGAGATCAGGGACATCCTATGAGGGTCCCAAGGAGGGGGATATCAAGGAAAAGAAGGAAGGAGAAGAGAGTGTGAGGGAAGATAAAGAATTTGAAGAAGAGAAGGTTGATGAGAAAGAGAGAAGTATGAAGAAAAAGAAGTCTAAGGATGTGGTGACATCCTCAACTTCTAGTGAGGCTAGGAATCTTGATGGACCGGTTCCTTTTCCCAATCGTCTTGCGGAGAGAAAATTGAATGACAAATTTTCAAAGTTCCTAAGTGTGATGAAGAACTTGCACATAAACCTCCCTTTCATTGAAGTTGTCACACAAATGCCTTCATACTCCAAGTTCTTGAAAGACATTCTCACCAATAAGAGGAAGCTTAATGATGAGCTTATCACTCTCCCCCATCAAGTGAGTGCACTTGTTCAACATAAGATGCCCAAGAAGCAAAAGGATCTGGGAAGCTTTACTTTGCCGGTAAAGATTGGGAACATGGAAGCTAGGGGCGCCTTAGCCAATCTTGGAGAAAGTGTTAGTTTGATCTCACTATCCATTGCTCAAAAGCTTAATATTGAGATGATCCCCACAAGGAAAACCATTCAATTAGCCGACCTTTCGGTGAAGCTACCTTGTGGTGAGCTTGAAGATGTCCCTATTCAAGTTGGGCATATCTATGTGCCTTGTGATTTTGTAGTGATGGATATGGAGGAATATGTGGATACTCCCTTGATTTTGGGCCGTGAAGCTCTTAAGACCTTGGGGCGGTAATCAATTGCAAGAACAACACCATTACATGTGAGGTAGCCGATGAAAATATTGTTTTTGAATTCTCTAAGTTACTCAAGATCCCCATGGTTGAGAAGTGCTCTAGGGTTGATGTTGTGAGTGAAGAATTAGATCGTTTGGGAAGGGTTGTGATGAGCCCTCAAGATCCAATGGTTAAAGCTCTTCCATGCGAAGAAGAGTACCACTCTCAAGAAGCAAAGGAGTTTGTCATGGCCATTGAAGAAGCCAAAAAGGAGGAAGAGGATGATCCTTGGGGTGATGAGCTCGAACTAGCGGAGGAAAAATTGGAGGAGAGTTCCAAGCCTCCTCCCAAGGTAGAACTCAAACCCCTTCCCCCATATTTGAAATATGCTTATCTTGGAAATGAAGAGGAATACCCTATTATTGTCAATGCTACCCTTGAGGGGCTTGATTTGGAAAAATTGCTTGATGTGTTGAGAAAATATAGAGATGTGATAGGGTATAGCATTAATGATATCAAGGGTATTAGCCCTTCTTTGTGCATGCATCGTATTCACCTTGAGGATAATCAATCCACCTCAATTGAGACCCAAAGGAGGTTGAACCCCAACCTCCAAGAGGTTGTCAAGAAAGAAATTTTGAAATTGCGTGAAGTGGGCATAATCTATGCTATCTCCGATAGCAAATGGGTTAGCCCGGTTCATGTGGTTCCAAAAAGAGGTGGAATGACCATTGTTAAGGGAGAAGGAGGAGAGGAAATCTCCACTCGGACGGTGACCGGGTGGAGGATGTACATTGATTATAGGAGGTTGAAAAAAAATACAAAGAAAGACCATTTTCCTCTCCCCTTCATGGACCAAATGTTGGAGAGACTCTCCCACCATGCTTTCTTTTGCTTCTTGGATGGATATTCCGGGTTTTTTCAAATCCCTATCCATCCAAGTGATTAAGAGAAAACGACTTTTACATGTCCATATGGGACATTTGCATACCGAAGAATGCCATTCAGGTTATGCAATGCTCCCTCAACTATCCAACGATGCATGACTTCCATTTTTTCTAAAATGCTTGAAAATGAAATTGAAGTTTTTATGGATGATTTTAGTGTTGGTGGCTCGTCTTTTGACACATGTCTTTACAATCTTGAAAAGGTGTCAAGAGACGAGTTTGGTTTTAAATTGGGAGAAATGCCATTTTATGGTCGAGGAAGGTATTATCCTAGGCCATAAAGTATTAAAAAAAGGTATTGAAGTTGATTCGGCCAAGGTTTCAGTGATTGCCAAATTTCCCCCTCCTACTTCCATTACGAGAGTGAGAGCCTTTCTAGGGCATGCCGGTTTTTACCGGAGGTTTATCAAAAAAATTTCATCAATCGCCAAACCTTTGACCGAATTACTTAAGAAATATGTTGTGTTCAACTTTGATGAGGCTTGCCTTGAGGCATTTCAAAATCTTAAGGAAGCTCTCATTTCCTCTCCAGTTATGCAAGCTCCGGATTGGAGCTTGCCTTTTGAGATAATGTGCGATGCAAGTGATTTTGCAGTAGGTGTGGTACTTTGGAAAAAGAAAGAAGGAAGATCTCATGTCATCTACTATGCAAGTAGAACGCTTGATGAGGCTCAAAAGAACTATACAACAACGGAGAAGGAAATGCTTGCGGTTGTGTTTGCCATGGAAAAGTTTAGGTCCTATCTTATATGTTCCAAGGTGATTGTGTACACGGATCACATAGCGGTCCGCTACCTTATGACCAAGAAGGAAGCAAAACCGCGTCTCATCCGTTGGGTTCTTTCGCTCCAAGATTTTGACATGGAAATTAGGGATAAAAAGGGAGCGGAGAACTATGTAGCGGATCATTTGTCTAGGCTTCCTATTGAGAATAAGGAGGATGTGCCAATCAACGAGGAGGTGGGATTTGAAACCCTCATGGTTGTGGCTTCAACATCTAGCCGCCCTTGGTACGCGGACATAGCCAACTATCTCACTTCTGGAGTCGTTCCTCCGGAGTTCTCCTCTCAACAAAAGAAGAGATTTTTCAAGGAAGTGAGGAGGTATTTTGGGAATGACCCTTACTTGTTCAAGCAATGTGGAGATGGCCTTTTCCGGAATGTGTTCCGGACCATGAGATCGAAGGAGTTCTTGAGCATTGCCACTCAATGTCGTGTGGAGGACATGGAGGTGTCGACAAGACGGTGGAGAAGATCTCTCCATCTCTTCTATGGTGGCCAACAATGCACAAGGATGCCCACAAGTTCATTCTAAGATGTGACAAATGCCAAAGAAGTGGTGGCATAACCAAAAGGGATGAGATGCTTCAACAAAACATTTTGGAAGTGGAGCCATTCGATGCTTGGGGTGTTGACTTCATGGGGCCTTTTGTCTCTTCTTGTGGAAATCTATATATCTTGGTGGCGGTGGACTATGTGACCAAATGGATTGAAGCTATACCCTCCCCCACCAACGACCATAACGTTGTGCTCAAGCTTCTTAAGAAGGTCATATTCCCGCGATTTGGAGTTCCTAGGGTGCTAATCAATGATGGAGGTTCTCATTTTGCCAAGAAACAATTCGAAGCTCTTCTCAAGAGATATGGGGTTCATCACAAGGTTGGTCTCCATTACCCCCTTCAAACTCAAGGGAAAGTGGAGGTGTCCAATAGAGAGATCAAAAACCTTCTTGAAAGGATGGTGAACAAGTCTAGAAAAGATTGGTCTCTCAAGCTTGATGACACGCTTTGGGCTTTAAGGACATCATACAAGACCCCCATTAGTACAACCCCCTACTGGTTGGTCTATGGGAAGGCTTGTCATTTTCCGGTTGAGTTGAAATATAAGGCTTGGTAGGCGATCAAGGAGCTTAACATGGATATGTCCTTGGCGGGTGAGAAGAGATTACTTAAGCTCAATGAACTTGAGGAGCTCCGATATGACGCCTACGAGAACTCGAGGCTCTACAAGGAAAGGACTAGGAGATGGCACGACCGACATATAAGGAACAAGAGCTTCAAGGTTGGAGATAAGGTGTTATTTTTCAACTCTAGGCTTAGATTGTTTCCCGGAAAGTTAAAGTCCAAGTGGTCGGGGCCTTTCACGATTTCATGGACTACTCCCTACGGGTCCTTTGAGTTGGTGGCGGAAGGGAACAAGTTCATGGTCAACGGCCATCGTTTGAAGCTCTATCATTGCAATGATCAAGTTGGCATAATTGAGTGCATGAGGCTCGATCCATCGGATCCTAAGCCACCCTTTTGATGACGATGCATTATGGTCAAGCTAATGACCTCATAAAGAAGCGCTTCTCGGGAGGTAACCCGAGTTTTCAAACTCTTTTGGTTTTGTATTTCCTTTGCTTATTTAACCTTGGATTTTTTTTCTCTAGATTCTTATTGTGTGTGTTTTGTTCTTCTAATAGGTACTCGAATCTTTAGGTTTTTGGTCTACAAAATTGAGGTTGGAGGTTTTGAGGAGAAAGGAAGAAAAGAAAGTGGAGATGCCCTAGAGAGGGTGCTCCTTGAAGGCCCGCGAGCGTGGCCTTAAGACCCATGGCGCGGACAGGGTTTCTTCAGAAAAGAAAGGCAAAGTGGAGATGCCAAGGAGATGCCTAGGAGCGGGTGCGGGCTCTCAAGCCGTTGGCGCGGCACTCCAAGCCGCGGGCGCAGTGTTTAAGACCGCGGGCGCGGCAGGCTACATTTCAGAAATGCCTAGAAAGGGGAGATGCCAGGTCGCGGGCGCGGCACCCAGACCCGCAGGCGCGGCATCCAGACCCGCGGGCGCGGCAGTTGGGGTCTGCGGATTTTAAGAGCTTTTCTCAGCAAAAAACCGAAACCCAAACCCCCAAATTCGGAAATTTTCGCCCCTTTCTCCCTCTAAACCTCACTCCTCTTCAAACCCTAACTCCATCTACCACAAATTCCCATCATAAATCATCAAAATCCATCAAATTTCCTCAATTTCCTTCAAGATTTCTCTCAAAAATCTGAAATTTCACCATTCAAGCCCCAAAATTTCAGTGTTCTTCTTCAAACAGGTATAGCTCATCCACCATTGAAGGATTATTGAAGGTGTGTTCGGATTTCTTTTTCAAAGGGCTAGTTAGAGTAATCTTTGGTACTCATTGTTGGTATATATCTCTTTCTTACTCTATCTTTACTTTGAATTTGAACTAGTTTCTTTGGTTTAGAAAATTTGATATCTTGTGATTTTCATGAGGGAATTTTTTATGATTGCATGCCTATTTTGTGTTAATTCGTCCTATTAAGCATTGTTAATTGTTGAGTTGTTGTTGTCTTGTTAGTTGATTGTTTAATTAGATTGCTTGGTTTGGGTTGTGCTTGGTGATTTTGGAAGTGTGCTCATTGTTGTGGTTACTTGAAGTTGTAGAATTGTTGTGGTGTGACTGTTGTGGCATATTGTAGAGGTATTGGATTGCATACTGGTATTGGTGAAAATGGTTTTTGGCTCAAAAAAGAGAAAAAGTGGGAAGGAACCTCAAGGTTCATCATCCACAAACCCCCAACAAAATGAACAACCTACTTCACCACCATTACCACCCCTCAAATTCCACAATAAAAACCACAAACCTATCTATGACAACCTCCAAAACAGAAAATTGAGACCCAAAAAACACTACCACCAACCCTCCACCACGAAGCTCGGCATTGACGACGATTGTTGATTCTTATTCAACAATCTTCGGTTAGGCTCATTTGTGACAAGTGCCTACCGAACCTACAAGGATCCCACTCTTGAGTTCCTTGCCTCCATTGAATGTCATGTCGCGGGGGATAAGGACCTCACCATCTCCTTCCAACTCTTTAACAAAAAAGAAACCCTCACCCTCCGCCAATTTAACCAATTGTTGGACTTAAACCCGGACGCTGATTTGTTCTTCCCCGAGCATGAGGGCCTTCATGCTTATGAACCCCTTCACTGGTGGAAGGTCATCTAAAGGATGGATGCCTTCAATTCCAAGTACTCCTTGGCCAGTCAGATCATGCACCCCGCCATCAGACTCCTACATCGATTGCTTGGGTACATGATTTTTAATAAGCATGACTTGGGAAAGATTACGACTAAGGAAATTCGAATATTATGGCTAGCTACGCAGCCAAACTTGGGGCATAGAATGAACTTCGGGTTTCTATTTACTAAGTGCATTGAAGGTATCCTCTCGGGTACAAAGAAGGGGGAGATCCATTTTGGTGGGATGATCACTCGGATAGCCAAGAAATTGGGCCATATGGATAAGTTGGATTCTTGCACCCCCGTGGGGAAGAATGATGGGAGTGATATTTGGCTCGATCTCAATCAATTAAAGACGATGAAATTCATCTTGGATACGGAGGATTGAGGGAGGACTTGGAGTTTGCTAGTCTCCCACGAGCACCATTGCTTCCTCCCCAAACCGAAGTTCACTTCTTTCACGAGGGAGGGGGTTAATTACCCTTGGTGGGTAAAGAAGGATTCAGGTGTCTTCCTAAGTGCAAGGATGGAAATGGGTGAAGGGTCCGAAGAAGGTCTTGGTCATGAGGAGGATGAGAACGAGGAGAGGGTCGTCCCTCTAAGTCAACAACAACAACAGCAGCAGCAATTTCAACAAAGGCAAGGAAGACATCGACAACAACAACAACAACAACAACAACAAAATCAACAACAATTTGACTACGAACAAGAAATGACGGCGATGCGAGCTCAAATGGAAAGCATGCAACTCGGCATGTAAGGTATGTTCGCCTCCCAACAATACCATTCTTTCCAAACTAACGCTTTATACGATGCTAGTGTACGTAGAGGGGATATCACTCCCCCAGTTAATTACCCTTATGTGCCGGCCCAACAAGGGTCCGTGCCATCTTGGGGGGTGATAACCAACCTACGTACCCCTATTGGCAGGGTCCTTCGAACCCTAATGTGCCAAGACTTGATTTCCCCGACGAGACCGGTCATTATGACTACTGGGTTTCGGGTGGGAGTGATTATAGGGGTGACCCTAACTACCCCTACGTTAATCCCTCTCACCCCTTACCTCTGGTCCAACCCGAGCCATATGACCAGTTATCCGCATCCTAACTTGACCTCTTCAAGGGTCATTATGGGTGGCCACCCGGCTACACCGGAGGTTGGGACTCCCACGACCCCCCTTGGGTTTCTCCTACGATAGTTGGAGTGCGGATGACGGTGGTGCCGGCCCTAGTGGCCGCTAGTTTCCCCCTTGGTCTGTTTGTTCCCTCCCTTTGTTGTCCCTCCCTTTTATTCCATATGCATATGAAGCATTAAGGACGATGCTTTAATCTACTGTGGGGGGGTGTTTGACTCAAAAGGGAGTGTTAGGGTATGCTTTGTGTAAGTGTAGGGGGAAGGCACCTAAGACTCAGGGGAATGTCTAGGGGTTTGGGTTTGGGTGTTGTTGGTAAGCTTTTGGTAGCATTGTTGTTGTTAGTTGTTGATGATGTCTATCTTTATGATAATGATGATTTGATGATGATAATGATGTGTTGGGTAGTAGGTTATACCCAAATATTTGAGTTCATAGATTTTACTCTCTCTCTTACTAACATTTTTCTCTCTCTAGTGTTTGTTTTCTTTTCTTTTCTCTCACCTGTAGCTTAGAAGAAATTTGGAAGCAACATATGGAGAAATGGTAATAAATTGCAAGGTTGCTCTATTCTTTTCTTCAAGAGACCTGGGTGAGATCTCTCCTTGACTTTCTCTTTTCTTTCTTGTGTCGTATTTAGTTTAGGATTTAGTTTAGGAAGGAGTTGAATGGTTCGAGGATGTTTGCATGCGGTTCCAAGGAACCTGAGATCGTTGGTATTGATACCGAACGATCACTTGTATGTCGATTGGGATTTATCTTAATTTATATGCCTCATGTTTGAACCTCCTTGATTTCTTCCTTCTTTTGTTCAGTTTTCATTTTCTTTTGTGTGACAAACATGATTATGGCATGATGATATGGTTGTGTTTTGGAATTTTCTTGTTACATCTGGACTCTATCTCCGTGATGATGAGCCCTAGAATGCTTGTCTTTTCTTAACTTTATTATGAGATGCACGTTTTGTGATTGCCTTTGGTTGAGTTAGACAAACCTTAGCTAAGGTAGCAAGGGTAAGAACTTGTGAGGGCGTTTGAACCCTTAGTTCATGGGATGTGGTAAGATGGAGTTGCTCCCTGTAGTGGATTTGAAGCCCTCTAGTTGGCATTTGCTTACTTTTCCTATCCCTTGTGAAGTTCAATTTGTTCAAGCCTACATCAATTTGTTGAGCGGCGTTTTAGGATCCTCGACTATACATGTTTAAATGCTTGTGTTGATTGCTAGCTCCCGAGATCGTGACCTATCACTTTTAGGGGAGGAAAAGGGCACCATTTCTCATTTTTTGTTTACGTTTTCTGTTATTTAGTTACAAATTCAATTTTCCATTTGGCATCAACCTTCTTGCCAACCACTTTGAGCCTAATGTTTCCCATTCTTGTCTCAACCGCATTACAAGCCTAATGACCTATGTTTTACCAACCCTGTTAGTTAGTGAAGCATTTGGCATGTGAGGGTAATGTAATGAGCGTTGTGATCATGAGCGTGAATTAAATGGAGAGTTGGTATGGAACAAAGATTTGAAATGTAAGCTTGAATATGAGCATGCAAGAAAAGCTTAAGAAGAGTGATGCATCAAAAACCAAAAAAAAAAAAAAAAGTTGTATATATTTGAATAAGGTTGGTAATGTGTCGAAATCGAAACGACGGATATTCGTCTGAGTTGTGGTTGTTTCTTGAGTTTTGTCTATGAGAGTTGGCCATTCTCTTGCTTCACTTAGGACTTGCCACCACTTTTTCAAATGTTCTCCCTACCTCTACCTTGAGCCGTGTCATTACAACCCTAATAAAGACCCTTAGACTTTAGGAGTGCGTGGTCAATAACTGGTGGAGGGAGATGGTTTTCAACCCTATGGAGAGAGCGTGCATAGTTGAGATGTCGGGATGACTTTTAACCTCCTCAAAATGAATCTTTTTTCGGTTCCTTCGTGCAATCATGAGGAGCCATCTAGGGGGACGATTTGAAACTAGTGGGGAGAACGTGGACCGTTTTAGAGGGGATTAGGGCGGAGAATGACTCACTAGTTCTCTATGCTTAGCTTAGGCTTGACTCTTGTAACCATTGGCATCTTGAAGCGTGCTTGCATCATGTAATTAAGAAGGGCTACTATTCTTTGACGTTTGTTTATCATGGTTGAGTCCAAATAAAGCATTTGTCCAAATAAAGCATTTGTCCACCCTAAAATTTGATATTGCTTTTCTATGCCTTGCCACGTTATGTTTGTCTTTGTAATGTTTGTTTTGTTTTTCTTTTATTGGTTTTGCTTGAGGACAAGAAAGAGGCAAGTCTGGGGGATTTTGATGAGTGGCATTTATGCCACCATTTCAACCTCTTTCACTGGAAAATTCCCCCGATTTGTCACTTGTTTGCACCTTTTCTTACCGTTTTTACTCTTATTTCAGTTACTTTAGCTCCCTCTCGTGTTTTCCGTTTCCTTTTATCTTTTCTTCTACTTTTTACCTTCTATTTGTGTGTTTTGATAGCTCCTAGCACTCGTGGGCGAATTTTGGATTACTAGATGGAGTCGAGTTGTTAAGGAGGCTCGTTAACGGAAGAGGAGATACTGCAAAGGAGAGGGCGCGCTACTCCAGCTAGCCGCGGGCGCGGGCCTCACAATCGCGGGCGCGGACAGGGGGTTGCTGAGCTATGAAGCAGATTCTGGAGATGGCCAGCTGCGGGCGCGACAATCAGGGCCGCAAGCGCAGCTCTCTAGGTCTTGCGAACTTTTTACCCAGCTTGGAGAGGGCGCGGCAGCCTGTTCGGAGAGCCTTCTCCCTTGCCCATTTTCCTCATTATAATAGAAGACTATAAATAGTCTTGGGCTTGAGTTTTCAAGGATGAACTATTTTCATTGCCATCAAAATACTTTGTAGAGAGAGAAAATGCATGTCTTTTAGAGAGAGAAAACACTTAGTCTTCAAGATTTAATCTTTGTAATCAAATATTCAAGCTTTCTTGTAGATTGTTGCAACAACTTTGATGATTGGGTAATCCTTCAACATTTATAATAGTAATTTTTTCTCTTATTTCTCTAGTACTTAGTTTTATTGTTCTTATTCATATTTTCTTCATAAATTTCTATGCTTTATTAGTTTCATAAAATCCTCTTTGACTTAGAATCATGCTAGGTTGTGTTAGTATTGAATATATGTTTAGCTTAGTTGTTATGGCTATTTTCCTTTCTCTAGCTTAGATTTTTAGCTAGGGAAGGGGGTGAAAATCATGTCTATTTGAGTTTCTATTGATTATTGATTGGATTTTATCTTGAGTTGATGATTTGTGCTTAAATATGCTTGGAGTTATTGTGTGCACCTATAACCCCAATGTTTTAGTCCTAGATTAGATGCATGAGAATGATCTATTTTAGGGTTGATTGATTTCATCAACTTGCTTTGAGTAGTTGCATGAGAATGAATTGCTTTGAGTAGAGTTTAAACTCCTTGGTATATTTCCTTATTGATTTTCATTAGTGTCTTGTTGGTCATGATTGGAACCCCCTCTCCCTAGTGCTTTTTGCCATTATTATCTCTATAATCTTGCTCTTCATCTTCATTTTAGAGTGTCTAGTTTAACTTTCTTAATGTTGGTTTAATTTAGTCTCTTTTTGTAGATAGTTTTATCATAGAACTTTTCAAAAACAAACCATAATACCCCTTTTTGTTACTTGCAATTTATCCTAGATTTCGTATTGATTGTGCAATACCCCTGTTTCCTTGGGATTCGACCCTAACTTGCCACTATTGAAATTAAAATTGATAGAGCTAGGTTAGGAGATAAAAATTGTATATTTGATCTAAGTAGTAGTAACGACCTATTATCCACCGATCAGTTATACGGATTCAAGTTTCCAAACAGACAAAGATGACTTTAGATTTTGATCTGGGTACGTGTTATGTCTGAATGGAGGAACAGTGAGCTTGAAGAGTTCAAAGAAGAGCACTGTCGCAGACTCAATGTAAGAATATGAAGTATTTAGCCGCAGTAAAAGTAGTTAAGGAGGTAGTTTGGATCAAGTTGTTTTGTGACAAAATGACACCTTTGCCCAATCAAAGGAGTCAGGGTCACATTTCAAATCCGAACATGTTAATATAAACTATCACCTTTATTAAGAGATCATTGGCTAGCGGGATGTAAAGATCTACAAAGTTTCTTTTGAGTGAGAATATCAATTATCTATTTACTAAACACCTTCCATAGCCATAGCAAGAGAGTCATACTAAAGCTCTTGGATTAAAGCAAGTTATGTAATTTAAGTTGTATATGTTTTGAGAAAACATATCACATAAGTAATACATTAACTTGCAGAATTATGTTAAATCAGAAATTTTCATTTCTCTTATTTAATTATGGTTTTTGATATTAAATAAAATGTCCAAAATTATTATGAATTGATGGGAACATCAAATACGTGATTTGGTGAATGAAACCCTATAAGTGAACTAAATTCATAAATTATTTATGTTCCTAGTTTGAAATCATTAAATTGGAGATGAATGATTTCAATAAATGAACTGGCATGCAAGATTGATTGGATAGCGCAGTTTCATGGGCTATAGGGGCATAAAGATGCTCGGTCAATCACATGGATATGCATGAATGATGCATGATCGAACTATTGACCTACTTTGATGTTCAAGTATATATAGAACTTCAGGATATATTAGTGGATTCCTTTGACATGAGTGGAACACTTATTTTGGGTGTTTTTAGTCCCTCGGGAGAGTTACAATACTGGGTATGAGCGCCTGACTTCTGTACCTGCAAAACAACAAAACTCCGGTTGGGTGGAGTTCCGCCTCCGAAGATCAAGTTAGTATGATTCCGGATGAGTAAGCGTGCGGAAAGTAAAACGGGTGTTTCTCTCTGATTCAAGGAGATTCCGCAATTAATAGTGCTCGGGATTTGTGTATGTATTTATGAATGCTAATAAATGAGGATGATTCCCCTATTTATAGCAGATGAGAATCTGCTCCCCCATTGGGGGTCAAATGCCACATGGCATCCTCTGATTGGATCCCTTTGGGCCTGTATGAGGGTGACACGTGTCAGGCCCTAATTGGGCCACGTGGCAGGGGTAATTTTTACCCCAAAAATTTGCCCCTCATGAAAGTAACGGTGTCCTTCCAACAAGTGTATTATTCTGATAGAGGGTTCAGAATTATTACAGAACTAATTCTTCAGTAAGGTCAAGTGATCGGAATGCCTAGGTAGAGGCCACTTCCGATCAGTAATATTAAAGTATAATTAATATTACAGCTTAATCTTAACTGAACCCTTCGGGTCAAACCCAATCAAACAACCGATCCGAGACGACGAATTAATCCGAAGGATTTAATGAGTCGACAGAGCTTTACGAATACAGACGTCGGATATCGAGCCTAAGGGCGTCGAGACCGAGCGTCGCAAAATCACAAGCGACAAGTACGAGCATAGCCGTAGCTAGGCTAGGCTAGCTCATCCTAAGCCCAGGCACACCATGTGTGTGCTAAGCACACCATGGTGTGCTAGGCGTAGCATCATGCCTAGGCGCCATCGCAGCCCTAGCATAATACCTAGGCGCCATCGCAGCCCTAGCATCATGCCTAGGCGCCATCGCAGCCTTAGCATCATGCCTAGGCGACATCGCAGCCCTAGCACCACGCACAGCACCATCCCAGTTCTAGGCACATGCGTGTGTGCGTGTGCACCATCGCCTAGCAGCCTCGCAATGCAGCACCGAGCATTCGCATAGCTGTGTGCTTACGTGCGTGCCTTCGCATGGCAGCACCAAGCACAGCAAGCTAGCAAGCAAAATTAGCCTCGCTCACTGCGTGTGCATGTGCACCATCGCCCAGCACCAAGCCCAGCATGCGTGGCTCGCTAGCAGCACGCATGCTAGGCCTTGCGTGCGTGAGGGGCTGGCAGGCATGGCTATGCGTAGAGCCTGTGCGAGGGATGCGAGTGTGTGCGAGGCAATGCATAGGAGTGTTGGGCCAGCGCCAGCATGCTAGCACAGCCTAGCACTAGCACGCACCAGCGCCAAGCATCGCCCAGCACCAGCACGCACTGGCTGGCTGGGGATGCAAGGCTGCTGGCTGGTGCTAGCTGGCAGCGCTAGCTGGCACGCTAGCTGGCAGCCAGCACAGCCCTCCTTGAGGCGGTTTGTGTGTGTGTGTGAGGACCAAGCAAAGCCTTGGGGAGCAAGGCTATGGTCCCCCCCACCTAACCTTGGGCATCACTCATAAGCATATAATTATGCCACTTGTCGCGTAGTGATTGATCTTAAGTATTTATTTAATTTGGAATTAAATAAATTATTTATTTATACCAACTCTCTCACATTGGTGGGAGATTGGAAATCAAGGGTGCATTTCCCTATAAATACCAAAGCCTTGGGTATTTGGGAATACACAACCTAGAGTGGAATTAAAAGGCAACTCTTAATTTGAGTAAACCTTCATTCGTAAAAATCATAGTTTTATTTGTCCGGGTCTCGACTAACCTTCGAGACTTAGGACGCTCGGGTCGGGTTCGAGGGTACGATCCCGTTGGAGACCTCGTATTTTCTGGGTTCAAGTAAGAGCTCATTGTTGAGCGAAGCACGCGTCAAAGGTATAATCTTTTATCCTTTCTTGTGTTTAATTATGTTTTGCTTGTTAATTGCATTTATTATGGGGGCGGGTCTTGGCGGGTTTCTTTCTGCGTAGTGTGGGTCACTACGAAACCCAACAGCGTTATCGAAGCCACGCTCCTTTTAATTTTTGCACTTATCAATTAATTAAGGTGTTTTAAAGTAAGATTTAATTTCTGGTTTTGCTTTTCTAATTAAATTAGAAGCTCGTTTTAATTAATTTTAAAACTCGTATTTTTTATCGATTTGGCTGTCAAACCCAGATTTTGGCTCAAAAATAGTGATTTTTGGGTGGAATCGACATTCTGAAACAGAATCAACCCTTTTTAAGGACTGTCCAGAAGCCAAATTCGAACCAGAAACCCAAGTTTTTGGGGGTTTTTTCATTTTTCAACGAAAATTTTAAATCTTTTTAAGCCTTGATTAATGCAAGCATTACATGGTTAGATTAAATGCATTATTGCATCCCTAATCTACTGCTATTTTAAATATCCTTAAGCATAATAATGGAGTTTTAATTAGTGCTTGAGTTGATATGCCTTTTCACATAAACTTGTTTTTCACAAATTTTGCAAATTAATTGCAATAATGTGTGAATATTTGATGTGAATGTGTAATTTTAAGTTCCTAATATGTTAAAGTTCTAATCTTTAAAGGTTTAAATGATTGGAACTCTAACCCTAAATTCCATATTGAACAAAGATTGGATTTTTCATTTTGGTTGATTAAAATCCATGAAGTTCAAATACTTGTGAGTAAAATTTTGATTAATCTTCATATTGGAAGATGTAATCTTGTTTATTTTACACAAGTATGAAAGTTGGTAAATTGTTTTTCATTAGATGGTTAATTTATTTTTCCATCTCCCATTTGTGAAATCCATTATTAATTTGCATATTGGCTAAATTAATTATGGACATAGCTCATTTAATTTTAAGCATAAAGAAAGACCTTAATTTGTTCAAAAATAAATTTTTGGATGATTTAGGCTTGAGCACCATTAAAATTAAATTTATTTAAGTTAGACTTATTTTATTTTATTTTATTTTTCCTCAAATTGATTCTAAAATGTAATTTAGAATTAATTTTTGTCACACACAAAATCGGAATTAAAATTCCGAGTAAAATGCACGCAAATCAATGTAAAAACGCAAGCGTCACCAAGGCTACCCGGGCTGCCTAGCAGCCCACATGTAGGCTGCCTATGGTGCGCGCATGGATGAGCATCAATGTTGCGTGGTTGTGTGGCGAGAGGTGCTAAAGTGCTGGGCTTGGGCAGTGGCATTGGCTGTTGGCTGCTTGGAGCGCTGCTGGGCAGCGTGGTAGCAAGCACCAGCCAACCCCCACTTACTAGCAGGCGCCACCATGTGAGCAGGCATGCGTGATGCTGGCCAACGTAGTGTGTTGTGCTGGGCGCAGCATGCTAGCACCAAGCGCCAGCACAACCTTTATGCTGCTAGTGTTGTGTGGCGTAGGCTGCTGGCAACCTTGTGTTGATGCTGGGCAGCGAGGCAGCAAGCCCCAGCCAGCCATCCCACTGCTGCCTAGCAGCCATGGTGCGCAATGCACCATGCTTGGGTGGGGCTATTTTGCTTAATTTTTTAGCTATGCAATTTTGCGAAAATTTGCCGTTTTAAATTATTTATGTAATTATTTTAATAAGGTTAGACCTCGATTTTTCTAGCTTTTGCAAAAAAATTTGATTTTAACAAATTATGGGTTATGCCGACTTAATTAATCGGATTAATCAAGTGTGGATGCGGAATTTAGTAGGAGCTTAGTTAATTACGTGAGCATTTTGTTTTTAGAAATAATGGATTAAACAACTTTGACTAGTTTTAATTAGGCGCGTTAATTGGATTAACCACCTAAGTTAGTTACTACTTTTGCGTGTTTAATTTTGTATTTCGTAAAATGCATGGGCCATTCACAAATAGTGAATGGGTGAATGAAAGATTGTTTTCAAAACAGGTTATTGAAAATGGCAACTAGTAGGGCCTGACTAGGATAGAAAATACGGACTGCGAACCGTTAAGTATTTTTGTAAATCTAAATACGGTCTGCGAACCGTTAAGTATTTTTGTACTTTAGATTAGTCTTAGTCGTTCTAGATAGTTATTTTATTTTGGCCAAGATGTCTCAAGACGACGTTTCGATGAAGACGAGCCAAGATGAAGACCCATGGAAATTGAAGATTTCAAGGGTTCATGCTAGTGGCCAAATGCATCTATTTTATGCTTTATATATATTATTATTGTTATACATGAATGTTAGATGCATGTCTAGGATTTCATATGTTGCGACAATTAGTTAAGTTCACTTAAATCAAACCAACATAGAGACCCTAGGTCCCTTAATAATATTGAGCTAAAATTTGTCGTTCCAAGAACAACACTTACCGAACTAATGCGCATATGTGATGGGCTAGGCCAAAGCGAGGCATCACTACTTCCCTAGGAACGTAAGGTATACTAGGTATACAAGTTGTCTTAGTTAAGCTCAACGATATCAGTAAGGAGCCCTTAGATGTCGTGGCAAAAGAGATAAAATGTCAAGGATGCATTAGATGCGACATTTTATCAAACCGAGAGTAGCTTGGAGCTATTAGCAATTGGATTGCTTACCTTAAGATATTTAATGATTAAGACAAGTCAAAGCATGCTTAACCATTTCTTGATCTTTGGGATCTCGGAATCATTTTATTCTCGCCCATGAGGGACAATTTATTAATGCGTGGATAAAATGCTCAATAAGATTGAATATGCATGAACGCTTTTAAATTTCAACTTATTGATTTATGAATGGTTTTTCATTTCAAATTCTTTCAATTGTAGAACAATGTCTGCAAGTAACTCAAACAACAACCATGTGCGCCCGGAACTCCCAGAATAGTTGGCCTTTTCTTTAAACTTGGTTAACTTCAAGGAATGGGGGGAGGAACTCAGGAGAACTCTTTGGAATTGTTCCTTGGAGTATACTCTTGATACTCCCATTCCAAGCTTCTTTGCCAAAGGGATCATGACCGATGAGGCTCATGAAGAATGGTCTTCCAATTGCAAAAGGGACTCACGACTTATGGAAAATTCCATCCCGGAAGATTGGAAGGAAACCCTTTCCTCCTACCTTCCGGACATGTTCCTTAAAGCACTTGAGGACGTTGTCAATGTAAGAGTCACCAAGAGTGACAATGGAAACTTTGATGGACTCGTGTTTGACTTGACTAGGTCACTCTCAAACATGAGGATAAAGCCACCAAACGTGGGATGTCTTGCTAAGGAAAGGCGTCGGCTTTGGACCAAGGTCTACAATGCCAAATTGAGACCCGGCATGCCCCTCCAACCTCATGTGCTTGGAATGACTAGGCTCTTCAAACACATGTAGCTTCTCGGAATCTCATTGGAGGATGAGATGGCGGGGCATATCTTGCTTGCTTCGCTCCACTCGGGCTATGATGCACTTAGAGTGCATATAGCTGCAGGAAAGGAGACACGCTCCTTAATGGAGGTGGTGCAACTACTCAGCCGAGCCACCGCATGTGGAATGACCGAGAGGCCCTTAAGAGCAAGGAGAAGGAAGTTTAATAAGGTCAAGGAGAAGATGTGTTGCTTCTATTGTGGTGGGCAAGGCCACTACAAAAGAGAATGCAAGCTCTTCAAGGAAGAAGAGGAGAGAAATGGAGCATCTGCCTCAGGTATCTTCCTAAACACTTGTGAATTAAGCTTATCATAGGTATTAGATACCAAGTATGACTCACTTTATGTTGCCTTTTTAGGGACCAAGTGAAAAGCTTATCAAGTGTTGGTGCATGGACAAGTAGACAACGAAGATGGTTTTTCGGTCGTGCTTGCATGCACTATTTTGTCTATGACATGTAATTAAACTAATCTTAGTTTTTCATCATGCTTTTGAACATACTATGATCTATGGTGTTGGACACCTAGTTATTTTTCATGTAAGACTTTGACAATAGTTGTTTAAAAATTGTCTTGCAAATATATGTTCAATGAAAATTGCATGTTTTTTTACATATGATTAGACAAAAGATGATACCAATAACTAAGACATCTAAGAATTCAACTTCGTTAACAAACATTAGTAGATATGGATATATCTACTTAATGTCGAATAAATCTGAAACCTTTGACAGATTCAAAGAATTTCAGAAAGAAGTTGAGAATCAACTTGGCAAGAAAATTAAAGCACTTCGATCGGATCGAGGTGGCGAATATTTGAGCCATGAATTCGACGATCACTTGAAAGAACATGGTATTCTTTAAGAGTTGACACCTCCCGGAACTCCTCAATTGAACGGAGTGTCCTAACGGAGGTATCGAACCTTGTTAGACATGGTTCGATCAATGATGGGTCTTAGTGAACTTCTTATCTCTTTCTGGGGACATGCGCTACAAACCGCGGCACTAACAGTGAACCGCGCTCCGTCAAAAGCTGTTGAAAAGACTCCATATGAGTTATGGACTAAGAAACCTCGTAGATTGTCTTTTCTCAAGATTTGGGGATGCGAAGCATATGTCAAGCGATTAATTTCAGACAAACTTCACCCCAAATCGGATAAGTGTTTCTTTGTGGGATATCCAAAAGAAACCAAAGGGTATTACTTCTACAATAAATCCGAGAACAAAGTGTTTGTTGCTCGTGATGGTGTCTTTTTGGAGAAGGAACACCTTTCCAAAATGACAAGTGGGAGGAAAATTGAACTCGACGAAGTTTGAGAGGATGAGCAACAATGTCAACCTGATAAAACTAACAATGTAAGTGCTTTGGAAGCAGCTGGGAAGATTGGTCAGAATCAAACAGACAATGTAAATGCTCAACCTATTACCCTTTGTAGGTCGCAACGGCAAAGATCTCAACCAGACAGATACCTTGGTATTGTCTTAACCGATGATCAAGACATCCTAGTTATGGATGGAGATGAGCCAGCGACATACGAGTAAGCTATGACGAGCCCCGACTCTGCTAAATGGAAAGAAGCCATGAAATCCGAGATGGACTCCATGTCTGAAAATCAAGTCTGGGACTTGGTGAATTTGCCCGAGGGTTACACACCCATTGGTTGAAAATGGATCTTCAAATTGAAGATGGACAAGGAAGGAAATGTATCGATATACAAGGCTAGACTGGTGGCAAAAGGTTATAGGTAAGTCCACGGGGTTGACTATGATGAAACCTTTTCACCAGTTGCAATGCTAAAGTCTGTCCGGATTATTCTAGCGATTGCTGCATATTACGATTATGAAATATGGCAGATGGAAGTCAAAACCGCCTTCCTGAATGGGATTTTGGAAGAAACTGTGTACATGACACAGCCAGAAGGTTTTGTCTATTCGAGCAACGCTGGAAAGGTTTGCAAGCTTAAGAAGTCCATTTATAGACTAAAGCAAGCCACCAGGAGTTGGAATCAGCGATTTGATGAAGCCATTAGCAAGTTCGGTTTTATCAAGAATCCAAATGAATCTTGTGTATACAAGAAGGTCAGTGGGAGTGACATCGCATTCCTAGTCCTATATGTCGATGGCATACTGCCCATTGGAAACAGCACAAAATTACTGGAGTCCGTAAAGGGCTGGTTGGGAAAGTGCTTTTCAATGAAGGACTTAGGAGAGGCACAATACATATTGGGCATTAAGATCTACAGGGATAGATCTAAGGGGATGATTGGATTGAGCCAGAGTACTTACATTGATAAAGTACTGGCACAATTCAACATGGAGAATGCCAAGAGAGGGCATCTACTCATGTCCCATGGTGTAACTCTTAGCAAGAAACATTGTCCACAGACACCTGTTGAGCGAGAGAGAATGGATCAGATTCCATATGCTTCGCTAATAGGGTTGATCATGTATGCCATGATATGTTCCAGGCCAGATGTCTTGTATGCCTTGAGTGCTACGAGCCGATACCAATCAAACCCAAGAGAGGCGCATTGGACTGCTGCCAAGAATATCCTGAAGTACCTGAAAAGGAACAAGGATAAATTCTTGGTTTATGGTGGCTATAAAGATCTAGTTGTTGAAGGTTACACCGACGTTAGCTTCCAGACTGACAAAGACGACTTCAAGTCACAGTCAGGGTACATATTTTGCCTAAATGGAGGAGCATTTAGCTGGAAGAGTGCCAAGCAGAGCACAACTGCAGACTCTACAACTGAAGCCGAATACTTGGCTACTTCAAAAGTTGCTAAGGAGGCTGTTTGAATTCAGAAGTTCGTCAGTGAATTTGGTGTTGTACCCTCCATCAAGGGTCCGATAGATCTCTACTGTGACAATAATGGAGCTATCGCTCAGGCTAGAGAGCCAAGAGAGCACCAGAAGGTCAAACATGTCCAAAGGCGATTTCACATGATAAGGGAATGGAAATCCGAGGGTGAAATCAGAATTTGCAAGATCGGCACGGATGATAATGTAGCTGATCCTTTGACTAAACCTTTGCCTCAAGTGAAACACAACAAGCACGTTGAGGCAATGGGAATCAAGCACGTGGGAGACTGGCTTTGAAATTCCCTTTTAATTAAACTGGTTGTTTTAATGTAAGACACTGCATTGAAACCATTCATTAATGGAGTAGTTAATTTTGTGCAAAATTATCATTCACTCCATTGCTATTTAATTGTGGTTTAGAATTATATAATGAGTCCGTTCGATTTATGGGAATATTCAAAACAGGGTATCAAGACCATGTCTTGGATAAAGAAACACCTGTTAAGTGAACATTGAATATTTAAATCAAAAATTATCCCTAATCGAGGTCATCTAACTGATGGACGATTGATGACCACCAAAGATTAGTGTGTAGTATGATGGTCATAAATCATTTGCACAGGTGCCAGTTTGGAACTGCACTGGATTGACATATGAGAGTACTTTAAAAGATTCAAAAATTGTCATAAGTACATTTCTCATTATAGCTATCGGAACTCGTTTCCTCGACCATGAGTATTGTGAAGTTTTCTTGTTTGAGAACCAGTCTCTTTGATGTTGCCTAACGTCCGTCGTAACTGGGGATCATAAAGAGAACACTCAGGAGATTAGGTCCTCTTAGTAAGAGAAACTTACAATGCAAGATTGGGAATGTCCCCCTATTAACAATAGGGAATATGTCTTTGTTGTTTACAAGGTCGCTCGATGAGCGAGACTGTGAAAATGCATCGCCGTGCTCAGATGGATTTTAGAAATCATCTACTTATTGACAGTCAAACTTGGAGATCGAGAAACACTTCTGAACGTAATAAGGATGACGATGAATCTTACCTTATAGTTCACGAAGAGACATTAAGCGACGTAGGAATTGGGCTATACACTATATGCACACTTGTCCGGAAGGACAAGTGGGAGATTGAAAGGAATGGTGTCCTTCCAACAAGTGTATTATTCTGATAGAGGGTTCAGAATTATTACAGAACTAATTCTACAGTAAGGTCAAATGATCAAAATGCCTAGGTGGAGGACGCTTCCGATCAGTAATATTAAGGTACAATTAACATTACAGCTTAATCTTAACTGAACCATTCGGGTCGAACCCAATCGAACAACCGATCCGAGACGACGAATTAATCCGAAGGATTTAATGAGTCGACAGAGTTTGACGAATACAGACGTCGGATAGACCGAGCGTCACAAAATCACAAGTGACAAGTACGAGCATAGCCGTAGCTAGGCTAGGCTAGCTCATCCCAAGCCCAGGCACACCATGTGTGTGCATGTGTGTGCTAGGAACACCATGGTGTGCTAGGCGTAGCATCATGCCTAGGCGCCATCGCAGCCCTAGCATGATGCCTAGGCGCCATCGTAGCCCTAGCACCACGCACGACACCATCGCAGTGCTAGGCACATTCGTGTGTGCGTGGCGTATGCACCATCGCCCAGCAGCCTAGCAATGTAGCACCGAGCATTCGCATAGCTGTGTGCTTGCTTGCGTGCCTTCGCATGACAGCACCAAGCATAGCAAGCTAGGAAGCAGCACTAGCCTCGCTCAGTGCGTGTGCATGTGCACCATCGCCCAGCAGCAAGCCTAGCATGCGTGGCTCGCTAGCAGCACGTATGCTAGGCCTTGCGTGCGTGAGGGGCTGGCAGGCATGGCTATGCGTAGAGCCTGTGCGAGGGATGCGAGTGTGTGCGAGGCAATGCATAGGAGTGTTGGGCCAGCGCCAGCATGCTAGCACAGCCTAGCACTAGCACGCACCAGCGCCAAGCATCGCCCAGCACCAGCACGCACTGTCTGGCTGGGGATGCAAGGCTGCTGGCTGGTGCTAGCTGGCAGCGCTAGCTGGCACGCTAGCTGGCAGCCAGCACAGCCCTCCTTGAGGCGGTTTGTGTGTGTGTGTGAGGACCAAGCAAAGCCTTGGGGAGCAAGGCTATGGTCCCCCCCACCTAACCTTGGGCATCACTCATAAGCATATAATTATGCCACTTGTCGCGTAGTGATTGATCTTAAGTATTTATTTAATTTGGAATTAAATAAATTATTGATTTATACCAACTTTCCCACATTGGTGGGAGATTGGAAATCAAGGGTGCATTTCCTTATAAATACCAAAGGCTTGGGTATTTGGGAATACACAACCTTGAGTGGAATTAAAAGGCAACTCTTAATTTGAGTAAGCCTTGATTCGTAAAACTCATAGTTTTATTTGTTTGGGTCTCGACTAACCTTCAAGACTTAGGACGCTCGGGTCGGGTTCGAGGGTACAATCCCGTTGGAGACCTCGTATTTTCGGGGTTCAAGTAAGAGCTCATTGTTGAGCGAAGCACGTGTCAAAGGTATAATCTTTTATCCTTTCTTGTGTTTAATTATGTTTTGCTTGTTAATTGCATTTATTATGGGGGCTGGTCTTGGCGGGTTTCTTTCTGCGTAGTGTGGGTCACTACGAAACCTAACACTTCACAGGTGTGACGTGGCTTACCACGTGGCACCTGTGACACTTGTCACCATGCGGGAGGGCGACGATTCAACTCCTTCCCTCTATTTTTTCAAATTTCAAACTGAAGGGGGGGGGGGGGGGGAAGGTGACGGTTCTCTTCTGGAATTTCCAATAAATAGGAACCTCCCTCCTCTCATTCCTCACTTTGCCAATCTTGAGAGAGAAATTCTTTTAGAGAAAAAGAGAGAACTCCTAATCCCGCCTGCTTGCTCTTGCAAACAGCCTTCATCTTCAATACATCCGGGTACCGGTTGAGTATTTCTTTGCCCAACTCACTAAGGTATCCTTCTGACCTTGTTAGTTTCTTCATCTTGATTTTTGTTAAAGCTGCAGCCGGTCTCATGCCGTCTGGAGCTTCTTTAAGCAATCTCATGATGAATTGCATCTAATAGGCCCTCAGCCGGTTTATACCGTCTCGGGCGTCTTCAGGCAATCTCATTGTGAATTGCACTTATAAAATAAACCCTCAGCCGGTTTACGCCGTCTAGGGTATCTTCAAGCAATCTCATGGTGAGTTGCATTCAATAGACCCTCAGCCGGTTTACAGCGTCTGGGGTATCTTCAAGCAATCTCATGGTGAGTTGCATTCAATAGACCTTAGCCGGTTTACACCGTCTGGGGTATCTTCAATAAAAAATTTCTTTTAAACTGCTTTGCTGACACCTCAGCCGGTCTTACACCGTCTGGGGTATCTTTGAATCAGCCTCTTGATTTATCGTTTTAACGGATGCGCAGCCGGCTTTTGCCGCCTAAGGTAGTTCCGTACAATTTTCTTCATTAGTTGCCTATAATAGTCCTCAGCCGGTTTATACCGTCTAGGGGGTCTTTGGACAACCTTTCATAAAAACTCCAGACTACTTATTCTGTATAACTACCACAGCCGGTTTCTTCCGCCTGTGGTATCTTTAGGCAACATTGGTAATTAACCTTGCTTTCTTCTGCCAATTTGCATTCTGTTCAAAGTGATACCGTCTGGGGTATCTTTGGGTAACAATCTCCAACTTCTTTTACCATCTCTTCTTTCAACTACAAGGTAACGCCTCTGTTCCTTGCTTTTTTGGAGGTTTTAAATTTTCCCGGCTGTATATATTGTTAGAATAATGGGCTCACCCAACACACACACGGTACACCACGATTTAGAGGTCAGCCGGTCTCCTGGTACGGCTGAGTCTAGGACCGGGGGTGGCGCCTTTGGGTACTGGGACTCTCCTTGTTCCTCTCTAAAATTGACCGTCTCTGTCTCTGTGCAAGACGCAATGGCTCGAACTAGGAAAACAGTCGTTGATCCAGAGTACAGAGTGGAAACCTTTGAAGAATTGCCGCCTGACTCTAATCAGGCTGAGATGACAAGGGGATCTCCGCATGGAACCCCAAGCACTCCTAGTGATGGAATATTGGGGTTGGGTCAGGAAGGCAGTGAAGATGCCGCCTCTCCATCCAGGGTTGAACAAGAAAACCCTTCAGAGAATGCGAGCGGTGGAGAAACCGCCTCCTCATCCGGTTCAGAGCAAAGCGGCAGCAGCAGCAGCCTTCTTACACCGAATGCGGATAGCGAGGAGGAGGAGAGGCCCACATGGAACAATAAGGGCGACCCTTTCCTTATCGCCTTCTCTGCAAAAGATAGGGCCAACATGGCTAGAAACTTAGAGGATTTTGTCAAAATACGTCCTCTTGGAGAAAATTGGAGAATAATCGTGCCGTCTAAGATGGGCACTATAGTCTGGGAAGACGATCAGCCGAATTCAGACGGGTATTTCGGCTGTTATCAGGTGGCGTTCCTAGCCGGTCTCTAATTCCCTTTGCACAACACCATCAAGGCCATTCTTGGAGGGTATGGTCTGGGTATTTGGCAGTTAACCCCTAATTCCTGGGTTAACATTTTGGGCTACATTGCCGCCTGCGAAATGCAGAACATTAACCCCGGCTGTGAGGCCTTTGCCCATATGCATTATTTGAGTCGGAGCCCAGGCGGGTGGAGAGCCTGGTATACACTAACCACCTACCCTCAGTATGTGATGACCCTGGATAAGCCGTCCAAATGGTCAGACTGGAAGAACCGGTTTTATCTGGTTTCTGCTCCCACCAAGGAAGAAAACCGAGAGTATAGGACATACAACCGGAAGCCAGACCTCCTAGGTCACAAATGTAAAAAGCCTCGAGTCCTGGATGATGACTACGAGAGAATAATTGAGGCGGGGTTTTTTGAACAAACCACAACCACCCTCTCTAATGGAGAGTTAATAAGCGTACCCAAGAATTGGGTACCAAAGCACGAATTCCTTCGTGAGGAGGCGTTCTTGTCCGCTTGTAAACTTAGCACTCAGTTTAAAAAACGTAGGTCGCACTAGTGCTTGATCCTATTTTGCCGTTTGTACATGTTATGCTTTCTCAACTCTCTTCCAACCGGATGGGTTCTTTTTTGCAGTGCGAGCCTTAGCCATGTTGCCAGTAGAAAAAACACCGGCTAAATCTGCCAAAGAAATCCGCAAAGAAAATGCGGAGAAGAACTTTGCCGCCCAGGCGGCAAAAAATAAGGTATTCTATTTCCTTTCCTTTTCCCTTTTCAGCTTCCATTCAACTTTTTTGCTGCCTGACATTTGTACGCTTGCTTTTCCAAGATGGGAGCAAGGCGCCCCGCTCCCTTACCAAGCTAATCAGGCCCCGTCCGGGGGAGGAGTCGGCCACTCAAAATAAGGCGAGGAAGACTTCCTCCCAGACAGTTCCCAGCCGCCTGTCAGTTGGTGGGAAGTCTGTCAAAAACACAGGCCTAGGAATTGATCTTACTTCCAGGCAGCCGGACGTCCCAGAGGCTTCCAAAGAGGCAACGCTGCCTAGGGCATCTGGCGCCTCTGTACCGGATGAGGGCAGTTATGACCCTCGCCCAATCTCTCAAGGTACAATAGATCCCTTCAACCCTTCTTCAATTGGCAAACCCGTGCGGTTCAAGTCGCACTCCCAGCTCCAGCCAGAAGACTCTTCTTCAATGTACATATATATATGTATATATATATATACATATATATACATATATATATATATATATATATATATATATACCTATATATAGATATATATATATGTATGTATGTATACCGACTGGGCCGGTTTACTTTGTCACTTCATTTCAATTCTTTTCAATTTTTGCAACTTTTGAATTTTTGCAATTTCATTTTGCATGCTCTTGCGATATGCCGGATGTATTAGCTATGTCTGCCCCTGGACGGTTGGTTTCTTAGTTAACAAATTCTAAGCAAGCAGCTGTCCATAATCATCCGGGTCAATGAATAGGAGATGACCATTTTACAATAGGATTGCCCGCCTGCATTCAGGCGGCCTAGGACCGGACCTATGCTCTTCAAACCCTTGTTAAGTATAAGACAAGGTCTAACCTTGTTTCTAACGTCGTAGCCGGCTATATTGATTTCTTGCAAAAGCCGGTTGCGCATTAAAGTGTAATTTGCCGCCTATATTGCCATGGGGCAATAGCAAGGCGGATGCTGGGGTTAACAGGGTCTGACCTTACGCATGGATCATTGAGCCGGCTAGGGTGCTTTTGGGCAAAAGACGGCTGCTGATCAAGGTCGATATCACCGTCTGTACTGCGTTGGGGCAATAACCGGTTGCGACCTATGATGCTACTTTCCGGTTGTATTGCCTTGGGGCTATAGCCGGTTACAATTTTTAAGATATGATTTTGAAGTTAATTAGGGTTGAACTTCAGGATAGAAGCGGGGGCCGGTTGTAGTGCTTTAGGCAAAGCCGACTGATTAACAAGATTTAATTCACCGCCTCTATTGTCTTGGGGCAATAGCCAGGTTTATCTTGTTTGTGATAGGTCATTCAAACGGACATGGGTTATCTTTAACCTAACCGGTTAAAGCCGTTTGAGTTCATGACGCATAGAACAATGTACCACCCGGAAGGGAGATGTTCTCTTCAACGAATTCACCCGAATGGGCGTCGCCGGATAACTGCTTAGGGTTAAAGCAGGCGGTTTAAAATATGTTGGCTTTGGGCCTTTAAATAGCTAAGTTAGGTACTTAGCTTTTCTTATTTTGAGCAAACGGGTGCCCGGTTGTGCATTGCACAGTTAGGTCTTGTAAGATGCCCGGTTGTGCATTACACAGGGGACTTAGAAGATGCCCGGTTGTGCATTTCACATGGGACTTAATACAAAAAATTGAAATAAGGTATTCCTTTCATTCATTTACTCTTTACAAAAAGTATTTACAATCTCCTTAGAAATAGTACTTTTTCAAGTTATCTACATTCCAGGTTCTGGCTACCTGCTTGCCGTCTGGTGTTTCCAGGTGGTAGGTGCCACCTCTTACTTCTTCAAAAATCCGGTAGGGGCCTTCCCAATTGGGGGTTAGCTTTCCTTATTCATTTGCCCTACCAGTTGCTTCCATTTTACGTAGCACAAAGTCCCCCACTTTGAGGGGCCGCTTGTGTACTCTTTTGTTGTAAGCCCTTGTCATTCTCAGACGGTATATCTCATGATGCAAGGCGGCATTGCCCCTGCGTTCCGGTAGTGAATCCAATACTAGACGCATTGCCTCCCAATTAGCCTCCTTGTCATAGAGCATGACTCGGAGTGTTGGCTCATAAAGTTCAATAAGCAAGACGGCTTCAGTGTCGTATGTCATGAGAAACGAGGTTTCACCGGTTGCCCCCTTTTCAGCTGTTCTGATGGCCCAAAGGACGTGAGGTAACTCATCCGCCCAAAGACCACCAGCTCTTTCAATCTTCTTTTTTATGCCGTTTGAGATGAGCTTGTTGAAGGCTTCAACTTGGCCGTTTGCTTAGGGCTGGCCAACTGATGCAAAACAATGTGAGATCCCCTGATCTCCCAACCAATTCTTAAGGCAGACGTCTCAAACTAAGGATCGTTGTCAAAGACCATAGGCATAGGAACCTCAAACCAGGTGATGATGTTCCTCCAAATGAAGGAGATCACGTCCTTTGTCTTGATGCCTTAGACCGCCTCGGCCTCAACCCACTTGGTGAAGTAATCTACAGCCACCGGAATGTATCTTCTGCCACTTGTGGCAGGCGTATAAGGACCCAAGATGTCCATGCCCCATTTTGCAAATAGAACCGGGTTGTAGATAGCCGTAAGATCTGTTGTCGGACGGTGTATGAGCCGGTCAAACCTCTGGCACTTGTAACATTTCTTCACCAATTCCATGGCGTCTGCCTCAAGGGTGGGCCAAAAGTAGCCTTGCCGCCTGGCCCTCTTTGCTAAAGACCTGCCGCCTATATGTGATGCGCAAAAGCCTGCATGCAAGTCCTCTAGCACCTCTTTTCCCCTTTCTGGGGTAACACACTTCAGCAACGGCTGGAGGTAACCCTTTCTGAAGAGTTCCCCTTTGTACATTTCGAAGCTCAGAGCTCGCTTTTTCAGTGCTGCCGCTTCTGAAGGGGCATCCGGCAGAGTGTCGTCTACCAAAAAATCCTAGATGGGGTCCATCCAGGTAGAGCTTCGCTCAAGAACTCCAATGGGATCATGCTCAATACTTCTTTTTTCCATGACCTCCTAGAAGACTGACCTAGGTGCATCACGAGTGGCGGATGAGGCCAGTTTGGACAAGCCATCCGCCTGATTAGTTTCTGACCGGGGCACCTAACTTAAATGGAATTCATCAAATGTCCCCGCCTCATCCTTGACCACCTGAAGGTACTTGATCATTGCCGGATGGGTGGCCTCGTAGTCACCATTGAATTGGCTAATGATCAATTGAGAGTCAGAACAAGCGTCAACTTTTCTTGCCCCTGCTGCCTTGCACATGCGCATACCGGCTAGTAGGGCCTCATACTCAGCTTCATTGTTAGAAGCTTGAAACTTGAACTGTAGTGCATATTCATATGTATCCCCCTCCGGAGATTTGCAAATTACGCCTGCACCACAGCCGTTCAAGGTAGAACTTCCATCTACGAATAACTTCCAAACCTGATCGGAATTCTCCGGCTGAGCCGGCCTAGTCATCTCCACAATGAAGTCGGCAAACGCCTGACCTTTCACTGCCCGTCTAGGCTCAAAAGTTATCTCCAGGCTTTGCATTTCAACAACCCACTTGATCATTCTGCCGGATGACTCTATAGTAGTCATTGGACGCTTGAGTGGCTGATCAGTATAGACAATCACCGGATGAGCCAAGAAGTAGGGCTTTAACTGCTTGACTGCTTTATAAAGAGCCAACCCAAATTTTTCAATCATTAGGTACCGAAGCTCAGCATTTCTGAGTATATGGCTGATGAAATACACCGGGAGCTGTTTGCCGTCTCTCTCAGCAAGGAGAACAGCACTAAGGGAGTGATCTGAGACGGCTAGGTACATGTAGAGAACCTCCTTAGGCAGGGGGCTCACTAACCTTGGCAAAGAATGCAAATGTTGCTTTAACCTCTGAAATGCCGCCTCGGCCTCTTCTTCCCATTCAAATCTAGACTTCTTCCTGATTGCTTGGAAGAAGTAAAGGCACTTGTCACCTGACCGGCTGAGGAATCTTCCTAATGCCACCAGACAACCGGTTAGCTTCTGGCCTCCTTGATAGTGCGGGGTAACTTCATGTCAATCACCGCCTGTACCTTTTCCGGATAGGGCTCTATGCCTCTTTGATCAATTATAAATTCGAGAAACTTCCCAGACTCAACACCAAAAACACATCCGCTTGTAGCTTGGATTTGACTATCATGTCATCAATATACGCTTCTACATTCCTTCCAATTTGATTGATGAAAACCGTGTTGATTATACGTTGGAAGGTAGCAGGCGCATTTTTCAACCCAAATGGCATCACCGTGTAGCAGTACAACCCCTGATCAGTGACGAAGGTCGTCTTCTCCTAATCCTTCTTCCATAGGGGAATCTGATGGAAGCCTGAGTAGGCGTCCATGAAGCTCATCAAGGCATGGCCGGCTGTAGAGTCGACCAGTCGATCTTAGGAAGTGGGTAGCTATCCTTCAGACATGCCTTGTTCAGATCTGTGTAATCTACACACATCCGCCAGGTACCATTCGGCTTCTTGACAAGAACAATATTTGTTACCCAATCTGGGTAGTAGCATTGCCGAATGAACCCGGCATCGAGGAGTTTTTTTACCTCGGCGGCTGCCGCCTGAGACCTCTCCTCGCCATGATCCCTCTTCTTTTGCCTAACCGACTTCATTTTGGGATCAACGGCTAACTTGTGGACGGCTAGATCCTGGCTGACGCCTAGCATCTCCTCCACTTCAAAGGCAAAAATGTCTTTGAACTCTCTCAGAAGTTGGAGCAAGTCTGCCCCTAACTTTTCAAAAGCAATCGTCCCAACCTTGACTGTTCTGTCAGGACGGTTTTCGTCCAGGACGACATCAATGCTCTCACCAGCCGGCTGGGGTCGGGAGTCATCCGACCTTTCCCCGGCTAGTGATTGCTATTTTGTTTTTCTAGCGGGGGCCAATTGGTCCGCCTTTCTCTTTTTACCGGCTGCCTTGAGAGCAAGCGCGACTTCCTTGTCCTCAAGGTTAGTGGGTTCCTCGTTATGGCCGGCTGTAGTAGTAGTCGGCTTGACGTCTGAGAGGAAGAATTCCCTAGCCGTCTTTTGGTCCCCGCGCAGGGCACCGACTGACCTGTCATCCCTTTCAAACTTAATCATCAAGAGGAATGGGATGATGACTGACTTGGACTCGTTGAGGGTAAGACGACCCAATATAAGATTGTAGGCGGTCAATTCCTCAGCCACCAAAAATTTGACGACCATGTGTCGTCCTTCCCTCTTGTCCCCTAGCCGGATGGGTAGGTCAATCCTCCCCACCGGATGCACTACTCCTCCCCCAAAGCCGACTAGGGGGTGAGGAGCCTTATGCATACTGCTAGGTTTGTACTTGAGCTTTGTCAAGCACTAGTATCTGATCAGGTCAGACAAGCTTCCTGTATCAATTAAGATCCGGCCAACTCGCTGGTTGGCAACCTTGCGTTCGATGACAATGGGGTCATCGTGGGGTCGCTTGACCGTTCCCCTATCCTTCTCAGAGATGAAGACCTCAGGGAAGGTGTCTTTCGACACCTAGCCCTCATCCTCTGGGTTGGACAATTTCCGGATGTTATCCTTGGTACCCCGGATGGTAGGACCTCTGCTTGCGAAGCCGCCTGCTATAGTGAAGATGTTCTCTTCATCAGTTTCAGAGCTAGCAGCCGGTTTCTTGGACGGTTGTCCACCGCCCGATTTGGGGTTGCCCTTGGACTTCACCAGATAAGACTTCAGAGTCCCCTCATGAGCCAGATGGTCCAATAGCCGCCTGAGGCTATTGCAACCATTGGTGTCATAGCCAACATCCTCATGGAACTGGCAGTACTTGCTTTTGTCCCTGATCTTGACAGAGCTTTTCATTGCAGCCGGTTTCTCAATTGTCAACCTGTCCTTTAACTCCATGAGGATGGAGGAGCAGTCTTTGTTGAACTCGTACTTGGGAACGTACAGTTCCAACTTCCTTTTCTTCTTCTGGGGTGGCTGACTAGTGCGGTCTGCTGCCCAGACTTCTTTTCTTTTCTTTTCTTCTTTTTTTGCCGGCTGGATAGGCCGGCTTTCTCTTTTATCGGACTGCTTGGGCTCCGATGGGTGCTTGATGGCACAGAGTTCGGTTGCCTGTATATAGGCCTCCGCCTCCATCAGCACCTCCTGGAGAGTAGCTACCCTCTTACGGACAAGGTCAAATTTGAAAGTTGACCCATCCTTCAGACCCTTAAAGAAGTCTGTATATGCAACTTCGTTAGACAGCCCCTAAATCTGAATTCTCATCAGATTGAACCGTCTGACATAGGACCGAAGTCCCTCCTTGTCACCCTGTTGAATAGCCCCTTGGTCGAGACTTGTCTTTTTGGTAGGGATGTTCATGGAGAAGTTGGACGCAAACAAGTATGCGAGCGTCTTGAAGTTATTGATGCACCCAGCCTGCAGGTTGCCAAACCATCGTTGGGCTATGCCCTTCAATGTAGTCGGGAAGCATCTGCACCAGGTGGCGTCATCTAACCCCAGTAAATACATGAGGTTGGTGTATGCCATTAGGTGGTCTTCCGGGTTGGTGGTACCGTCGTAGGTACCGACCAGCACATTTTTAACCTTGGCTGGCTGTGCCGCCTCGGTTATTTCCCTGGAGAAAGCCGAAGGCTATTCCCCAAGGTTTAGCAGCCGGAGCTGCCAGTCCATGGGCTAGACTTGATATGCCGCCTGACCCCCAAAAGGAGCTGACTACATGAATGGAGCTTCATACTGCACGTATGGCTGTGGGGGCACATACGGAGCCTGCTGGATAACATGAGGGCCAGTACGCGCGGATGTGTTGCGTGACTGACTCCCTTGATGCGTCTCTGAATGCTTCATGGAAGTGTTTCGGAAACTGTCTGGATAAGTCGACATGGAGGCCGACTAAGACATGCTCTGACTTCTCTTCTCCTGGATGAACATCCGGGCGTCAGAGAAAGTTTTCTTTGACCCATCCAGCTGTATATGCCGGATGGCCTTCCTTTGCCCTAATTTAGGGAAACGAAGTTTTGAGAGGTCGATCAGGGGCCCATCCGTCCCCTTGGGTTTGGGGTGTGGAGTAGGCACCCGATCTTTTATTTGCTTTTTCCCGGAGGGAGAAGGCTTCTTTGCCGACTGGCCCTTGCTTGAGCCAGTTGACTTCTTGATGATTTCCTTGATTTCCCCTTTGAAACTTGTCATGAATTTCATGAGCTCGTCTCTGGTGACGGGGGCAGCACCCTCCGCCGCCTGGGGTTGTCCAACAGGCTTGCCGCCTGGGTTGTTGGGACCAGCTTTGTCTTGGCCCCGTTCCCTTGTTTCCTTGGAACGGGTGCGCCTAGATCGAAATGACTCGTCTGGGGCCATATAGGTTTCGACGTCGTAGTCGTCACCACTGCCGCTTTCATGGTCCGTGTGGACATCAGGGTCAACCGTAGGCCGGCTGCCCTCTGCATTCGGTACAGTGTCAGATGCCATCTCAGTAGTACTCTCTCCACAGACGGCGCCAAATGTTTCGGGTGTTTTTAGTCCCTCGGGAGAGTTACAATACTAGGTATGAGCGCCTGACTTCTGTACCTGCAAAACAACAAAACTCCGGTTGGGTGGAGTTCCGCCTCCGAAGATCAAGTTAGTATGATTCCGGATGAGTAAGCGTGCGGAAAGTAAAACGGGTGTTTCTCTCTGATTTAGGGAGATTCCGCAATTAATATTGCTCGGGATTTATGTATGTATTTATGAATGCCAATAAATGAGGATGATTCCCCTATTTATAGCAGATGAGAATCTGCTCCCCCATTGGGGGTCAAATGCCACGTGGCATCCTCTGATTGGATCCCTTTGGGCCTGTGTGATGGTGACACGTGTCAGGCCCTCATTGGGCCACGTGGTAGGGGTAATTTTTACCCCAAACAACACTGATTTTCATTCAATGATTGATTTAACTATGGTACATCCAAACGTCATTCCGTAAAAGGTGACTATAAAAGATGTTTCCTAGTTATTTCAAAAGTTGAGTGGGAGCTTTTCCTGCCACAAGATTGGATTGAGTCTACCTATTTACCTAGGAAATGTGTCATGGCCGCTTGAAGAGGGAGAATTCAAAAAATATGTGGCCGCGTTCAAATGTTTTACTCATTAGTCATTTAGGTTTAAAATTCTGACTAAGATATCAAGAAATGATTTGTAGATTAATATGATCTCCACATGAGATGCAATTATATTATCAAATCGACACATATTAACTTAAGGGATTTGAATATTGCACACTTGTCTCAAACAAGTGGGAGATTGAAGGATTTATGTCTTCGTCAAGTGCAATTACTAGATATATAATGGATCAAATTATGGAGATAGTTAAGTTCGTCCATTTGGGTCGTCGTTATATCATAACTAGAGGTATTAACGATCTTTGGGCTAGTAAAATAGGCCAAAGTCCAATTAGATGGATTCTATAAGGTCACACAAAGGGCCTAGATCAAGCATAAGAGGACAAGGCCCATGATGGGACTCATCACTCTAGGTGGCCAGCCATATGGAGTAAGTTAGAGAGTTTTGGGCTTTGCTACTAGTGTAATTATAATAGGATTATAAATAGAATAGGTGCCTAGGGTTGAAAGATGATTTAGTGATCAGTAAGATCAAACCTGAATTAGCAAACACAAAACCAACCCTCTCAAAACCCCCTCTCTCTCACTCACGGCTCTCTCCCCTCTCGGCGCTGGTGGTGTGCTCGGTGGTGGTGTGATCGTGGTGGTGCCGGTTGTCCATTAAAGGTGGTCATCGCAGTTTTTCTTCCTCGATTTTATAAGTATTACTTGTTGTGTTAAAGGAAGAAAAACAAAGATTATATTCTCAAATATCAAGGAGTATTTTGGTGAATATCCCACATGCCCTGGCTGCCAGGGCGAGCCCGCCCTGTAGGGCGGAAGAGGGCAAAATACGATTTTATGAAAAAGGGGAAATCCCAAGTGCCAAAGCAAACCGGGCAAGCTCGCCCAGTCGGGCGCGAGCAACAACTTCTGGCTGGGCTTGCTCTCCCGGTCGGGCGTGGCCATGCTCGGTCGAGCATGTGGGATTACCGAGTTCTTGAGCGTCTTTTGGTCTTCTTTTTGGATTCTTTTCTTGTTCTACATTGATTCTTTGTAACCCCCACATTACTCCATCTTTAAGAGTATGTTTTGAAGTTTAATCTACCTTTTTAATTTTGATTAAACTCTCTTCATTTCATCTCCCTCATCTCTTCATCTATCCATGATTATGCTATATATTCATGGTGCAAAAAAAAAAAAAAAAAATAGCTGAACACATTTTTGTTCTTTGGGCATAAGTTTACTTGGACTCCACCTGTTACTCTAGAGTGCCTTAGTGTGAGAGTGGTGTGTAATTTTAGGGGACGATCCGATGATTACTATAATGCACCCTAGTTGCACCAGAATTCGTTTTCAAAGGCAGTGGTTTATCATGCCACACTGAATTTCCTTTATTATATTGTTCTTGTTTATTTTTGTTGACTTTTGTATTAGACACCATTTTTACAACAACTTTGAAAATGAATATGTCTATTGCATATAATGTTATGAACAAGACCTTTCCCGACCTCTTAGGTTGGAACCTCTTGATGGTAATCACTATAAGAGGTGGTCACAAAAGTTATTAATTTACTTTGAGCAAATTGAATAGATTATGTGCTATGTGAAGACATCATTGAAGTGCTTAAGAAGGCGGAAGAAGACGCTGCTAAGGCTACGGCCGCCGTTACTGCAACCGTGACGAAAGCTTTGAAGAAGAAGGAAAAGGACAATAAGCTAGTTCGTGGTCATCTTCTCAACCATATGAACAACACCTTGTTTGACTTGTTTGTGAACTCCAAGTCCAGTAAGGCCGTTTAGGACTCTTTGGAGAAGAAATATGGTTTAGATGATGCGAGTAAGAAGAAGTACGTGGTGGGAAAATGGATCAATTTCATGATGGATGATGAGAAGCCAATCATGGGTCAAGACCACGACTATGAAAACTTGGTGACCGAAATTCTTAGTGAAGGCATGAAGATGTGTGAGACTCCTCAAGACAGTATTCTTTTGGTGAAATTTTCTTCATCATGGAATGACTACCGCATTTCTTTGAAGCACAAGAAGGACATGACACTTCAAGAGCTCATTAGCCACATGAGAACCGAGGAGGCTAATCGCTTTAAGGATAAGTTTCAACATTTATCTCTTAATTCTTCTAAAGCTAATCTTGTTGAATCTTCTTTGAATGTGTCTAAAAACAGGAAAAATTCTAAAAAGAAGGAAAACAACAAGTCCAAAAGAAATTTCACTCATAACAACAAAATCCAAAAGCCTAAGAGAGACTCACTACAAAAATTTTACTAGATAAAGTTTCTAATATAGAGACAATATTGATTCCGTTTCTAATATAGAGACGGATTATAAAAATCCGTCACTAAATAAAGGCAACGACGAAAATATTTGATCCGTCGAAAACCTTAACAACGAATTAAAATATTCCGTCTCTAAGAAGCGACAGAATAATGTAAATCGTCGAGTTTAATTTTTTTTTTTTTAAAAATTTAAAGAATAGGTAATCTAGAGCTTTCTTTAAAAAAAAGTCAGCAAGTTTTATTTCCTGAAAATTTCTAAATATTCGTGCTGAACATTTTACTAACCCGCCTAAAAATATCCGCCTACTCTTTTCTTGTAAACCCCAAAAACAAAGTTCGCATTCCACTTCGCTAACCCCAAAAACTGAGCGAATTTCGGCCTACCCCTCTTCTTTCTTGACGGTGACAACGACGGTGAAGACGACCAACGATAACTCCTAAGGACCTGTCGAAGGTATGTAGATCGGTTTATTGATTTTAGGGTTTTAATTAATTTGTAAATTGTGTTTTGGTTTAACATGTTTGTGATTGGGGATTTGGCATTTTGAATTGAAATTCTTGCCATTGATTAGTTTTATTTGAGTTCCTAGAGTTGAAACTTTTCATGGCATGTGCTTTACAACTTTTTATGGCATTGTGCTTTTTTTGAGTTCTTGGTTGAATTACAATTGATTATAGAGAGATACGAAGATCTACTACTTAAGTGAGTATGTTTTATCTTGTTAATTACAATTTGGTAGAATTTTGTTTGTCTTATTTCTTACATAGCTTATTCCCCTTTTTTTTCTATTTTTTTTTTCAGAATTTTGAGCTCATTGTATTGCTCAGGGGTATGGAAATTAGATATAATCAGATATTATTTCTCTCTTATGATATTCTAGAAATTAGCGTAAGTTGTTATGAATAACAGCAAAACTTGACATGAAGGGATTGCTTAATTAGGTCCCTTTAATCTAGCTTGAAATGAGTAGACTTGATTAAGCATTTCATTGTTGTCAGCATTAATTTTCAATTCTGTATTCGGCAATTTGGATTATAGTTTATTATGTTTATAAGTGCCTACATACTGTCATAGTTTGAATTAGGTGAAGATTGATAAGTATAATAACACATTTAATTTACCCTTGAATAGTTCGGTGAGTAAGTTCAAGAAGGGTGCCAACATTTACTCTTTTTCAGTGAATTTAATATAATTATATTTCTTTAGTGAATTAATGCTACAAATATATCTTTGTTAGAGAACTGTTAGCTAAATGATAAATTTATCAATTTAAGATAATAGCTAGCTACTTTCAAATAAGATTATAAGGCTTTTAATTTTTAACCTTTATAATTATTGGTTTATGTGTTGATTTTTAGTGGAGATGTCGTGGAGTTTGTGGGTATTGAATTTGCTTGTAAGAAAAACAATGTCATGATTGATGGATGTCCATGTGCAAAATGTCGTAATGTTCCATATTTGAATTTGGATGATGTAAAGTTCAACCTCTATCAAAATGGGTTTTGATCTAATTACCAGAAATGGACTTTTCATGGAGAAGATGACTTTGCCAATAAAAGTCCAAAAAATGGTGGTTACACTTCAATCGGAGATACATCAAACCTATATAAGAGCATGGTTTTAGATGCATTCGGATCTAATTACCATTTGGAACATGCATTAGAAGCATCATCTGATGTGGAAGAACCAAATCCCGAGTTCAAGAAGTTCTTTGACATCTTCGAAGCTGCTGAGAAGCCTTTATATGGTGGCTGTTGACGTAGGTTGAACTAGGTCGTTAACTAATCCTCCTTAAGATCAAACAAATTTATAATCACTTAATAAACCTAAATACAAGAGGTAAGTCAAGGGTCGAACCACTAAGAACGGTTATGTTCAAGTGCTTCCAATCAATGCCTAAGCTAGGTCGAAGTCATGAATGAAGAAAGACTAAACAACTACCAAAACAAATAAGAATTAAACAACTGAAACACTAGGAAATGGGGATCAACAAGTAATTATGACAATTGCAAAACCTTGGGAAGGTTAAGCTAATCAATGGTTGTTGTGAAGACTGATGGTAAGAGTTATCTCATTATCGTTAAGCTAAGTTTCATCTATGAACAACAACCTAGGATAATCGCCATTCATATAAATCAACAATTGCAAATCCTAAATCATGTGGTCATGTAATTAGGATCTACAATACAATCTAGCATAGTTCTGAAAGCCTAATCAAACTAAGCACATGTAAACTTTCATTAATCAATTTAATTTCAACAATCAATCAACATAATTCCCAAAGTAATCACAATAAATCAATCATAAAAGTTTTACCCAAACCCTAGCAAGCAACTAATCACTACAATCCATCATCAAATCAAAGCAAGTAAATAAAATCAAGAATAAACCAATTATAAAGAACAAACTAATCTACTCAAGAATCAAGCAACATAAACTAAACAAAATAAACATGAAATTAAAGAAAACAATAAAGAGAAGAGAGAGTAAGAAATTGTCATTGATAATTAAGAAGATCTTCGATACAATTGTCACTCTTGAATCTTCAATGTCTTAAATCACCATTGAAATCTCTCACTTTCTCTCTCTAAAACTACTCCTAAGCTAGCTTAATCCAGAGAGTTCTCAACCTAAGCCTGATTATGAGAGAAAAAATTAAAAAATATGAAGTCTACCCATAAATAGAAGGTCCATACATATTTATAGTTATGAGAGAAAAAGAAGAAAAATAAGCAAAATCGTAAAACAGGGCTCCTCGGGCATACTAATCTGCTCGGCCGAGCAAATGCTTATGCCCGAGAATACCCTCTTTTGGCTCGGGCTTTTACTGAAGAAAGAAGACCGCCGCGCCACGGTGGGGATTACTGCGCCACGGCAGCAGGTGCCGCGCCACCCCGGTGCTGAGCTTAGAGCGAAGAGTTGCTCGGGCAGGACAACTTGCTCGGTCAAGCATAAAAGATTTGAATTCCAACTTGATTTGCTTGGGCATGCGTTCTTGCCCATGCAACCTACCCAAGTCACTATGCTTTGAATTCCAACTTGATTTGCTTGCGCTCTAACTTCCCGTACTCGGTTTTGTTGACTTCCAAAGCTCGTGTTGGGCTTCCTCCTCGACATTTGAGCCTTTGGAAAATCCCGACACACCTACAAAACAAGTCAAACAAAATGGAAAGCGAGAGAATAACAAAGAAACGCGTAAATGATAAGAAAGCCATTAAAAGCACGCATTTCTCTAAACTCACACACAAGCACGTAAATCAAGCATTATTTTATAAAAAACACAACTAAATAGGCTAAGAAATGAGTATAACCTAAAGAAGAAATCTACCCTATGAGTGTCATATATGACACTCATCAAATTCCCCCAAGCTAAACTTTTGCTCATCCTCGAGCAATACAAAATCAAACCCAAGGGAAAATGATGAATTTATTCAAGCTAAGATAGATAGAAGAGATGGGAATGTAAACTAATTCACTTTCGTAGGAATCACGATCAATTTTAGCATTTAAAGACAAGCCATTTAAATCCCTAGATCACCCTAGAGGACGAGTATGCTCTCGTGAGGGTTTCCCAAGAGGTTAACCCACAACTCTCACAAACCAAACAAACAACGCAAAGCATGGATAAGAAAATCAAAAAGAGAAAGAAAGAAAACAAATGCTCATGAATGGACTTTTACAAATGAACAAACACCAATGAATACAAGTCATTTTGAACAATAGCAGAGTGCATGCTCAAGGATGTCCAAGGTTGATTGAAACATAAGAAATGATAAGCATAGAGAACTAACAAGACACAATTCACCTTCATCCCAAACAATCTTACCGTGTTCGCCCTACTAGCTTCAAATTCACCGATACCTCAAGTGAACATCTCAATGATTCCTCGAAGGAACCAGAAAAGAAGAGATTTTAAGGATACTCGACTATGCAAACCTGCTCCATAGGCTTAACTCACATCTCCCTCCACCGGCTTGTGACTAAACCATAAGGGTCAAAAGGGCTTTGAAGGGTTGTAACGTATGGGCAAAAAGGGTCAAGGTAGGCTAAAAATTTGAAAATTAGTGGTATACCTAATTGTGAAGCATAAGAATGGCCAATTCTCAACCACATAACCAAGTTATCATTAAAACTTAAACAAAAATAACAATACCCCCAAGCTTATTCAAAACAACACCACAAAATTATTTACAAAAAGCGTAGAAACACTTCCCCTAAGCTTAAATGGATAATTGTCCTCAATGCTCTAAATTAGGGAGATAATGACTATATCAAAAATTTCGTGCTTTTCATTTTTTTTTTCTTTGTTTTTTTTATTTTCAAATAATATATCAAAGGATTGCTATTGCTGTTTGTTATTGCATTGTCCTTGCCTTTTTGAACTTTGGACGACTTTTTCTTCTTTGTATTTGCTTTTATTCACAAACTTTAATCAACACATACTTGTGTAGCAAATGAGCCAAACCATCACACATATACTCTCGCCAACACCAATAAGTTAAAGACCTTATGCTTCACAAAAATGGAGACAAAAATGAAACAAGTGGCTCAAAAGCTAATAATATGGCTCGAAGTAGGTGAAAGGCTCAAAATGCTAGTAATAAGGGAAATGCAAACCAAAACCCAAAAATATAAAAACCTAATCCTAGAAAAAGAAAATGAAGCACCCAGAAAAGATACCTTCGCCCTTCCCAAATGATTCGGTCGCAATCTCGAGAGATAAAAGACAAGTTCTAGATAAGAGTAAGCGATACTCAAGGATCCATGTGCCGCTCAAGCAAGATATGTCGAAGGCTAGGAAAGTGAAACCTTACATGGTTGTAGCAAAAACTCACTTTTGGCGTCAAGTTCACTATAGGAAGCAACACCATCTTACCACAAACAAGTGAGCTAGGGCTTCAAGGTCCTAAAGTTGTTAACTAACTACCTTAGCATATCATATCCTAGAGTCAACCCAAGATATCTCAAAGCGTGAAAACCACTACCATTTAGGATGAAACGCATTCAAGAATACAAGTCCAAAAGTATTATGGCCAAAGCAAGAACAAAACAAAACACATTGCAAAATTGCCCTGATAAAAACGAAAATCTTTTTGGAGTTTTCAAAATAAAGAACATGGAAATGCATATACAATTGTGCATGGCATATATGAATCAAAATTCCACCAAAACATAATAGAAAACCCTTCCCCAAGCTTGAATGAGACAACATGCTCAAACATAAACCAAAATAATCCATGGGAGGAGAAAAGAAAGAAATCAATCCAACAAACCAACATAAGTCCACAAGCCACCAAGCACTAGAGGAGGAGTAAGGAAAGATATTACCGGATATAGGTAGGTGTAAATACTCGCAAATGACCTAATTTAACCTTTCAAAGCCAATTTCCTCCAAGTCTATGCCTTGTGTGCCACATGCTAGGAAAGAGGAGTCAAACTTCCTTGATTCATAATCGAATACCAATGCAAAAGAGTATATTAAGTCATGTACCTAGAAAAGGGGAACACAAACAATTCCATGAGAAAATCTATTCTAAAAAGAAGATTATGGAAGAAATAAAGCACGGGTTACTTCCCGAGAAAGGCTTGCTTAAGTCCAAGCTTGACTGCTCTAGTAATTAATATTGCAACGAACGTAAGAGCTTGTCAAATGCACTACTACACATTACGTAAGAGAGTAAGTATGCACATGACGGGAAAAGGGCGTGCAACAGGATAGTGCACGCAAATGAGGAGAGGGATGCCAAGAAAAAAGAAGAAGAATCAACAGAAAATTGAACAAGAAAGAAGGCGGCTAAATCACCCTTTTTCTCAATCATCAATGAGTGGGGGGCTTGAATATCACAAATAGAAGGAGGGTCCCTACTAGGCTCTTTGAGAAATGAAGGGAGGGACATAAGATAGGAGGGGATATGGTTAAATTTCTTTGAAAAAGGGATATGATGTGAAGAGGGAATAGGAGCAATGGTCTCACAAATGGTCTCTTCTTCTCCACCATTCCTCACTTCTCTAATAAGCGCATAGAAATCAATCATAGAATCCTCAAAAGAAGAACACTCATGATCTCCATCTCCCTCAAACATCCAACTTTTAAGAGAAACTACATCATCCTCTCTATCGCAACAATGAACAACAACTCCCTTAATATCCTCAAAGCCCAAAGTCTCAAAACCATGCATGAATGGATGTAAATTCATTTCAAACTCATCTCTCTCCCATAAAGCATTCTCAATGAACTCATTGAAAAGGCTCTGAGTTTACATTTGACCCTCAAAGAACATTTTGGACATAACCTCAAATGAGTTCAAATAATCATGGATAAAAGAATCACCATCATGCATTTCAGATTCATCAAGATGGGGAAGGGGGTTTGGATTATCAAAATTAACTTTGTCTTCATCCTCAACTCCTTTGCCATCACTCAATTTCTCACTAATGGGATCCTCATAGACCCTAGGTTGCTCAAAATCATCATCATCATCAACATCATCCTCAACACGAACATTGGATTTGTAATTTTCACAAACAAGCATTAAAGATGACTATTAACTTTCTAACTCTTCTTTTCTTTCAATTCTTCCTTAAAAAGCTTCTCACGCTCTCTAATCATATCCAATTGGATCCTCAAAGTTTCTATCATTTGTCTCTCAAAGGGCCTAAGATTAGGATTCATCTCCAATTCCCTCAAAGATTCATCAATTTTGCTATATGGGACTAGAGACTCGTCACAAGAGTTTGGAGAATGAAAAGGTGAAGAGGGTTGTGGATCAAGAGTAAAATTATAGTCACAAGCAAGAGTAGGATCATCAACATTATAAACATGAGCACTTTCATCAAATTGGGAAGAAGGGGCACAATCAAGCATAGGGAACAAAGCGTATCACAAGAAGGTCATACATGCTAAATAATGAAGAATATTGAAATATAACATTAGCATCAACTTGAGCATGCTCCACATCATCATGAACAATAGGAGAAATAAAGATGAAATCATTCGTTCTAAGTTCAATCATGGGATCATATGAAAATTCATTGGAACTCATGCTAATATTAGAAGAATTAAGACATTGCATATTAATATTAGAATAATGATTACCCCTTTTATAGACATCCCAAGAAAACCAAACATAAAAATCCCAAGCATCATCAATTGACAATGCTCGAAATTCACTATTATGCGTGCTTTCAACTAAATCCCTTGTTAGCTCATTCAAACCAATGTAACAAATCTCACAAGCCTCCTAAAGCCTACAACAACTATAGTCAAGAAATCCCTCAAACATAGACAGCGTTTCCCGGCAACGAGGCCATTTTGACGTGGGGTGAACTAGGTTGTTGACTAATCCTTCCTAAGATCAAACAAATTTATAATCACTTAACAAACCTAAATACAAGTATAAAGGTAAGTCAAGGGTCGTAGGAACAGTTAAGTTTAAGTGCTTGCAATCAATGCCTAAGCTAGGTCGAAGTCAAGAGTGAAGAAAGACTAAACAACTACCAAAACAAATAAGAATCAAACAAATAAAACACTAGGGAATTGGGATCAACAAGTAACCATGACAATTGCAACAACTTGGGAAGGTCAAGCTAATCAATGGTTGTGAAGAATAATGGTAAAAGCTATCAATTGGAATCAAAAAGCTATCTCCTAATCGTTAAGCTAGGTTTTCTTTATAAATAACAACCTAGGAGAATCACAATTCAAACCAATAAAAAATTGCAAATCCTAAATCAATTGGTCATGTCATTAGGATCTACAATGCAATCTAGCATAGTTCTCAATATCTATTCAAACTAAGCACATGCAAACTTTCATTAATCAATTTAATTTCAACAATCAATCAACATAATTCCTAAATTAATCATACAAATTTTACCCAAACCCTAGCAAGCAACTACTCACTACAATCCATCATCAAATCAAAGCAAGTAAATGAAATCAAGAGTCAACTAATTATGAAGAACAAACTAATCTACTCAAGAATCAAGCAACAAACGAGATCAAACAAGCATGAAATTAAAGAAAGCAATAAAGAGGAGAGAGTAAGAAATGCTCATTAATAATTGAGAAGATCTTTAATACAATTGTCACTCTTGAATCTTTAATCTCTCAAATCACCATTGAAATAATCTCTCACTTTCTCTCTCTAAAACTACTCCTAAGCTAGCCTAATCTAGAGAGAGAAGCTCTCAACCTAATCCTAATTATGAGAGAGAAATTAAAAAAGATGTCTACCCAAAAATTGAAGGTCCATACATATTTATAGTTATAAGAAAAAAAGAAGAAAAATAAGCAAAATCACAAAAGGCTCAGCAAATGCTTATGCCCGAGAATACCCTCTTTTGGTTCAGGCTTTTACTGAAGAAAGAAAACCGCCGCGCCACGGTAGGGATTGTCGCGCCATGGCAGCAGTTGCCGCGCCACGGCAGCAGGTGCTGCGCCCAGGTGGCTGTGCCACGCCACGACTGTGGTTGCCGCGCCACAGGAGCTTGGTGCAAAGAGTTGCTCGGGCAGCTTGCTCGGTCGAGCACAATGTGCGTGCCCAGCATAGACACGATCCTTCTTCAATGCTTGGGCATGCGTTCTTGCCCATGCAACCTACCCAAGTCACTATGCTTTAACTTCCAACTTGATTTGCTTGCGCTTTAACTTCCCGTACTCGGTTTTGTTTACTTTCAAAGCTCGTGTTGGGCTTCCTCCTCGATATTTGAGCCTTGGAAAATCCCGATACACCTACAAAATAAGTCAAACAAAATGGAAAGCGAGAGAATAACAAAGAAATGCATAAAATGATAAGAAAGCCATTAAAAGGACTCATTTCTCTAAACTCACACACAACCACGCAAATCAAGCATTATTTTATAAAAAAACACAACTAAAAAGGCTAAAAAACAAGCATAAACTAAAGAAGAACTATACCCTATGAGTGTTATAAATGACACTCATCAGCTACAAGTTGTCTATGTCATCTGTTGCTGTGTGGATAACTAACTTGAAATGCGAGTACAACATGCCACATAAAGCTGTTGATTGTGTCGCTTCTTTGATTAAGGATAGTTGTCCAGAAATTAGTAACATGACAGATTCCCCATACAACCCAAGTTGATTCAATGCCTTATACTAGGGGTGGGACTTCGGTCTGGCGGTTCGGTTTGACCTCGGTTTGAGTCGGTTTTGGTTTGGAGCGGTTCGGATTGAAACGGTTTAGTTTAGCTTGCGGGTCGGTTTGGTTCGGTTTGGGTTAGTCACGGCTCGGTTTGGTTTCGGTTTATTTCTTTGCGGTTTAAATTCGGTTTGGGTCATAAGCGGGTCGGTTTATAAACGATTCGGATTATGTCGGTTCGGTTTGATACGGGTCGGTTTAGGGGGCGGGTTTACCCGGGTCAATGTCAGTTCGGTTTACAAATGATTTGGATCAAGCCGGTTTGGTTTGAAATGGGTCGGTTTAGGGGGCGGGTTTACCCGGGTCAATATCCGTTCGGTTTACATGTCGGTTCAGTTTGAAATGGGCCGGTTTAGTGGAGGGTTTACACAGTTCAATTGGTTCGGTTTATGAACGGTTTGGATCATGTCGGTTCGGTTTATAAGCGGTTTGGGTCATGAATTCATGATTTTTTTAAAGATCGCGTCATGACCATGATTTAATGAGTTGATACTTATAATACGATAAATCGATAATTAAGAATGTACAAGTATTCAATTAGATTGATCAACAAGTGTTTTAAACTTTTAAGTTTTAATAATCAGATATGTAAATATGTTTATCGATTGTAGTACATACCAATAATTCAATGAGGCAATGATACTTATGATAGTATGATAATGATACCAACCGTACATTCGTACGATATGATATACATAATAATTAATCTATAATTACATATACATTAACAATATCGTATTGAATCAATTTCCATTTCCAAACATTGCATTTCTTATAAATTATAACTTACACGAGATTAAATGGATTCGTTATTTAGTTTGTTACTTTATTTAGATTACTAACTCAAACAACTTAATAAGTTAAATGGACGAAATCACGAAATCATGACCATGATTTAATGAGTTGATACTTATAATACGATAAATCGATAATTAAGAATGTACAAGTATTCAATTAGATTGATCAACAAGTGTTTTAAACTTTTAAGTTTTAATAATCAGATATGTAAATATGTTTATCGATTATAGTACATACCAATAATTCAATGAGGTAATGATACTTATGATAGTATGATAATGATACCAACCGTACATTCGTACGATATGATATACATAATAATTAATCTATAATTACATATACATTAACAATATCGTATTGAATCAATTTCCATTTTCAAACATTGCATTTCTTATAAATTATAAATTATAACTTACACGAGATTAAATGGATTCGTTATTTAGTTTGTTACTTTATTTAGATTACTAACTCAAACAACTTAATAAGTTAAATGGACGAAATCACGAAATCACTAATTAAAGTGGTGATGAAATCATTATGCAATACTAATGTACGAATAGTCAAATATACAACGGTTAGATTGAATGCCCATGAAAAACAATGGTTAGATTTTCATTACTTTATTAGTTATTAGTATTATTACTTATTAAGTTATTATTAGTTTATTATATATACTGATATACAGTCACAGACTCACAGATATATATAATATACATATAGAGATGTCAGATATTGATGTGCATTAACTCATTAAGTCATTAACTATGTCGTATTGAATCAATTTCAATTTTGAAACATTTGCGTTTCTTACAATTTATAACTTATAAGTAATAAACTAATAATAATAATAATAATAATAATAATAATAATAATAATTATAATAATATTATAATAATAGTAGTAGTAAACTAGTAATAATAATAATAATAACAAATAATTATACTAACAATAATAATAATAATAATAATAATAATAATAATAATAATAATAAATAATTAAAAAAACGGTCAAAAAGACCTAGAAAAGCACAAAGAAAAATCTAGACCGTTAGATCTAGATGAATATTCTGGAATCTACAAAAAAAAAAAAAAAAAAAAAAAATGAACGGTTAGATGTTGAGATTGAATATGGACGGTTAGATCAACTGAACAAGTAAAACCTAAACCTAGAAAAAAAAACCCACTCTATCAGCCATTCAGCCGTTTTACACTTTTACTCACTCAGTCACTCTTCTATTCTCAATCTATCATAGTTTCTCTCTCTAACTTCTCAGTTTCTCACTCTTTCGTTCTGAAATTCTCAAGAATCTCAACTTCTCAACTTTTAAAAATCCTAATTAGGGTTTTTGTTTTCATTTCATTTGTGTTTTGGATCTACAGTTCTGATTTCTCGCTTTACATTCTCGTTTTTTTGTTTTTTCAAATCTTCCTCTCCTTCAATTTGAAGGCTTCAAGCCGTCAAAAGTTCAAAACTCAAGGTAATTTTTTGTTAATTTTTGTTGTTTTCGTTTTGATTTTTTTCGTTTTTGTTTCGGTTTGTTTATTTAGGGTTTTTGTTTTCGTTTCATTTTTGTTTTGGATCTAAGTTCTGATTTCTGACTTTTCCATTCTTGTTTTTTTTTTCAAATCTTCCTCTCCTTCAAGCCGTCAAACCTCAAGGTAATTTTTTGTTAATTTTTGTTGTTTTCGTTTTGATTTTTTTCGTTTTCGTTTCGGTTTTTTACTTTTTTTATTTAGGGTTTTTGTTTTGGATCTAAAGTTCTGATTTCTGACTTTTCCATTCTCGTTTTTTTTTTTTTTTTTTTTTTTTTTTTTTTTTTTTTTTTCAAATCTTCCTCTCCTTCAAGCCGTCAAACCTCAAGGTAATTTTTTTGTTAATTTTTTCGATTTTTTTCGTTTTCGTTTCGGTTTTTTTTTTTATTTCAAGTTCTGATAATCTACATTCTTGATTTTTTCTTTTGGTCTCCAGTTGAGGTAGTTCTCCATCTTCAAATCTCCTTCAAACCGTAAGAGGTAATTACTTTTTCCTTTTCGTTTTTTTTTTTTAATACAGTTTTTCTGTTTTTGTATTTGATTATTGTTGTTGTTCTTGCTTGAATATAGTCGAAATATGCCTAAAATCTGTTGTTGATTGTATTTTTGTTTTTTACGGGAAAATGGTAGATTTGTGCTGTTTTGTTGTTTATTATGCTCGATTTAAAAGTAATGATGATGGGTTGTTCAGATTATGTGATTATTATTGTTGGAATACATGCATTGTTTATTTATTGGAATACTTGTGCAGTTGTGCTTCATGCTTTGGTCCATACTCCATAAAAAATGATGGTTGACCATACTGTCAATTGCATACTTGTAATAATTGGCATATTTTGTACTCAAGAATGAATTTATCCATTGAAATTCAATTGTGGGTCCTTATGCCTTACTGAAAAAAATGACTTATCAGGGAAATCATGCATGCTTAAAATGAATGGTAGTCTTCTATTTTTATTTGTAATGTCATAATTTAACTTTTAATAGAAAATCTGTTTCAGTTGCATGAGGTTGATGACGAATGTGATGATTCAACTAGATGCCCTCTGGCTGATCTTGAGGCATATTTGAATGGAACTCGTTCGCGATTAATTCAAGGGGAACATTTTGACGTTCTCAAGTACTGGGAATCTCAAGCTTCTTCTCTTCCTATTTTAGCTAATATGGCAAGGGATGTTTTGGCCATTTCTATTACATCGGTGGCCTCTGAATCTTCTTTTAGTTTGGGTGGTCGTATTTTGAACAAATATAGGGGTAAACTTTTGCCAAAGAATGTAGAGGCATTGGTTACCACCCAAAATTGGTGTCGTGGTTATCAAGCGGATGTTGAGGAAGACGTCCTCCTTATTGGTAAAGAGATTGAAGCCGAAAGTGCTTCATCTGCATAACTGGTATTTGTGTCTCATTGTGGTTTATTTTATCTTGAAAAATCGTTGCCCTTGTCATTTATTTTCAGACTTGCTGGCAGCATTTTTCAAGACTTTTAAAATCGTTGCCCTTGTCATTTATGTTGAGACTTAAATAGTTAAATGTATTTTGGTACTTGCTGGCAGCATTTCTCAAGTTTTTGTTAAAACAACCATTGCTCAGTTGATTTAGTGCTGCATCCTAATGGTTTATGGTGAGTTGCATTTACTTTAAATAGACAAAATTCTATAGCTTGATTTTTTATTTTTTAATATTTATATCAATGTGATTATTTTAATATTCCACCTTGAATAGGTTTCCCCATCGTGATGTGTCTCATAAAGTTTTTGAGACATCATATAAGGCGTACTATAAGGGACCATATTGCAATTGGGCTATGACTCCACTAAAAGTTCGAGATGGTGGTATGCTTTCAAGGTTTGTCTTTTGTAAGGTTGATGTTTTGGGTTATATTTGCTTAGTGTAGTTGCAATAGTGGTATTGATTGTCATTTATTATAATAACTCAATTGCCTTTTTGCTTGATCTTTTATATTTAACCTAAGCAAGAGTTCTCATGGGATCCATCAATAGCTAAGGAAGTTAAGAAGGGGTAGAAATTGAAATGTAGTAGGCATATTACTGATATGGTGTCGAAGGTTTGCACAGATGCTAAGTATAATGCTGACTGGTGCCCTCCTACCATAAGGGAGCAGATGATTCAGATTAGATCTAAAGAGGATTTCTAAGAAAAATCAAAGCAATGTTCAAAAAGGCGAATGGGCAACGGAAACCAAGAATTTCACCATCGACAAGAGTCTATATCTAGTGAAGAAGTGCAGCTGAAATTGGTAATAACTCCTTTAAACATCTAAAATTTCACTATATTATTAAAATGTGATATAATCCAAAACTAGTGAATAGTACGTGCCTGATATTTTCTCTTGCCATCATGACATTTCTATACGTTACATAGTTAGTTAGCTAGCTGGTAATGATATATGATTTCATGGTGTTTAGTATAGTTGATACTTGATAGTGAGCAATCTGAGTATAGTTCTATGTCGTAATGGTTTTTCATAGTGAACATATTTTTGTAAAAATTCATGTAATATACCTAAGGTTGCTTTATTATTCCTAAAAGTTTACATATTCTGACATCTAACGACCCACTAATATTTTCTCTTGCTTTTCTTGTTTTGTAGTCACTTCTTTTTGGTCTTTATCTTGTTTTAGAGCTTCTTAATGGTATTTATCTTCTTTTACAGATACGTCCTTTCGTTTCTTCCTTTCAAGGTCAATTTCACAAGATGTCTTAGTGGATTGATTATATAGATTACAGAATTTAGTGTTCTATATATATATATATATATATATATATATATATATATATGTCTCCTTAGTTGTATATTAATGATCTTATTTTCACCTCATATTTACTATGTTAGAAACTAGTGTTGTATATTTGATTTCCTAACCACCTCTTTTATGTACTATTTAAAACTTCATATGTGACAATCCTGTTAACCATGCATTTTACTAGTCTCATGCTGTAAAAACTAAAAAAAAAAAATTAGTTTTATTAGCTCAGATCATGTTAGACTATTAGTGTGCCTTTTCATTGCTTGTTTACTATTTTTTATTGATACTTCTTCTAACCACCTCTTTTGGACTTTGTGAATGGTTTCGTACCTCATTCACTTGTAGCAAATTGAAATTTATAATATGCGCATATTTGCAACCATGTTTAGTCCTTGCTTAACTGTACAGAAGTGAAATTTAAAATCTGCTCTTGTTTGCAATCATGTTAAGTACTTGTAACATTTTTATTTTCAGAGTGACTATAGTAGTAAAAAGGCTGCAAACCTTGAATGTGAGACTAGAATAAAAAAACCGAAGATGAGTTGTTCCTTAAGGCTGCTAGTGGGTGGAATGACAAGGGAAGATTATTTGGTTTTGGAGCTGCTACTGACTCATATTATGAGAGACCAGGAACTGAAGAAAAGAGGGCAAAAAAATCAAGAAGAGAGTATGCAATGAAGTTGGAGAACAAGTTTATTGATCTCGTTACAGAGAATGTGGAACTAAAGAAAGAGCTTAATGCAAAAAGAAAGAGCTTAATGCAACAAAAGAGAGCCTCGTCAAAACCCAAAAAAGTGTTGCCGAAACTCAAAACACTTTGAAGGCCCTTGAACAACAAGTGCAAATGCTTCTCCAATCCAACATAATCTCAATCTCTCCTACATCTACATCCTCCCCTACTGATGCATGATCATCAAGTGCAAAGGACAGGGCTCCTTTTTGTATATTGCATGTGAAGTCTCTAATTATTACATTAGACATGTTTCTAATATAGGTCTCAAGGTAGCATATTTTGGACCAAGTATTATGGCTTTAGGTATTAATTAACTCTAAAAGGGTGCTTTTGTATATTGCTACTAACTCTAGCCTATTAGTTGTTCCCTTGTAAGTTACACTATGAACTTGGCCTTTTTTATATGAAGTACATGTGTAATGACTTGACTTTGGTTTAATTTTGTCTTTCTTTTTTCAATATAAAAAAAAAAATATATTAAAACCTGATATTTATTTGAAAATACAAACAATATTTAAATCTGTTATAACACTAGCGACATATTATATGATTCTATTGCTAATATCATAAACAGATTAAATTATATCCGTTTCTAAGTCATTTTAAGCAAGTAGTCTCAAGAAGTACCAAATTACTTGAATTGATTCATTTGGATTTAGCGGACTTTAAAAATTGCACTAGTAGGGGTGGTAAGAATTATTATGTTACTTTTGTTGATGATTTTTCACGTTACATCTAAAAAGAATGGTATCCTTCCAACAAGTGTATTATTCCGATAGAGGGTTCAGAATTATTAGAAAGCTAATTCTTCAGTGAGGTCAAGTGATCCAAATGCCTAGGTTCAGGCCGCTTCCGATCAGTAATATTAATGTATAATTAATATTACAGCTTAATCTTTACTGAACCCGTCGGGTCACACCTCAATCGAGTAACCGATCCGAGGCGAGGAATTAATCCGAAAGATTAAATGAGTCATTAGAGTATTACGAACAAAGACGTCGGATATCGAGCTTAGAGCGTTGAGACCGAGCGTCACAAGTCGAGTCGAATTTAGAATTCGACGAGACGTAGAATCAACAAGCGACAAATACGTGCTAAGTTTTAGCCTCGCATTGGCCTAGCCATCCAAGTGCTAGGCTAGGCGAAGGCACCAACTACATGCATGCTAGCGTGGTGGGCATGGCACCCAGCCACACACATAGCCGCAGCTAGGCTGTGCTTAGCATGCAAGCATCGCAAGCATGGTGCTTTGCGTATGCGTGATTGCTAGCATGCTAGGGCCTAGCGTCCAGCTCTTCGCAGCTTCGCACCAAGCAGCGCACTCGCACAACACACGCATCGCAACAGCGTGCTGTACGTGTGCGTGTGTGAGCTGTGCGTACTTGCTAGCCAAATAGCACCAACCATCGCAGCGTGCTGTGCGTGCTTTCTAGTGTAGCATGACGCTATGCATGCTTGTGCTATGGGCTATGCATGCTGGGCATCGCATATCATTCGCACCCGCAACGCACAAGCAAATGTAGCCAGCAGCCCGCAATGCATGCGTGGCGTGCTTGCTGCGTGTGTGCGTAGGCAGGCTGGCTAGCAAGCCCAGCCTTGCTGCTAGGTGCCAGCTGGGCAGCCTTGGCAGCCAAGGCAGGCTACCAGCAAGCCATGCTCAAGGAGACAACTCATGGTTTGGTGTGGGGACCGAATCTTGAGGGTTGCTTGGGGAGCAAGGGGATTTTGGTCCTCCCTCAAGTGGTCCTCACCTACCCTTGCTTACCCTTTGCCACCTGGAGCTAGTAGATTGCTTTGCATTTTAATTTGTTTTTGATTAAAATCTAGTCTCCTTTCCCTATAAATGAAAGGAATGGTGTCCTTCCAACAAGTGTATTCTTTTGATAGAGGGTTCAGAATTATTACGGAGCTAATTCTTCAGTAAGGTCAAGTGACCGGAATGCCTAGGTGGAGGCCGCTTCCGATCAGTAATATCAATGTGCAATTGATGTTACAGCTTAATCTTAACTGAACCCTTCGGGTCGAACCCAATCCAATCATCGATCCGAGACGACGAATTGATCCGAAAGGATTTAATGAGTCAACAGAGTTTTACGAATATAGACGTCAGAAATCGAGCCTAGGGCGTCGAGACCGAGCGTCACAAAATCACAAAGCGACAAGTACGAACATAGCCCTAGCACCACACTGGCCTAGCCATGTGGATGCTAGGCTAGTTCAAGCTAGCATGCACCTAGCATGGCTAGGGGCACCATCGCAAGCTCAAGGCGCACCATCGCAGCCTAGGTGCACAATCGCAGCCTAGGCATGCGCATGGCAGCCTATCGCAGAGCACCACAAGCCCCAGGCAGCCCATCGCAGCTAGCAGCGTGCTAGCCTGAGTGCGCATGGCAAGCCATCGCAAGTGCCACAAGCACTAGGAAGCCCATCGCAGCTAGCAGCGCGCTAGCCTGGGTGCTTGGGTGCATGTGGTAGGCTATCACAGCACGCATGCCCAGGCCATGCACCATCGCAAGGCATGGCACCACGCACAGCACCATCGCAATGCCAAGGGCTTGCGTGTGTGTGCGTATGTGCCTCGCAGCCTCACACATCAGCAGCAATGATGCGTGTGGGCTGGTGCGTGTGTGCGTGCAATGGGGATGCTGGGTAGCAGCACCACGCATGCATTTGCGTGTGTGCGTGCCTCGCACCAAGCATAGCAGTGCTAGGCACTGGCTGATGCGAGCGTTGCGTGGTGCATGGTGTGCGGTGCGTAGGATGATGCGAGGGAAGGGCCAGCATGTGTGGCTCGCTAGCAGCACGCATGCTGGCTGTGCTAGCAATGGCGCGCAAGGAGGTGTGCGTGGGCTGCTAGGGCCAGTGCCAGCACTAGGTGCTAGCAGCGCCCAGCGCCACCACGTAGCACTAGCACAGCCCAGCAGCAGCATGCACTGGCTGGCTGGCTGGCTGGGTGCTGGGCAGCAAGGCAATGCTAGCTGGCAGCCCTAGCTGGCACGCTAGCTGGAAGCCAGCTAGCTCACCTTGACCCGGTTTTAGGCATTGTGTGTGAAGACCAATTCATGGCCTTGGGGATCAAGGCACTGGTCCCCCCAAGCCTTGGTCCTCACTTGGCTTTCTCTATTATTGTGCCATGTGCCGATTTGTGATTGAATTGATTAATCATTTAATTTTGGAATTAAATAATTATCATTTTACCAACTCTCCCACATTGATGGGAGATTGGAAATCAAGGGATCATTTCCCTGTAAATACCAAGCTTGGGTATTGGGAAATAAACAACCTTGAGTGGAATTAAAAAGTTAACTCTAAGAAAGAGTAAACCTTTGATTCGTAAAACTCATATTTATTTTGTCCGGGTCTTGACTAACCTTCAAGACTTAGGACGCTCGGGTCGGGTCGAGGGTACGATCCGCCGGAGATCTCGTCTTTTCGGGATTTTGAAGTAAGAGCTCTTTGGGAGCGAAGCACGCGTCAAAGGTATAATTCTTGTTTTTAATCTTGTTTGATTAAGTTTATTATGCTTGTTAATTGCTTTAATTAAGGGGCGGGTCTTGGTGGGTTTCCTTCCGCGTAGTGTCGGGTCACTACGAAACACTACAGCGGTATCGGAGCCACGCTCCTTTTAATTTTTGCAATTTTTGTTTAATTAAGGTGTTTTAAAAGAATTTAATTTTCTGGTTCATGTTATTCTAATTAGATTAGATGCTCGTTTTAATTAATTTTAAAACTCGATTTTATTTTCGATTTGGCTGTCGAACCCAGATTTTGGCTCAAAAATAGTGATTTTTGGGTGGAATCGACATTCTGGAACAGATTCAAGCCTTTTAGGACTGTCCAGAAGCCAAATTCGAACCAGAAACCCAATTTTTCTGGGGTTTTTCGTTTTTCAACGAAAATTTTAATTCTTTTTAAGCCTTGATTAATGCAAGCATTACAAGGTTAGATTAAATGCACAATTGCATCACTAATCTACTGGTTTTAAAATATCCTTGAGCATAATAATGGAGTTTTTATTAGTGCTTAAGTTGATATACCAATTTTTCACATAAACTTGATTTTCACAAATTTTGCAAATAAATTGCAATAAAGTGTGAAAACTTGTTGTGATTTTGTATTTTAAGTTCCCAAATAATGTTAAAGTTCTAATCTTTAAAGGTTTAAATGATTGGAACCCTAACCCTAAATTCCATGTTGAACAAAGTTTGGATTTTTTCATGGTTGGTTGATTAAAATCCATTAAGTTCAATTACTTGTGAGTAAAATTTGATTAATCTTCATGTTGGAAGATGTAATCTTGGTATTTTACACAAGTATGCAAGTTGAAATTTTTTTATTATGGGATGGTTAATTTATTTTTCCAACTCCCATTTGTCAAATCCATTATTAATTTGCATATTGGCAAGATTAATTTTGGACATAGCTCATTTTATTTTAAGCATAAAGTTAGACTTAATTTTGTTCAAAATTGAAATTTTGGATAAATTTAGGCTTGTGCACCAATAAAATAAATTTTATTTAAGTAGGACTTAATTTTATTTTATTTTATTTTCCCTCAAATTAATTCTAAATTGAAATTTAGAATTGATTATTGTCACACACAAATCGGAATTAAAATTCCGAGTAAAATGCACGCAAATCGATGCAAAACCGCAAGCGTCACCAAGGCTAGCCGGGCTGCCTAGCAGCCCACATGTAGGCTGCCTGTGGTGCGCATATGGCTGTGCATCGTTTGGTGCGTGGCTGTGTGGTGAGGGATGCTATGGCTGGGCTTGGGCAGTGGCCTTGGCTGCTGGATGCTTATAGGCGCTGCTGGGCAGCGTGGAAGCAAGCACCAGCCAGCCCCCACTTGCTGCCAGGCGCCAGCATGCGTGTAGGTATGTGGGGTGCTGGCCAGCGTAGTGTGCTGTGCTGGGCGCAACATGCTAGCACCAAGCGCCAGCCAAGCCATTCAATGCTGCTGTTGCGTGTGAAACATGAGCTGCTGACGGGCTTGTGCTGCTGCTAGGTAGCAAGCTCCAGCCAGCCAGCACACACTGCCTAGCAGCCGTGGTGCGCCATGCATCATAGGATGGGGCCTTGTTGCTTAAGCTTGGGCTATGATTTTGCGAATTTTTGCCGTTTTAATAATTTTAAATAATTATTTTAACGACGTTAAAAACCTCGATTGTCGTTTTTGCAAAATTTTAACAAAATTATGGGTTATGCCGACTATTAATCGGAAAAATTAAGTATGGATGCGGAATTTAGTGGGAGCTTAATTAAGTGCGTTAGCTTTTTGCGTTTAGAAATAATGGATTAAACCACTTTGACTAGTTTTAATTAGGCGCGTTAATTGGATTAACCACCTAAGTTAGTTACTAGTTTTGCTTGTTTAATTATGTATTTCGTAAAATTGCATGGGCCATTGACAAATAGTGAATGGGTGAATGGAAGATTGTTTTTCAAAACAGGTTCTTTGAAAATGGCAACTAGTGGGGCCTGACTAGGATAGAAAATACGGACTGCGTTCTGTTATGTTTTTTTTGTAAATCTAAATACGGTCTGCGAACCGTTAAGTATTTTTGTACTATTAGATTAATCTTAGTCGTTCTAGCTAGCTTCTTTTATTTCATTTTGGCCAAGATTTTTCAAGATGGCGTTTCGACGAAGACGAGCCAAGATAAAGACCCATGGAAAATGAAGATTTCAAGGGATCATGCTGGTTGCCAAATGCATCTATTTTTATGCCTTATATATTGTTATTATATATGATTGCTAGATGCATGTCTAGGATTTCTATTATGTTGCGACGATTAGTTAATTCACTTAAATCAACCAACATAGAAACCCTAGGTCCCTTAATAATATTGAGCTAAAATTTGCCGTTCCAAGAACACCACTTACCGAACTAATGCGCGTACGTGATGGATTACGCCAAAACGAGGCATCACTACTTCCCTAGGAACGTAAGGTATACTAGGTATACAAGTTGTCTTGGTTAAGCTCAACGATATTTGTAAGGAGTCCTTAGATGTTGTGGCAAAAGAGATAAAATGTCAAGGATGCATTAGATGCGACATTTTATCAAACCGAGAGTAGCTTGGAGCTATTAGAAATGGGATTTCTTACCTTAAGATATTTAATGATTAAGACAAGCCAAAGCATGCTTAACCATTTCTTGATCTTTGGGATCTCGGAATCATTTTATTATCGCCCATAAGGGACATTTTTAAAATGCGTGGATAAAATGTTCAATAAGATTGAATATATGCATGAACGTTTTAAACTTCAACTTATTGATGTATGAATGGTTTTTCACTTCAAATTCTTTTAATTGTAGAAAAATGTCTGCAAGTAACTTAAACAACAACCAATTCTCTTTGCGCTCAATTCTCGACAAGGAGAAGTTGAGCGGGCCAAACTTTCTTGATTGGCAAAGAAATCTCCGCATTGTACTAATGCAGGAGCAAAAGGAATACGTCCTTGATGAGGAAATGCCCGACGCTCCCAATGGGGAGGTCACTCAGGCTGCCCTTAACCGATGGCAAAGTGCCAATCGGGATGTCAAATGCATCATGTTGGCCACCATGTCTCCGGACCTTCAAAAGACTTGCTTTGAAAAGGAGACAGCTTTTGAGATCATTTCTGAGCTTCAGAATATGTTCCAAGAGCAGGCCCGAACTGAAAGGTTCGAAACCCACAGGCAGATCCTTGAGAGAAAGCTCAAGAAAGGAGAGCCAATCAGCCCGCATGTTCTAAAAATGATTGGATTATTTGAAAACAATGAAAGGCTTGATGCTGGGTATTCAACCGAAATGGCAATTGACATTATTCTCCACTCCCTTCACAAAGGCTATGATCAGTTCAAGATGAACTATAATATGCATAGTATGGAGAAAACCCTCACCGAGCTTCATGGTATGTTGAAGCAAGCCGAGCAAACCCTCAAGGATGAGGGCAAGCATGACGTGCTCATGGTGAGGAAGGGCAAGCCATTCAAACGTCTGGGAAAAAAGAAGAGCTTTAAAGGGAAAAAGAAGAAATTCCCGCCTAAGTCAAAATCTGCCAAGGGCAGCAAGGACAAGAAGGCAGCTTCTTCTAAATCTGATTCCGTATGTTCTACTACAAGAAGAAGGGACATTGGAAACGGGACTTCCTCAAATTCAAGGAAGATAAGAAGAACGGCAACGTTGCTTCTTCATCAGGTATTTTCGTTATAGACTTAAAATTCGCTAGCAAAACATCATGGGTATTAGATACCGGATGTGGCTCACACCTTTGTTCCAATGCTAAGGGACTAAGGATAAGTAAGAGGCTCGAGAAGGGAGAGGTCGAGCTTCGGGTCGGCAATGGAGCAAGGATGTCTGCCGTCTCCGTTGGAACTCTCAGTTTGTCTTTGCCCTCAGGGCTTGTTCTAGAACTTGAAAACTGCTATCATGTTCCTAGAGTGACCAAAAACATTATTTCAATATCGGCGTTGGACGCCAAAGGATTCGTATTTCGAATAAAAAACAATAGTTGTTTTATTTATTTTGATAATGTTTTATATGGTAAGGCACATTCAGAAAATGGTCTTTATGTGCTTTCACTAGACAAACAGGTCTATAACATCGAGAATACTGCCAAAAGGGCTAAGACCATCGAGTCGAATCAAACCTACTTGTGGCATTGTCGTCTTGGCCATATTAACATCAAACGCATCAAGAAACTTCTTCAAGAAGGTATTCTTGACTCATTCGACTTAGAGTCGTTTGAAAATTGCGAAGGATGCTTATTAGGCAAGATGATAAAACAACCATTCTCCAAGTTGGGAGAAAGGCAAGTGACTTATTAGGTCTAATACACACGAATGTATGTGGACCAATGAGCACACCCGCAAGACAAGGTTACCGATAGTAGATATGGCTATGTCTACTTAATGTCGAATAAATCTGAATCCTTTGAGAAGTTCAAAGAATTTCAGAAAGAAGTTGAAAATCAACTTGGCAAGAAAATCAAAGCACTTCGATCGGATCGAGGTGGCGAATATTTGAGCCATGAATTCGACGATCACTTGTAAGAAAATGACATTCTTTTAAAGTTGACACCTCCCGGAACTCCTCAATGGAACGGAGTGTCCGAACGGAGAAATCGAACCTTGTTAGACATGGTTCGATCAATGATGGGTCTTAGTGAACTCCCTATCTCTTTCTGGGGACATGCGCTACAAACTGCAGCACTAACAATGAATAGAGCTCCGTCAAAAGCTGTTGAAAAGACTCCATATGAATTATGGACTAAGAAACCTCCTAGGTTGTCTTTTCTCAAGATTTGGGGATGCGAAGCATATGTCAAGCGATTAATTTCGGACAAACTTCACCCCAAATCGGATAAGTGTTTCTTTGTGGGATATCCAAAAGAAACCAAAGGGTATTACTTCTACAATAAATCCGAGAACAAAGTTTTTGTTGCTCGTGATGGTGTCTTTTTGGAGAAGGATCACCTTTCCAAAATGACAAGTGGGAGGAAAATTGAACTCGACGAAGTTCGAGAGGACGAGCAACAATGTCAACTTGACAAAACTGACAATTTAGATACTTTGGAAGCATCTAAGAAGATTGGTCAGAATCAAACAGACAATGTAAATGCTCAACCAATTACCCTACTTAGGTCGCAACGACAAATATCTCAACCAGACAGATACCTCGGTATCGTCTTAACCGATGATTAGGACATCCTAGTCATGGATGGTGATAAGCCGGCGACATACAAGCAAGCTATGACGAGCCCCGACTCTGCAAAATGGCAAGAGGCCATGAAATCTGAGATGGACTCCATGTCTGAAAATCAAGTCTGGGACTTGGTGAATTTGCCCGAGGGTTATACACCCATTGGTTGCAAATGGATCTTCAAAGTGAAGACAGACAAAGATGGAAATGTATCAATATACAAAGCTAGACTGGTGGAAAAAGGTTATAGACAAGTCCACGGGATTGACTATGATGAAACTTTTTCACCAGTTGCAATGCTAAAGTCCGTCCGGATCATCCTAGCGATTGCTGCATATTACGATTACGAAATACGGAAATGGATGTCAAAACCGCCTTCCTGAATGGGATTTTGGAAAAAACTGTGTACATGACACAACCAGAAGGTTTTGTCTATTCGAGCAACGCTGGAAAGGTTTGCAAGCTTAAGAAGTCCATTTATAGACTAAAGCAAGCCACCAGGAGTTGGAATCTGCGATTTGATGAAGCCATTAGCAAGTTCGGTTTTATCAAGAATCCAGATGAATCTTGTGTATACAAGAAGGTCAGTGGGAGTGACATCGCATTCCTAGTCCTATATGTCGATGGCATACTGCCCATTGGAAACAACACAAAATTACTGGAGTCCGTAAAGGGCTGGTTGGGAAAGTGCTTTTCAATGAAGGACTTAGGAGAGGCACAGTACATATTGGACCTCAAGATCTACAGGGATAGATCTAAGAGGATGATTGGATTAAGCCAGAGTACTTACATTGATAAGGTACTGGCTCGATTCAACATGGAAAATGCCAAAAGAGGGCATTTACCCATGTCCCATGGCATAACTCTCAGCAAGAAACAGTGTCCATAAACACCTGTTGAGCGAGAAAGAATGAATCAGATCCCATATGCTTCGCTGATCGGATCGATCATGTATGCCATGATATGTACAAGGCCAGATGTATCGTATGCCCTGAGTGCAACGAGTCGATACCAATCAAACCCAGGAGAGGCGCATTAGACTGCGGCCAAGAACATCCTTAAGTACTTGAAAAGGAACAAGGATAAATTCCTGGTGTATGGAGGCCACAAAGAACTGGTTGTTGAAGGTTACACCGACGCTAGCTTCCAGACTGACAGAGACGACTTCAAGTCACAGTCAGGATATGTATTCTGTCTGAATGGAGGAGCGTTCAGCAGGAAGAGTGCCAAGCAAAGCACCACTGCAGACTCTACAACTGAAGCCGAGTACTTGGCCGCTTCAGAAGCAGCCAAGGAAGCTGTTTGGATCCGCAAGTTCATAAGTGAACTTGGTGTTGTACCCTCGATCAAGGGGCCGATAGACCTCTATTGTGATAATAATGGAGCTATCGCTCAGGCTAGGGAGCCGAGAGAACACCAGAAGGTCAAACACGTGCAAAGGCGATTTCACATGATAAGGGAATGGAAATCCGAAGGTGAAATAAGAATTTGTAAGATTGGCACGGATGATAATGTAGCCAATCCTTTGACTAAACCTTTGCCTCAAGTGAAGCACAACAAACACGTTGAGGCAATGGGAATCAAGCACGTAGGAGACTGGCTTTGAAAATTGCATGTACATGTGTTTTAATTAAACGGGTTGATTTAATGTAAAACACTGTATTAAAACCATTCATTAATGGAGTAATTAATTTTTGTGCAAAATTATCATTCACTCCATTACTATTTAATTGCGGTTTAGAATTAAATAATGAGTCCATTCGATTTACGGAAATATTCAAAATAGGGTATCAAGACCATGTCTTGGATAAAGAAACACCTGTTAAGTGAACATTGAATATTTAAATCGAAAATTATCTCTAATCGAGGTCATCTAACGGATGGACGATTGATGACCGCCATAGATTAGTGTGTAGTATGATTTACAGCACCGTTTCTTGTGCTGCGAGGACGTGACAATCATAAATCAATTGCACAGGTACAGTTTGGAACTGTACTGGATAAGACCTATGAGAGTACTTTAAGAAAATTTAAATTCTATCATAAGTACATTTCTCATTATGACTATCGGAACTTGTTTCCTTTGACCATGAGTACTGTGAAGTTTTCTTGTTTGAGTACTAGACTCTTTGATGTTTCCAAACGTCTGCCGTAACTGGTGTGTGCCTCGCAGCCTCGCCTCGCACAGCAGCAGCAATGATGCGTGTGGGCTGGTGCGTGTGTGCATGCAATGGGGATGCTGGGTTGCTGGGTAGCAGCACCACGCATGCATGTGCGTGTGTGTGTGTGCGTGCCTCGCACCAAGCATAGCAGTGCTAGGCACTGGCTGATGCGATCGTTGCGTGGTGCATGGTGCGTGGTGCGTAGGATGATGCGAGGGAAGGGCCAGCATGCGTGGCTCGCTAGCAGCACGCATGCTGGCTGTGCTAGCAATGGCGCGCAAGGAGGTGTGCGTGGGCTGCTAGGGCCAGTGCCAGCACTAGGTGCTAGCAGCGCCCATTGCCAGCACGTAGCACCAGCATGCACTGGCTGGCTGGCTGGGTGCTGGGCAGCAAGGCAATGCTAGCTGGTAGCCTTAGCTGGCACGCTAGCTGGCAGCCAGCTAGCTCACCTTGACCCAGTTTTAGGCATTGTGTGTGGGGACCAATTCATGGCCTTGGGGATCAAGGCAATGGTCCCCCCAAGCCTTGGTCCTCACTTGGCTTTCTCTATTATTGTGCCATGTGTCGATTTGTGATTGAATTGATTAATCATTTAATTTTGGAATTAAATAATTATCATTTTACCAACTCTCCCACATTGATGGGAGATTGGAAATAAAGGGATCATTTCCCTATAAATACCAAGCTTGGGTATTGGGAAATAAACAACCTTAAGTGGAATTAAAAAGGCAACTCTAAGAAAGAGTAAACCTTTGATTCGTAAAACTCATAGTTATTTTGTCCGGGTCTTGAGTAACCTTCAAGACTTAGGACGCTCGGGTCGGGTCAAGGGTACGATCCGTCGGAGATCTCGTCTTTTCGGGATTTTGAAGTAAGAGCTCTTTGGGAGCGAAGCACGCGTCAAAGGTATAATTATTGTTCTTAATCTTGTTTGATTAAGTTTATTATGCTTGTTAATTGCTTTAATTAAGGGGCGGGTCTTGGTGGGTTTCCTTCCGCGTAGTGTCGGGTCACTACGAAACCCTACAATAAATACCCAAGTTTTGGGTTTGGGAAAAACCACTTGAGTTGAACACAATAAGCATCTCACTATAGGTGAGAAAACCCTTAAGTTTGTAATACTCTAGTCTTTTCTTAGTCTAGCCCCGACTAACCTTCGGGGTAGAGGCCGTTTGGGTCGGGTCTCGAGGGTGGACTCCGTTGGAGGCTCTCGCACTTGCGGAGCTAAGGCTTTGAAGTCCGAGCTCTATAGGAGCGAAGCACGCATCGAGGGTAAGAATGTCATTTCCCTCTCTCTTTCTTTTGTTGTTTTATTATATGATTGCATGCTTAGTTGCTTTAATTAGTAGGCGGGTCTTGGGCGGGTTTCTCTTCCACGTAGTGTTGGACCCTATGAAACCCAACAGGGGTATAGGAGCCACACTCATTTTAATTATTGCAACTAATAATTAATTGAGGTGATTTAAAATTGATTTAAATTCTGGTTTTGCTTTCTAATTAGATTACAAGCTCGTTTTAATTAGTTTTAATTTCGTATTTTACTATTTTTGGGTGACGAACCCAGATTTCGATTCAAAAATAGTGATTTTTGGGTGGAATCGATGTTTTAAATCATATTTGATCCTTTTAGGGTTGTCTAGAAGCCAAAATCCACCTAGAAACATGTTTTTCGAGGGGTTTTTTTTTTGACGAAAAACTTTAAATCTTTAGACCTTGATTAATTATGGCATGTTAAAAATAGATTAATGTATGGTTGCATCACTAATCTACTGCAATAATAAACCTTATTAAGCATGTTTATGAAGTCATAATTGGTGCTTAATTTGGTGAGTTCATTTTTCACATAAACTTGAAATTTCACAATTTTGCAAATTAATTGCTTCAAGTGTGAATTTTTATGGTGAATGTGTAATTTTGAAGTCCCTAATATGTTAAAGACCCAATCTTTAATTGTTTATTTAGTTGGAACTTTGATTTCTAAATTCCATGTTGAACTAATTTTTTGGATTTAATCATTTTTGAGTTGATTGAAGTCCTAAAATTTCAAAACTTGTGATTGAAATTTAATTAATCTTCATATCGGAAGATGTAATTTTTCAATTACACACAAATTAGTGTTCGTTGGAAATTTTTCATTAGATAAATGGGTTTATTTTTCCAACCTCTTTAATTTTGTCAAATCTCATTATTAATTTATGTATGGTTTAAATTAATTGTGAGTATAGCCCTTCAATTTTGTAGCATCATGACAAACCGAAAATTGATTTAAAGAATGGTTCTTGAATAATTTTGGTTTGTGCACTAAAATTGAATTTATTTAAGTTAGACTTGTTATATTTTCATTCTTGCTCAATGTTGGTTCTGAAATTAAATTTAGAATTGATTTCATGTCACACACATATCAGGATCAAAATCCCGAGATAAAAGCACGCAAATCGAGGTAATAACCGCTAAAGCACACCACATGGCTAGCCGGGCTGCTCTCGCAACCCACATGTGACTGTCGTGGTATGCATGGGCTGATTATGCCTCGAAGTGATGCTAATGTGTGGCGGTTTTGGGCTTGGTGCACGCATGTTGCTACACGCATAGTGCGGTGCGTGCATGTTTAGTGCATCGAGGATGCAAGGGTGATGCGCACAAGGTGCTACGATAAGGGTGCCTTGGTGCTGCGATGTGTTGCTAGGCAACATAAGCTCGCATAATTCAGGACCTTTGAGGCCATGTCTTGTGTGTGCATAAGTGCGCTGATGTTGCCGGTGTAACGTGTATATGACATTGAGATCACTCCCACGTGCTTGGGCCACAAGCGGTTGTGCGAGTGCGGCCACACAAGGCACCTCAAGCCTTATTGCTAAGCAATTAGGGATTTTAATGCGTCGTTAGGCTATGTGTTTGCTATTTTTCCGTTTCAATTATTTATTTAATTATTTTACCGAGGCTAGGCCTTGGTTTTGCCGGCATTTCCAAAATATTTTGGCAAAATATGGGTTAACCGACTTAATGAATTGGATTAATTAAGTTGGATACAGAATTTAGTGGAAGCTTCATTAATTACTTAAGCTAATTTATTTCTTTTGATCACATAATCGATAAACAACTTTGACTAGTTTTAATTAGGTGTGTTTATCGGATTAACCACCTAAGTTAGTTACTAGTTTGCGCGTGTTATGCATTGTTACTTGTTTTTCATTGTAAAATGCATGGGTCATTCACAAATAGTGAATGGATGAATGGAATGTATATTGTATCACATGTTTTGTGAAAATGGCAACTAGTGGGGCCCGACTAGGATAGTAAATACGGACTGCGATCCGTTATGTATTTTTGTAAATCTAAATACGGTCTGCGTACCGTTGCGTATTTTTGTACCTTAATATTTAGATTAATCCTAGTTATAGTAAATAGTAGTTGCATATTTGTTGAGATGTCTCGAAGACGGCGTTTTTAAGAAGACAAGCCAAGAAGTTGCATTAAAGACCCATGGAGAAATGAAGACTCAAGGGGTCATGCTAGTTGCCAAATGCATCTTTTACCTTTGTTATATATATATAATTGTGTTTATATATGATTGAATGGTATGATAGATGCATGTTAAGGGTTTCAAATGTTGCGATGATTAATTAAGTTCACTTAAATCAACCATTATAGAAACCCTAGGTCCCTATAATATTAAGCTAAATTTGCCATTCCAAGAACAACACTTACCGAACTAATGCGCGTGGTGATGGGCTACACTAAAGCTAGGCATCACCACTTCCCTAGGAACGTAAGGTATACTAGGTATACAAGTTGTCTTGGTTAAGCTCAACGATATCAGTAAGGAGTCCTTAGATGTCGTGGAAATGGAGATAAAATGTCAAGGAAGCATTAGATGCGACGTTTTATCGAACCAAGAGTAGCTCAGAGCTATTAGCAATTAGATTGCTTACCTTAAAATATTAAGTGTTAAGACAAGCTAAAGCATGCTTAATCACTTTTTGATTTTTGGGATCTTAGAATTGTTTTATTCTCGCCTAAAAGGGACAAAAATTTTAATGCGTGGATAAGACGCGTAATATGATTGAAAGTTTGCATGTATGCTTTGAATTTCGAACTCATTATGTTATGAACTTGATAAATGGTTATACTTTGCACTTATATTTGTAGAATTCTAAATCAAATTATATTATTTTCAATGATTGGTAAAGGAAATCGTTTGAGAATAATTCTCAAAGAATGGAAAGGCATTTCTAAATACAACCTCTCATAATTGACTTTTATGACTTAAGTCCGAAAGGACGGTTGGATGTCCTGTATTCAAAATACTGGCTAGTTTTGATGAACATGAAATATTGAGTTGGAAAACTCAAATTGTCAATAGTTGACAATCAACGTATCTTTTCGCATCATACACAAATGAGTAGGACTCATTGATGTAGCAATTCAAGTACAAATTGAAGGCAAAGATGGAACTTTATTTCATGGCGCATATGATGCTTAATTATGCCTAACAAAGTGTAAAAGTCAAGGCACTTAAAGAAATGGTTCTTAAAGTTATGAGATGGTGTATGATAAGAAATATAGGAAACAAGGAATAAAGGAAAGGAATAAGATTCCTTTTCTACCCATGAGTTCATGGTATTATGTTCAACTTAGCAATTCGTTATCTTCACAAGTATTGGATACTGCTTGAGTGTTCAACTTTGAAAGTGACCTCAAACCACTGAAGACAAGCTAAGTCATTGACATACAAGCTTAGAATGAAGCAAGTAGTGCTACATCAGTTGTAAGGTCATTTGTTTTGTTTAAAGTCTTTTTGAGCCAAGGCTGGAACGAATAATGGTTATTACGTTCCATAATCAGCAAACGATCTGTTTACACACGAAAAGACTCACATTCAAAGTAAAAGAGTAATAGTTGCGATTTTTATTTCAATGACATGGTTGTCTAAAGCCATGAGTAAAAAATGCTGGATTATAAACAAACATTTCCCTAACATGAAAACTCACAAGGTTCAAGTCATGGACATGATTTGTGTTCCAAACATCTTTAGTAATGTCACATCGACAAGAAGGTACTCAAGGCTCTATTAGATAGACACTTGATAATTGATCGATTCAGAATCGTTCTAAGACAAGCAAGTCTTACTTGTTGAAATCGATAAAGAAAGAAACTATTGCGCTTGGCATAGACAATTGACTCCAAAATCTAAAGAGGATTCCATTACTTCAACGTCTCACAAGAATTTGAAAGAATGTGGCTACAATCATCAAATGTGAACAAACTAGACCTTGAGTAGCTCAAATGTTCAGTGAAGTATAAAATCGACTTGGCAAGATATCAAAACGTCTAGATTTGATCGACCGATGTTTGCTTGAGCCAAGAGTGATCATATCAAACTTATGAAATTAAAATTTCATAATGAGCTCCACAAAGAATATAGTATGTCTTGACGGAGACCTCGATGCCATTTAGAAATGACTCAAATGATGATGGATCACATCCCTTCCTATAAAGTTCTTAAAGATTTGCACAAATGACTAGTGTTACACTAAACAAAAATTGTTGAAGCTAAGAAAGAACACCATATTCAGTTATGGATAGAAATAGTTTCTAGTGTGTTTTCAAGTATATGTCTATGGCTCTTAGCTCAGTGGGAGTTCATTGGCTCAGTGGGAGTTAAGTGGCTCAATGAGGGCTATAAAGGCTAAGGTAGCTTGAGAAGGAGCTAACTATTTGTTTCACAACGAACTTTTACCCAAAGACAATATACATGTCTCTTTGTAAGTATTCAAGTGAGCTACGGGCATTACTTCCACAACCTAATTGAGAACATAGTATTTGTTTCTCTAAGGGGTGTCTTTCTAGAAAAAGTAACACATTTCCAAAACGACAAGTGGGAGGAAATAAACTCGATGACCATTGAGATTAGCAACAAATTTAAACTGAGAATCTCCGAAGACTTTAGAAGGGCTTCATGAGAATGATTGATCAAGAATACTCAAAGGACTTTACAAGTGCCTTAAATGAGAATTCAATCCTCTTGAAACATTTGGGGAAAACCATTTATCATTAGATGAAACGTTGCAAAGGTTTCATAGTGGAATAATCATTTTTACAAATAAATTCCACAAACTATTTAATTGTGGTTTAGAATTAGATAATGAGTCCATTCGATTTCTTAGAATATTCAAAATAGGGTATTAAGACAATGTCTTGGATAAAGAAACACCTGTTAAGTGAACATTGAATATTTCAATAAAAAATTATCCCTAATCAAGGTCATTTAAATGATGGACGATTAATGACCACTTGAGATTAGTGTGTAGTATGATTTATAGCACCGTTTCTTGTGCTACGAGAACATAATGGTCATAAATAATTAGCACAGGTATTACTCGGGCAGCTAGGTCCTCTTAGTAAGGGAAGCTAACAATGCAAGACTGGAATGTCCCCCTACTAACAATAGGGAACATGTCTTTGTTGCTTACAAGGCCTCTCGAAGAGCGAGACTGTGAGAATGCATGGCCGTGCTCAGATGGATTTTAGAAATCATCTGCTTATTAATTGTCGAACTCAGGAATTGAGAAAAACTTTAGGACGTAATAAGGATGATGAAGAATCTTACCTTATAGTTCATGAAGAGACATTAAGCGACATAGGAAATGGGTTATACACTAAATGCACACTTGTCCGGAAGGCCAAGTGGGAGATTGAAAGGAATGGTGTCCTTCCAACAAGTGTATTATTCTGATAGAGGGTTCAGAATTATTAGAAAGCTAATTCTTCAGTGAGGTCAAGTGATCGGAACGCCTAGGTGGAGGCCACTTCCGATCAATAATATTAATGTATAATTAATATTACAGCTTAATCTTAACTGAACCTTTTGGGTCATACCCCAATCGAGTAACCAATCCGAGGCAACAAATTAATCTGAAGGATGAAATGAGTCATTAGAGTATTACGAACAAAGACGTCGGATATCAAGCTTAGAGCGTCGAACCGAGCGTCGCAAGTCGAGCCGAATTTAGAATTCGACGAGACGTTGAATAAAAGCACGTGCTAAGTCGTAGCCTCGCATTAGCCTAGCCATGCGAGTGCTAGGCTAGGCGAGGGCACCAACCACATGCATGCTAGCGTGGTGAACATCGCACCCAACTACACACATAGCCGCAACTAAGCTGTTCTTAGCATGAGCATCGCAAGCATGGTGTTTTGCATATACTTTCTATGCGTGCTTTCTAGCAAGCTAGGGCCTAGCGCCTAGCTCTTCGCAACTTCGCACCAAGCAGCGAACTCGCACAGCACACGCATCGCAGTAGCGTGCTGTGTGTGCGTGTGTGTGAGTTGTACGTGCTTGCTAGCCAAGCAGCACCAGCCATCGCAGCGTGTTGTGCGTGCTTGCTAGCGTAGCACCACGCTATGCGTGCTTATGCTATGGGCTATGCGTGCTGTTATATCACTCGCACCCGCAACGCACAAGCAGCAGCAGCAAGCAGCTCGCAATACATGAGTAGCGTGCTTGCTGCATGTGTGCCTAGGCAGGCTGGCCACCAAGCCCAACCTTGGTGATAGGCGCCAGCCATGCTCAAGGTGACAGCTCACGGTGTGGTGTGGGGACCGAATCTTGAGGGTTGCTTGGGGAGCAAGGGGATTTTGGTCCCCCGTCAAGTTGTCCTCACTTACTCTTGCTCACCCTTTGCCACTTGGAGTTTCTTTGCATTTTAATTTGTTTTTGATTAAAATAAATTGGTGGAAAAATGCAATTCACCCACATTAATGGGAGAAGGGACATCTAGTCTCCTTTCCCTATAAATTCCCAAGTTTTTGGTTTAGGAAAAACCACTTGAGTTGAACTCAATAAGCCATCTCCCTATAGGTGAGATAACCTTTATGTTCGTTATACTCTAGTCTTTTCTTGGTCCCGGACTAACCTTCGGCGTAGAGGCCGTTTGGGTCGGGTCTCAAGGGTGGACTCCGTCGGTGGCTCTCGCACTTGCGGAGCTAAGGATTTGAAATCCGAGCTCTATAGGAGCGAAGCACGCATCGAGGGTAAGAATGTCATTTCCTTCTCTCTTTTTTTGTTGTTTAATCATGTGATTGCATGCTTAGTTGCTTTATTTAGTGGGCGGGTCTTGGGCGTGTTTCTCTTCCGCGTAGTGTTGGACGCTACGAAACCCAACAACATCAAAGTTTATTTTCTTAAAACAAAAGATGAAGTCGAAAGTTCATTTTTAAAGTATAAAGCCGATGTTGAAAATTAATTAGATGTAAAAATCAAAAGAGTTAGAACTGATAGAGGTGGTGAGTATGGTAAAGGTTCTTTAAGAAAATTTTGTGAGACTAATGGTATCATATATGAGTTAAGTGCACCTTACACACCCTAATCTAATCGTATTGCTGAAAGGAAAAATAAATCTTTAAAAGAGACTACGAATGCCATGCTTCTTAGTTCCGGTTTGTCTTATAACTTGTGGGGAGAGGCGGTTCTTTCTGCTTGTTATGTACTCAATTTATTGCCCCATAAGAAGTTGGATAAAATCCCATATGAACTTTGGAAGGTATATAGTCCAAATTTAAAAATTTTGAAAGTGTGAGGATGATTGGATAAGGTGGCTTTTTCGGATTAATTTTGAAAGTGTGGGGGTGTTTGGCTAAGGTGGCTTTTCCAAATTTTAAAAAATCCACTATTGGGTCTAAAACTTTTGATTGTGTATTCATTGGGTATGCTCATTATAGTGCAGCTTATAGGCTCATGTTATTAAGTGATAAGTCTATTTGTGAGGCTAGAGATACAGTATTTTTTTAGCATATTTTTCCTATGAATAATTCCTTGTCTTCTAATGTTAATATTTATGGTCATGTGTCAAGTGTTGGTATTCCTATTGCTGATTCTATGCCTAGCTCTAGTCTTCCCTCTTCCTCTACTAAAGTAGTAGAAGTTTAACTTAGGAGAAGAAAGAGACCTAGTGTAGAGTCTTCCTTTAGACCGGATTTTTGGACTTATTGTATGGTAGAAGACTTTGATGTGGATTCTTTGAGTGAGCTTGTTTTGTCTTTGTTTCTCTTAGAAGAAGATCCTAAGCTTATATTGAGGCAATGAGATCCATAGATGCTAGTTTTCGAAAAGAGGCCATTAAATGTGAACTAGACTCCATAATGTCCAATCACATTTGGGATATTTGTGACTTGCCTAAGGGTTCCAAACCCATAAGTTGCAAGTGGATATACAAGAACAAACTTAGACTTGATGGGACCATAGAAAAGTTCAAAGCTAGACTTGGCATTACAAGTTTCACCCAAAAAGAAGGTATTGATTTCTTTGATACATATTCTCCCGTGACTAAGATTACCACCATTAGAACCTTAATAGCTTTAGCGGCTATTTAAGACTTAGTGGTTCATCAAATGAATGTCAAAACAACTTTTCTTAATGGAGACCTTGAAATGAAGAAATTTGTATGACCTAACCGGAAGTTTTTGTGGTGAAAGGGAAAGAACACAAAGTGTGTAGGCTTAGGAAGTCTCTTTATGGTCTTAAACAAGATCCTAAGAAATGGTTTGAAAAGTTAAATAGTATTCTTAAGAGTTGTGCCTTTGTTGCTAATTCATCAGATTCTTGTTTATACTCTAGGAGTTTGGATCATCATGTGTTTTAAATTTTTTATATGTTGATGATATGCTTATTGTTGGTACTAACCTTGATGTGGTGAATGATGCCAAGGCTATGCTTTCTACTAAGTTTGAAATGAAGGACATGGAAGAAGCCGATGTTATTCTTGGAATTCGTCTAAGAAAAAAGGAGAATGATTTTTCCATGAGTCAATCGCACTATGTAGAAAAAATTCTAAAGAAATTTTATTCTTTTGATTTTGTTCCTAGCAAGGTGCCATATGATGCCAACATGAAGTTAGGAAAAAACAAAGGTTCTAGTGTATCTCAAGAGCTCTGTACGCAAGGGTGATTGGTAGTGTTATTTTTTTGATGAATCATACACGACCCTACATTGCCTATGCAGTAAATAGACTTAGTAGATATACTTACAATCCTTGTCAAGATCATTGGGTTGCTCTTCATCTGCTACTAAGGTACCTCAAAGTACTATGGAGGTATGCTTGCATTTTAATAGCTTTCCTAATGTTTTAGAAGGCTATTGTAATTCTAATTAATGATGAAGTTGTCTCTACTAGCGAGTATGTTTTTGTTTTGGGTGGAGGTGCTATTTCATGGAAGTCATCAAAACAACCATGTTTAGCTTGCTCCACCATCGAATCTGAATTCATTGCTCTTGAGTTGGCAGGTCATGAAGCGGAGTGGCTTAGGAATCTCCTGGCCGACATACCATTGTGGGGGGAAGCCTTCATCTCCGGTGTCCATACATTGTGACTCTCAAGCAGCCATTGGAGTTGCCAAAAACAACAACTACAACGGTAAAAAGAGACATATGTGTATAAGACACAAAGTTGTGAGACAATTTTTCATGGAGTTATTGCATTAAGCTATGTAAGGTCCGAAAAGAACTTGGCGGATCCTTTGACTAAAGGGTTAGCAAGAAAACAAGTTGAAGAATCATCAAGGGGAATAGGACTCAAGGCCATGTGATACATTACATTTGTCGTAGTTCCTATAGCGATAATGATTGTTATGTTTATATGAGATTGAGTGTTTAAACTTTTAATGGATTTTGTAATATCCACCATTAATTATTGTGAGGTTTAGCACTAAAGCTCTTAATGAGTCCTTTTGCAATAGAGACACGTTCTAGGACTCACCTATGTGGCTGTGAAAATTAGACATCTTCTTGGTGAGTGTCATTTATGGCACTCAGAGGGTAGTTTTCTTCGTAGTTTTATGCTTGTTTTTAGCCTTATATATCGTGTTTTTAGGTAATAATGCTTGCATTGCGTGCTTGTGTATTAGCACAGAGAAATGCTTGTTTTTATCGGTTTTATTATCCTTTTTATGCATTTCTTTGCTATTCTCTCGCTTTCCGTTTGGTTTAACCTGTTTTGTAGGTGTGTCATGATTTTCCGAGGTTCAAATGTAAAGGAGGAAGCCCAATACGAGCTTTAGAAGTCAACAAAACTGAATTCGGGATGTTATAGAGCAAGCAAACCAAGTTAGAAGTCAATGTAAGGTTGCTTGGGCAAGAATGCATGCTCAAGCATTTGAGAAGATGGATTTGCTTATGTGCAGGGAACACAAAAGTTGCTCGGCCGAGTGGCTTATCATGCCCGAGCAGCCCTCCGCACCAAGCAACCCCCCGTGCAAGTAGTAGCTCGGGCATATAAGCAGGCTGCTCGGCCAAGCATTACTCGAGCCAAAAGAGGGTATTCTCTGGCATGATGATATGCTTGGTCGAGCAGATGAGCTTGCCCGAGCAGCCCTGTTTTGCGATTTTGCTCGTTTTTCTTCTTTTTCTCTTGTAACTATAAATATGTACGGACCTTCTATTTTTGGGTAGGCTTCATTTTTAGCATTTTTAGAAAGAGATTAGAGAAGATAATTAGAGAGAAAGTGTAGATTTCAACATTTAATTCTTCAATTCAAGCTAATTTTTCTTATAATCTTCAAGTTTGTAAGATTTCTTTTTCTTCTTGCTTTCAATCTTTGCATTTAAATTTTGTTGCTGATGAAATTTTGATTTGATTTTGCTTGTTTAAACTTGATTAGCTTAATTGTTAGATTTTTTATAACATTTACAATTATGATGATGATGATGATGATTAGTTTTGTTTTGTTTCTTCAATTCATAATAGTTTTGTTTTGTTTCTTCAATTCATAATAATAAATTAGTAGATTTCTTAGCTAGGGTGTTGGGGAAGCATGTGTGATTGATAGATTGTTGCTAATTTGGGGATTTTGATCAATAGATTGTTGTGATTAAATTGATTGGTGGATTTATGCATATGTTTAGTTTGATAGGATTGATCAACCTAGATTGCTAAACTTGAATGCATTGTTGATCTTGATGACATGACCACTTAATTTGAGTTTGTCAATTTTCAATTTGTTTCAATTGTGATTCTACTAGTTTTTCATTCATACTGGAAACCTAGCCTGACAATTAGTCTAGATAGCCTTTTGAACTCCTTGATTGCATATACCATTACTCCTTGCAACACTCATTGCTTCGATTTACCCCCAATTTGGTACCTCTATCATAATCATATATGGAACCTAATCCCTAGCACCTTTGTGATTAATTCTTTCTAAATTTCTTGTTTGTTTAACTAGTTTAGTTCACACTACACTACTTATCATTGCTTCGAGGTAGCTTAACACGAAACTATAGTTACCTTCCACCCATTCTCCGAGGATCGATTTGGACTTACCCCTATACTAGGTGAAGGTTTGATCATAAATTTAGTTGACCTAAGTAAGCTAGTTAACGACATAGTTTTAACCCTTGTCAAATGGTGCCGTTGCCGGGGAATTGCATAGTTTGAAAAAACAAAAAAAAAAAAAATCTCTTTAGGCTACACTTGTAGCTGTGTTACTAATCTTTTTTATTGAGTTTTGCATGCATAATACTCGTGCTCGTTCACTTGTTCCTTTTGATCCGGAAATTAAAAGAACAATCTACAGAAGACGAGTTGCTTCAAAATCTTTGAGCCCCAATCCATCAAGACAAGAGGTACAACAAGAATTTGAAAAAGAAAGCATGGGAGACAATCCAAGGGTTGCTTTGAAAGAGTTAGGGATTCCCGGTGCATATAGGTTTGAGAGTGGGATTGCACCACCTACAACACCCGCCAACAATTTTGAAATTCGACCGGCTATGATCACTTTGATCGAGAGAGGGAAAATTAGCGGAGCTAAGCATGAGAGCCCCCTAAAATAATCTCAAGGAATTTGAGAAATATTACAGCACAATAAAAGTCAAAGGTGTGAGAGCCAAGAGTTCATTCGCTTGAAGCTCTTTCCCTTTTCACTCATTGGAAGGGCCTTGGAGTGGTTGGATAAGGAGGTGAAGGCCAATTCATTGAGGACATGGGACGAGGTCACCAAGGAGTTCTTGTCTCAGTTCTATCGACAAAAGAAGACGGCAAAATCTAGAGCTCTTATCCAAAGCTTCAGCAAAAACCTAATGAGAGACTTTATGAGGCTTGGGAAAGGTATAAAGAGTACCAAAGAGAATGCCCTCATCATGGAATCCCAACCTATCAAATCATCAAAATCTTCTATGGAGGATTAAGTCCATAAGGCAAGTCGTGCTTAGATGCGGGGGCCAGTGGCCCTATTATGAATCGAACGGAAGAAGAGGTGGTGGACATTATTGAGGACGTGGTTAGGCATGACATGGATTGGCAAGATGGGGAGAGAGAATCTCCAAGTAAAGGAAGTGCAGTATATTCCATCGATCACCTTAATGCCATCAACAACCTCACTTCTCAAGTCTCAAACTTTGGGAAAGAGATGTCTTCGATTAAGGTCAAGTTGGAGAGTTCTACCTCATAAGCTCCAATTCTTCCCTCCCAATTCAAGGGGAGAGGTATATCTTCTAACCCTACTCCTCCTTCCTCTTCTAATAACATGCCTAGTGGATGCTTGTTTTGTGATGTGTGTGGTTCTTATGATCATGATGCATCTAGATGCACTCACTCTTTTTCGGATGTATATGATGACTTTAATGGTAACGAGAATGAGCATGTGAACTATGCGTCTAGTAACAGTTGATCACGGTCTGATAATCAAAGAGGTCAAGGTAATAAGAATTACCACAACCAAGGTAATTTTAACAATTATAACCAAGGTGGTGGTTATAGGAACCAAGGAAACCAAGGTTTCCGAGGTAACTATAACAACAAATGTTATAGTGGCCAAAATCAAAACCAAGACTTTGGTAATCATAACCGAAATTTTGGAAATCAAAACTAAGGATATGGTAACCAAAACCAAGCTAGAGGTAATTAGAAAAATCAAAATAAGGGCAATTTTCAAAACAATTCTCAAAGAGACCCTCCTCCCGATATTGTTCCGAAGACCCAAGCTCAAGGTGATGATTCCTAAGAACCACCCTCTTCTTCTAGGTCTAATTTGGAAGAGAACATTGAAAATCAAACCAAGTTCTTAAACACTCACATGGTGGTTAGTGATAAAAAGTTCAATGAGATGATGACCCACAACAAAATGCTTGAGGACCAAATCTCCCAACTAGCCAAAGCTTTGAAAGACCAAGCAAGCCCCTCTTCTTTACCTCCCCAAGACCTAAACCCTAAAAGATCCGTCAATACTATTGTCATAAGGAGGGGTAAGGTTCTTGAGGATAGTTTGCCTAGGAAGAGTAAGGCTAAGGAGAGCTCCAATGAGATTTTGGTTAAATATGAGGGAGATGGTGAATCCTTGAGTGATATAGTGGTTGAGAAACCTTGTGAGAAGAAGGAAGAGAAAAATTTGTGAAACCTAAGCTTCCCTACACTCGAAAGTTTTTAAGGCATAAATGGATGAGCAATTTGGGAAGTTCATTGAGATGCTTAAGCAACTTCATCTTTTCCTTCCCTTCATCAATGTTATCAACCAAATGCCAAACTATGATAAATTTCTCAAGGGCATTTTGAGTGGGAAAAGGACTTGTGATGTGGTTGAAATGTTGAACCTCACCGAGAATTATAGTGCTATCATCATGAACAAAATGCCACCTAAGTGAAAGATCCGGGAAACTTTTCTATCCCTTGTTCCATTTATACGATGCAAATTGATAATGCCTTGTGTGATCTAGGAGCTAGTGTTAGCCTTATACCATATTCGGTTTATCAAAGACTTGAGCTAGAGGAACTTTTGCCTACCAACATTACCTTGCAATTGGCCGATCGTTCGATTAAGTTTCCAAAGGGTAAGGTAGAGGATGTTCCTTTGAGGGTAGGAAAGTTTGTGATTCTGGTTGTTTTTGTGGTTCTTGAAATGGATGAAGATGCTAACATTTCAATAATACTTGGCAGACCTTTTCTTGCTACTTCGGGTGTTTTGATTGATGTGAAGAGTGCTAAGATACCACTTAAAGTTGGAGATGAGGTCATTGAATTTGATATGAATGATAGCATGAAATATCCATGTTCATCATTAGAAAATTTCATGATGATCAATTCTCTAGATCAAGTTGTGACTTCTATGCATGAGCACTTTCTCACTTCTAACGATGCTCTTGAGAATGTCCTGTTGAATAAGGGATGGATAGGTATCCCAAGCAAGGAGATGGAATTGTACGAAGACATGCTAGATGGAAGCATAGAGGAAGTTGATGAGCAAGTTTGCATGAGAATCACAAGCCAAGAAGCATTAGAAGTGGCCACAACAAAGGAAGGTAAAGGTGTTTCAATGGTAGAGCTCAAACCTCTACCATCAAACCTTAGTTATGAATTCTTAGGCCCTAACTTGACTTTTTCCGTGATTTTTAGCTCCTCCTTGAAAGAGAACCAAGCTCAAGAGTTATGTGGTGTGCTGAGAAAACACCAAGGTGCAATAGGCTATACCATTGATGATCTCAAGGGTATAAGCCCCGCCTTATGAATGCACCATATTACTCTTGAGGATGGTGCCTCACGGTGCATTGAAAGGCAACGAAAACTACACCCTCAAATGGAGGAGGTAATGAAGAAGGAAATCACCAATCTCCTTGATGCGAGAATCATCTTCCCCATCTTGAGCTCAAGGTGGGTTTCACCGGTGCATGTTGTGCCAAAGAAGGGAGGTATGACTGTAGTAGAGAATAAGAGAAGTGAGCTCATTCCTAATAGAACGGTCAGGGGATGGCGGATGTGCATAGACTATAAAAGTCTAAACACATCCACAAAGAAGGATCATTTTCCCTTCCTTCTATAGACCAAATGCTTGAGCGACTAACTAGGTATTAGTATTATTGCTTTCTTGACGATTACTCCGGGTTCTTCAGAATTCTCATTCACCCGGATGACTAAGAGAAAACATTTTTTACTTGCCCATATAGAACTTTTTCTTATAGGAGAATGCCTTTTAGGCTTTGCAATGCTCTCGCCACCTTCCAACATTTTATGATGTGCAGTTTTGGAGATATGTTGGAGGAAGAGATGGAGGTCTTTATGGATGACTTCTTGGTGGGCGGTACTTCCTTTGAAAATTGTCATGCAAATCTTGGTAGATGTTTGGCTCGTATTGAAAAGGTAAACTTGGTCTTGAATTGGGAAAAGTGCCTTTTCATGGTTGAGGAAGGAATAGTCCCTGACCATAAGATCTCACATAGGGGTATTGAGGTGGACAAAGAAAAGATTGAAATCATTGAAAAGCTACCACCTTTGGTTAATGTGAAGAGTGTGAGATCGTTCTTAGGGCATGCAGGGTTCTATAGGAGGTTCATCAAAGACTTTTCTCTCATTGAAAAGCCCCTCAACGATGTTCTCTAAAAATATGTCGAGTTTAATTTGATGATAGATGCTTGGAAGCATTCAATAAGTGAAAGGAATGGTGTCCTTCCAAAAAGTGTATTACTCTGATATAGGGTTCAGAATTATTACAGAGCTAATTCTTCAGTAAGGTTAAGTGATCGGAATGCCTAATGGAGGCCACTTCCGATCAGTAATATTAAGGTACAATTAATATTACAGCTTAATCTTAACTGAACCCTTCGGGTCGAACCCAATCGAACAACCGATCCGAGACGACGAATTAATCCGAAGGATTTAATGAGTCGACGAAGTTTTATGAATATAGACGTCGGATATCGAGCCTAGGGCGTCGAGACCGAGCGTCGCAAAATCACAATCAACAAGTACGAGCATAGCCGTAGCTAGGCTAGGCTAGCTCATCGCAAGCCTAGGCGCGCCATGCGTGCTAGGCGCAAGCCTAGGCACCATCGCAGCAGCATGGCTGCGCATATGCGTGCCTTCGCATGGCACTGCATCGCAGCATGCGTGCCTGGGTGCTAGGCACCATCGCAGGCCATACGCACCAAGCACAGCCATCGCAGTGCTGGGCACTGGCGCATGTGCGTGCATGCCTCGCACCATCGCAGGCCACACACCAAGCACAACACCCTTGTGCGTGTATGTGTGCGTAGGCACCATCGCAGCAGCAGCCTCACACAGCAGCACCATGTTGGGCCTTGTGTGCGTGTGCTTATGCCTAGGGGCCATCGCAAGCCATCGCAGCATCACAGCACCAAGCTTCGCATGCTTGTGCGTGTGGCTGGCGAGGCGATGCCCAACATGCGTTGCTCGCTAGCAGCACGCATGTTGGGAAGTGCGAAAGGGGCAGTGCGTGTGCGATGGCGAGAGAGGCAAGGGCCAGCGCTAGCAGCTAGCAGCGCCTAGCACTGGCACGTACCAGCAGCATAACACTACTACAAAAGGAGCAGTTTTTCGACGCTGTTGCTTCGACGCTAGGGCTTGGGCGTCAACATTAAATTATGATATCCGCGTTTCGTCGACGCTTTTTAGTGTCTAAAGTAATTTTAGATTGTTTTTAGCGTCGAGAACACTAACATGTGCCCCGCACGTGAACTGAATCAGGTGAACCCACAGATCAAAATACTGCCCAATGTCATAAAACCCCCCTTTCGTCATATTCTTAACCCTAACTATTGTTTTTTCCTTTCATTCGATCTGAATTTTACACAGATTCATGGAGTCATGGCTTAGATTCAGATCTTATTTCTCCTTGCGTCTCTCATCATTCTATCACAATAATTGATATATTTTGCCGAAAATAACTGTCTTCCTCTCAGATATGATGGTTTCCATTAAAAATTGATATGCGACAGCTATTGCTCTTGTTCTCCTCACAGGTTAAATTTTTACATCACTCTTTTTTGATTTTAACTTCTAATAGTACTTCTTTCAATTTTTGTGTGAGTTTTATTGATACTTGCAAGTTGCAATTACCCAATTTTTTTCGTTTCAAAACCCTAGGTCATAGATCTTGTTGAACTACTATTTCTTTAATTGAAACTCTATTGGATTCCAAAAGTTAAAATCTTTTTTATTATGGTATTAAAAACTTGACATTGAAATTCTTTGTTTATTAGAGTAAAAAAAAAAAAAATCAAATTACTCTTATTGGATAAGAGTCGAATGGTTAATGGGGTAAAGATTATATTGTGGAGCTGAAAGAAACTCCTGGAAAGAAGAGCTTGTATCGAACTAATGGTGAGATATTGATTGGTTTAATGTTTTCACACTGGTTTTAAATGAATTTGATGATAATGTTATGAAGTTGTTGGCAGGGCAATGCAGTTGGATGCTAATTAAGCACATCTGATCTTGACGGAGTATATTGGTCCTCAGTATGAAATAGAGTATACTGCTCCTCAATATGAAATAGAGACATGAGCTACGGTAATTTTACTCAAAACATGAGAATTATTAATCCATTATAGCTAGAAAAGTAATGAGATAATTAGAAGTTCAAAATTACAAAATTAAGGTGTGTTCTGTATTTGCTATTGATAGCACTAAATGGTTTTAAGTAAGGTTGCTATTAGTATTGTGATACCATGTTCAATGAGCTTTGTTTTTCTTACTATTGTTTTATAAATATTTGTTTTTTTTTATCAAGTTCTTAATTATCCTTGCTGTTGAGTGGTACGATGGTATTGTATTTGTATCATGTCTCTATCAACTTCCGGTATTATTGATTGGTAATATTTGTTTATCAAGTTCTTAATCCTTGTAGTGGAAAGTCTTAATGCATTTCTTGTCCCAATGCATTTTTACCAAAATAAAATGCATATATACTATATTGCCTCCTTGCTGAAGATTCATTCTATGGACATTTTCATGAGTAGAAAAGGAAGATAATGGAGGATATAAACCTCTTCATATATGTCTAATATATAATTATTTTTTCAACTAAGTTTGATTTTCTTCCTCGCCTTTTTCTTAGAATTTCAAAGGAAAGATAGAGTCTGCAATTTTGTTTATCAATTTCTCTAAATACTTCATCATGCCATCTTGCTGATGTGATTCTTAGAACTTATAAAAATTCTGGTCATTTCTCTCTCTTATTCCCTCTTTCTATTTCTCTCTCTTATTCCCTCTTTCAATACTTTGGGCAGCTGTTCTCGGCCTTAAGGTTGACGAGAAAATTCTGAAGAATCCATATATAAGGAAGGAGCTTGATACTCGTTTCCCCGTTTTATGTTTCTATCTTTCTCTCTCATATTTTTATTGAATTTTATTTATGTTTTCCTAGAGTACATAAGTTGTCTGAACTCTAATATTTATGAAGGTTTGCAACATATCGTTGCCTTGTCTAGTAATTCCTTTAGTTTTAAATCTTTAGCATCTAAAAAAGTAGAATGAAGAATTTGAAAACCATACTACGTGTTTTAAGACATAATTTGGGAATGCACAAGTTGAGTAAGATTTCTTTACGAATATATATTCTGGTATCTAATTTGGGCATGCACAAGAGATACCAAGCTGAATATTGGTTCCTGTATACATGTACAGTGGTATACTACGATAAGGTATATATTCTCCAAAGAAAGTTTAAAAGGTTAATGGCTGTTTTTTCCTCTTTGGATTGCTGAGCATTTTGTCACAATCTGAACTTTATTTTACCCCCCTGCAAGCAGCTTAAGAAACCATAATTGTGGCTTTCGACTAGACGTGTAACGAGAATGGCAAGAAGAAAAAAGGTACATCACCATCCTCTCTCTCTTTTTATCAGGGCTCTGCATATTCATCTATTATTAATATTCATTGCAGAAATCAAAACTTTAGAATTTGGCAAATGATGTCTTGTCTTCTGAGTGTATGTATGCCTTGATACTTTTGGTATGATCTTTACTCCATAATTAGTTATGAAAGTTGGTTGTGATTTTGGTTTGCTTAAATTATTAGGTGGAAAATATTTTTCAGAGATTATATTCTCTGTATAGTTAGTAATTTTGATTTACTATTGTATTAAGATTTGCTTGTTGATGTATTGATTGATGCATATGCTGAAATGTGTTTGCAGGATCAAAAAGATTATATACTAAGAAACGGTAGAAAAGGGCTGACAACTAACACTGCAATATTTCAAGGATGGAAGAAAGATATATCTTAGCTATTTAAACTTTTCAATCAGTGATTTGTAATTTGTTGCACTACAACTAGTCACGAATGAAGTATAAGTTGGAATTATATCTATTGTAATAGAAAACTCATTACTATGAGATATTGTACATATGCTATAATATATTTATATGAAATAAAAAATATTTGGCATAATCTTGTTGTACGTGTATCTTTTTGTTTTGGTAATATTAGAATGCTAGAAATAATCGTCGGTGAATAAAATACTGTATCTTATTTTGGTATTCTAGATATTTATTTACAGGATATTGACAAGAAAAAGCGTCCCCAAATTAGAAAATATGGACATGAAAAAGCATCGCCAAAATGTCAGATATCATATATATGAAAATCTGGACATAAAAAAGCGTCATCAATTTTAAGATTCTTGACCACAAAAGGTGTCGCCAAAGTTAAGAAAGTGCGCCAACTGTTGGAAATTGCGACGCTTTGTATAAAAATCTGTACAAAATAAAGCGTCGAGATTCGCGACGCTTTTTGATGTCAGCAAAATTCTCGACTCACTTTTTCTCGACGCTTTTTAAAAGCGTCTAGAAAGATTTTTGCGACGCTTTTCTGTGTCGAAGAAAAGGCTTAAAAGCGTCTCAAAAGCACGCTTTTTGTAGTAGTGTAAGCATCGCCTAGCGCCAGCACGCATATGCTGGCTGGGACGCGAGGCTGCTGGCTGGGCTAGCTGGCACTGCTAGCTGGCGTGCTAGCTGGCCGCCAGCCAAGCAGCCCTTGCTTGAGGCTGTTTTGGATGAGGGGACCATTGCTTGGAGCAATGGCTTGGGGATCAAGGCAATGGTCCCCCCCCAAGCCTTTGGTCCTCACCTAACTCTCTCTCTCCCCTTGACACTTGTTGCATTGTGATTGATTTAATTATTTATTTAATTTGGAATTAAATAAATTGTTGAATTTACCAACTCTCCCACATTAATGGGAGATTGGAAATCAAGGGTGCCTTTCCCTATAAATACCAAAGGCATGGGTATTGGGAAAGACACAACCTTGAGTGGAATTAAAAGGCAACTCTTGATTTGAGTAAACCTTGATTCGTAAAACCCATAGTTTTATTTGTCCGGGTCTCGACTAACCTTGGAGACTTAGGACGCTCGGGTCGGGTACGAGGGTACGATCCTGTTGGAGACCTCGTATTTTTGGGGTTCAAGTAAGAGCTCATAGTTGAGCGAAGCACGCGTCAAAGGTATAATCTTTTATCCTTTCTTGTGTTTTAATTATGTTTTGCTTGTTAATTGATTTATTATGGGGGCGGGTCTTGGCGGGTTTCTTTCCACGTAGTGTGGGTCACTACGAAGGCCAACAGTGGTATCGGAGCCACGCTCCTTTTAATTTTTGCAATTATTTATTAATTAAGGTGTTTTAAAGTAAGATTTAATTTCTGGTTTTACGTTTCTAATTAGATTAGAAGCTCGTTTTAATTAATTTTAAAACTCGTATTTTTATCGATTTGGCTGTTGAATCCAAATTTTGGCTCAAAAATAGTGATTTTTGGGTGGAATTGACATTCGGAAACAGATTCAACCCTATTAAGATCTGTCCATAAGCCAAATTCGAACCAGAAACCCAAGTTTTTGGGGTTTTTTCTTTTTTCGACGAAAATTTTAAATCTTTTTAAGCCTTGATTAATGCAAGCATTACAAGGTTAGATTAAGTGCATTATTGCATCCCTAATCTACTGCTATTTTAATTATCCTTGAGCATAATTATGGAGTTTTAATTAGTGCTTGAGTTGATATGCCTTTTTCACATAAACTTGATTTTTCACGATTTTGCAAATTAATTGCAATAATGTGTGAATGTGTAATTTTAAGTTCCCAAGTATGTTAAAGTTCTAATCTTTAAAGGTTTAAATGATTGGAACTCTAACCCTAAATTCCATATTGAACAAAGTTTGGATTTTTCATGTTTGGTTGATTAAAATCCATGAAGTTCAAATACTTGTGAGTAAAATTTTGATTAATCTTCATATTGGAAGATGTAATCTTGGTATTTTACACAAGTATGAAAGTTGGAAAATTTTATCATTGGATGGTTAATTTATTTTTCCAACTCCCATTTGTCAAATCCATTATTAATTTGCATATTGGCTAAATTAATTATGGACATAGCTCATTTAATTTTAAGCATAAAGACAGACCTAAATTTGTTCAAAAATAAATTTTTGGATGATTTAGGCTTGTGCACCACTAAAATTAAATTTATTTAAGTTAGACTTATTTTATTTTATTTTTCCTCAAATTGATTCTAAAAATGTAATATAGAATTAATTTATGCCACACATAAAACGGAATTAAAATTCCGAGTGAAATGCACGCAAATCGATGCTAAATCGCAAGCGTCACCAAGGCTAACCGGGTTGCCTAGCAGCCCATATGTAGGCTGGCTGTGGTGCGCGCATGGCTGAGCATCAATTGTGCGTGGCTGTGTGGCGAGGGGTGCTAAGGCTGGGCTTGGGGCAGTGACATTGGCTGCTGGTTGCTTAGGGCTCTGCTGGGCAGTGAGATAGCAAGCACCAGCCAGCCCCCACTTGCTGGCAGGCGCCAGCATGCGAGCAGGCATGTGTGGTGCTGGCCAGCGTAGTGTGCTGTGCTGGGCGCAACATGCTAGCACCAAGCGCCATCACAACCCTTGATGCTGCTGGTGCTGTGTGGCGTAGGGCTGCTGAAGATGCTTGTGCGTGCTACTGGGCAGCGAGGCAGCAAGCCCCAGCCAGCCAGCCCACTGCTGCCTAGCAGCCATGGTGCGCAATGCACCATGCTTGGGTGAGGCTTCGTTGCGTACTTTTGAGCTATGCAATTTTGTGAAAATTTCCCGTTTTAAATTATTTATGTAATTATTTTAATGAGGTTAGACCTCGATTTTTCCGGCTTTTGCAAAATTTTGATTTAAACAAATTATGGGTTATGCCGACTTAATTAATCGGATTAATTAAGTATGGATGCGGAATTTAGTGGGAGCTTAGTTAATAACGTGATCAATTTGCTTTTAGAAATAATGAATTAAACAACTTTGACTAGTTTTTAATTAGGTGCGTTAATTGGATTAACCACCTAAGTTAGTTACTAGTTTTGCGTGTTTAATTATGTATTTCGTAATTTGCATGGGCCATTCACAAATAGTGAATGGGTGAATGGAAGATTGTTTTTAAAACAGGTTATTGAAAATGGCAACTAGTGGGGCCCGACTAGGATAGAAAATACGGACTGCGTTCCGTTATGTATTTTTGTAAATATAAATACGGTCTGCGAACCGTTAAGTATTTTTGTACTATTAGATTAATCTTAGTTGTTCTAGCTAGTTTATTTATTTTGGCTAAGATGTCTCAAGACGGCGTTTCGATGAAGATGAGCCAAGATGAAGACCCATGGAAATTGAAGATTTCAAGGGGTCATGCTAGTTGCCAAATGCATCTATTTTTATGCTTTATATATATATTGTTGTTATATATGAATGTTAGATGCATGTCTAGGATTTCTATATGTTGCGACGATTAGTTAAGTTCACTTAAATCAAACCAACATAGAAACCCTAGGTCCCTTAATAATATTGAGCTAAAATTTGCCGGCCAAGAACAACACTTATTGAACTAATGCGCGTATGTGATGGGCTATGCCAAAGAGAGGCATCACTACTTCCCTAAGAACGTAAGGTATACTAGGTATACAAGTTGTCTTGGTTAAGCTCAACGATATCAGTAAGGAGTCCTTAGATATCGTGGCAAAAGAGATAAAATGTCAAGGATGCATTAGATGCGACATTTTATCAAACCGAGAGTAGCTTGGAGCTATTAGCAATTGGATTGCTTACCTTAAGATATTTAATGATTAAGACAAGCCAAAGCATGCCTAACCATTTCTTGATCTTTGGGATCTCAGAATCATTTTATTCTCGCCTAAAAGGGACAATTTTATAAATGCTTGGATAAAATGCTCAATAAGATTGAAAAAATGCATGAACGCTTTTAAAATTTCAACTTATTGATTTATGAATGGTTTTTCATTTCAAATTCTTTCAATTTTAGAACAATGTCTGCAAGTAACTCAAACAACAACCATGTGTGCACGGAACTCCCCGAAAAGTTAGCTATCAAGATTAACTTAACAAACCTTGAAGAATTGGAAGAGGAACTCAGGAAAACTCTCCGGAGTTGTTCCACGGAGTATGTTTTGGATACTTCCCTCCCAACCCTCTGTACCAAGAAACACTTGAGTGACAAAAATTATTGTGCATGGTCCAATGATTGCAAATTAGTGTCACAGCTCATGGCTAACTCCATCCCAGAAGAATGGAAAGAAAAACTTCCATTCTCTTTACCGGACTTATTCCTTGGAGGACTAAGGGATGTTGTATGTGTGAGATTCTCTAAGAGTTTCAACGACAACAATGATGGACTCTTGTTTGAAGTGACTAGGTCACTTACAGACATGAATGTGAAGCCATCGGATCAAGGTTGTCTTGCAAAAGAGAGGTACCATCTTTGGTCTACAGTCTGCAACACCAAGTTGAGACCGGGTATGCCCCTCCGACTCCACGTGGAAATGCAAGAATGACTAGGCTCTTCAAGCACATGGAAGTCCTCAGAATTCCATTAGAAGATGGAATGGCTAGTCATATTATGCTCACTTCACTCCACTCAAGATATGATGCATTAAGGGAATATATTTCTGAAAGAAAAGAGACACATTCTTTGATGAATGTGGTGGAGCTACTTCACCGAGCCAAATCATTTGGGGCAACCAAAAGACCATCAAGAAGGAGGGATTTCAAGGTCAAGGCGAAGATGCGTTGCTTCTATTGTGGTGGGAAAGGCCACTACAAAAGAGAATGCAAGCTCTTCAAGGAAGAAGAGGAGAGGAATGGAGCATCTGCCTCAGGTATCTTCCTAAACACTTGTGAATTAAGCTTACCATAGGTATTGGATACCAAGTATGATTCAGTTTATGTTGCCTTTTCAGGGACCAAGTGAGAAGCTTATCAAGTGTTGGTGCATGAACAAGTAGATGACGAAGATGGTTTTTCGGTCGTGCTTGCATGCACTATTTTGTCTATGACATGTAATTAAAGTAATCTTAGTTTTTCATGCCTTTTGAACATACTATGATCTATGGTGTTGAAAACCTAGGTAATTTTGAATGTAAGACTTTGACAATAGTTGTTTCAAAATTGTCTTGCAAGTATATGTTCAATGGAAATTTCATGTTTTTTTACATATGATTAGACAAAAGTTGATACCATTAACTAAGACATCTAAATGTTCAACTTCGTTAACAAGCATTAGTAAATATGGCTATATCTACTTAATGTCGAATAAATCTGAATCCTTTGAGAAATTCAAAGAATTTCAGAAAGAAGTTGAGAATCAACTTGGCAAGAAAATTAAAGCACTTCGATCGGATCGAGGTGGCGAATATTTGAGCCATGAATTCGATGATCACTTGAAAGAAAATGGTATTCTTTCAGAGTTGACACCTCCCGGAACTCCTCAATGGAACGGAGTATCTGAACGGAGGAATCGAACCTTGTTAGACATGGTTCGATCAATGATGGGTCTTAGTGAACTTCCTATCACTTTCTGGGGACATGCTCTACAAACCACGGCACTAACACTGAACCGCGCTCCGTCAAAAGCTGTTAAAAAGACTCCATATGAATTATGGACTAAAAAACCTCCTAGGTTGTCTTTTCTCAAGATTTGGGGATGCGAAGCATATGTCAAGCGATTAATTTCGGACAAACTTCACCCCTAATCGGATAAGTGTTTCTTTGTGGGATACCCAAAAGAAACTAAAGGGTATTACTTCTACAATAAATTCGAGAACAAAGTATTTGTTGCTCGTGATGGTGTCTTTTTGGAGAAGGAATACCTTTCCAAAATGACAAGTGGGAGGAAAATCGAACTCAACGAAGTTCGAGAGGACGAGCAACAATGTCAACCTGATAAAACTGACAATCTAAGTGCTTTGGAAGCAGCTAGGAAGATTGGTCAGGATCAAACAAACAATGTAAATGCTCAACCTATTACCCATCGTAGGTCGCAACGGCAAAGATCTCAACCATACAGATACCTTGGTATTGTCTTAACCAATGATCATAGTTATGGATGGAGATGAGCTAGCGACATACAAGCAAGCTATGACGTGCCCTGACTCTGCTAAATGGCAAGAGGCCATGAAATCCGAGATGGACTCCATGTCTGAAAATGAAGTCTGGGACTTGGTGAATTTACCCGAGGGTTACACACCCATTGGTTACAAATGGATCTTCAAATTGAAGACAGAAAAGGATGGAAATGTATCGATATACAAGGCTAGACTGGTGGCAAAAGGTTATAGACAAATCCACGGGATTGACTATGATGAAACCTTTTCACCGGTCGCAATGCTAAAGTTTGTCCGGATTATTCTAGCAATTGCTTCATATTAGGATTATGAAATATGGCAGATGGATGTCAAAATCGCCTTCCTAATGGGATTTTGGAAGAAACCGTGTACATGACACAGCCAAAAGGTTTTGTTGATCCGAGCTACGCTGGAAAGGTTTGCAAGCTTAAGAAGTCCATTTATGGACCAAAGCAAGCTAGCAGGAGTTGGAATCTGCGATTTGATGAAGCCATCAACAAGTTTGGCTTTATCAATAATCCAGATGAATCTTGTGTATACAAGAAGGTCAGTGGGAGTGACATCGCATTCCTAGTCCTATATGTCGATGACATACTGCTCATTGAAAACAGCACAAAATTACTAGAAACCGTAAAGGGCTATTTGGGAAAGTGCTTTTCAATGAAGGACTTAGGAGAGGCACAGTACATATTGGGCATCAAGATCTACAGGGATAAATCTAAGAGGATGATTGGATTGAGCCAGAGTACTTACATTGATAAAGTACTGGCACGATTCAACATGGAGAATGCCAAGAGAGGGTATCTACTCATGTCCCATGGTGTAACTCTCAGCAAGAAACAGTGTCCACAGACACCTGTTGAGCGAGAGAGAATGGATCAGATTCCATATGCTTCGCTAATTGGGTCGATCATGTATGCCATGATATGTACCAGGCCAGATGTCTCGTATGCCTTGAGTGCTACGAGCCAATACCAATCAAACCCAGGAGAGGCACATTGGACTGCAGCCAAGAATATCCTGAAGTACCTGAAAAGGAACAAGGATAAATTCTTGGTTTATGGTGGCCACAAAGATCTGGTTGTTGAAGGTTACACCGACGCTAGCTTCCAGACCGACAGAGACGACTTCAAGTCACAGTCAGGGTACATATTTTTCCTAAATGAAGGAGCATTTAGCTGGAAGAGTGCCAAGCTGAGCACAACTGCAGACTCTACAACTAAAGCCGAATACTTGGCTGCTTCAGAAGCTGCTAAGGAGGCTGTTTGGATTCGGAAGTTTGTCAGTGAACTTGGTGTTGTACCCTCCATCAAGGGACCGATAGATCTCTAATGTGACAATAATGGAGCTATATCTTAGGCTAGGGAGCCAAGAGAACACTAGAAGGTCAAACATGTCCAAAGGTGATTTCACATGATAAGGGAATGGAAATCGGAGGGTGAAATCAAAATTTGTAAGATCGGCACGGATGATAATGTAGCCGATCCTTTGACTAAACCTTTGCCTCAAGTGAAACACAACAAGAATGTTGAGGCAATGATAATCAAGCACGTTGGAGATTGGCTTTGAAATTCCCTGTACATGTGTTTTAAATAAACTGGTTGACTTAATGTAAGACACTGTGTTGAACCATTCATTAATGGAGTAATTAATTTTTGTGCAAGATTATCATTCACTCCATTGCTATTTAATTGTGGTTTAGAATTAAATAATGAGTCTATTCGATTTATGGAAATATTCAAAACAGGGTATCAAGACCATGTCCTGGATATAGAAACACCTGTGAAGTGAACATTGAATATTTAAATCAAAAGTTATCCCTAATCGAGGTAATCTAATTGATGGACGATTGATAACCATCAGAGATTAGTGTGTAGTATGATTTACAGCACCGTTTCTTGTGTTGCAAGGACATGATGGTTATAAATCATTTGCACAGGTGTCAGTTTGGAACTGCACTAGATCGACCTATGAGAGTATTTTAAGCGATTCAAATTGTCATAAGTACATTTCTCATTATAGCTATCGGAACTCGTTTCCTCGACCATGAGTATTATGAAGTTTTCTTGTTCAAGAACTAGTCTCTTTGATGTTGCATAACGTCTGCCGTAAATGGGGATCATAACGGGGACACTCGGGAGATTAGGTCCTCTTAGTAAGAGACAACCGTATTAAGGATGACGATGAATCTTACCCTATAGTTCACGAAGAGACATTAAGCGACATAGGAAATGGGCTATACACTATATGCACACTTCTCCGGAAGGACAAGTGGGAGATTGAAAGGAATGGTGTCCTTCCAACAAGTATATTATTCTGATAGAGGGTTCAGAATTATTACAGGGCTAATTCTTCAGTAAGGTCAAGTGATCGGAATGCCTAGGTGGAGGCCGCTTCCGATCAGTAATATTAAGGTACAATTAATATTAAAGCTTAATCTTACTTGAACCCTTCGGGTCGAACCCAATCGAACAACCGATCTGAGACGACGAATTAATCCGAAGGATTTAATGAGTCGACGGAGTTTTACGAATATAGACGTCGGATATCGAGCCTAGGGCGTCGAATCCGAGCGTCGCAAAATCACAAGCAACAAGTACAAGCATAGCCGTAGCTAGGCTAGGCTAGCTCATCGCAAGCCTAGGCGCTCCATGGTGTGCTAGGCGTGCCATGCGTGCTAGGCACAATCGCAGCAGCATGGCTGCGCATATGCATGCCTTCGCATGGCACTGCATCGCAGCATGCGTGCCTGGGTGTTAGGCACCATCGCAGGCCATACACACCAAGCACAATCATTGTAGTGCTGGGCACTAGCGCATGTGCGTGTGCGTGCATGCCACGCACCATCGCAGGCCACACACCAAGCATATCACCCTTGTGCGTGTGTGTGTGCGTAGGCACCATCGCAACAACAGCCGCGCACAGCAGCACCATGCTGGGCCTTGTGTGCGTGTGCGTGTGCTTATGCCTAGGGGCCATCACAAGCCATCGCAGCATCACAGCACCAAGCTTCGCATGCATGTGCGTGTGGTTGGCGAGGCGATGCCCAGCATGCGTGGCTCGCTAGCAGCACGCTTGCTGGGAAGTGCGAAAGGGGCAGTGCGTGTGCGATGGCGAGAGAGGCAAGGGCCAGCTCCAGCAGCTAGCAGCGCCTAGCACTGGCACACACCAACAACATAAGCATCGCCCAGCTGGGACGCGAGGCTGCTGGCTGGGCTGGTCCTCACCTAACTCTCTCTCTCCCCTTGACACTTGTTGCATTGTGATTGATTTAATTATTTATTTAATTTGGAATTAAATAAATTGTTGAACTTACCAACTCTCCCACATTAATGGGAGATTGGAAATCAAGGGTGCATTTCCTTATAAATACTAAAGGCATGGGTATTGGGAAAGACACAACCTTGAGTGGAATTAAAAGGCAACTCTTGATTTGAGTAAACCTTGATTCGTAAAACTCATAGTTTTATTTGTCTGGGTCTCGACTAACCTTCGAGACTTAGGATGCTCGGGTCAGGTTCGAGGGTACGATCCCATTGGAGACCTCGTATTTTCGGGGTTCAAGTAAGAGCTCATAGTTGAGCGAAGCACGCGTAAAAGGTATAATCTTTTATGCTTTCTTATGTTTAATTATGTTTTGCTTGTTAATTGCATTTATTATGGGGGCGGGTCTTGGCAGGTTTCTTTCCGCGAAGTGAGGGTCACTACGAAGCCCAACAATAAGTTGAAGAGTGCTTTGATCTCTACTCCCATTGTCCAAGCTCCAAGATGGGAGTTATATTCGAACTCATGTGTGATGCAAGTGATTCGGCAGTTGGAGGTGTTTTTGGTCAAACTGTTGACAAGAAGCATCATGTCATCTTCTACATGTGAAAGACTTTGAGTGGTGCCCAACAAAACTATACCATTACTGAGAAAGAGTTTTTGGCTATTGTGCATGCCTTTGAAAAGTTCCGGAACTACTTGATTGGTTCCAAAACCATAGTCTTCACGGATCATACGACTCATAAGTATCTTATGGCCAAGAAGGAATTAAAGCCAAGACTTATTCGTTGGGTACTTGAGCTCTAAGCTATACCGTTGCGTATTTTTGTACCTTAATATTTAGATTAATACTAGTCGTAGTAGGTAGTAATTGCATTTTGGCGGGGATGTTTCAAGACGGCGTTTCTATGAAGACGAGCCAAGATGGTGCATCGAAGACCCTTGACGATTTGAAGATTTCTAGGGGTCATGCTAGTTTCCAATTGCATCTTATTTCATGTTTTCTATATATAATTATACTTATATATATGTGATTAATATGTTAGATGCATGTTTAGGATTTCAAATGTTGCGATGATTAATTAAGCACACTTAAATCAACAAACATAGAAACCCTAGGTCCCTATAATATTGAGCCAAATCTGCCATTCCAAGAGCGACACTTATCGAACTAATGCGCGTAGTGATAGGCTACGCCAAAGCGTGGCATCACCGCTTCCCTAGGAACGTAAGGTATACAAGTCGTCTTGGTTAAGCTCAACGATATCAATAAGGAGTCTTTAGATGTCGTGGAAATGAAGATAAAATGTCAAGGAAGCATTAGATGCGACATTTTATCGAACCAAGAGTAGCTTGAAGCTATTAGCAATTGGATTGCTTACCCCAATATATTAAGTGTTAAGACAAGCCAAAGCATGCTTAAACACTTTTTGATTTTTGGGATCTTGGAATAACTTTATTCTCGCCTAAAGGGAACTAATGTTAATGCATGGATAAAACGCTCATAAGATTGAAAATTTGCGTAAACGCTTTAAATTTCAAACTTATTAGTTTATGAATGGTTTTTCATTTCAAATTCTTTCAATTGTAGAAACATGTTTGCAAATAACTCAAACAACCAGTTTTAATTACGCTCTATTCTCGACAAGGGAAAGTTGGGTGGGCCAAATTTTCTTGATTGGAAAAGGAACTTGTGTATTGTTCTCATGTAAGAGCAAAAGGAATACGTCCTTGATTAGGAAATACCCGACACTCCCAACGACGAGGTCACCCAGGCTGCCCTTAATCGATGGCAAAGTGCCAATCGGGATGTCAAGTTCATCATGTTGGCCACTATGTCTCCGGACCTTCAAATGACTTTCTTTGAGACGGAGACGGCTTTTGAGATCATTTCTGAACTTCAGAATATGTTTCAAGAGCAGGCCTGAACTGAAAGGTTCAAAACCCACAGGCAGATCCTTGAGAGCAAGCTCAAGAAAGGAGAGCCAGTAAACCAACATGTTCTTAAAATGATTGGATTATTTGAGAACATGAAAAGGCTTGATGCTGGGTATTCGACCGAGATGGCAATTGACATCATTCTCCACTCGCTGCACAAAGGCTATGATCAATTCAAGATGAACTATAATATGCACAGCATGGAGAAAACTCTCACCGAGCTTCATGGTATGTTGAAGCAGGCCGAGCAAACCCTCAAGGATGAGGGAAAGCATGACATGCTCATGGTGAGAAAGGGAAAGCTATTTAAGTGCTCGGGCAAGAAGAGAAGCTTTAAAGGGAAAAGAAGAAGAATTTACTGCCTAAGTCAAGTGCTGCTAAGAATGGAAAGGACAAGAAGGTAGCTTCTTCTAAATCCGATTCCGAATGTTTCTATTGCAAGAAGAAGGGACATTGGAAGCGAGATTGCCTCAAATTCAAGTAAGATAAGAAGAACGGCACAATTGCTTCTTCATCAAGTATTTTTGTTATAGACTTAAACTTCGCTAGCAAAACATCATGGGTATTAGATACCAGATGTGGCTCGCACCTTTGTTCCAATGCTCAGGGACTAAGGATAAATAGGAGGCTAGAGAAGGGAGAGGTCGAGCTTTGGGTCAGCAATGGAGCAAGGATGTCTGTCGTATCTGTTGGAACTCTCAGTTTGTCTTTCCCCTCTAGGATTATTTAGAACTTGACAATTTCTAACATGTTCCTTGAGTTAACAAAAACATTATTTCAATTTCGGCGTTGGACGCCAAAGGTTTTGAATTTTGAATTAAGAACAATATTTGTTCATTTTATTTCGATAATGTTTTATATGGTAAAGCATATTCAGAAAATGGTCTTTATGTGCTTTCTCTAGACAAACAAGTTTATAACATTGATGATACCGCCAAAAGGGCTAAGACCATCGAGTCGAATCAAACCTACTTGTGGCATTGTTGTCTTGGCCTCATTAACATCAAACGCATCAAGAAACTTCTTCGAGAAGGTTTTCTTGACTCATTCAACTTGAAGTCATTTGAAAATTGCGAAGGATGTCTATTAGGCAAGATGATAAAGAAGCCATTCTCCAAATTAGGAGAAAGGGCAAGTGACTTATTGGGTCTAATACATACGGATGTATGTGGACCAATGATTACACCTGCAAAGCATGGTTATCGATATTTCATTACCTTCACCGATGACTACAGTAGATATGGTTATGTCTACCTTATGTCGAACAAATTTGAACCTCTTGATAAATTCAAAGAATTTCAGAGTGAGGTTGAAAATTAGCTTGGCAAGAAAATCAAAGCACTTCGATCGGATTGAGGTGGCGAGTATTAGAGCCAAGAATTCGACGATCACTTGAAAGAAAATGGTTTTCTTTCAGAGTTAACACCTCTTGGAACTCCACAATGGAACGGAGTGTCCGAACAGAGGAATTGAACCTTGTTAGACATGGTTCTATCAATGATGGGTCTTAGTGAACTTCCTATCTCTTTCTAAGGACACGCACTTCCAACTACGTCACTAACTTTGAACCGTGCTCCGTCAAAAGCAGTCGAAAAGACTCCATATGAATTATGGACGAAGAAACCTCCACGGTTGTCTTTTCTTAAGATTTGGGGTTGTGAAGCATATGTCAAGAGATTAATTTCTGATAAACTTCACCTAAAATCAGATAAGTGTTTCTTTATGGGCTAAGGGGTATTACTTCTACAACAAATCCGAGAACATGTATGCCATGATATGTACTTGGCCGGATGTATCGTATGCCTTGAGTGCTACAAGCCGATACCAATCAGACCTAGGAGAGGCGCATTGGACTGCGGCCAAGAATATCCTAAAGTACTTGAAAAGGAAAAAGGATAAATTCCTGGTCTATGGTGGCTGTAATGATTTGGTTGTTGAAGGTTATACTGACGCTGGCTTCCAAACTGACAAAGACAACTCCAAGTCACAGTTAAGGTACATATTTTTCTTAAATGGAGGAGCGTTTAGTTAGAAGACTGCTAAGTAGAGTGCTAAGAATACTTGGCAGCTAAGGAGGCGGTTTGGATTCGTAAGTTCATTGGTGAACTTGGTATTGTACCCGCCATTAAGGGTCCAATAGACCTCTATTGTGATAACAATGGAGCTATTGCTTAGGCCAGGGAGCCAAGGGAACATTAGAAGGTCAAACATGTCAAGCAGCGATTTCACATGATAAGTGAATGGAAATCCGAGGGTGAAATCAGAATTTGTAAGATTGGAACGGACGACAATGTAGCCGATCCTCTGACTAAACCTTTGTCTCAAGTGATGCACAACAAGCACGTTAAGGCAATGGGAATCAAGCATATTGGAGATTGACTTTAATTTCCTTGTATAGGTGTTTTAATTAAACTCGATGTCTTAATGTAAAACACTATGTTGAACCATTCAATTTTGGAGCAATTAAATTTTATGCAAATTTATGATTACTCCATATCTATTTAATTTTGGTTTAGAATTAAATAATGAGTCCATTTGATTTTTGAGAATATTCAAAACAGGGTATCAAGACCATGTCTTAGATAAAGAAACACCTGTTAAGTGAACATTGAATATTTTAATCGAAAATTATCCCTAATCGAGGTTATTTTAACTATGGAAGATTAATGACCACTTGATATTAGTGTGTAGTATGATTTATAGCACCGTTTCTTGTGCTACATGGACATGATAGTCATAAATCATTTGCACAGGTACTAGTTTGGAACTATACCAGATAGACCTATGAGAATACTTTATGAGATATCAAATCGTCATAACTATCAGAACCTTTGTCCTCGACTATGAGCATTGCAAGTTCTCTGGTTTGAGTACTAGTCGTTTTGATGTTATCAACCGTCTACCATAAATGGGGATTATAACGAAAACACTCAGGCGACTAGGTCCTCTTAGTAAGGGAAGCTTACAGTACAAGACTAGGAATGTCCCCCTATTAATAATAGGGAATATGTCTTTGTTGTTTACAAGGCCTCTCGAAGAGCGAGACTATGAAAATGCAAGGTCGTGCTTAGATGGATTTTAGAAATCATCTGTTTATTAACAATCGGACTCGGGAATCGAGAAACACTTCTAAACGTAATAAGATGACGAAGAATCTTACCTCATAATTAATGTAGAGACATTAAGCAACATAGGAAAAGCGCTATACACTAATTGCACACTTGTCTGGAAGGACAAGTGGGAGATTGAAAGGAATGGTGTCCTTCCAACAAGTGTATTATTCTGATAGAGGGTTTAGAATTATTAGAAAGCTAATTCTTCAGTGAGGTCAAGTGATCGGAATGCCTAGGTGGAGGCCGCTTCTGATCAGTAATATTAATGTACAATTAATATTACAGCTTAATCTTGACTGAACCCTTCGGGTCGAACCCAATCGAACAACCGATCCGAGACTACGAATCAATCCGAAGGATTAGATGAGTCATGGGAGTATTACAAACAAAGACGTCGGATATCAAGCTTAGAGCGTCGAGACCGAGCGTCGCAAGTCGAGTCGAATTTAGAATTTGACGAGACGTGAAATCAAACAAGCAACAAGTTCGAGTCTAGCCGTAGGCTCGCATAGGCCTAGCCATGTGAGTGCTAGGCTAGGAAAGGTCCCGAGCAATGCGTTCCTAGGATCCTTAAGCACACGTATATCGCATAGCGCAAGCATCGTAAGATGCGTGCCATGCATGTGTGGTGTGGCTGTACGTGCATGGCTAGGTGTGCTAGCATAGAAGCCCTAGCCATCGCATCTCACTAGGCCAAGCACCCATAAGCGTCGCAAGGCTAGGCCTTACTATCGCAAGCATCGCAGGCATGGTGCCTTGCGTGCTTGCTAGCATGCTAGGCGCCCAGCCCATCGCAACCTAGCTCATCGCATAGCAGCGTGCTAGGCATGCTAGGCTATGCGTGGTGTTAGATAGTGGCACACACCAAGGAGCCAACCACTCACTAGCACGCAACATCGCAAGGTTGGGCCTTGCTAGCAATGCGTGCTGTGCATGCGAGTGCATGCGAGTGCTGGCTAGCTTACTAGCACATCCAAGGCGTTAGACGCCAGCAGGGCTACCTTGGCAGCCAAAGCTGGCTAGCAGCCAGCTGTCCTAGGCAAGCTCACGGTCAAGTGGTGGGAACCGAATTTGAGGGTTTCCTTGGGGAGCAAGGTTGGTTGGTCCCCTCCCTAGGTGGTCCTCATCTTCTCCCTTTCCTCCCATTTCCACTTGTAACTTGTTGATTGATTTAGCATTTCAGTTTTTGTTTTTTATTAAAATAAAATAGGGAAAATGCAAATATCCCACATTGATTGAGAATGGGAAATCAAGGTTCATTTCCCTATTAATACCTAAGTTTTGGGATTTGGGAAGAACACTTGAGTGGAACTAAAAAGGCATCTCCTTAGAAATGTGAGAAAACCTTAACTTCGTAATACTCTAGTTTTTATTGGTCAAGTCTCGACAAACCTTCGGGACTAAGACCGTTCAGGTCGGGTTCGTGGGTACGAGCCGTTGGAGACCGTCGCACTTGCGAGGTTTAGCTTCTCAAGTAAGAGCTCAGGTTTGAGCGAAGCACGTGTCAAAGGTAAGAGTCTTACGTGCCAGTCTATTTATTGAAATCATTTATCCATGTGATTGACCGAGCATCTCTGTGCCCTTATAGTCCATGAAAGTTCGCTATCCAATCAATCTTACATGCCAGTCCATTTATTGAAATCATTTATGTCCAATTTAATGATTTAGAACTAGGAACTTAAATAATATCTGAACTTAGTTCACCTGTGGGGTTCCATTTACCAAATCACGTATTTGATGATCCCATCAATTCATAATTATTTTGGACATTTTATTTAACATCAAAAACCATAACTAAATAAGAGAAATGAAAAGTTTCTGAATAATTATAATTCTACAAGTTAATGTATTATTTATGTGATATGTTTTCTCAAAACATATACAACTTAAATTACATAACTTGCTTCAATCCAAGAGCTTTAGTATGACTCTCATGCTTTGGCTATGGAAGGGGTTTAGTAAATAGATAAGTGATATTCTCACTCAAAAGAAACTTTGCAAATCTTAACATCTCGCTAGCCAATGATCTCCTAAATGAGGTGATACTTTATCTTAACATGTTTGGATTTGTAACGTGACCCTAGCTCCTTTGATTGGGCAAAGGCGCCATATTTGTCACAAGATAGCTTGATCCAAACTTCCTCCTTAACTGCTTCTATCGCAGCTAAATACTTCATATTGTGAGATTGAGTTTTCGACAGTGCTCTACTTTGAACTTTTCAAGGTCACTGTTCCTCCATTCAGACAGAAAATGTATCCAGATCGAAATCTAAAGTCATCTTTGTCTGTTTGGAAACTTGCATCCCTATAACCTTTGACAACCAGTTCACCTTTACCACCTTAAACTAGAAACATTCCTTTAGTTCATCTCAAGTACTCAAGGATTTGTTCTTAGTAGCTTTCTAATGCACTTCTTCTGAATTTGCTTGAAAACTGCTACACATACTCAAGGCATATGCAACATCCAGCTTTGTACATATCATGGCATACATAATGGACCATATTATAGAGGAATAAGGTACACTAGACATACACTTCCACTCATTCTGGCTTTTGACGGCACTGAGTTTTACTGAGCATAATACAATGAAACATGGGAAGAAATCCTCTCTTAGAGTCTTCCATTTCAAACCTGTCAAGAATCTTATCAACATAAGTCTCTTTATTTATCCTAATCATCCTTTGAGAGCTTTCTCGATGAATTTTAATTCGCAATATGTATTTGCCATCTCCTAAGTCTTTCATATAGAAACAACTTTTCAACCATTACTTGACTGACAGAAGAATTGGTATGTCCTTTCCTATGAGTAGTATGTCAACTACATATAAGACTATGAAAATAAGATAGCTCCCACTAAACTTCTTGTATACATAAGATTCATTTTTTTCTTTAAGGAAATCAAACTGTTTGGTTGCCTCGTCAAACGAATGTTCCAACTCTGTGATGCTTGCTTCAATCCATAATTGGATTTATGAAGTTTGCAAAACTTTCAAGGATTTTCTGGATCTTAAAAACTCTCAAGTTATGAAATGTACACATCCTCCATTAACATATTCAAGAAGTCGATTTTTAGCAATCAGTAAAAGAATCCGAATAGACTTAAGCAACCAATGGGCTCGACCCTATTTGCAAGTCCATTAGGACTACCACATCATTTTTCTGACATGGAGTCCATTCTGGATTTTATGGCCTTAATCCATTTCCTAAGTTGGTGCGCATCAAAGCTTGCTTGTAGGTTGTGGGTTCCATGTTTTTCATTTGGAAATTTTCGAATCCTCAGTTTATCAGAATTTTAATAAATTGTTTGTTTTTTATTCTAAACTACCTACTTACTAGTATGAGCAACATTAGAAATATACCCTTCAACTCTTTGATGTTTTTCATTTTAGTGGGATGATAGGAGTCTCGCTAGTCGAATTAGCTTGCTACAACACATGATTCGTCAAATTAGCTGACTCATGCGCCCTCGCCTCTAATTTTATGTTATCCACATCCATTTGTTGCTCATCTCGAATCTCTTCGAGAGCCAATTTACTCCCAGTAGACTTTGTAGAAAGCGATTCCTTTCTAAAAAGACACCATCGCGAGAAACAAACACTTTATTATATGCCCAATTGTGGATGTAATACCCTTTTATTTCTATGGGATAACCCATGAAGAAACATTTATCCGATTTTAGGGTCTACATCTTCACCTTTGTAAAAGTTTTACATTGGTGTCACAAACCAAAATCTTGAGAAAAGACAAATTTGGAACATTTCCAGTCCATAACTCATATGGCGTCTTCTCAACTGCTTTGGACGGATTTCTGTTTAGTATATTCGCAGCTATTTTCTAATGCATGTCCTCAGAACGATATGTGAAGATCATTAAAGCTCATCATGGATCAAACCAAGTTAAGAAAAGTTCGATTCCTTCTTTCTAATGCATTTGATTGTGGTGTTCCTTTGATTGTGAAACAATTCGACAATCCTTTAGATGATCATATAACTTTTGAGTCAAATATTACCACAACGATCAGATCGTAGTGCTTTAATTGTTTTCTCAAGCTGATTTAATACTTGGAAATTCCTTGAATTTTTAAATGATTCCAACTATTACTTCATTAAGTATATATAACCATATTTACTTAAATCATTAGTAAAAATAATAGAGTAGTTAAATCCCTTTTCTTGCTTTTAAACTCTTTGGTCCACATACATCCATATGTATGTTCCAAAAAGGTCATTAGCTTTTTCACCCTTTCAACTAAAAGGTGACTTGGTCATCTTACCTGTTTAGGGTAAAAATACCATATCCACGTGGCCCAATCATGTGCTGACACGTGTCATCATTAGAGGGGTTCTGAGAGAACCAATCCTCTAGCGACACGTGGCACTCTAGCCAATGATGTACGGTTTCGTAGTGACCTGACACTACGCGGAAGGAAACCCACCAAGACCCGCCCCTTAATTAAAACAATTAACAAGCATATTAAACTTAATCAAACAAGATTAAGAACAAGAATTATACCTTTGACGCGTGCTTCGCTCTCAAAGAGCTCTTACTTCAATATCCCGAAAACACGAGATCTCCGACGGATCGTACCCTTGACCTGACCCAAGCGTCCTAAGTCTTGAAGGTTAGTCAAGACCCGGACAAAATAATTATTAGTTTTACGAATCAAAGGTTTACTCTAACTTAGAGTTACCTTTTTAATTCCACTCAAGGTTGTTCATTTCCCAATACCCAAGCATGGTATTTATAGGGAAATGAACCCTTGGTTTTTCATCCTCCACCAATGTGGGAGTGTTGAAAATCAATCATTTATTTAATTTCCAAATTAAATAAATAATCAAGTTAATCATATTGTGACAAGTGGCATGTTCTCATGCAAAGGAGTGGTGGCCAAGGTTAGGTGGGGGACCATATGCCTTGCTCCTCAAGGGCTTGATTTGGTCCCCACAACCTGGCACAAAACCGGGTTAAGGGAGGGCTAGCTGGCTGCCAGCTAGCGTGCCAGCTAGGGCTGCCAGCTAGCAGTGCCTTGCTGCCCAACACCCAGCCAGCCAGCCAGTGCGTGCTGCTGGTGGACTGGTGCTGGTGCTTGTGTGCTGGCGCTGGGCGCTGCTAGCACATAGTGCTTGCACTGGCCCCCCAGCAGCCCACACACACTCTCCTTGCGCGCCATTGCTAGCACAACCAGCATGCGTGCTGCTAGCAAGCCACGCATGATGGCCCTTCCCTCGCATCATCCTACGCACCACGCACGTAGCACCCTACGCACCATGCACCACGCAACGCTCGCACACGCATCAACCAGTGCCTAGCACTGCTATGCTTGGTGCGAGGCACGCACACACATAGTTGCGCTGTGCTTGGTGCGTGGCCTGTGATGGTGCCCACACACGCAAGCCCAGCGTTGCTTGCTAGCTCGCTGTGCTTGGTGCTGCCATGCGAAGGCACGCACACAAGCACACAGCTGCGTGCAGTTGGGCGATGGTGCACAAGCACACGCACACACGCATGTGCCTAACACTTCGATGGTGTTGTGCGTGGTGCTATGGTGTTGCGATAGCCTGCCATGCGCACCTAGGCACCCAGGCTAGCATGCTGCTAGCTGCGATGGGATGCCTGGGGCTTGTGGTGCTTTGCGATAGGATGCCATGTGCACGCCTAGGCTGCGATGGTGCGCCTTGAGCTTGCGATGGTGCGCCTAGCACACCTAGTGTGCTTAAGCTTGCGCCTAGCCATGCTAGGTGCATGCTAGCTCGAAGTAACCTAGCATCCACATGGTTAGACCATTGTGGTGCTACGGCTACACTCGTACTTGTCGCTTATGATTTTGCGACGCTCGGTCTCGACGCCCTAGGCTCGATTTCCGACATTTGTATTCGTAAAACTCTGCTGACTCATTAAATCCTTTCGGATTAATTCTTCTTCTCGGACCGGTGGTTCGATTGGGTTTGACCCGAAGGGTTCAGTTAAGATTAAGTTGTAACATCAATTGTACATTGATATTACTGATCGGAAGCGGCCTCTACTTAGGCATTACGATCACTTGACCTTACTGAAGAATTAGCTCCGTAATAATTCTGAACCCTCTATCGGAAGAATACACTTGTTGGAAGGACACCATTCCTTTCAAATGAAAGGGGAACTGCTCCCCTCTCACTATAAATAGAGGAAAATCCTCATTTATTATTCATTTATAAATATACACACAAAGCCCGAACAATATTAATTGCAGAATTCTCTCAGAATTCGAGAGAAAAGCTTTTACATTCCGCACTTTAATCCGGAAACGTTCTAACTTGATCGTCGAAGGCGAAACTCCACCCAACCGGAGTTTTCCGTAGTTTTGTAGGTACAGTGTAACACCCCTAAATCTCCTTCTACGGAATATGTAGAAAATACGTATAAATATCGTAGAGATAGACTTAGGCGTATTACCGCCGCGTAATAACACAAGGCTAATATTTCAAAATACTTTTGCAGCGGAAATTATTTATTTATTATTAATAGTACTTCAAATAAAACTATTCATAAATCATGACACAAAAACAACTCAAACTTTTCCTAAGCTAGGAGAAATTCCCGTGGACTCCCATATGCATCAATCAACTTCCACCTGAAAAGTTCACCTGATTACCATTATGGTAAACAAGGCAAAGCCAAAACCAAAGCACGTATTAGCAAATTGTGCTAAGTAGATTATGTGTGAGATAAGTAAAACATTAATTAAAACACGCACATTTAATTCCAATAATTCCAACGCATTCTTTCCAATATCATACTCATGCAAGAACTCTTACAATTCAATTCTTTCAAGACAAATTTAAAACTCAATCAATTACATTTCAAAATCAATTCCTCACTAAGTGTGCACACCCCCCAAGCTAGTCTCCTACTATTTCAAGGCTATTCTTGGGGAAAGACTAGGTCATGCAAAGTCCATAGTCTTCTCTAATCCATTCCCTAAGTGGGATTCATAACCATATCGATTGATTTGTCTAAAAGCACCTTTTAAAATCCATTATTCTTGAATATCAAGAAACCTGTAAATCATTCTTAATCCAATCCTTTTAATAATTTTATCCACAATTCAAAGTCACTTTTGATTATCAAAAACCATGAATTTAGATTATTATAAAACATGCTTTCATAAGAAATATAATAAAACATAATGTCATAATAAATCGTGATTTCATAATAAATCATACTTTCATAAGAAACATAATATTTCATATTTTTATACGAAACATAATAATTCATAATTTTACGAACCACTTTCGAAGGTATCAAACCACATAACGTACCTTGATCGTAACACGAGCGATTCACACAATTACTTCAGTTCACTTAATCACGAACACCCTACACATTATTATAACCTTAATTAATATGAGGCTATCAAATAAGCACAACAACTTAACCAAGCTATCCTATATGTGCATGAATTAATTATGATTTTTTATTATACTTTAATAAAATAAATTTTTCTGTTTTTATAAAATAATTTATTCAAGAAATAATATTTATGAAATTCAATTATAAATTGTAAAACAAGTTTAGGAGAAGGAGAAATTGAAGGACGAAGATGGAAACCAAGGCAAGGGAGGAAGCAAGGTGGTCGGCCGTGAGAGGTGGTGGCTGCCGGCAGTGGTGGCTGGTGGTCGCTGGTGATGGTGGTGGCCGAAAGTTTGAGGGAGGAGAAGAGAAGGAAAACTGTGAGAGAGAAAGAGAGAGAGAAGAAGATTTCTTGAGGTTTTTGGTGTGAGTCTTGGGGTGTTTGGAAGGGGTATTTATAGGTGTTTAGGTGATGAGTTTATAGCAATTTAGAGTTGTATGTTTTATGGTAATTTCAAAGGATGGAAATTAGGGTTTTAAGGGTTTAAGAAATAATTAAATGTATGGAAGAATATTTAGATTTTATTTGGTCATGAAATTTTTGTTTAGTAAGTTTTGAGCTTGGAGTGCAAATATAGAATAAAATCAAATAATTTTTATATTTAAGAGTAGAAATAAGGAATTTTAAGGGATTTTTATTTTTAATAAAATAAGTAAAAAATTATTTAGAAAAGCTATGAGTGGCCAAAAATATTTGCTTAATATTTTCGGATCTTCTATGTTAATTTCATAGATTAGGTAAAATATTTTATAAATATATATTTCATGAAAATAATTAATTTAGGAAGATATTAAATTAGGTTTTTATTATATAGAATCCGAAAATACTATTAATTAGTTTAGGAAATTAATTTATTTCATGAAAATAATTAGTTTAATAAGATATTAAATAAAAATCAGATTTTTATTATGAAAAATCCGAAAATAAAATTTAATTAGTTTAGAAAATTAATTTATTTCATGAGAATAATTTACTTAGAAGGATATTAAATAAAATCAGACTTTTATTTTGTAAAAATCTAAAAATAACATTTAATTAGTGTATTTTATGAAAATAAATAAAATCAGATTTTCATTATGAAAAATCCGAAAATATAAATAGTTTAGGAAATTAATTTTATTAATTAATTTATAAATATATATTTCATAAAAATAATTAATTTGGAAAGGTATTAAAACAATTTAGGTTTTTATTATATGAAATCCGAAAATACAATTTAATTAGTTTAAGGAAATTAATTTAATTAATTTATTTTAACTGAATTAATATAATTTCGGTTTATCTATTGAATTTCTGAGAAATCAAAAATACTATTTATAACATAGGTATAAAATAGTTTCATTTATTGGATTATCCATTTTAATTAGTTTTGTAAAATAATAAGACAAATGATTTAGGCGCCGTCAAAATATGTGGCTCCAGACGGATCATTTACAACAAGACGTTTAGAAAAGTAAAATACTGTTTAGAAAAATATTTAATTTAGAAAAATACGTCAAAATATGATACTAAAATTCTCTTTAATTTAGAAAATACCTATGAAAAATACGGGGCATTACATACAGACGATCGACGCACATTCTTGGAATTGTAACTCTCCCGAGTCACTCCAAAAATCCCGAAACATTTGGCGCCGTCTGTGGGGAGAGTACTTCTGAGATGGCATCAGAGTCTGTACCGCCTACTGAAGGCAAACGGCCTATGGCCGAAGCTGAGGTCCACACGGACCAAGATAGTGGTGACGACTTTGAGGTTGACACCTACGTGGCTCCAGACGGATAATTTAGAACAAGACGTGTTTCAGGGTTTTCTGATGTCCTGCGGGAGAGTTACAATTCCGAGACTGGAACCGGACGCCTGTACCTGCAAAACAACGGAGACTCCTGGTGGTGGGAGCTCTGCCTCCAACGGTCAAGTTAGTACTTGATTAAGGAGTAATTAATGCGGAAATTAGAGTGAGTGGGTCTCTCTAGGTGAGAGTGTTTAATGTGAGTTTTTAGCGTAATCATCATGTAACTCTGGGTGTAATCAATGTGTTTTTTTCGTAATCCCCCCTTAATGAGGATTAAGGGAGGTATTTATAACCTTGGGAAACGTGCCAATCCTAGGTTTAGGTTAACCCAGGGCTGATTGGGCTTCCCTCGGAAGTTAGGCCTGGGTGGCCGGTTTCTCCATTAGGCATGGAGTATGCCACGTGTCATGACATAACAGGTCCAAGGTGGACGAATAAGCGTGTGCCACGTGGCATGCCCTGACAGTTCCATCTGGGGGACACTTGGCAGGACCTGATTGGCCCACGTGGCGCATTCCGATTGGTGGGAGCAAAATCCCCTAATCATTTGCCCCTCACAGGTGGCACATGACTGTTCACGTGTTACCTGTGACAGGTGCCGCATTGTAACAGGCGACGGCCTGCTACAGGTGTCAGTCGGCGAAAGGCCGAGAGATTTTCCCGCCCAAATTTTGAATTCTGAAAGTGACCCTTCGCCTATATAAGGAAGAGTTGTCTTGAGTCATTTTCACACTTGAGAAATTTGTGAGAGAACATTCGGACCCCTGAACTTGCTATGACATTTTAGACCTTTTCTGCCTACCGCCTGTTCTGACAAGCCGACTGCACAGGATTTTCAGCACTTCATCAATCGCCACTCGTTCAGGTAACTGTCGGTTCTCTTACTCTTAATTTTCTTTTTATTATTTTTTTTGAAATGGCACCACGGAAGCACACGACACGACCTAGGTTAGTGATCAGCCGGTCACCGGGGACGGCTGAATCTAGGACTAGGAGTGCCGCCTGCCCTTTTCCGGACCCATCTTTGCCCTTTATACAAAGTCCGACTGTATCTGTGTCTATGCAGAGCAGGATGGCCAGAACAAAAAAGTCTTCTAGGATCTCAAATTCAGACGGCTCCTCCCACAGGGTGCCGATTAGTGAAACATCTGACCAGGCGCCAGATGTGGAAGTGAAACAAAGCGGCCTGAAAGCCGGCAATTCAGAGGGAGGAGTCAAGGAGAGAAGGCGGGCCCCTCCGGGAGAGGGGAGGAGTCGTCCTCTTCGGACTCGTCAGAGGACGATTCCGAGTCAAGCTCTTCTGGCCATGCTTCTCTGGACACAGAAGAGAAAAACAGTCGCCTGCAAGAGGCGAGGCTTTCTCATGCAGTTGAGAAGGGGGACAATTGGGCGGAGCCATCCGCCTCTTACCGAGAGCAAAATACCCCCTACTACTGCATGGTACCTCGGGGCCGGATCACAGTCATGCAAGAGAAAGTGGAGAGCTTTATCGCAAACCACACAATGGGCCCCGACTTTTTAGTGTTTGTGTCGGATCTAGAAGACACAGTCGTCTGGCCGGCTGGTACCAGTTATGATAGCGCCTGCTTTGGCTGCTACGAGGCGGCCATCAAGGCAGGGCTGCGCTTCCCATTACATCCGGCTGTTCAGCGGATCTTGGATGGGTATGAGTTGGGGTTATGGCAGTTAGCCCCAAACTCCTGGGTCAACGTACTCGGCTATGTGGCCGGGTGCGAACTGCACGGGGTGGAGCCGAGCTTCGAGGCTTTCGCCCATATGAACTATCTCAGCCGGACCCCTAAGGCAGGCGGTACCGGCTGGTATCAATTGACAAGCCACAGGGGTTACCTCATGGCGAGAGGTAAAACAAACAAGTGGAAGGACTGGCGGAGCACCTTCCTCATCATTGAGAGTTCAGACACTGAGCTGAACAAGCGCTTCAATAGGTGGAACAGGAATCCGCCCCTTCTTGCAGGCGGCCGTAGCATGCCGCCTGTTCCCCCCAAGGCTAAGAAAGAGATCCTTGATAAAGGACTCTTTAAAGTAGAGTCGAGGGTCGACTCTACTTCAGGGGTACGAGAGCAAGTACCCTTGCACTGCGTCCCGAGCTTCAAATGGCTCTACGACGAGTACTTTTTGGCCGCCTGTGGCCTCAGCAATCGGTGCTCAAGAGGTAGTTGGCCTGTCGAATACTCTATTGTTCCATACATTTCTTGTTACGACTTTTATTAACTATGATGTTTGTTTTTGCAGCTGACGCCATGAGCAAAATTACCGCCTCCAAGACTGCGGCGGCCATGTTGCGGGCCTCCATTATGCAACAAGCTTCAACCGACTCCCCCAAGAAGGGGGCACCCTTGGTGAGCTCCGAAACTTTCACCCTCTTTTTGGAGTTGTGTTTATGCATATACTGACTTTTTTCTTCTTTTTTAGACGGGTGCTCCAAGAGCTTCATCTTCCCAACAGCCGGACCCCAAGGCCCGGAGGACGACTGTTGCGAGCTCTCCTGGTTCTGCCACGAAACAGGTGGCGGCTGAGAAACAGCCGGCCACTTCTTCTAAAATTCCAACTAGGCCGCCTAGAAGTATGAAGTTGTCCTTGTAAATGTTAGAATTGCTCCCTTTTTTACTAGGTCTAATCCGTTTGTTTATGCTTGATGCAGCCGGCCCTCAGGAGCCTGACTTGGTAGAGGTGGCCAAGTCTATGATCAGGGCCGTTCCTCCAGCTGAAAGGGAGGCAGTCAGGGGTGTCGGCACCCTTGACCTAGACGGGATTGCAGGGGTCCTTGCTGAGGTATACTTAGCATATTTTTGAGTATTTGAATTCCAGGACGCCTGTTTTCTTTTTGTTTGGAAACTGACGCCTGTTCCTTTGTACTTAGGCCCTGCTCCGAGTGAACGGCCTTCGCAAGCCGCTTGACCGGAAGAACAAAGAGGTAAAGGCTGCAAATGCTATGGCCGCCTCTGACTGTAATAAGGCAATGTTTCAAATTGCCCAAAATGAAGTTCTGACCATTGATATTCTTTATTATCAGGCGTAGGCTACCGCCGCTGTTAGGGCACAGTTAGAGGCGGCCCAGAAGAGGAATGGCGAGCTGGAGGCGACCATCACCAATCTCAAGGCCGAGCTGAAACCTCTTCGCCTAAAGATGTACTCATACGAAGCCTTGGAGAAATCCTTGGCCAACGTAAAGGAACGCCTGGTGACCCAGGAGAGGAGTCTTACTCAGGAGCTCTCGGAAAAGGCTGAGCAAGAGAAGAAAGAGCTGGTCCGGGAGATGATGGAAGACTCCGCTCAAATCAAGCGCATGACTTAGGGCCGCCTCTTCCCCAATGCCGACTTTGCCTCATGGGAAAAAACGTACCGCCAGTGTTCTGATACATATAATCAAGAGATCCTGGCGGCTGCTGAGGAAGAGGCGTTGGAGGAAGCGTTGGAGGAGGAGGAGCCGGTAGTGGCGCTTGTGCTGCTTGGGGGTAATGCATCAAAAAAGGATGCAGCTGAAGCCGCGTCCAGCAAGAAGAGTGCTGACCAGGCGACATCTGCTAATATTGAAGATCTGCCCCCTTCTTAAGCTTTATGTATTCTTTCCATGGCCTGCGTGCCGTTTGTTTTGTATTTACCCGGCTAGGGGGCCGGGGCTTTGAATATTTTGCCGGTCTTTAATGACCGGCTTCTTTTTAATGAATTTTTGTTTTGCTTCAAATTTGTCTAAGTATTGAATATTCTAATATCCAATTGTTCACTAGACCGAATGTTTTACATGGCCGATAGTTGCAGACGGGTACAGATGAGTCACGCCGCCTATGCCCCTGGACAACTGTTTGTCTATTTCCAGGATAGACGATCAGTCGGCCATTTAAAGACTGGATCCTTTTTAGGCAGGCAGTCCTGTCATTTGTAAATTTAACCAAGTAGGAAAGTGGTCTGACCAAGTGAACATGATTGTTACTTAGTTGCCAAGGAACTTAGTAGAGGTATCAAGCGGTGGGTACCGGTTGTTCCCCTTTATTCGCCAATGTTTGTTGGCTTTTAACTCATAAGTTGTTAACCTAGCAGGAGTAGTGGTTGAGTGCCACTGTTTGCCAAAAAACAGGCGGTCTACTCAAACCTTTTAAGTTCCATACCAAGTTTGAGGGAGTGACTATGAGTTAACGTTGGTGTTACTCAGTCGCCGACACTCTTGCTTGAGTAGTAGAGGTACCAGGCGGCGGAGGCCGGCTAGACCCCTTGATTCGCCATTGTTTGTTGGCTATTAACTCAAGAGGTTACCTAGTAGGAATAGGGGTTTGAGTGCCGATGTTTGCCAAAAAACAGGCGGTCTACTCAAACCTTTTAAGTTCCATACCAAGTTTGAGGGAGTGACTATGAGTTAACGTTGGTGTTACTTAGTCGCCGTCACTCTTGCTTGAGTAGTAGAGGTACCAGGCGGCGGAGGCCGGCTAGACCCCTTGATTCACCAATGTTTGTTGGCTATTAACTCAAGAGGTACCCCCTGCATTTATCCCAAGTAATACAGGCGGTCATCTGACTCAGATGTCAACTGCTACCACTGGTTTGGTTAGTGATAGAGTTATCCTTGTCTCAAAAACGGCTACGCGGTTGCCCTTGGGGACAGTCGTATAGGTGCCGTGTAATTAGTTTATAGAGAAATGTTCCACCCAAAAGGGAGCTGCTCTCTGCGACGAATTTCATCCGGAGGGATGCCGCCGGACGCCTGCTATGATGTTGGGACAGGTCGTATTAGTTTTGAAGATTTGATCAGTTGGCTTGGCGCCTGGTCTGATCATTCGGCCTGTGGCCTTGGTAAGTTCTTGGTGAACGTAGGTGCTAAGTAAAAGGAGGGTAGCCGCCTGTTAGGCACAGGGTCGGCCAGGCCCTAATTTTTTTAGTTAAGTATAAGGGGGGTGGCTGTGTGTTTGGAACCAGTTGGCCCTCTTCTATGGAGAGTAGCCGACTATATGTCCAGACGGCATGCCCCTATGGTGAGTAAAAAACTCAATGGAGAGTAGCCGACTGTAAAGGTACAGACGGCATGCCCCTCTGAAGATAGAGAAATACTCAATGGAGAGTAGCCGACTGTAAAGGTACAGACGGCATGCCCCTCTGAAGATAGAGTAAAAAACTCAATGGAGAGTAGCCGACTGTAAAGGTACAGACGACATGCCCCTCTTAAGATAGAGTAAAATACTCAATGGAGAGTAGCCGACTGTAAAGGTACAGACGGCATGCCCCTCTAAAGTAAGAATTTAAACATGGAGAGTAGCCGACTATTTGTTAGTAGGCGTGCCCCTCTTAGTACAAAATTGAATAGTAAGTACGCAAACTTTTATTAAGTAGCTCTTGACTATTTACATCATTCAAAAGAAATATTTCTTAAGATTGTCTACATTCCAAGTTCGAGGCAACGGTCGTCCGTCTGGTGTTTCCAGACGGTAGGTACCGTCCCTGACCTCTTCACAGATTCGGTAGGGTCCTTCCCAGTTGGGAGTTAGTTTGCCAGACTCATTAGCCCTACCAATTGCTTCCATTTTTCTAAGTACAAAGTCCCCCACTTTGAGTGGACGCGTGTGTACTTTTTTGTTGTATGATCTAGTCATTCTCAGGCGGTAAATTTCATGGCGCAAGAAGCATTGCCCCTCCTTTCAGGAAGTGAGTCTAATGACAGGCGCATGGCTTCCCAGTTTGCCTCTTCGTCATATAGCATTACTCGAAGAGTCGGCTCGTAGTGTTCTATTGGAAGAACAGCTTCCGCACCATAAGTTAGGAGGAATGGAGTTTCTCCAGTCGCCCCTTTTTCAGTCGTCCTAATGGCCTAGAGAACATGTGGTAATTCATCCGCCCATAGGCCGCCTGCTCGTTCAATCTTTTTCTTGAGACCGTCTGAGATGATTTTATTAAAGGCTTCTACCTGGCCGTTTGCTTATGGACGGCCGACAGATGCAAAGTAGTGTGCAATTCCTTGGTCACCCAACCAGCTTTTGAGAACAGGCGTCTCAAACTGGGGACCATTACCAAAAACCATAGACATGGGAACCCCGAACCGAGTGATGACATTTTTCCAAATGAATGAAATTACATCCTTCGTCTTGATTCCCTTTACAGCCTCCGCCTCTACCCATTTAGTGAAGTAGTCGACGGCAACAAGTATGTACCTCCTTTCGCCTGTAGCAGGCGTATATGGACCCAGAATATCCATGCCCCACTTAGCAAACGGTAGTGGGCTATGAATGGTAGTGAGGTCAGTAGCCGGACGGTGAATTAGTTTGCCAAACCTTTGGCACTTGTCACATTTTTTCACCATCACCATCGCATCTGCTTCTAAAGTAGGCCAAAAGTAACCCTGCCGCCTTGCTCATTGAGCAAGCGTCCTACTGCCTATATGAGAAGCACAATAACCAGAGTGAAGATCGTCTAGTATCTCTCGTCCCTTTTCTGGAGTAACACACTTTAAGAAGGGTTGAAGGTACCCCTTTTTGTGAAGTTCTCCCTTTATTATTTCAAAACTGGTGGCTCGTTTTTTCAGTGCTGCCGCCTATTGATGATCATCCGGCAGTGTACCGTTTGTCAGATATGCCCTGATTGAATCCATCCAGGTTGAGATTCTGTCTAGGATTCCAATAGGGTCTTCCTCAATGATTCTCTTCTCCATTACTTCCCAAAAAACAGTTCGAGGAGTATCAGAGGAGGCGGATGATGCTAATTTTGACAGTGCATCCGCCTGGTTGTTTTCTGATCTCGGCACTTGGATCAGATGGAAATCCTCAAGGGAGCCGACTGCTTGTCGGACCGCCTGTAAATACTTGATCATGGCCGGATGGGTTGCTTCGTATTCGCTATTGTACTGACTCACTATCAATTGTGAATCGGAACAGGCGTCTATTTTTCTTGCCCCTGCCGCCTTGCACATGCGGATCCCGGTTAGTAAAGCTTCATATTATGCCTCATTGTTTGAGGCCTGAAAACTGAAGCGTAAAGCATACTCGTACCTGTCGCCCTCTGGCGACTGACATATGACGCCTGCTCCACAACCATTTGAAGTAGAGCTTCCGTCCACATATACCTTCCAGAATTGGTCTGGAACTTGAGAGTCAGGAGGACGAGTCATCTCAACAATAAAGTCAGCAAAGGCTTGCCCTTTCACTGCTTTTTTAGGCTCGAAAGTAACTTCGAGGCTCTGTATTTCTATGGCCCATTTGATCATTCGGCCTGATGACTCCATGATGGTTAGTGGCCGCTTGATAGGTTGGTCTGTATACACGACGACCGCATGTGCCAAAAAGTAGGGCTTCAATTTTTTAACAGCCATGAAGAGTGCAAGACCAAATTTCTCCACTAAGGGATATCTCAACTCGACATTTTTCAGTACGTGACTGACAAAGTAGACCGGGAGCTGACATCCATCTCTTTCAGCAAGGAGAAAAGCGCTTAACGCATGATCAGAGACGGCCAGGTACATGTAGAGTAATTCTTTGGGCAAAGGGCTGACCAGCCTCGGCAAGGAATGCAAGTGAACTTTCAATTTTTGGAAGGCGGCCTCAGCATCCGGCCCCCATTCAAACCTTGCCTTTTTCTTAATTTCCTGGAAAAAGTATAGGCATTTGTCGCCTGATCGGCTTAGAAATCTTCCCAAGGCCGCCAGACAACCTGTTAACTTCTGAACCTCTCGGATGGTACGAGGCGACTGCATGTCAATGACCGCCTGCACCTTCTCAGGGTTCGCCTCTATTCCTCTCTGATTGATAAGGAATCCGAGAAATTTCCCAGACTAAACTCCAAAGACACATTTCTTGGGATTGAGCATGACATGGTGCCGCCTGAGTGTGGCGAAAGTTTCTCGGAGGTCCGACAGATGATCTTTATGAAGTTTAGTTTTGACAATCATATCATCAATGTATGCCTCGACGTTTCTCCCAATCTGATCAAAGAACACAGTGTTTATCATTCGCTGGAAGGTAGCCGGGGCATTCTTAAGACCAAACGGCATGACCGTGTAACAGTATAACCCCTGATCAGTGACGAATGCCGTCTTCTCCTGATCTTTCTTCCACAAAGGAATTTGATGGAAACCAGAGTAGGCGTCCATAAAGCTCATCAAAGCATGGCCGGCTGTTGAGTCGACCAGATTATCAATTTTAGGCAGAGGGTAACTGTCTTTGGGGCACGCCTTGTTTAAGTCTGTGTAGTCTACACACATTCGCCAGGTGCCATTGGGCTTTTTAACAAGCACCACATTTGCAACCCAGTCTGGGAAGTAACATTGCCGAATGAACCCTGCATCAAGTAATTTTTTAACTTCGGCGGCTGCCGCCTGACTTCTTTCTTCGCCATGGTTCCGTTTCTTCTGCCGTACCGGCTTCTTTTTTGGATCCACGGCCAGTTTATGTACCGCCAGATCAGGACTAATGCCTGGAATTTCATGGACTTCAAATGCAAAGATGTCCTTGTATTCTTTCAATAGTGTGTGAAAGTCGTCACCAAGGTCTCTCAGAGCAGTCGTCCTAACTTTGACTGTTCGATCAGGACGTGAGTCGTCTAAGATCAGGTCCGTATGCTCACCAGCCGGCTGAGGGCGGAACTCATCCGACCGTTCCTCTGCCAATGATTGCTATTTTCTTTCTTTTCTTGCGGCCCCTGTCTGGGATGCCTTTCTCTTCTTGCCGCCTGCTTCTTGAACAGGCGCACTCTTCTTGACATTGTCAAGGTCTGTTTTTTCACAACTTGACCCAGTGGGCATAACAGTGGGCTTGACATCCGAGAGATAGCACTCTCGGGCCATCCTCTGATCTCCCCTTAAGGAGCCGACTGTTCCATTATCCCTCTCAAACTTGAGCAACATAAGATATGGGATTATAACAACCTTGGAATTATTCAGGGTTGGTCGTCCCAGAATCATGTTGTAAGCCGAGAGTTCTTTTACTACCAGGAAACGGACTACCATGTGTCGTCCTTCCCCTTTTTCGCCCAGACGGATGGGTAAATCCACTCAACCCACTGGGTGGACGACTCCTCCTCCAAACCCTACTAAAGGGTGGGAGGCCGGATGTATGCAATCAGTCTGATATTTTAGTTTCGACAGACATTTTCTACTGATGAGATCTGAGGAGCTTCTGGTATCTATGAGGATTCGGCCAACTCTCTGGTTGGCCACTTTACATTCAATAACGATAGGGTCGTCATGCGGCCCCTTTACCCCTCCTAGATCTTCTTCAGTGATGACAATCTCAGGAAATGAATATTTGGACGGCCGTTCTTGGTGAACGGAATTTACATCTAACCGCCTGATATTGTCTTTGTTGCCCCTAATAGTGGGGCCGCCTCCTGAGAAGCCGTCTGCAATAGTGTAGACGACTACATCATCTGTATCGGAGCTGTCGGCCTGTTGATTCTTTTTGGCCGACTGCTTTTTTGAGGAAGTGTTCCCCGTAGATCACCTTGTTCAGCCAGGCGGTCCAGATACCGTATGAGACTGATGCAATCATTGGTGTGATGACCAACATCTTCATGATAAGCACAAAATTTATCTTGGTTCCGGTTGTTTGCAGAACCCTTCATGGGGACCGGCTTCTCAATTGAGATCCGTCCCTTGATTTTTTTAGGATAAACTGGTTATCCTTGTTAAACGCATACTTTGGGGAGTATGGTTTGAATTCTTTTTTCTTTTTCTGGGCCGGCTGTTTGGAGGAATCAGCCGCCCAGACCTCTTTTCTCTTCTCATCTTTGTTTGACGACTGTTTCTTTCGTCCTTCTCTTTTGTCGAACCTTTTCCCGTCCGACTGTTTTACCGTACAAAGATCAGTCGCCTGTATATAGGCTTCCCCTTCAATCAAGGCCTCTTGAAGAGTCGCCACCCTCTTTCGGACCAAGTCAAATTTGAAGGTCGACCCGTCCTTGAGACCTCTGAAAAAGTCAGTATAGGCTACCTCATCCGGTAACCCTTGAATCTGTATTCTCATCAGGTTAAACCGGCTAATGTAAGAACGAAGACCCTCCTTCTCGCCCTGCTGAATTGTTCCTAAATCAAGGGTCGTTTTCTTCGCAGGGATGTTCATGGCGAAGTTGGAGGTGAATAAGTAAGCAAGCGTCCTGAAGCTATTTACACAACCAGTCGGCAGGTTGCCGAACCATTGTTGTGCGATTCCTTTGAGAGTCGCTGGGAAACACTTGCACCAGGTGGGATCATCCAACCCTTGAAGGTACATCAGGTTGGAGAAGGCCATAAGATGGTCTTCTGGGTTAGTAGTGCCGTCATAGGCGCCTACTAATACATTTTTCACTTTGGCCGGCTGAGCGGCTTCAGTAATTTCCTTGGAGAAGGCCGACGACTGTTCACCAAGTCTAAGCAACCGTAGCTGCCAGTCCATAGGTTGGACATTTTTTGCTGCAGGTCCACCAAACGGAGGTGTCTGCAAAAAATACTGTTGTTGCGGTACAAATGGTAAGTTTGGTACCGCCTGGTCACTATGAAAGCCGGACTGACGGGAGGTGCCGCCTGACTGACTCTCATGGTACGACTGAGTACGCCTCATCGAGGCATTTCGCAGACTGTCTTGAAAGTTTGAAGTAGAGGCCGACTCTGACAATCGGTCACTCTTCTTCTGCTCCAGCAGTATCCGAGCGTCGGTGAATGTTTGCTTCGACCCGTCCGCCTGAATATGACGAACATGTTTCCTATTTCCTGTAGGAAAACGGAATTTTGTGAAATCAAGGGCAGGTGGCTCCCGCTTCCTAGATTTAGGATGAGGAGTCGCCTCTCGCCCTTGAACTGGCTTCCTCTTCAGTGAAGTGGAGGGTTTCTTAGCCGACTGCTCCTTGACCAGAGCAGGCGGCTTCTTGCTGATCAACTCTTGAATCTCTCCCTTGAAGTCCCTGATGAAGGTCATGAGTTCGTTCCTTGTGATGGGAGCACACCCATCAGTCGGCTGTTGCCGAACAGGCGGTGCGCCTGCTGGCTCGCTTCCAGTTTGAAGATGTTCCCGTTCCCTCCTTTCGGTATGACGGGTACGTCGGGCCCTTAGGGTCCCGTCTGAAGCTGTGTGAGCTTCAACTTCAAATTCACTCTCAATATCATGGTCCGACTGAACTTGTGGGTCGTCTAGGGGACGCCTCTCTTCAGGAGTCGGTAACGACTTGGATGCCATCTCAGAAGTACTCTCCCCACAGACGGCGCCAAATGTTTCGGGGTTTTCTGATGTCCTGCGGGAGAGTTACAATTCCGAGACTGGAACCAGACGCCTGTACCTGCAAAACAACGGAGACTCCTGGTGGTGGGAGCTCCGCCTCCAACGGTCAAGTTAGTACTTGATTAAGGAGTAATTAATGCGGAAATTAGAGTGAGTGAGTCTCTCTAGGTGAGAGTGTTTAATGTGAGTTTTTAGCGTAATCAGCCTGTAACTCTGGGTGTAATCAATGTGTTTTTTTCGTAATCCCCCCTTAATGAGGATTAAGGGAGGTATTTATAACCTTGGGAAACGTGCCAATCCTAGGTTTAGGTTAACCCAGGGCTGATTGGGCTTCCCTCGGAAGTTGGGCCTGGGTGGCCGGTTTCTCCATTAGGCATGGAGTATGCCACGTGTCATGACATAACAGGTCCAAGGTGGACGAATAAGCGTGTGCCACGTGGCATGCCCTGACAGTTCCATCTGGGGGACACTTGGCAGGACCTGATTGGCCCACGTGGCGCATTCCGATTGGTGGGAGCAAAATCCCCTAATCAAGACGCACCCGTTCCAAGGAAACAAGGGAACGGGGCGAAGACAAAGCTGGTCCTAGCAGCCCAACCGTCAAGCTGGCTTGGCGACCCCAGGCGGCAGAGGGTGCTGCCCTCGTAACTAAAGACGAACTCATGAAATTCATGACGAGTTTCAAAGGGGAAAACAAGGACCTTATAAACATGTCAACTGGCACCAACAAGGGTCAGTCGGCAAAGCAGCCTTCCCCCTCCGGGATGAAGCACGTTCAGGATCGTGTGCCTACTCCTCACCCTGAGCCAAAGGGGGTGGATGGGCCCATGATCGACCTTTCAAAACTCTGTTTCCCTAAATCAAGGCAAAGGAAAGCCATTCGCCAAGTTCAGCCGGATGCATCAACAGACATACTCAGATGCCCGGATGTTAATCCAGCAGAAGAGAAGTCAGCAACTGTCTGAGTAAGCCTCAACGTCGACTTACCAAGACAGTTTCTAGAATACTTCAATGAAGTATTCAGAAACAAACCGAGAGAGTCAGTCACGCGGCATGTCCGCACGTATTGGCCCTCAGATTATCCAGCCAGCTTCGTATGTGCCCCAACAGCCATACATGTCGTATGGATCACCATACATGCAGCCGACCCTCCTTAAGGGTCAGGCGACACAAAATGTCCAGCCTATGGACTGACAGCTCTGGCTGCTAAACCTTGGGAACATCCGTCGGCGTTCTTCAGGGAGATAACCGAGGTGGCTCAGCCGACCAAGGTTAAGAACGTGTTGGTTGGTACCTATGACGGTACCACCAACCTGGAAGACCACCTAATGGCTTACACCAACCTCATGTACTTACAGGGGTAGGATGACACCGCCTAGTGCCGATGCTTCCTGGCGACATTAAAGGGCATAACCTAACGATGGTTTGGCAAACTGCCAGCCGGGTGCATCAACAATTTCAACACACTTGCATACCTATTCGCGTTCAACTTCTCTATGAACATCCCTGCCAAAAACACAAGTCTCGACTTGGGGGCTATTCAGCAGGGAGATAGAGAAGGACTAAGGTCCTATGTCAGGCGGTTCAATCTCATGAGAATTCAGATTGAAGGGTTGTTTGACGAAGTTTGACTTGGTCAGAAAGAGGGTTGCTACCCTCCAAGAAGCATTGATGGAAGCCGAAGGCTACATACAGGCAACGGAGCTTTGTGCCATCAAGCAGCCTTAGGACCGTAAAAAGTCCGACAAAAAGGAGAGTTAGTTTACTAAGTCGGCTAAAAAAGAAGAGAACAAGAAAAGAAAAGAAGTCGTGGCGGATCATTCTGGTAAACCGTCCCAGAAGAAAAAGACAAAGTTGAAGCCGTGTGTCCCCAAGTAAAAGTTCAACAAGGACTGCTCCTCCATCCTCATGGAGATTATAGACCGGTTGACCATTGAAAAACCGAGTGCAATGAAAAGTCCCATCAAAAGTCGGGACAAGAGCAAGTACTGTCATTTCCATGAGGATATAGGCCATGACACCAATGGATGCTATAGCCTCAGGCGGTTACTAGACCATGTGGCTGATGAGGGGGCTTTGGAGTGAAAGGAATGGTGTCCTTCCAACAAGTGTATTATTCCGATAGAGGGTTCAGAATTATCGGAAAGCTAATTCTTCAGTAAGGTCCAGTGATTGGAATGCCTAGGTGGAGGTCGCTTCCGATCAGTGATATTAATGTACATTTAATATTACAGCTTAATCTTGGCTGAACCCTTCGGGTCGAACCCAATCGAACAACCGATCCGAGAAGACGAATCAATCCGAAGGATTTGATGAGTCGTCAGAGTTTTACGAACAAAGACGTCGGATATCGAGCTTAGAGCGTCGAGATCAAGCGTTGCAAGTCAAGTCGAATTTAGAATTCGACGAGACGAGAAAAATCAATATGTATGTGCTAAGCTGTAGACTCGCATTGGCCTAGCCATGCGAGTGCTAGGCTAGCCTAGGCCACACACCCATACCGAGCTTGCTAGCAGGGCATGCATGCTAGCATCGCATGCTAGCAGCGCTGGCTAGCTAGCTGGTATGGCAAGGCTAGCATCGCTGCGCGCTAGGCGTGCTAGCATGCTAGCGCCTCGCACATAGCAGCACTAGCATAGCATCGCAAGGCCAGCTGCAGCACGCAAGTGTTAGCCCTCGCTAGCAACGCTGTGTGTGCTTGTGCATGCGTGCGTGCTAGCCAAAGCAGCATCAGCCGTTGCAACTTGTTGTGCTTGCTTGCTAGCGTAGCAGCACGTCACTGTGTGTGCTAGCGCTATGTGCGTGTATGGCTAGCGAGCAATTCCAGGCACCAGCACCTAGCAAGCAAGGCCAGGAACTAGCGCCTAGCGAGCAAGGCCAGGCACCAACGCCTAGCAAGCAGTACCAGGCACCAGCGCCCAGCATGCATGGTGTGCCTGCTGCGTGTGTGCGTAGGCTGGCTGGCCACCAAGCCCAGCCTTGGTGCTAGGCGCCGGATGGGCAGCCTTGGCAGCCAAGGCAGGCTGTCAGCCAACCAGCCACATGGGATGTCCGGTTTTTGGCTAGTGGGGACCAAGGCTTGGAGCATTGCCTTGAGGAGCAAGGCTATGGTCCCCCCCTTGCAAATGGTCCTTACCTAACCAATCATCCTCCATGTGCCACTTGTTGATTGTTTATTGCATTGCTTATTAATTTATTTTTGATTAAAATAAATTACTAAGAAAATGCAATTCTCCCACATGGATGGGAGAAGGGAGATTCAAGTTTCCTTTCCCTATAAATACCCAAGTTTGGGTTTTAGGAAAAACCACTTGAGTAGAACTCAACGAGGCATCTCCCATTAGGTGAGAAAACCTCTAAGTTCGTAAAACTCCAAGTTTTTATTGGTCGGGTCCCGTCTAACCTTCGGAACTTGGACTGTTCGGGTCGGGTTCACACTAGTGACGCTCGAGCTTTCGAAGTAAGATCTCGATTTGCGAGCGAAGCACGCATCGAGGGTATAACTTCTATCACTCTTCTTTTAATTGTTGCTTAATTATGTTTATGCTTGTCTTAATTACTTTAGTTATCGGGGCGGGTCTTGGGGGTTTCCTTTCCGCGTAGTGTGGGTCACTACGAAACCCTACAGCAGTATCGGAGCCGCGCTCCTTTTAATTATTGCAATTATTTTTTAACTAAGGTGTTTTAAAAGAATTTATTTTCTGGTTTATGTTCTTCTAATTAGATTAGATGCTTGTTTTAATTAATTTTAAAACTCGTATTTTTTATCGATTTGGCTGTCGAACCCAGCTTTTTGCTCAAAAATAGTGATTTTTAGGTGGAATCGACATTCTGGAACAGATTCAACTCTTGTAGGACCGTCCAGAAGCCAAATTCGAACCAGAAACCCAAGTTTTTGGGGTTTTTTCGTTTTCAACGAAAATTTTAAATCTTTTTAAGCCTTGATTAATGCAAGCATTACAAGGTTAGATTAAATGCATTATTGCATCACTAATCTACTGCTATTTTAATTATCCTAAAGCATAATTATGGAGTTTTAATTAGTGCTTAAGTTGATATGCTCTATTTCACATAAACTTGTTCATTCACAATTTTGCAAATAAATTGCAATAATGTGTGAATACTTGCTGTGAAAATGTATTTTTAAGTTCCCAAGTATGTCAAAGATCTAATCTTTAAATGTTTAATTGATTGGAACTTTAACCCTAAATTCCATATTGAACAAAGTTTGGATTTTTTCATTTTTGGTTGAGTAAAATAAAATTTTGATTAATCTTCATATTGGAAGATGTAATCTTGGTATTTTACACAAGTATGAAAGTTGGAAGATTTTTATCATTAGATGGTTAATTTATTTTTCCAACTCCCATTTGTCAAATACATTATTAATTTGAAAATTGGCTAAATTAATTATGGACATAGCTCATTGAATATAATGCATCAAGTTAGACCTAAAATTGATTCAAAGAATGGTTCTTGAATAATTTAGGCTTGTGCACCGTCAAAATTGAATTTAATTAATTTAGACTTATTTTATTTTCATATTTCCTCAAATTGATTCTATTATAAAATTTAGAATTAATTAATGCACGCAAATCGAGGCAACAACACCCAAGCATCACCGAGGCTAGCTGGGCTGCCCACGTTTGTGGCTGCTTTTGGTGCGCATGGTGGTGTTCTCACCTCAATGCGTTGCGGGAGTGTGGAAAGGGAATGGATGAGCAAGGGATGTGCTTTTGGCATGTGGTGCGTGGCTGCTGGGATGCTCGCAGGGCTGCTGGGAAGCAAGGCAAGGAGCCCCAAGCAAGCCAAGCCACGCCAGCCAGCACGCATACTAGCATGTGCAGCATGCTGCGATGCATGCTTATGCTGGGAAAGCGTAGCAAGGCCTTGCTAGGCAGGCTGCCTGCGCCCAAGCACAGCACAGCCGCAGCAATGATGCTAGGCCTCGGTTTTGTGTGGGCTGTTTTTGGATGCATGGGCTATGTAATTTTTGCGAAAATTTTAGCGTTTTTAAAATTATTTATGTAATTATTTTAACGAGGTTAGACCTTGGTTTTTCCGGCTTTTGAAAAATTTTGATTTTGACAAATTATGGGTTTTTCCGACTTAATTAATCGGATTAATTAAGTATGGATGCGGAATTTAGTGGGAGCTTATTTGATTGTTTGAGCAATTTGTTTTTAGAAATAATGAATTAAATAACTTTGACTAGTTTTAATTAGGCGGGTTAATCGGATTAACCACCTAAGTTAGTTACTAGTTTTGCGTGTTTAATTGTGTATTTCGTAAAATGCATGGGCCATTCACAAATAGTGAATGGGTGAATGGAAGACTGTTTTCGAAACAGGTTATTGAAAAGGGCAACTAGTGGGGCCCGACTAAGATAGAAAATACGGATTGCGTTCCGTTATGTATTTTTGTAAATCTAAATACGGTCTGCGAACCGTTAAGTATTTTTGTACTATTAGATTAATCTTAGTCGTACTAGCTAGTTATTTTGTTTTGGCAAAGATCTCCGACGGATCGTACCCTCGACCCGACCCGAGCGTCCTAAGTCTTGAAGGTTAGTCAAGACCCGGACAAAATAACTATAGGTTTTACGAATCAAAGGTTTACTCTTTTCTTAGAGTTGCCTTTTTAATTCCACTCAAGGTTGTATCAAATCCCAATACCAAGCTTGGTATTTATAGGGAAATGATCCCTTGATTTTTTTCATCCTCCAACAATGTGGGAGAATGTATTTTGCTAATTAACTTATTTCTAAAATAAATTATTAAACAAAACTAATCACAATGCAACAAGTGTCAAATAAAGAGAGAAGGTTAGGTGAGGACCATGAACCTTGGGGGGGACCATGGCCTTGATCCCCAAGGCATGCTCTAAGCCAATTGGTCCCCACTCCCTCAAACCGCCACATACAAGGGGCATGCTGGGCTGCTGCCAGCTAGCACGCCAGCTAGCATGGCGCTGGCCAGCCCAGCCAGCTAGCATGGTGCTGCCCAGCAGCCTCGCATACCTGGTGCTAGGCTATGCTAGGCGCTGGTGCTGGCCAGTGCTAGGCGTTGGTGCTGGCCAGTGCTAGGCGCTGTTGCTGCTGGCAGCCTAGCACTGCCTATCGCACCATGCAAACTCTCTCCCGCATCGCATCGCTAGCACAGCCAGCATGCGTGCTGCTAGTGAGCCACGTATGCTGGTCGCACAGACCCTCGCATCATGCGCACACACCTCCTGCCCACACGCACTGGTTGGACGCATATGTGCAAGCCTTGCACCTCGCATCACGCACCAGCCATGCACCATGCACCACGCACACGCACATGCATGCGTGGTGCTGCTGCTAGCACCCTAGCCAGCCATTGCACGCACACAAACCAGCCCACACGCATCAGTGCGCCTCTGATGCGAGGCTGCTTGTGCGAGGCCTAGCATCAAGCTGGCGCGCAACCTCTCGCATGTGCTGCGATGCTTCGTGCTGCCATGCGAAGGCTAGAACACAAGCATACGCACACGGCGCGCCATTGCCAGGCAGCCAACCATGCCAGCACTTGGTGCTTACGATGGTGCCAGGAACGCACGCACGCAGCACCAAGTGCTTGCCATGGTGCGGCCATTGCCTGCGATAAGGGCCATATGCACCCAGGCACCACGCTAGCATGCTTGCTAGCTGCTATGGGCTGCCTGGTGCCTGTGTGGCTTACGATAGCTGCCATGCGCACCCAGGCACCCATGCTAGCATGTTCCTAGCTTGCGATGGGCTTCCAGGGCGCGCCTAGGCTGCGATGGTGCCTAGCACACCATGGTGCGCCTAGCACACACATGGTGCACCTAGGCATGCTATGAGCTAGCCTAGTCTAGCTACGGCTACGCTCATACTTGTTGCTTGTGATCTTGCGACGCTCGGTATCGACGCCCTAGGCTCGATTTCCGACTTCTGTATTCGTAAAACTCTGTCGACTCATTAAATCCTTTTGGATTAATTCGACGTTTCGGATCGGAGATTCGATTGGGTTCGACCCGAAGGGTTCAGTTAAGATTAAGCTGTAATATCAATTGTACCTTGATATTACTGATCGGAAGCGGCCTCCACCTAGGCATTCCGATCACTTGACCTTACTGAAAAATTAGCTCTGTAATAATTCTGAACCCTCTATCGGAATAATACACTTGTTGGAAGGACACCATTCCTTTCAATCTCCCACTTGTCCTTCCGGACAAGTGTGCATATTGTGTATAGCTCATTTCCTTTGTCACCTAATGTTTCTTCGTGAACTATAAGGTAAGATTCTTTGTCATCCTTATTACATTCAGAAGTGTTTCTCGATCTCCGCGTCGATTGTCAATAAGCAGATGATTTCTAAAATCCATCTGAGCATGGCCATGCATTTTACAGTCTCACTCTTCGAGCGGCCTTTTAAACAACAAAACATTTTCCCTATTGTTAGTAGGGGGACAATCCCAGTCTTGTATTGTAAGTTCTTCTTACTAAGAGGACATAGTCTCCCGAGTGTTCCCGTTATGATCCCCAGTTACGGCAGACGTTTGGAAACATCAAAGAGCCTAGTACTCAAACAAGAAAACTTCACAGTACTCATGGTCTGAGGAAATAAGTTCTGATAGCCATAATGAGAAATGTACTTATGACAAAATTTAAATTTTCTTAAAGTACTCTCATAGGTCTTATCCAGTACAGTTCTAAACTGTGCATGTGCAAATGATTTATGACTGTCACATCCTCGCAGCACAAGAAACGGTGCTGTAAATCATACTACACACTAATCTATGGCGGTCATCAATCGTCCATCTGTTAGATGACCTCGATTAGAGACACTTTTCGATTTAATATTCAATGTTCACTTAACAGGTGTTTCTTTATCCAAGACATGGTCTTGATACCCTGTTTTGAATATTTCCATAAATCGAATGGACTCATTATTTAATTCTAAACCACAATTAAATAGTAATGGAGTGAATGATAATTTTGCACAAAAATTAATTACTCCATTAATGAATGGTTTTAGTACAGTGTCTTACATTAAATCAACCCTGTTTAATTAAAACACTTGTACAGGGAATATCAAAGCGATAGCTCCATTATTATTACAATAGAGATCTATCAGCCCCTTGATTGAGGGTACAACACCAAGTTCACTAATGAACTTGCGAATCCAAACAGCTTCTTTGGCAGCTTTCGACGCGGCCAAGTACTCGGCTTCAGTTGTAGAGTCTGCAGTGGTGCTCTGCTTAGCACTCTTCCATCTGAACGCTCCTCCATTCAGACAGAATATATACCCCGACTGTGACTTGAAGTTTTCTTTGTCAGTCTGGAAGCTAGCGTCGGTGTAACCTTCAACAACCAGTTCTTTGTGGCCTCCGTACACCAGGAACTTATCGTTGTTCCTTTTCAGGTACTTAAGGATGTTTTTGGCTGCAGTCCAATGCGCCTCTCCTGGATTCGATTGGTATCGACTCGTTGCACTCAAGGCATACGATACATCCGGCCTTGTACATATCATGGCATACATGATCGATCCGATTAGCGAAGCATATGGGATCTGATTCATTCTTTCTCGCTCAACAGGTGTCTGTGGACACTGTTTCTTGCTGAGATTTATGCCATGGGACATGGGTAAATGCCCTCTTTTGGCATTTTCCATGTTGAATCGAGCAAGTACCTTATCAATGTAAGTACTCTGGCTTAATCCAATCATCCTCTTAGATCTATCCCTGTAGATCTTGATGCCCAATATGTATTGTGCCTCTCCTAAGTCCTTCATTGAAAAGCACTTTCCCAACCAGCCCTTTACGGTCTCCAATAATTTTGTGTTGTTTCCAATGAGCAGTATGTCATCGACATACAGGACTAGGATTGTAATATCACTCCCACTGACCTTCTTGTATACACAAGACTCATCTGGATTCTTGATAAAACCAAACTTGTTGATGGCTTCATCAAATCGCAGATTCCAACTCCTGCTGGCTTGTTTTAATCCATAAATGGACTTCTTCAGCTTGCAATCCTTTCGAGCGTTACCTGGATCGACAAAACCTTTTGGCTGTGTCATATACACATTTTCTCCAAAAATCCCATTAAGGAAGGCGGTTTTGACATCCATTTGCCATATTTCGTAATCGTAATATGCAGTAATCGCTAGTATGATCCGGACGGACTTTAGCATTGCTACTGGTGAAAAAGTTTCATCATAGTCAATCCCGTGGACTTGTCTATAATCTTTTGCCACCAGTCTAGCTTCGAATATCGATACATTTCCATCTTTATCTGTCTTCACTTTGAAGATCTATTTGCAACCAATGGGTGTATAACCCTCGGGCAAATTCACCAAGTCCCAGACTTGATTTTCAGACATGGAGTCCATCTCAGATTTCATGGCCTCTTGCCATTTTGCAGAGTTGGGGCTCGTCATAGCTTGCTTGTATTTCGCTGGCTCATCACCATCCATAACTAGGATGTCCTGATCATCAGTTGAGACGATACCGAGGTATCTGTCTGGTTGAGATCTTTGTCGTTGCGACCTACGTAGGGTAATCGGTTGAGCATTTACATTGTCTGTTTGACTCTGACCAATCTTCTCAGATGCTTCCAAAGTATCCAGATTGTCAGTTTTGTCAGGTTGACATTGTTGCTCATCCTCCCAAACTTCGTCGAGTTCGATTTTCCTCCCACTTGTCATTTTGGAAAGGTGATCCTTCTCCAAAAAGACACCATCACGAGCAACAAACACTTTGTTCTCGGATTTATTGTAGAAGTAATACCCTTTGGTTTCTTTTGGATATCCCACAAAGAAACACTTATCCGATTTGGGGTGAAGTTTGTCCGAAATTAATCGCTTGACATATGCTTCGCATCCCCAAATCTTGAGAAAAGACAACTTGGGAGGTTTCTTAGACCATAATTCATATGGAGTCTTTTCAACAGCTTTTGACGGAGCTTTATTCAGTGTTAGTGCTGCTGTTTGTAGCGCATGTCCCCAGAACGAGATAGGGAGTTCACCAAGACCCATCGTTGACCGAACCATGTTTAACAAGTTCCGATTCCTCCGTTCGGACACTCCGTTCCATTGAGGAGTTCTAGGCGGTGTCAACTCTGAATGAATGCCACATTCTTTCAAGTGATCGTCGAATTCATGGCTCAAATATTCGCCACCTCGATCCGATCGAAGTGATTTAATTTTCTTGCCAAGTTGATTTTCAACCTCTTTCTGAAATTCTTTGAACTTTTCAAAGGATTCAGATTTATTCGACATTAAGTAGATATAGCCATATCTACTATAATCGTCGGTGAAGGTGATGAAATATCGGTAACCTTGCCTTGCGGGTGTGCTCATAGGTCCACATACATCCGTGTGTATTAAACCTAATAAGTCACTTGCCCTTTCTCCCTACTTGGAGAATGACTGTTTTATCATCTTGCCTAATAAGCATCCTTCGCAATTTTCAAACGACTCTAAGTTGAATGAGTCAAGAACACCTTCTTCAAGAAGTTAATGTGGCCAAGACGACAATGCCACAAGTAGGTTTGATTCGACTCGATGGTCTTAGCTTAGTGGTATCAACTTTTGTCATATGTAAAACATGCAATTTAATTGAACATAAATTTGTAAGACAAACTTGAAACAACTATTGTTAAAATTCTTAAATTTGAAATTCCTAGGTGTCCAACACCATGGATCATAATATGTTCAAAGCATGAAGAAAACTAGAAATAGTTTAATTACATATCATAGACAAAATAGTGCATGCAAGCACGACCGAAAAACCATCTTCGTCGTCTTTTGTCCATGCACCAACACTTGATAAGCTTCTAACTTGGTCCCTAAAAAGACAACATTAAGTGAGTCATACTTGGTATCCAGTACCTTATGATAAGCTTAATCCACAAGTGTTAAGGAAGATACCTGAGGCGGATATTCCATTCCTCTCCTCCTCCTCCCGAAAGAGCTTGCATTCTCTCTTGAAGTGGCCTTGCCCGCCACAGTAGAAGCAACGCATCTTAGCCTTAACCTTGAGATCCCTCCTTCTTGATGGTCTTTTGGTTGCCCCAAATGAGTTGGCCCGGTGCAGAATCTCCACCACATTCTTTAAGGAATGAGTCTCCTTTGAATCAGAAATATATGCCTTTAATGCATCATATTCTGAGTGGAGTGAAGTGAGCACAATATGACCAGCCATTCCATCTTCTAGTGGAATTCCGAGGAGTTCCACGTGCTTGAAGAGCTTAGTCATTCTTGCCACATGGGGTCGGAGGGGCATACCCGGTCCAACTTAGTGTTGCAGACCGTAGACCAAAGATGGTACCTCTCTTTCGCAAGACAACCTTGATCCGACGGCTTTACATTCATGTCCGTAAGTGATCTAGTCACTTCAAACAAGAGTCCATCATTGTTGTCGTTGAAACAATTAGAGAATCTCACACCGACAACATCCCTTAGTCCTCCAAGGAACAAATCTGGGAAGGAGAATGGAACTTTTTCTTTCCATTCTTCCGGGATGGAGTTAGCCATGAGTTGTGACAGTAATTTGCAATCGTTCGACCATGCACAATAAGTTTTGTCACTCAAGAGGGTCTTGGAACAGAGAGTTGGGAGGGAAGTATCCAGAACATACTCCTTGGAACAACTCCGGAGAGTTTTCCTTAGTTATTCTTCCCATTCATCAAGGTTTGTTAAGTTAAGCTTGATAGCTAACTTATCGTGGAGTTCCGGGCACATTTGGTTGTTGTTTGAGTTACTTGCAAACAAGTTTCTACAATTGAAAGAATTTAAAGTGAAAAACCATTCATACATCAATAAGTTGAAATTTAAAGCGTTCATGCACTTATTCACACTTATTGAACATTTTATCCACGCACCTTAAGATTGTCCCTTATGGGCGAGATTAAATGATTCCGAGATCCCAAAGATCAAGAAATGGTTAAGCATGCTTTGGCTTGTCTTAACCATTAAATATCTTAAGGTAAGCAATCCAATTGCTAATAGCTCCAAGCTACTCTCGGTTTGATAAAATGTCGCATCAAATGCATACTTGAAATTTTATCTATTTTGCCACGACATCTAAGGACTCCTTACTGATATCGTTGAGCTTAACCAAGACAACTTGTATACCTAGTATACCTTACGTTCCTAGGAAAGTAGTGATGCCTCGCTTTGGCGTAATCCATCACGTACGCGCATTAGTTCGGTAACTGTTGTTCTTGGAATGGCAAATTTTAGCTCAATATTATTAAGGGACCTAGAGTTTCTATGTTGGTTTATTTAAGTGAACATAACTAATCATCGCAACATCATAGAAATCCTAGACATGCATCTAGCAAACATATATATGTATAACAATATATAAGGCATAAAATAGATGCATTTGGCAACTAGCATGACCCCTTGAAATCTTCAATTTCCATGGGTCTTCATCTTGGCTTGTTCTTCGAAACGCCATCTTGAGACTTCTTGGCCAAAATGAAATAAAAGAAGCTAGCTAGAACTAATAAGATTAATCTAAATAGTACAAAAATACTTAACGGTTTGCAGACCGTATTTAGATTTACAAAAATATATAACGGAACGCAGTCCTTATTTTCTATCCTAGTCGGGCCCCACTAGTTGCCATTTTCAAAGAACCTGTTTTGAAATCAATCTTTCATTCACCCGTTCACTATTTGTGAACGGCCCATGCAATTTTACGAAATACATAATTAAACACGCAAAACTAGTAACTAACTTAGGTCGTTAATCCAATTAACGCGCCTAATTAAAATTAGTCAAAGTGGTTGAATCCATTATTTCTAAACGCAAAATGCTAACGCATTCAATTAAGCTCCCACTAAATTTCGCATCCGTACTTAATTAATCCGATTAATTAAGTCGGCATAACCCGTAATTTGTCAAAATTTTGCAAAATCGAAAATCGAGGTTTTTAGCCTCATTAAAATAATTAATTAAAATTTTTAATTCGGAAAAAAAACGCAAAATCATAGCTCAACGTTAAGCAAAATCACCGAACAAATCCGTTGGTGGGTGCGCACCATGGCTGCTAGGCAGCCCATGGCATGACGCCATGGTGCGTGGTTGAGGTCTGCGAGCATCTGGCCTGCTGGGCAGGCGCATCATGATGCTCGTGGTGCGCTGGCTGATGCTTCATGCCCTGCTGCCCAGCAGCATGCTTCGCAAGCCAGCCTAGCTACCCCACGCACCCCAGCGATGCATCCCAGCAACACACATAGCGCATATCAGCATCAAGCCTCGCCCTTGTGCGCACCATAAGCAGCCACATGTGGGCTGCTAGGCAGCCCGACTAGCCTTGGTGGCACTTGGGTGTGTTGCCTTGATTTGCGTGCTATGACTCTGGATTTTAATCCCGATTTACGTGTGATATGAATTAATTCCAAATTGTATTTTAGAATTAATTTCAGGGAAAATAAAATAAAACAACCATTAAGTCTAACTTAAACAATTTTTTTTTTAATTGGTGCACAAGCCTAAATTTATCCAAATTTTCAATTTTGAACAAAATTAGGTCAAACATTATGCTTAAAATAAAATGAGCTATGTCCAAAATTAATCTTGTCAATATGCAAATTAATAATGGATTTGACAAAAGGGAGTTGGAAAAATAAATTAAACATCCAATGATAAAAATAAATTACTTGTGTAAAATACCAAGATTACATCTTCTAATATGAAGATTAATCAAATTTTACTCACAAGTAATTGAACTTAATGGATTTGAATCAACCAAAACATGAAAAAATCCAAACTTTGTTCAACATGGAATTTAGGGTTAGGGTTCCAATCATTTAAACACTTAAAGATTAGAACTTTAACAATACTTGGGAACTTAAAATACAAAATCATAACAAGTTTTCACACCTTATTGCAATTTATTTGCAAAATTGTGAAAAACAAGTTTATGTGATTACTTGGTATATCAACTTAAGCACTAATAAACACTCCATTATTATGCTCAAGGATATTTTAAAACCAGTAGATTAGTGATGCAAATGTGCATTTAATCTAACCTTGTATGCTTGCATTAATCAAGGCATAAAAAGAATTAAAACTTTCGTTGAAAAACGAAAAACCCCAGAAACATTGGGTTTCTAGTTCGAATTTGGCTTCTGGACAACCCTATAAGGATTGAAACAGTTCCAGAATGTCAATTACACCCAAAAATTACTATTTTGGAGCCAAAATCTGGGTTCGACAACCAAATTGATAATAAAATCGAGTTTTAAAAATTAATTAAAACGAGCATCTAATCTAATTAGATGAACATGAACCAGAAAAAAAATTCTTTAAACACCTTAATTAAACAATAATTGCAAAAATTAAAAGGAGCGTGGCTCTATTACCGCTGTAGGGTTCCATAGTGACCCGACACTACGCGGAAGGAAACCCACCAAGACCCGCCCCTTAATTAAAGCAATTAAACAAACATAAAATACTTAATCAAACAAGATTTAGGACACGAATTATACCTTTGACGCGTGCTTCGCTCCTAAAGAGCTCTTACTTCAAAATCCTGAAAAGACGAGATCTCCGACGGATCGTACCCTCGACCCGACCCGAGCGTCCTAAGTCTTGAAGGTTAGTCATGACCCGGACAAAATAACTATGAGTTTTACGAATCAAAGGTTTACTCTTTTCTTAGAGTTGCCTTTTTAATTCCACTCAAGGTTGTATCAAATCCCAATACCAAGCTTGGTATTTATAGGGAAATGATCCCTTGATTGTTTTCATCCTCCACCAATATGGGAGAATGTATTTTGCTAATTAATTTATTTCTAAAATAAATTATTAAACAAAACTAATCACAATGCAACAAGTGTCAAATAAAGAGAGAAGGTTAGGTGAGGACCATGAACCTTGGGGGGGACCATTGCCTTGATCCCCAAGGCATGCTCTAAGCCAATTGGTTCCTACTCCCTCAAACCGCCACATACAAGGGGCATGCTGGGCTGCTGCCAGCTAGCATGGCGCTGGCCAGCCCAGCCAGCTAGCATGGTGCTGCCCAGCAGCCTCGCATGCCTGGTGCTAGGACATGCTAGGCGCTGGTGCTGGCCAGTGCTAGGCGCTGCTGCTGCTGGCAGCCTAGCACTGCCTATCGCACCATGTACACTCTCTCTCGCATCACATCGCTAGCATAGCCAACATGCGTGCTTCTAGAGAGCCAGGCATGTTGGCCGCACTGACCCTCGCATCATGCGCACACGCCTCCTGCCCACACGCACTGGCTGGTCGCATATGTGGAAGCCTTGCACCTCGCATCACGCACCAGCCATGCGCCATGCACCACGCACACGCACATACATGCGTGGTGCTGCTGCTAGCACCCTAGCCAGCCATTGCACGCACACGCACTAGCCCACACGCATCAGTGCGTCTGTGGTGCGAGGCTGCTTGTGCGAGGCCTAGCATCAAGCTGGCGCGCAGCCTCTTGCATGTGCTGCAATGCTTGGTGCTTCCATGCGAACGCTAGCACACAAGCATACGCACATGGCGCGCCATTGCCAGGCAGCCAACCATGCCAGCACTTGGTGCTTGCGATGGTGCTGCCAAGCCAGGCACGCACGCACGCAGCACCAAGTGCTTGCCATGGTGCGCTTGGTGCGGCCATTGCCTGCTATAGGCGCCATATACACCCAGGCACCACGCTAGCATGCTTGCTAGCTGCTTTGGGCTGCCTGGTGCCTGTGTGGCTTGCGATAGCTGCCTTGCGCACCCAAGTACCCATGCTAGCATGTTGCTAGCTTGCGATGGGCTGCCAGGTCGCGCCTAGGCTGCGATGGTGCCTAGCACACCATGGTGCGCCTAGCACACACATGGTGCACCTAGGCATGCTATGAGCTAGCCTAGTCTAGCTACGGCTACGCTCATACTTGTTGCTTGTGATCTTGCGACGCTCGGTATCGACGCCCTAGGCTCGATTTCCGACGTCTGTATTCGTAAAACTTTGTCGACTCATTAAATCCTTTTGGATTAATTCGACTTTTTGGATCGGAGATTCGATCGGGTTCGACCCGAAGGGTTCAGTTAAGATTAAGCTGTAATATCAATTGTACCCTGATATTACTGATCGGAAGCGGCGTCCACCTAGGCATTCCGATCACTTGACCTTACTGAAGAATTACCTCTGTAATAATTCTAAACACTTCCGGACAAGTGTGCATATTGTGTATAGCTCATTTCCTTTGTCACTTATTGTTTTATCGTGAACTATAAGGTAAGATTCTTTGTCATCCTTATTACGTTCAGAAGTGTTTCTCGATCTCCGAGTTCGACTGTCAATAAGCAGATGATTTCTAAAATCCATCTAAGCATGGCCATGCATTTTACAGTCTCACTCTTCGAGCGTCCTTTTAAACAACAAAACATTTTCCCTATTGTTAGTAGGGGGACAATCCTAGTCTTGTATTGTAAGTTCTTCTTACTAAGAGGACATAGACTCCCAAGTGTTCCCGTTATGATCCCCAGTTACGGCAGACATTTGGAAACATCAAAGAGCCTAGTACTCAAACAAGAAAACATCACAGTACTCATGGTCTGTGGAAATAAGTTCCGATAGGCATAATGAGAAATGTAATTATGACAAAATTTAAATTTTCTTAAAGTACTCTCATAGGTCTTAACCAATACAGTTCTAAACTGTACCTGTGCAAATGATTTATGATTGTCACGTCCTCGCAACACAAGAAACGGTGCTGTAAATCATACTACACACTAATCTATGGCGGTCATCAATCGTCCATCTGTTAGATGACCTCGATTAGGGATACTTTTCGATTTAATATTCAATGTTCACTTAACAGGTGTTTCTTTATCCAAGACATGGTCTTGATACCCTGTTTTGAATATTTCCATAAATCGAATGGACTCATTATTTAATTCTAAACCACAATAAAATAGTAATGGAGTGAATGATAATTTTGCACAAAAATTAATTACTCCATTAATGAATGGTTTTAGTACAGTGTCTTACATTAAATCTACCCTGTTTAATTAAAATACTAGTACAGGGAATATCAAAGCCAATCTCCTATGTGCTTGATTCCCATTGCCTCAACGTGTTTGTTGTGTTTCACTTGAGGCAAAGATTTAGTCAAAGGATCGGCTACAATATCATCCGTGCCGATCTTACAAATTCTGATTTCACCTTCGGATTTCCATTCCCTTATCATGTGAAATTGTCGTTTCACATGTTTGACCTTCTAGTGTTCTCTTGGCTCCCTGGCCTGAGCGATAGCTCCATTATTATCACTATAGAGATCTATCGGCCCCTTGGCTTAGGGTACAACACCAAGTTCACTAATGAACTTGCGAATCCAAACAGCTTCCTTGCAGCTTCCGAAGCGGCCAAGTACTCGGCTTCGGTTGTAGAGTCTGCAGTGGTGCTCTGCTTAGCACTCTTCCAGCTGAACGCTCCTCCATTCAGACAGAATATATACCCCCACTGTGACTTGAAGTCGTCTTTGTCAGTCTGGATGCTAGCGTCGGTGTAACCTTCAACAACCAGTTCTTTGTGGCCTCCATACACCAGGAACTTATCCTTGTTCCTTTTCAGGTACATAAGGATGTTTTTGGCCGCAGTCCAATGCGCCTCTCCTGGATTCGATTGGTATCGACTCGTTGCACTCAGGGAATACGATACATCCGACCTTGTACATATCATGGCATACATGATTGATCTGATTAGTGAAACATATGGGATTTGATTCATTCTTTCTCGCTCAATAGGTGTATGTGGACACTGTTTCTTGCTGAGAGTTATGCCATGGGACATGGGTAAATGCCCTCTTTTGGCATTTTCCATGTTAAATCTAGCCAGTACCTTATCAATGTAAGTACTTTGGCTTAATCCAATCATCCTCTTAGATCTATCCCTGTAGATCTTGATGCCTAATATGTATTGTGCCTCTCCTAAGTCCTTCATTGGAAAGCACTTTCCCAACCAGCCCTTTACGGACTCCAATAATTTTGTACTGTTTCCAATGAGTTGTATGTCATCGACATACAGGACTAGGAATGCAATATCACTCCCACTGACCTTCTTGTATACACAAAACTCCTACTGGCTTGCTTTAATCCATAAATGGACTTCTTCAGCTTGCAAACCTTTCTAGCGTTGCCTGGATCGACAAAACCTTTTGGCTGTGTCATATACACAGTTTCTCCAAAAATCCCATTAAGGAAGGCGGTTTTGACATCCATTTGCCATATTTCGTAATCGTAATATGCAGCAATCGCTAGGATGATCTGGACGGACTTTAGCATTGCAACTGGTGAAAAAGTTTCATCATAGTCAATCCCGTGGACTTGTCTATAACCTTTTGCCACCAGTCTAGCTTTGTATATCGATACATTTCCATCTTTGTCTGTCTTCACTTTGAAGATCCATTTGCAACCAATGGGTGTATAACCCTCGGGCAAATTCACCAAGTCCCAGACTAGATTTTCAGACATGGAGTCCATCTAAGATTTCATGGCCACTTGCCCTTTTGCAGAGTCGGTGCTCGTCATAGCTTGCTTTTATGTCGACGGCTCATCACCATCCATAACTAGGATGTCCTGATCATCAGTTGAGATGATACCGAGGTATCTGTCTGGTTGAGATCTTTGCCGTTGCGACCTACGTAGGGTAATCGGTTGAGCATTTACATTGTCTGTTTGACTGTGACCAATCTTCTCAGATGCTTCTAAAGTATCTAGATTGTCAGTTTTGTCAGGTTGACATTGTTGCTCGTCCTCTCGAACTTCGTCGAGTTCGATTTTCCTCCTACTTGTCATTTTGGAAAGGTGATCCTTCTCCAAAAAGATACCATCACGAGAAACAAACACTTTGTTCTCGGATTTATTGTAGAAGTAATACCCTTTGGTTTCTTTTGGATATCCCACAAAGAAACACTTATCCGATTTGGGGTGAAGTTTGTCCGAAATTAATCGCTTGACATATGCTTCGCATCCCCTAATCTTGAGAAAAGACAACCTGGGTGATAAAATGTTCAATAAGATTGAATATATGAATGAACGTTTTAAATTTCAACTTATTGATGTATGAATGGTTTTTCACTTCAAATTCTTTCAAAAGTAAAATCATGTTTGCAAGTAACTCAAACAACAACCAAATGTGTCCGAAACTCCCCGAAAAGTTGGCCTTTCCCTTAAACTTGGTCAACTTTAAGGAATGGGAAGAGGAACTCAGGAGAACTCTCCGGAATTGTTCCTTGGAGTATACTCTTGATACTCCCATTCCAAGCTTCTTTGCCAAAGGGATCATGACCAACGAGGCTCATGAAGAATGGTCTTCCAATTGAAAAAGGGTCTCACGACTCATGGCAAATTCCATCCCGGAAGATTGGAAGGAAACTTTTTCCTCCTACCTTCCGGACATGTTCCTCAAAGCACTTTAGGACGTTGTCAATGTAAGAGTCACCAAGAGTGACAATGGCAACTTTGATGGACTCGTGTTTGACTTGACTAGGTCACTCTCAAACATGAGGATAAAGCCGCCAAACGTGGGATGCCTTGCTAAGGAAAGGCGACGGCTTTGGACCATGGTCTACAATGCCAAATTGAGACCCGACATGCCCCTCTGACCTCATGTGCTTGGTATGACTAGGCTCTTCAAACACATGCAGCTTCACGGAATCTCAATAGAGGATGAGATGACGGGGCATATCTTGCTTGCTTCACTCCACTCGGGCTATGATGCACTTAGAGTGCACATCGCTGCGGGAAAGGAGACACACTCCGTCAAGGAGGTGGTGCAACTACTTAGCCAAGCCACCGCCTATGGAATGACCAAAAGGCCCTTGAGAGCTAAGAAGAAGGAGTTCAAGAAGGTCAAGGCAAAGATGAGATGCTTCCATTGTGGCATGCAAGGCCAGTATAAGAGGGAATGCATGCTCGTCAAGGAAGAGGGGATCACTCTGACTACCTCAGGTATCTTCCTAAACACTTGTGAATTAAGCTTATCATAAGGTATTGGATACCAAGTATGACTCACTTAATGTTGCCTTTTCAGGGACCAAGTCAGAAGTTTATCAAGTGTTGGTGCAAGAGCAAGAAGACGACGAAGATGGTTTTTCGGTCGTTCTTGCATGCACTATTTTGTCTATGATATGTAATTAAACTAATTTTAGTTTTTCATCATGCCCTTTGAACATACTATGATCCACGGTGTTGGACACCAGGGAATTTTGGATGTAAGACTTTGACAATAGTTGTTTCAAGTTTGTCTTACAAATTTATGTTCAATTAAATTGCATGTTTTTACATAAGATTAGAAAAAATTTGATACCACTAGCTAAAACCATCGAGTCGAATCAAACCTACTTGTGGCATTGTCGTCTTGGCCATATTAACATCAAACGCATCAAGAAACTTCTTCAAGAAGGTTTTCTTAACTCATTCGACTTAGAGTCGTTTGAAAATTGCGAAGGATGCTTATTAGGCAAGATGATAAAACAGCCATTCTCCAAGTTGGGAGAAAGGGCAAGTGACTTATTAGGTCTAATACACACGGATGTATGAGGACCAATGAGCACACCCGCAAGACAAGGTTACCGATATTTCATCACTTTTACCGAAGATTATAGTAGATATGGTTATGTCTACTTAATGTCGAATAAATCTGAACCCTTTGAAAAGTTCAAAGAATTTGAGAAAGAAGTTGAAAATCAACATGGCAAGAAAATCAAAGCAGTTCGATCGGATCGAGGTGAAGAATATTTGAGCCATGAATTCGACGATCACTTAAAAGAAAATGGCATTCTTTCAGTGTTGATACCTCCCGGAACTCCTCAATGGAACGGAGTGCCCGAACGGAGGAATCAAACCTTGTTAGACATGGTTTGATCAATGATGGGTCTTTGTGAACTCCCTATCTCTTTCTGGGGACATGCGCTACTAACTGCAGCACTAACACTGAATAGAGCTCTGTCAAAAGCTGTTGAAAAGACTCCATATGAATTATGGACTAAGAAACCTCCTAGGTTGTCTTTTCTCAAGATTTGGGGATGCGAAGCATATGTCAAGCGATTAATTTCGGACAAATTTCGCCCCAAATTGGATAAGTGTTTCTTTGTGGGATATCCAAAAGAAACCAAAGGGTATTACTTCTACAATAAATTCGAGAACAAAGTTTTTGTTGCTCGTGATGGTGCCTTTTTGGAGAAGGATCACCTTTCCAAAATGAAAAGTGGGAGGAAAATTGAACTCGACGAAGTTCGAGAGGACGAGCAACAATGTCAACCTCACAAAACTGACAATCAAGATACTTTGGAAGCATCTAAGAAGATTGGTCAGAATCAAACAGACAATGTAAATGCTCAACCTATTACCCTACGTAGGTCCCAACGGCAAAGATCTCAACCAGACAGATACCTCGGTATCGTCTTAACCGATGATCAGGACATCCTAGTCATGGATGGTGATGAGCCGGCGACATACAAGCAAGCTATGACGAGCCCCGACTCTGCAAAACGGCAAGAGGCCATGAAATCCGAGATGGACTCCATGTCTGAAAATCAAGTCTAGGACTTGGTGAATTTGCTCGAGGGTTATACACCCATTGGTTGCAAATGGATCTTCAAAGTGAAGACAGACAAGGATGGAAATGTATCAATATACAAAGCTAGACTGGTGGCAAAAGGTTATAGACAAGTCAATGGGATTGACTATGACAAAACTTTTTCACCAGTTGCAATGCTAAAATCCGTCCGGATCATCCTAGCGATTGCTGCATATTACGATTATGAAATACGGCAAATGGATGTCAAAACCACCTTCCTTAATGGAATTTTGGAAGAAACTGTGTATATGACACAGCTAGAAGGTTTTGTCGATCCAGGCAACGCTGGAAAGGTTTGCAAGCTGAAGAAGTCCATTTATGGACTAAAGCAAGCCAGCAGAAGTTGGAGTCCGTAATTGTTGGAGTCCGTAAAGGGCTGGTTAGGAAAGTGCTTTTCAATGAAGGACTTAGGAGAGGCACAGTACATATTGGGCATCAAGATCTACTGGGATAGAACTAAGAGGATGATTGGATTAAGCCAGAGTACTTACATTAATAAGGTACTGGCTCGATTCAACATGGAGAATGCCAAAAGAGGGCATTTACCCCTGTCCCATAGCGTAACTCTCAGCAAGAAACACTGTCCACAAACACCTGTTGGGCGAGAAAGAATGAAAGAGATCCCATATGCTTCGCTAATCGGAGCGATCATGTTTGCCATGATATATACAAGGCCAGATGTATCGTATGCCCTGAGTGCAACGAGTCGATACCAATCGAACCCAGGAGAGGCGCATTGGACTGCGGCCAAGAACATCCTTAAGTACCTGAAAAGGAACAAGGATAAATTCCTGGTGTTTGTAGGCCACAAAGAACTGGTTGTTGAAGGTTACACCGACGCTAGCTTCAAGACTGACAGAGATGACTTCAAGTCACAGTATAGATGGAAGAGTGCCAAGTAGAGCACCACTGCAGACTCTACAACTGAAGCGGAGTACTTGGCCGCTTCAGAAGCTGCCAAGGAAGCTGTTTGGATTCGCAAGTTCATTAGTGAACTTGGTGTTGTACCCTCAATAAAGGGGCCGATAGACCTCTATTGTGATAATAATTGAGCTATCGCTCAGGCCAGGGAGCCGAAAGAACACCAGAAGGTCAAACACGTGCAAAGGCGATTTCTCATGATAAGGGAATGGAAATCCGAAGGTGAAATCAGAATTTGTAAGTTCGGCACGGATGATAATGTAGCCGATCCTTTGCCTCAAGTGAATCACAACAAACACGTTAAGGCAATGGGAATCAAGCACGTAGGAGACTGGCTTTGAAAATTCCCTGTACATGTTTTTAATTAAACGGGTTGATTAAATGTATGACACTGTATTAAAACCATTCATTAATTGAGTAATTAATTTTTGTGCAAAATTATCATTCACTCCATTACTATTAAATTGTGGTTTAGAATTAAATAATGAGTCCATTCGATTTACGGAAATATTCAAAACAGGGTATCAAGACCATGTCTTGGATAAAGAAACACCTGTTAAGTGAACATTGAATATTAAATCGAAAAGTGTCCCTAATCGAGGTCATCTAATAGATGGACGATTGATGACCGCCATAGATTAGTGTGTAGTATGATTTACAACACCGTTTCTTGTGCTGCGAGGACGTGACAGTCATAAATCATTTACACAGGTACAGTTTGGAATTGTACTGGATAAGACCTATGAGAGTACTTTAAGAAAATTTAAATTTTGTCATAAGTACATTTCTCATTATGACTATCGGAACTTGTTTCCTCCGACCATGAGTACTGTGAAGTTTTCTTGTTTGAGTACTAGACTCTTTGATGTTTCCAAACGTCTGCCGTAACTGGGGATTATAACGGGAACACTCAAGAGACTATGTCCTCTTAGTAAGAAGAACTTACAATACAAGACTGGGATTTCCCCCCTACTAATAATAGGGAAAATGTTTTGTTGTATACAAGGCCGCTCGAAGAGCGAGACTGTGAAAATGCATGGTCGTGCTCAGATGGATTTTAGAAATCATCTTCTTATTGATAGTCAAACTCGGAGATCGACAAACACTTCCGAACGTAATAAGGATGACAAAGAATCTTACCTTATAGCACGAAGAAACATTAAGTGACAAAGGAAATGAGCTATACACCGTATGCACACTTGTCCGGAAGGACAAGTGGGAGATTGAAAGGAATGGTGTCCTTCCAACAAGTGTATTCTTCCGATAGAGGGTTTAGAATTATTACAAAGCTAATTCTTTAGTAAGGTCAAGTGATCGGAATGCCTAGATGGAGGCCGCTTCCGATCAATAATATCAATGTGCATTTGATGTTACAGCTTAATCTTAACTGAACCCTTCGGGTCGAACCCAATCGAATCACCGATCCGAGACGACGAATTAATCCAAAAGGATTTAATGAGTCAACAGAGTTTTATGAATACAGACGTCAGAAATCGAGCCTAGGGCGTCGAGACCGAGCGTCTCAAAATCACAAGCAACAAGTATGAGCGTAGCCATAGCGAGGCTAGGCTAGCTCATCACTAGCCTAGGCGCACCATGTGTGTGCTAGGCGCACCATGGTGTGCTAGGCACTATCGCAGCCTAGGCATGCGCATGAAAACCTATCGCACAGCACCACAAGCCCCAGGCAGCCCATCGCAGCTAGCAGCGTGCTAGCCTGGGTGCCTAGGTGCGCATGGCAAGCCATCGCAAGTGCCACAAGCACCAGGCAGCCCATTACAACTAGAAGCGTGCTAGCCCGAGTGCCTAGGTGCATGTGGCAGGCTATCGCAGCATGCAGCCTAGAGCCAGGCACCATCGCAAGGAATGGCACCACGCACAGCACCATCGCAATGCATGGGGCTTGCGTGTGTGTGCGTGTGTGCCTCACAGCCTCGCACAACAGCAACAATGATGCGTGTAGGCTGGTGCGTGTGTGCGTGCAATAAGGATGCTGCGAGGATGGTGCGTGTTGCTGTGTGAGTGCATGCGAGGAAGAACTAGCAAGCAGCGTCAAGCCAGGCATGCGTGGCTCGCTAGCAGCACGCATGCTAGGCATTGCGAGCATGGGGCTGGATGCGTGGGTGCGCGTAGTGTGGGAGTGTGTGAGTGTGCGAGGCAGTGTGTGGCAGTGCTAGGGCCAACACCATCACGTACCTGCGCCTAGCACCAGCACGTACCAGCTCCTGACACTGGCACGCACCAGCGCCAAGCATCAACCAGCACTACCTAGCTGGGATGCGAGGCTGGGCTGGTGCTGGCTGGCTAGTCCAGCTGGCACTGCTAGCTGGCATGCTAGCTGGCAGCAGCCCAGCACCCCTTTGTGAGTGGCGGTTTGAGGGAGTGGGGACCAATGGGCTTGGAGCATGCCTTGGGGAGCAAGGAAATGGTTCCCCGAAAGGTTCATGGTCCTCACCTAACCCTCTCTCTCCCTTTGACACTTGTTGTATTTTGATTGGATTTATTTATTAATTTATTTTAGAAATAAATCAATTAGCAAATTATTCATTCTCCCACATTGGTTGGGGAATGAAGTTCAAGGGTTCATTTCCCTATAAATACTAAGCTTAGGTATTGGGAAATGAACAACCTTGAGTGGAATTAAAAAGGCAACTCTAAGAAAGAGTAAACCTTTAATTCGTAAAACTCATAGTTATTTTGTCCGAGTCTTGACTAACCTTCAAGAATTAGGACGCTCGGGTTGGGTCGAGGGTACGATCCGTCGGAGATCTCGTCTTTTCGGGATTTTAAAGTAAGAGCTCTTTGGGAGTGAAGCACGCGACAAAGATATAATTCTTGTTCTTAATCTTATTTGATTAAGTTTATTATGCTTGTTAATTGCTTTAATTAAGGGGCGGGTCTTGGTGGGTTTCCTTCCGCGTAGTGTCGGGTCACTACGAAACCCTACAGACCTAACCTTAATATGTTATAAGTTTGGTTAGTTTGAACCATCTGTTTTTCTTTTGCAATCTACTTATATCAATGTTATAAACAAAATAAACCCATAGCTAGCAAAACGAAAACAATTTATTAGCTTGTCATCGATCAACACTTGTCCATGCCAAGTAAACCAATCAGTATTTCAAACAAATACTGAAAAATTGTTTCATCTAAACCGAAAATAGTTTAAAATCATCATAAAATAATCAGAAATAAAACTATGAAGCTTTCTCTGGTCACTTTAACACTTCTCGTACACCTTCAAACTCCATTTCCAATGCTAGCCTCACTTCTTTGCAGTTTCTGGTCGATGCTCTATTCTTCTTGAGGTATTCAAGGTATTTCGAGCAGTTGCGCTTCCAATGCCCTTTTTTCTTGTAATAAAAGCATTCACTTTCACCTCCAGGCTTGGGCTTTATAGTTGCCTTGGGCTTTTCAAGAGTCTTTACAACTTTCTTGCCTTTACCCATGACGCTGCCCCTTGCCCTATCTTCTTGAACCCCTTCCCTTTCTAGGCCATAAGAACCTCTTTCTTAACATCCTTGGGAATTTTCTTCTCTGCACTAACCAGCATAGCATGCAACATATTCATAGTCTTCTAAGCAACAGACATGTTAAAGTTCTTGATAAACTGATTGAAGGATTCTGGAAGTGAATGGAGAATGAAGTCAGCAGCCATCTCATTGCTGTATGGGTGCCCCATTTTCACCATATTTTGAATTAGGCCGATCATTTTGAAAACATGATCATGAACTGTCGCACCCTTCTCCATCTTACAATCCAAAATCTCTCGATGGAGCTCGTACCTCTCAACTCGTGCCCATTTCTTAAACAAGGCTTTGAGTTCTTGCATAATGGTTTATGAATCCTAGTCTTCAAAACTCTTTTGAAGGCCAGGCTCAATAATAGAAATCATCAAGCAGGTGATTATCACAGCTCTATCAAGAGTCTCTTTACGCCTACGCTTCTGAGCCTCAGTTGCGTTTTCTGGCAAAGGTGTAGGTAATAGGGGTCAATGACATCCTCTCTACCTTTAGATTTCAGAACAAGTCTCAGCATTCTTTCCCAGTTGGAAAAGTTGTCTCCTGTCAACCTATCCTTCTCAAGGAATTGTCGAAGGTTGTAATTATTGTTGTCATTGTTACAGTTACCTATCTATGACAAAATAAGGCAAAGTTTAATAATTATGTTTAATAAAATTAAAAAACCATAAACGAATTAGATAGGTTAATTTAAAGCACTTTATTCAGTATTAAATGATCCTAATTGAATTAAGTGATCCAAGTTCCTTAATTTGTGTAATAGTTGATCAGACTGAGGCCCTACCATCAAGCTTTACATTTTCAAGGTGAGTAAACTCTTGTAACTTTTGGTTGAATAATTAACCATCACATGTTTAATTATTAACCTTCATTCAAGGTTCTTAACGCTTTAGGTAACCTTGTTGAGCACAACCAATTAAATGTGTAGAACGTGATCTACTCCAAATTACCTAAGATAACAAGTGACACCCTGCGAAGGCAGACCCATCACTTACGATCGAAGGGTTGTTGGGTATCTAATTGGAAAAGCAATCTCAATATTACCGGGATCTAGATTTATTATGTTGTGATTAAATTAGTGAAATCTAGCGCATCATCATCACATACAAACATCAATAAAATCTAACATGCATAAATAAAACATGACATAGTATGGCCCCTTAGTCCAAAGAAACTAGACTTGAAATGCTCTCACTTGAACCTTTATGAATCTCCATCCACCTTGCTCCATTGGGCCTTGACTTCAAGGGCTTCATTAAACTAAACTATTTAAGTAACTCATCTATTTACTTTAAATAAAAACTTACAAAAATACTTAACAATACACAGACCGTATTTAGATTACAAGAAAACGTCACGATGCGCAGATTGTATTTAGAATATATGGGCCATACTAGTCCATATATAGCAACGTAATATCATATATATATAAAGGTGTCATATAATAAATCACTCAACATGCTTTCCTAAACTACAACATCGAATGTTCACAATTAAGGCAACGCAAATCCTAAAATATCTCATATTTTAATTCATAATTAGATAATATCGTATATTATTCATTGCAATCTATAAAATATCATATATTTTAAATTTATCATGAGACAGAATCAAATCTTATTTAAATATGTAAACATAAATCATATTTATTTTCCATGTTTATCGTAACTATTTTAGGAGATTATATCCTAATTACTACCCAATCAAATAATTTTAAAATCAATTATTTCCAAATATAATTATGGGATAATCGCATTATTTAAATCAATTTTTTTCGTTTTGGAATATACTCAAAATATCCTAACAAATCCTATCCGAAATTAACCACTTTAATTATGGATAATCACCAAATTAACAACTTTTGAAAAATTTATTTTATCCCCAAAGTAAAAAATGATTTTATTTCGAAAATATATTTAAAACAGATTTTTTTTTTCAAATCGCCGCAACCACAAGCCACCTTGGTTAGCCAGCCGAGGCTAGCCACGGTGTGGCTTGGCGCCTCCCAGCACCCACTGCCGTAAGGCAGTAGCAGCAGCAACACTGTTGTTGGCTGCAGGCCACCATGGGTGGCCAACTAAGGCTAGCCCGGTGGCTGGCTGGTTTTCAGTAACCACTGCCGCAAAGAGCAACAGCAATAGCATAGCTGCGGCATCAGCAACAACGCTTGTCGAGCCACCTCCGGACCACCTTCCCTCCCTTCCCCTCCCTCTTGGACTGACACAGATCGGTAACCACTTTGGCTGCCGGCCATTGATTTTTTTTTCTTTTGTGTTTAATTTATTGAAAAACAACTTTTGTTAAAATTAAAATAAATCAGTCCAATAAGTAAAATTAAATCCCTATTCAATTTTAAAATTAGGGTTATTCATAAAATTAATCCTAATTTAATTCTATCTCTTAAAATTAAATTGTTGATCATACACAAAACACTTTTGTGCATAACTCAATCTAATTAAAATTATGAAACATAAGATAAATCGAATTAAACCAAAAACTCAAGCATATAATCATATTTTTGGACTACGGTTTTCGAAAATCCAAAAACTAGGGTTTTAGGTTTTAAAATTTTTGAATAATTTAGGGTAAATTTTGGATTTTGTCCACTCTAGGCTAATTTGAGCATAATTAACTCAATTTAATCAATTCTAAGAGTTAAATCACATTTAATATAATAATTGAACAATAATTAAATTAATTCTCCCTTTTAATTGATTATAAAATTATGAAAATGGACTTTAAATAATCGTATTATTATAATCAAGCGTATTCATGCAAGAGGCTAATTGATACCACTATAGGACTTTGGGTACTATAAGCGGAATTTCATGAATCATATTCATACGCACCTAAAACAAGATCGCGTGCATAACACACAAGAATCACATAACTATACCTTGATCTCCACGTAGCAAATTGATTGACAAATCAGGGAGAGAATAGAGCCCCAAGAGTGACTCCTCTACTTAGTCCACGGGATTCGATCAAGCGTCCACCAATGCTAAATTTGTCGTGTGAAGGGGAAAACCGTGATCACCACCATTAATGGACAACTGGCACCACCACGATCACAACCACCACCAAGCACACCACCAGCACTAAGGAGGAGGAGAGAGCCGTGAGAAAGAAAAGGATGTTTAAGAGGTTGGGTCTCGTGTTTGCTAATTAGGGTTTCAACTTAACAGTAAAACTGTTCTCTATGAAAACCTAGGCACCGAGTCTAATTATGATCCTATTATAATTAGACTAGGTTAGGAAGCCCAAAAACCCTCCAAACCAAGCCTCATGGCCGGCCACCTAGAGGAGAAGGCCCATCATGGGCCTTTTCCTCTAATGATTGATCTAGGCCCTTTGTGTGACCTTATAGGATCTTCCCAATTGGACTTTGGCCTATTTTACTAGCCCAAAGATCATTTGTGTTTCAGGGTTTTTTATGTGTCATGCGGGAGAGTTACAACACCAAGACTGGCTTCTGGACGCCTGTACCTGCAAAAAAACGGAGACACATGTGGGTGGGAGTTCCGCCTTTGACAATCAAGTTAGAACGTGTTCGGATGTAAAAAGTGCGGAATGTTAAGAGAGGATTAGGCTCCACTTAGGAGAGGGGTGATCATCCGGCTGTCTCAGACAGCCTCGAAATCCAAGCCTTAGCTCTCAAGAAATTTAATTAAAGGTCGAGTTAATGCTCAGCAATTAATGTACACGCGTATTTAATAATTTCTGAATGATGTTCCTTATGGGGAACATCTCCTTTTTATAGGGTTTTGTAATGTGTGTCAATCCTAGGTTTAAGGGGAAACCTAGGTTTGACTAGGCTTCCTTGGAGTATGGGCCTTAGAAGGCTGCTTGTCAAAGTAGGCAACTTGCCTGATTGGTCCACCTTGGACCTCTCACAAGGTGACACATGGCGGATTCTAGTTTGTCAACGTGGATGACACATGGCATAGTTTCATTGGTCCACGTGGCGGGAAAAAACCCTTAATCATTTGCCCCTCACAGGGGTGACGTGGCTTGCCACGTGGCGCATGTGACAGATGTAACACTTTGATTAGCCAACGGTTTTACCTTTGTTTTCCGCCCCTTGAAATTCACCCCACTATAAATAGGGCATGTCCCAATCAGTTTTTGGATATTTCTGATGAGTGACATTTATGTCGCTCTTAGGATAGTTTTTTCTAGTAGTTTTAGTAATAATTCGGTCCATTTTAGTATGTTTTTTCTATGATCCGCCTAATTCGAGTATTCTACCTTTGTGGTGCGTAATGTGTATTCATGTGGTTTAGGTAGTCTATATTCCCCTCCCCTTTCGTTGTACTACGCTTTACCTTCCTGTTCCATGATTACAGGTGTACGCCGTTGATTCGGAGATGGAAGGAACCAGGGCAAAACGGGAAGAAATCCAGACCAAACAAATGGCGCGGGCGCGCCACCAGAGGAGCGGGTGCGCCACCTATACGCGCGGGAGCGCATCCCTTGAGCGCGGGCGCGCTGATGAGCTGGACCAACCATTAAATACCCACTTTGGAGCGGGCGCGCATTTCGAGGAGCGGCCGCGCCATCATTTAACGCGCGGGCGCGCCTGTCTGGTGCTGATTCAAATCCCAATTTCAGCCCAAATTAACGAAAGGGAGGCAAAACGGCTAACTTTTGACAACATTCTATCATAAGGATATTTTTAGCATATAAACCTAAGAGGAGAGCTTTTAAGGAATTTTTCTAGGTTTTTGTTTTGGCCACTTTTGTATTGAACAATCTTGATAGTTTTTAGTGTAATTTCATTGTCCTTCAACATTAGTTTTACTCCTAGTTTTTGAAGAAGTATTTTTGCAACATTGATGTATGGTAAAGCTTGGAGATTTTATGATGTATGGCTCTTTATTTGGATTTCAATGAAGGTTTTGGTATATTTCTCTATTTTCTCTTGCTTTTATGATTAAAGTTTCTACCTTTGTTAGTTTAGTTGATAAAAACTTTGTCCTTCTTACTATTTCATTGGTTATAATGTTGCTTAGTATTATTGTAGTTGTAGTTATGACTAGTAAGTAGTTCCTTGTTGCTAGGGGTTTGGTGAAGATATGCTTTGAGTTTGATGTATGCTAGGCTAGGTTAATTTGGAATATTTGTGATTAAATCTTCCTTGTGCTTATATTTATTAGCCACTTCATGTTTATGGACATATGCATGTTGTGGTTGAATGACTTGAATTAAATCGTGACGATAGTGCGACTTAGGAATATTCATTAGGTGATTGATTATTGCATGACCTTAGCTTGTATGCCTTACGACGATAGTGTAAGTGTATGCTAGCTAGGAAAGCTCTTAATCCCGATAGGTGATTAGAGAGTATTCTTGATATTGCCTTGTATGAGTTGCTTTGGTTACATGTTTAATTTTTCGATGCCTAACTTCGTCGAATTCATAGCATGTTTAATCCTTCCCCCTAGTGCTTGTTTTAATTGTTATTTTATCCCCTTTAGTCATTACTTTAACCACCATACTTCTTAATCGAATTAGATTAACATTAGGAGATAAATAGCGGTGCTTATCGTTTCCATGTGTTCGACCCTTAACTTGTCTCTATACTCTTTTAGTTGCATGTTTAGGACTACAAATATCATTTGATAGAGGTGTCTTAGTAACGACCTAAAATACCGCCTGTCAATTTCCAAAAAAATTTCAAACAGAATTCTTGACTTGAGAACTTTGCCATTTTCTGAGAAAGAACGACTTCCACCTGCTAGTAGACCGCTTGCTCTTACAGCCGCCAAAATTTTTTCAAGCACCTTCACCTTTACAGACTAAAGGTAATCGCCTGTTTTTCTTTCGTGCTTTCTCTTTGTTTGTTGTTCTCTTTGAAAATGGTTTCCCAAAAGCACACGACACGGCCTAGGTTAGTGATCAGCCGGTCACCGAGACGGCTGAATTTAGAACTAGGAGTGCCCACTGCCTCTTGCTGGACCACCCTTTGCGAACTGCCCCAGGTCCGATTGTCTATGTGTCTGTGCAAGACACCATGGCCAGAACTAAAAAAACTTCAAGGGTGACCAACTCAAACGGCTCCTCCTTCTATGCGCCTATCAGTGAGATATCTAACGTGCCGCTTAGCGCCCTAAGCACTCGCAATGATTCCATTTTAGAAGAATCAGAGGAAGAGGTTCAAAATGACCTTTCGGGCTTTGTTAATCTAGCCCATCATGCGGATTCTAGGTCCGAGAGCTCAGGTAGTGACTCAGAGCTAAGCACTTCAAGCAAATTCTCTGATGGCTCTAAAAAGAGGCACTCTCGGCTGAAGACAGCGAGAGAATCCCTTTAAGCAGAAATGGGAGAAGATTGGGCGGAGCCATCTGCTACCCGCCGAGAGCAATATGCCGCCTACTATCATCATGTTCCCACAGGCAGACGGAAAATGATGGCGCATAAAATAAGGAGCTTTAGAGCTGACCATGTCATGGGGCATGGTTTTATCTTATATATGTACGCCGGATGCCGAGGAAACTTTAGTCTGGCCAGAGGGGTCTAGCTACGGGGACGAATGTTTTGTCTGCTATGAGGCGGCTATTAAGGTTGGCCTAAGATTTCCTCTACATCCGGTTGTGGAGCAAATCCTTGACGGATACAAGCTGAGTGTCTGGCAACTGGCCCCAAACTCTTGGTTCAACATCCTAGGCTATGTTGGCGGCTGTAAAATGCACGAAGTAGACCCCAGCTTTGAAGCATTTGCCCACATACACTACCTCAGCCGAACCCCAAAAACAAGCGGGATTGGCTGGTTCCAATTGTCTAGCCACAAGGGCTATATGATGAATTTGGTGAAGAAGAACAAATGGAAAGATTGGACGAACACTTTCTAAATTGTCTCCAGCCTTGACAAAGTCAGAAATAAAAAGTTTAACAGGTGGAACAGGAGCCCACCTTTCCTAACAGGCGGATCTGAGCTGCCGCCTTTTCCTTGTAGAGCTAGAGAGGAGATGCTTGACAAAGGCCTATTCAAAGTGGATATCCAAGCAAACCCTGAGACTGGGGCGAGGGAGTTCATTCCCCAAAATTATATTCCCAAGTATAACTGGCTATATGATAGGACATATCTGGCCACTTGTGGCCTTAGTGGGGAGATGCCGAGAGGTAGTTGACCACATTATCAAGTGTTTTGTAAAACTTGGTTGATTTTGTGTCAACCTAACTCTTTGATTCATATTTTTTAGATAAAGCTATTAAGAAGCTCTCGGCATCAATGAAAGCTACTGCTCAATACCACTCAGCCATCCTGGGCAAGCGGCCTGTTGCGGAGTAGCCTACTTCACAGCCGCCCAAGGTGAGCCTCTTTTTCATTTGTTTAAGTCAAAATATATTTGTTGTCGCCTGCTTCTCATTCTGTGGCTTTTATTGCAGGGCGACCCCAACAACCCCTCTCCTCACTCAAAGACGGATCCGAAGATTCGGAAACAAACGGCTGGTTATGTGACAACTCTTGGTTAACCTAGGAAACATTTGGCCAGTAGGTCAGAGAGAATCCATCCTCCCAAGTCTCCAGCCGTCCTTGAGGTCAGTCGGCCTCATAAGAAGGAAGTGGCGGCTGAAGGTATCAAAGACTTGTTTCCTTTCCCTTAACCTTTGAGGGTAAAATTCAATCAACAGTCGTCTAGTACCTCTGAAAGCAGCCGGTCTATTGGCTGAATTTACACCAAGTACTTAAAAAATGTTGAATGTGCATATGCCTCTCAAAGGCCGGATCTTGTACAGCTGGCCAAGTCCATGCTGAAAGTCGTCTCCCTTAAGGACTGGGAGGCGGTTAGAGGAGTTGGCACCCTCAACCTAGACGTCATCCTCGCTCTTCTGGCTGAGGTATACTTGTAAAGAATTTCTATTTCTAGTTTATATAATTTTCGAGCTGCCTGTAATTGACGTATGTTTTTTGGACGAGTGCAATCTATGCTGCGAGTGCACGGTCTTCGGAGGCCCATCAACGAGAAGACCAAGGAGGTAAAATCTGCGAATGCTCGCTCCGCCTCTTCTCATGATAAGGCCATGTTTCATATTGCTCAAAATGAAATATTGACGACTGACATACTATATTCATAGGTGACCGCCAACCTGCAGGTCAAGGCTAACTTGGACGCTGCGAAGAAGCGGGTCTCTGAGCTGGAGCAGCAGGTCAAGGACCTCAAGGCTAAGCTCGAGCCTCTTAAAGAGGCAACGAGGGAAGTAGATGGCCTTCGTACTTGAGTTGACAAACTGAAACAGCGGCTGGCTAACCAAGAAACCCAGCTCGCCAAAAAATACACTTCTAGAGCCGAGGAGGAAAAGCAGGCCTTGGTCATAGACATGATGGACGACTACAACATCATCATGGAGATGACCTGGACGGCTCTTTTCTCGGACTCTAGCTATAAGGGCTGGAAGAATCAGTTTGTCGCCACTACCCAAGAGAACAATGTCAATATCATGGCCCAAGGCCAAGTTGGAGAAGAGGAGGAGGGCGAGTCATCTGACTCCGCATCCAGGGGGTCGGACCAGGAGGAAGGGGTGGATAATGAAAAAGAACAGCAGCCAGCTGGTGACCAAAAGGATGCGGCTGCTGATGCTGAATAACCCCCTCCTAATGCTTAAGCTTTCCCTCTTTTTATATTAACTTTCTTCGGCCTGCGTGTTGCTTGCTTTGTATCATTACCCGACAAAGGGGTCAGGGTTTATTGATAATTTTAACATTTTTGTCAGTCTTTCGGCCGACTGTTTTTATGAATCATCCAGCAGTTTTGTCGTATTCTCCAATTTGCACTTTGCTTTGAATTATTGCATTTCATAAATTTTGCAAAGTATAGCTTGCTTTTTTTTTTTTTTTGGTAAATCAGAAATTTTATTACCAAAAGGAGAAGATTACAACTTACAAAGAGCTAAGTTTGAACCAACAAAAATAGCAAGGATCCAAAAGGACTAACACCAAACCCCTACAAAAACAGGCTCTTACAACCATTCAAACAGGAAAGAACCACCAAGCCACCTTCTAGGAAGGGTTCCTAAGAGGTTCTTCCCTAAAACAAACCAAGGTCTACCCCCAATTAGTGGCATCTTCTAGGAAGGGTTCACCAAAAGGAGGAAAAACCAAACACACAGAACAAAACAGCCCTTACAAAGACACCAGACAGGAACAAGAACACAAAAATTACAAAATAAGCTACTTCTTGTCATTAGCAAAGCACCTACAGGCTACAGAAAACAGAATGTTCCTGAAAATAGCTTCAGGAGGCTTTAACTGCCTTGTGAAAATTAGAGCATTCCTCTGTATCCAAACATGATAAACCATTTTAGGAAAACACATTCCCATCAATCTGTTTTTAGCCTAGACTTCATGCAGACCTTCAAAATCCATTGCAAGCTGACTAATAGGTCTCTGATATCCAAAGTGCCTAAGAACTTGCAGCCACACCTTTTTACTATAATTACATTAAAAAAACAGGTGCTGAGTAGTTTCCAAGGCCTGATTGCATAAGAAACAGACAGGATCACATTGAATGCTCCATTTTTGCAATCTATCTTTGGTAACAAGTCTATTCTGGACTGCTAGCCAGGTAATTATTACAGGGTTATCCTTCTCCAACACATTTTAGGGGCAGAAACAGTGATGGCCTGATAAATTTTCTGAATCTTGACCTTGTTCCCCTGCATCATAGTACTCCAATGACCAATAGCATCAATAACAGTTCTACATTTCAAGATTTTCCTGAGCACCTAGGAACACTTCTTAGGGAAGGGCATGTTCTGCCAGGGTTTATCCATGAAATAGTAGGTATGGACCCATTTTACCCAAAGGTTGTCAGCTTTATGAGCAAGATCCCAAATGAGCTTTGTAACAGCTGCAAGGTTCCACTCAGGGAGAGAGATAAGGTTCCACCCCCCACTCACTTTAGGAAGACAAACTTTAGCCCAAGAAACTAAGGATTTCTTTGAGGGGTTACCCTTCCCTGTCCACAAAAAGGCCCTAAATCTGGATTCAATCTCTCTCAAAATTTTCTTAGGAAGGACAAAAATTTGAGCCCAATAAGTTTGAATACCAAACAAAACACTTTTAACAAGTTGCATTCTACCAGCATAGGAAAAACTTCTTGCAACCCACCCATTGATTCTAGTAGTCACCTTATCAACTAGAGGCTTACACTGAGCAATAGTTAGTTTCTTGGATGAAAGGGGTACTCCAAGATATTTGAAAGGAATAAAGCCAAGAGAAGCACCAATTAAGGCCCTGAGATCATCTTGCTTAGCATCAAAAAGCTCCCCAAAATAAACTTCACTCTTGTCCAGATTAGCATAAAGCCTTGAAGCTTTAGAGAACTTTGTGAAGGCCTGGAAAAGAAGAGAAATAGAACCAGTATCTGCCCTAGAAAACATCAAAAGATCATCAGCAAACATAAGATGAGTTAATTTCATCTTCTCACATCTAAGGTGGTAATTAAAATCAGGGTTCCGATGCAACTCAAACAAGCATCTAGATAAGTACTCCATGCCAATTGCAAACAGGAAGGGGGACATAGGATCTCCTTGTCTGAGACCTTTCCTTGCTGAAAAAGGCTTAACAAGAGCACCATTGATCATGATTGAGAAAGAGACAGTAGCTATACACTCCATAAAATCCAGGCAGTAAACTGAGCAAATCAATTTTCAACATGCACCTAGGAGTGATATACTTATGACTATAGCCCTTGATCAACTCTGTGGCAAGGAGGATATTGTCTCTTATATGCTTACCAAGAATAAAGCCAGCTTGAGCCTCATTAATGACCTCACGGAGAACTAGAGCAAGTCTAGCAGTTAATATCTTAGGAACAAGCTTATAAAGCACCATGCAACAAGCAATAGGCCTGTAATCCTTAGCATAAGAAGGATTTTGAACTTTAGGCACCAAGGTAATAGTGGTACAATTCCACATTCTCAACATTTTTCCAGTTCTAAAGAACTACAACACCCCTGCATACACATTAGCCTTAACAATAATCCAAGTTTCCTTGAAAAAGAAAGAATTGAACCCATCAATACTAGGGGCTTTCGAGCTGTCAATACCCTTAAGAGCCAAATCAATCTCATCAATAGTGACAGGGCTAATGAGAATGTCCTGAGCTCCTCTATACAACTGCCTACCTCTCCTCATGGTACATAGATTAACACAAGGGAGAGAGGTGGCTCTAGAACCAAGGAGCTTCTTATAGAAGCTTGTGAGTTCCTCTTCAATATCAGCAGGAACATTAAGGAGAAGATCATGATCATTATACAAAGTATCAATCCTATTCCTACTTTACCTATGCTTCATCACAGAAAAGAAGTAATGGTTATTACCATCACCCAGCTGCATCCAGTCAACCCTGGATTTCTATTTGTAAATGCTCTCTTGAATCCTTAGTCAATTCGTAGCATTAGCAATAGCTTCCATTTCTTTATCATAGAGGTCAGTGTTATCCTCATCCCCAGAAATTTGGTGCTGAACAGCACTAAGTTGAGCACAAGCAACATCAACTCTACCATGAATATCACCAAATTTTTGAATATTTAGAGTCTTCAACACACCTTTCACCTGTTTGAGCTTGCACCAGACTATATTCATAGCATTTCCAGAATGAGAGCTTTGCCAAGCCCCCTCAACAGAACTCATAAATTTTTCATGCTCAATCAAATAATTAAGAAACCTAAAAGGCTTCCCTTTCCCAAGTTGAGACTGAAAAATATTGAAGACAAGAGGACTATGATCAGAGAGAGAAGTAGGGAGATAAAGAGCTTCAACATGACCATAGCAATTCATCCAGGCTTGATTCACAAGCCCCTTGTCAATCCTAGTGAAAGTTCTAGGACCAGAATGAGCCTTGTTACACCAACAATAAAAGGAACCTTTATTCTTTATTTCAAATAGAGCCAGATCATCAATACACTGTTAAAAATCTCTAGTTTCATAATCAGAAATAGCAGCCCCATTCAATCTATCAGAAATAGATAAAATAGAATTAAAGTCTCTAGCATAGAGCCATGGGATAGCAGCACTAGGCAGCCCTTTAAGACCAGTCCATAATTGCTTCCTATCATGAATAGTGTGAAGACCACACACAAAAGTAATGAGAATCTTAGTCTTTAGATCCTTTGAACACAGCAGACAATGAACAAATTGTTCAGTAGAAGCCATGATGTCAAGAGTAAGGCAATCAGCCTTCCAACCAACCCAAATTCTACCTTTAGGAGAGCTAGAATAGTTACAATGCCAAGACCAAGCCCTCCCAAACTTCTTCTAGATAGTATTATTGCTTTAAACTTTTACTTTAGTTTCTAGAATACATAACACATCAATTTTATGCTCTAAAAGTAACTATTTTATAACAGCTACCTTCCAAGGGTCATTAAGACCCCTAATATTCCATGAGAGGACTATCACGTTCCCAGAGAGGGAATACCATCACCCTCAATAGGATCTTTGTTCACAATTTCAACAGGTCCTCCTCTTCCAAGGATAAAGGCTGGTAAGAATTAGACTTAGAAACAAGGAAAGTGATTTGTCTATTAGTCTTCTTCACAGTTTTCTTAAAAATCGTTTTCCATTCATCTGGTTTCTTAATCTGGGATTCTAGTGTGATCATAGAGCTACTATCTTTAGGTGCTGGTACAGAACCATTTTGTTTTGGAACCCTCACCTTCTTTTGAACCTGATTATTCCCTATATCATGCTGTTGAGGCTTAGGCTATTGCTTAGGCACAGAACAGTCATGGCCAACCTTATTACACTTCTTACAAAAAGTTGGTTACCATTCAAACTGAATTTGAAGTTCAACTAGCTCACCCCCTGGATCTTCAATCCATATAGATGATGGTAAAGGCTTTGTAACATCAATTTCAACAAGGAGTCTAGCAAAAGAGACCCTTAATTTCTTTGAGGTGCATTCAAGAGTATCAGCACCCCAGCAGTCCAGTGGCAGATTTGGCAATTTAACCCAAAGAGGAATAGTTCTCAAAACTTCTAGGTGAAAATCAAATTTGTCATTCCAGGCTTTAATTATAGATGGTTTACCATAGAACATGTGAGCTCCGGTGCACAATATTGTATTCTTATCACTAGCAAACTTCAGGTTTATAATAATGTAACCCTCATCTACATTCTTCCAACTTTCAGCTACAAATCTATGAACAACAGTATTAGAAGGAGAATAGCCAACAACATAAAAGATCAGAGCATTACCCCATCTCTTTCTTCCTTCAGATAGATCAGCAGCAATAAGCTTAGCAATTGATTTCCCATCCTTGATCTGGGGAGCAATGAAGGACAAGGTCATCCCCTTAGCATTCAGTTTTCCCTTATAGGATCGATCTTCAACATTAGCTTATGTAACCTTCTCAGCATTATTAGCACCATTAGAGTTCTCACTAACACCAATCGTAGGGCTAACAGAGCTGAGTTGACGCCCAAAAACCAATGGAACAGTAACCGCTGAAACGCTAGTTACTGTTTCATTGGATTTGCTTGGATTCTGAACTACGGAGCTTCCATAAAATTGCTCAAGCATCCTCAAATCACCCCTGGATATCATACCAGCAGCTGGATTAACAAGATGAGAAGGAGGAGTTACTAGTTCATCATCTTCAGCAATCGAATCAGGTTTTGATGAAACCCCTGATTTCTTCAAATTGTCTAAGTTCTTATCAAAAGGAGGTTGATTAGAGTTTTGCGGAAGTGGACTTGATTGTTTTTTCTTGCGCGGCATGGTGATGATAGAGCTAGATGAACAGACATAGCCTAGCAGAGAATCGCCATGGGAGAGCTAGAGAGAAAAGTCAACGAAAGTCAACGCGTATAGCTTGCCTTTTTGTATGAATTCTTTGAATACCTTTCAATATGTCGATTGTTTTGGTATATCGACTTTTTGTGCCCTTGGGCAGCTGTGCGCCTGGTTTTCAAAGGCTGATGGATTGACTTGGAAATTTTTTATACTTTAAAGAGTCTGGCTTATTTCTATGTCAATCAATCACTATGGTGATTACCCCAAACCAGGCGGATAGACGGCCATTGGACAAACGATCATACGCTCAGCATGATCCGGCTCTCAGCCTCAATATAGTTCTTTTAGATGAACCACGCTTAGCTATTAAGTTTTGTACTTAGTTTATTTTATTGATTGTAAATTGTCCGTTTGTTTGGTACTTGTATAGAAATAGGCGTCAAACGGGATGTTTAACCAAAGTAGCAACCGCTTGTTGGGTTTAAGAAGGTAGCTTTAATTTTTTCGCTAACCTAAATAGGAATAGTGGCCGAATGCCGTTTGTTTATCAAAAATACAAGTGGATTCGTTCGTACCGATTAGGTTCCATTTTAGGTTATTAAGGTCGATCGACTATGAGTTAACCTTTGCAATTAATCAATCTTTGTCACCTTAGTTTGAGTAAATAAAAGAAGTAGACGTCCGTTAGCCGCATGTTGTTTCCTCACAAGTGCTAAGATTTAGACTTAGCTTTTTACTCAATTAGCTGCTAAGTGTGGAACTTAGCTTATATCCTCAAATTTTTCCGACTGTGTTGCCCCTGAGCAACAACGGTCGGCATTCGACTTACCGCGTGTTTTTAGAGCAGTCGTTGGTCTTTGTTATCTTTGTCTCATTTGATCAGTTCAAAGAGAAATGTGCCACCCAAATGGGAGATGCATTCACCCAAATGAATGTCGCCGGACGCCTGCTCATGTTAGGGTCAACCGTATTGTTTTATAAATTAAGAATATCCGAACATAGGCCTCATTTTGATCGTCAGGCCATAGGCTTGACTTAAATCATTCGGCCATAAGCCTCATTTGTTTTGAGTGGAACAACACATAGCCTCTTAGTTTGCATAGCCTATTTTTACTCATATTGGAGTAGTAGGAAAATAATTAAACGGTCGTCTGCTTATTAGTCAGACGTCCCTCCTTTTTGGGAAGATGCGTACAAATACAAAGTTTTGTAAACAAATAGCAACTTTTTATTGATGTGCTTTCATTTACAAAAAATTTACAAGTCTTAGAAGTAGTACTTGCTAGCTGCCTGCCGTCTGGTGTTTCTAGGCGGTAGGTGCTGCCTCTTACTTCTTCACAGATTCGGTAGGGGCCTTCCTAATTGGTAGTCAGCTTTCCCTGCTCCATTGGCCCTACCAGTCGCCTCCATTTTTTGTAGCACAAAGTCCCCTACTTTCAGGGGGCGTTTGTGCACTCTTTTGTTGTAGGCTCTCGTCATTCTCGGATGGTAGATCTCATGGCGCAAGGCTACATTGCCCCTGCGTTCTGGAAGTGAGGCTAGTGCTAGGCATGGCCTCCCAGTAAGCCTCCTCATCATATAACGTAACTCGAAGAGTCGGATCATAGTGCTCATTAGGCAAAATGGCTTCTGCCCCATAAACCATGAGAAATGGAGTTTCACCAGTCGCCCCTTTTTCATTCATCCTGATGGCCCACAGAACATGCGGTAGCTCGTCAGCCCATAGGCCGCCAGCTCGTTCAATTTTCTTTTTGATGCCATCAGAGATCAACTTGTTGAAGGCTTCAACCTGGCCGTTTGGTTGGGGACGGCCGACTGATGCAAAACAGTGAGACATTCCTTGGTCACCTAACCAGTTCTTGAGAGCAGGCGTCTCAAATTGAGGACCATTGTCAAAGACCATAAACATGGGTACCCCATACCAATTGATGACATTTCTCCAGATGAAGGAGATAACATATTTTGTTTTAATGCCTTTGACTGCCTCCGCCTTTACCCATTTGGTGAAGTAATCGAGAGCAATCAAAATACACCTCCGCCCGCCTGTAGCAAGCATATACGGACCCAAAATGTCCATGCCCCATTTGGCGAATGGTACTGGGCTATGGATGGCCGTTAGATCAGTGGCCAGACGGTATATGAGCTTTCCAAACCTTTGACACTTGTAACATTTTTTCACCATTTCCATGGCGTCTACTTCCAGAGAGGCGCAGAAGCCCGAATGCAAGTCTTCTAAAACCTCTCGTCCCCTCTCTGGGGTAACACATTTCAACAAAAGCTTGGAGATAGCCTTTCTTGAAAAGCTCCCCAATGTGGATTTCAAAATTGGGCGTAAGCTTTTTCATTGCGACCTTCTCTAGGTAGGTATCCAGCAAGGTGCCATCTGTTAAGTAAGCCCAGATGCTGTCTATCCAGGTTGAGCCTCGGTCTATTATTTCAACGGGATCTTCTTCAATATTTCTTTTTCCATAAATTTCCAAAAGACAGACCTAGGTGTATCACAAGAGGCGGATGATGCAAGTTTGGAGAGAGCATCCGCCTGATTAAACTCAAACCTAGGAACCTGACTTAGATGAAATTCATCAAGTGTCCCAGCCTCCTTTTTTACCGCCTGCAAATATTTAATCATAGCTGGATGGGTGGCCTCGTAGTCACCATGATATTGGCTTACAATCAACTGCGAATCAGAGCAGGCGTCCACTTTCCTTGTCCTAGCCGCCTTACACATGCGGATGCCGGCTAGTAGGGCTACATATTCTGCCTCGTTATTTGAGGCGTGGAACTTGAATCATAGTGCATATCCATACTTGTCTCCTTCAGGAGACTGACATATGACGCATGCACCACAAACCGTTCAGGGTGGAGCTCCCGTCCACAAATACCTTCCAAACCTGCTCAAGGTTTTCATGATCAGCCAGCCTTGTCATTTCGACAATAAAGTCAGCAAACGCCTTTTTCTTCACTCCCTTTCTTGATTTAAAGGAAATTTCAAGGCTTTGAATTTCAATCACCCAATTGATCATTCGGCCGGATGATTCCATGGTTTCCATTGACCGCTTGATTGGTTGGTCTATGTAAACCACTACCGAATGCGCCAGGAAGTAAGATTTTAACTTCTTGACTACCATAAAGAAGGCAAGTAAAAAAAATTTCAACCATGGGGTACCTCAGCTCTGCATTCCGTAGAACATGATTGATGAAATAGACCGGGAGCTGGGTGCCGCCTCTTTCAGCAAGGAGAACCGCACTGAGCGCATGGTTAGAGAAGACTAGGTACATGTACAACACTTCCTTTGGCAAAAGACTAACCAGCCTTGACAATGAGTGCAATTATTGTTTCATTTTTTGAAAGGTCGCCTCTGCGTCCGCCCCCCATTCAAACATTGTTCTCTTTTTAATAGCTTGGAAGAAATAGAGGCACTTGTCACCTGACCGACTGAGGAACCTCCCCAATGCCGCCAGACAACCTGTCAACTTCTGAACTTCTTTTACATTGCGGGGCGACTACATGTCTATAACCGCATGTTCTTCCCAAATTCCCATTCTCAATCAATGTGGGAGATTTGCAATTTTCCCATTTTATTTTAATTTAACACAAAAATAAAATTGCAATTCAATCAATAAGTTACAAGTGGAACAAGGAGAATGAGAGAATAGGTGAGGACCATTTCCAAGAGGGGGAACCATGGCCTTGCTCCCCAAGGAAAATCTCACACCCCTTGGTCCCCACTAGTAAACCGGCTTTCCCCATCCAAGTGGCTGGCTGGCAGCCTGCCTTGGCTGCAAAGCCTACCAGTTGCACCTAGCAACAAGGTTAGGCAGCCAGGCCAGCCAGCTAGCACCGCACACGCACAGCTAGCCTACATGCGCAGCCAGCCGGAGCATGCGTACTGCTAGCGAGCCACGCTTGTTTGGCACTTGTGCTATGAGAAGCACACGCATCATACGCACAGCCCAGCACGCTGCTGGGCTTGTGCGTGGTGTTGTGCGATGCTATGCGAGGCACACGCACACACATGCACATCCCAGCACGCTGCTAGCTGGTGCGTGGTGTTGTGCGATGCTGTACAAGGCTGCCAACGCCTAGCATGCTAGCAAGGCCTAGCCTTGCGATGCTTGCTGGGAAAGTTGTGCGCCAGCGCCTAGCATGCTAACAAGGCCTAGCCTTGCAAGCTTGCTGGGCTAGCTGTGCGCAAACGCCTAGCATGCTAGCAAGGCGTAGCCTTGCAATGGCTGACGCATGGCATGCTAGCACACACGCATGGTTGCGATGCTTGCGGTGGCTAGCTAGCATGCATGGGCCTAGCACGCACTGTGTGCTAGTCTTGCGACTTGCGACGTTTGGTCTCGACGCTCTAAGCTCGATATCCGACGTCTTTGTTCGTAAAATTCTGACGACTCATCAAATCCTTCGGATTAATTCATCGTCTCGGATCTGTTATTTAATTGGGTTCGACTCGAAGGGTTTAGTAAAGATTAAGCTGTAATATTAATTGTACTTTAATATTACTGATCGGAAGCGGCCTCCACCTAGGCATTCCGATCACTTGACCTTACTCAAGAATTAGCTATCCAACAATTCTGAATCCTCTATCGGAATAATACACTTGTTGGAAGGACACTATTTTTTTCAATCTCCCACTTGTCCTTCCGGACAAGTGTGCAAATTGTGTATAACCCTTTTCCTATGTCGCTTAATGTCACTTCATGAACTATAAGGTACGATCCTTCATCTCCTATTACATCTTGAAGTGTTTCTCGATTCCCGAATTTGACTGTCAATAAACAGATGATTTCTAAAATCCATTTGAGCACAGCCATGCATTTTCACTGTCTCACTCATCGAGAGGCCTTGTAAACAACAAAGACATATTACCTATTGTTAATAGGGGGACATTCCCAGTCTTATATTGTGAGCTTCCCTTACTAAGAGGACCTAGTCTCCTAAGTGTTGCCGTTATTATTCCCATTTACGGCAGACGTTTGATAACATCAAGACGGCTAGTACTCAAACAAGAGAACTTGCAATACTCATGGTCGAGGAGAAAGGTTCCGATATCTATAATGAGAAATATACTTATGACGATTTGATATCTCTTACAGTATTTTCATAGGTCGGTATAGTTCCAACCTAGTACCTGTGAAAATGATTTATGACTATCAAGTCCTTGTAGCACAAGAAACGGTGCTATAAATCATACTACACACTAATCTCAAGTGGTCATTAATCTTCCATCATTTAAATGACCTCGATTAGGGATAATTTTTTATTAAAATATTTAAAGTTTCCTTAACAGCTGTTTCTTTATCCAAGACATGGTCTTGATACCCTATTTTGAATATTCTCAAAATCGAATGGACTCATTATTTAATCCTAAACCACAATTAAATAGTTATGGAGTAATCATAAATTTATAGAAATATTAATTGCTCCAAAATCGAATGGTTTAACATAGTGTTTTACATTAAGACATCGAGTTTAATTAAAACATCTATACAGGGAAATCAAAGCCAATCTCCAATGTGCTTTATTCCCATTGCCTCAACGTGCTTGTTGTGCTTCACTTAAGACAATGGTTTAGTCAGAGGATCGGCTACATTGCCGTCCGTTCCAATCTTACAAATTCTAATTTCACCTTCGGATTTCCATTCCTTTATCATGTGAAATCGCCGCTTGACATGTTTGACCTTCTGGTGTTCCCTTGGCTCCCTAGCCTGAGCAATAACTCCATTTTTATTACAATAGAGGTCTATTGGACCCTTAATTGAGGGTACAACACCAAGTTCACCAATGAACTTACGAATCAAAATTACCTCCTTAGCTGCTTCCGAAGCTGCCAAGTATTCGGCTTCAGTTGTAGAATCTGCAGTGGTGCTCTTCTTAGCACTCTTCCAACTAAACGCTCCTCCATTAAGGCATAATATGTACTCCAACTGTGACTTGGAGTCATCTCTGTCAGTCTGGAAGCTCGTGTCAGTATAACCTTCAACAACCAACTCATTACGGCCACCATAGACCAAGAATTTATCCTTGTTCCTTTTCAAGTACTTTAGTATATTCTTGGCCGCAGTCCAATGCGCCTGTCTTGGGTTTGATTGGTATCGGCTCGTAGCAATCAAGGCATATGATACATACGGCCTAGTACATATCATGGCATACATGATCGATCCAATAAGCGAAGCATATGGAATCTGACTCATTCTCTCTCACTCATTAGGTGTATGTGGACACTGTTTATTGCTGAGAGTTATGCAATGGGACATGGGTAGGTTCTCTCTCTTGGCTCCTCCCATGTTGAATAATGCAAGTACCTTATCTATATAATTACTTTGGCTCAATCCAATCATACTCTTAGATCTATCCCTATAAATATTGATGCCCAATATGTACTGTGCCTCTCCCAAGTCCTTCATTGAAATGCACTTTCCCAGCAAGCCCGTTACGGACTCTAACAGTTTAGTGTTGTTTCCAATGAGTAATATGTCATCGACATATAAGACTAGGAATGCGATGTCACTCCCACTGACCTTCTTGTAGACACAAGACTCATCTTGATTCTTGATAAAACAAAACTTACTAATGGCTTCATCAAATCGCAGATTCCAACTTCTTCTTGCCTCCTTTAGTTCATAAATGGACTTTTTAAGCTTGCATACCTTCCCAGCATTGCTTGGATCAACAAAACCTTCCGGTTGTGTCATGTACACAATTTCTTCCAAAATCCCATTAAGGAAGGCGGTTTTGACATCCATTTGCCAAATTTCATAATCGTAATATGCAGCAATCACTAGGATGATCCGGACGGACTTAAGCATTGGAACTGGTGAAAAGGTTTCATCATAATCAACTCCGTGAATTTTCCTGTAACCTTTTTCCACTAGTCTAGCTTTATATATAGATACATTTCCATCTTTGTCTGTTTTACATTTGAAAATCCATTTGCAACCGATAGGTGTATAACCTTTGGGCAAATTAACTAAGTCTCACACTTGATTTTCGGACATGGAGTCCATCTAGGATTTCATGGCCTCTTGCCATTTTGCAGAGTTGGGGCTCGTCATAGCTTGTTTGTATGTCGCTGGCTCATCTCCATCCATAACTAGGATGTCTTGATCTTCGGTTAAGACAAAACCAAGATATCTGTCTGGTTGAGATCTTGGCCGTTGCGACCAACACAGGGTAATAGGTTTAGCATTTGCATTGTCGGTTTGACTCTGATCAATGTCAATGGCTGCTTCTAAAGCACTTTGATTGTCAGTTTTGTCATGTTGACTTTGTTGCTCTACCTCTCGAACTTCGTCGAGTACGATTTTCCTCCCACTTTTCATTTTGGAAAGGTGTTCCTTCTCCAAAAAGACACCATCACCAGCAACAAACACTTTGCTTTCGGATTTGTTGTAGAATTAATACCCCTTAGTTTCTTTTGGGTATCCCACAAAGAAACACTTGTCTGATTTTAGGTGAAGTTTGTTAGAAATTAATCTCTTGACATATGCTTTGCAACCCCAAATCTTAATCAAGAAAACCGTGGAGGTTTCTTCGTCCATAGCTCATATGGAGTCTTTTCGACAGCTTTTAACAGAGCACAGTTCAGTGTTAGTGCCTCAGTTAGTAGTTTGTGTCCCCGGAAAGAGATAGGAAGTTCACTAAGACCCATCATCGATCGAACCATGTCTAACAGGGTTCGATTCCTCCATTTGGATACTCTGTTCCATTGTGAAGTTCCGGGAGGTGTCAACTCTGAAATAATACCATTTTCTTTCAAGTGATCGTCAAATTCATCGCTCAAATACTTACCACCTCGATCCGATTGAACTGCTTTTATTTTCCTGCCAAGTTGATTTTCAACTTCACTCTTAAATTCTTTGAATTTCTCAAAAAGATTCAGATTTATTCGACATAAGGTAGACATAACCATATCTACTATAGTCGTCAATGAAGGTAATGAAATATCGATAACCTTGCCTTGCGGGTGTACTCATTGGTCCACATACGTTCGTATGTTTTAGACCCAATAAGTCACTTGCCCTTTCTCCCACTTGGAGAATGGCTGCTTTATCATATTGCCTAATAGACATCCTTTGCAATTTTCAAATGACTCCAAGTCGAATGAGTCAAGAACACCTTCTTGAAGAAGTTTCTTGATGCGTTTAACGTTAATATGGCCAAGACGACAATGCCACAAGTAGTTTTGATTCGACTCGATGGTCTTAGCCCTTTTGGGAGTATCATTAATGTTATAAACTTGTTTGTCTAGAGAAAGCACATAAAGACCATTTTCTGAATATGCCTTACCATATAAAACATTATCGAAATAAAATGAACAACTATTGTTCTTAATTCGAAATTCAAAACCTTTGGCGTCCAACGCCAAAATTGAAATAATGTTTTTGGTAATTCTAGGAACATGATAGCAACTGTCAAGTTCTAAAACAAGCCTAGAGGGCAAAGACAAACTGAGAGTTCCAACGGTACATCCTTGCTCCATTGCCGACCCGAAGCTCAACCTTTCCCTTCTCTAGCCTCCTATTTATCCTTAGTGCCCGAGCATTGGAACAAAGGTGTAAGCCACATCCGGTATCTAATACCCATGATGTTTTGCTAGCGTTTAAGTCTATAACAAAAATACCTGATGAAGAAGCAACGGTGTCGTTCTTCTTATCTTCCTTGAATTTGAGGCAATCCTGCTCCCAATGTACTTTCTTCTTACAATAGAAACATTCAGAATCGGATTTAGAAGAGGCTACCTTTTTGTCCTTGCTACTCTTAGCAGCACTTGACTTAGGCGGAAAGTTCTTCCTCTGTTTCCCTTTAACGCTTCTTTTCTTGCCTGAGCGCTTAAATGGCGTGCCCTTTCTCACCATGAGCGTGTCATGCTTTCCCTCATCTTTGAGGGTTTGCTCGGCCTGCTTCAACATACCATGAAGCTCGGTGAGAGTTTTCTCCATGATGTGCATATTATAGTTCATCTTGAACTGATCATAACCTTTGTGCAGCGAGTGGAGAATGATGTCAATTTCCATCTTTTTCGAATACCCAGCATCGAGCCTTTCCATGTTCTTAAACAATCCAATCATTTTAAGAACATGCGGGCTGACTGGCTCTCCTTTCTTGAGCTTGCTCTCAAGGATCTGCCTGTGGGTTTCGAACCTTTCAGTTCAGGCCTGCTCTTGAAACATATTTTGAAGTTCAGAAATGATCTCAAAAGCCGTCTCCTTTTCAAAGAAAGTCTTTTAAAGGTCCGGAGACATAGTGCCCAACATGATGCACTTGACAACCCGATTGGCACTTTGCCATCGGTTAAGGGCAGTCTGGGTGACCTCCTCATTGGGAGTGTAGGGCATTTCCTCATCAAGGATGTATTCCTTTTATTCTTGCATGAAAACAATACGCAAATTCCTTTTCCAATCAAGAAAATTTGGCCCGCTCAACTTCTCCTTGTCGAGAATTGAGCGTAATGAAAACTGGTTGTTTGAGTTACTTGCATACATGTTTCTACAATTGAAAGAATTTGAAATGAAAAATCATTCATAAACCAATAAGGTTGAAATTTAAAGCCTTAATGCAAATTTTCAATCTCATTGAGCATTTTATCCACGCATTAAAATTAGTCCTTTTTAAGCGAGAATAAAATGATTCCAAGATCCCAAAAATCAAAAAGTGATTAAGCATGCTTTGGCTTGTCTTAACACTCAATCTTTTAGGGTAAGCAATCCAATTGCTAATAGCTCCAAACTACTCTTGGTTCGATAAAACGTCGCATCTAATGCTTCCTTAACATTTTATCTCCATTGCCACAACATCTAAGGACTCCTTACCGATATCGTTGAGCTTATCCAAGACAACTTGTATACCTAGTATACCTTACGTTCCTAGGGAAGTAGTGATGCCTCACTTTGGCGTAGCCCATTACATACGCGCATTAGTTCGGTATGTGTTGTTCTTGGAATGGCATATTTTAGCTCAATATTTTAGGGACCTAGGGTTTCTATATTGGTTGATTTAAGTGAACTTAATTAATCATCGCAACATTTGAAATCCTAAACATGCACCTAACATATCATTCATATATATATTAGAACAATTATATATAGAAAACATGAAATAAGATGCATTTGGCAACTAGCATGACCCCTTGAAATCTTCAAATCTTCAAGAGTCTTCACCTTGGATCGTCTTCATAGAAACGCCGTCTTTAGACATCTTCGCCAAAATAAAATTACTAGCTACTACGACTAGGATTAATCTAAATATTAAGGTACAAAAATACCCAACGGTACGCACACCGTATTTAGATTTACAAAAATACATAATGGATCGCAGTCCGTATTTACTATCCTAACTAAGCCCCACTAGTTGCCATTTTCACAAAACATGTGAAACAATATATCTTCCATTCATCCACTCACTATATGCAATGTGAATGGCCCATACATTTTACAACAAAAAACAAGTAACAATGCATAACGCGCGAACTAGTAACTAACTTAGGTGGTTAATCCAATTAACGCGCCTAATTAAAACTAGTCTAAGTTGTTTAATATTTTATGTGATTAAGACGCAATTATTTCATGCAATTAACGAAGCTCCCACTAAATTTCGCATCCAACTTAATTAATCCAATTATTAAGCTGGTTAACCCAAGTTTTGTCAAAATTAAAATTTTGCAAGAGCCGGAAAAACCGAGGCCTAGCCTCGTAAAATACTTAAATAAATTAAAACGGAAAATTTTTGCAAAACACATAGCCCATGCATCGAAAAAAATCAGCCTACTCTAAATCGAGTGCCTAGCATCCTAGCCATGGGCTAGGCTTGCTAGGCACCAAGGATACGGCTGGGGGGCTGCTTGGGCGCAGGCAGTATGCTAAGCAAGGCACTGTTGCGCCTACTAGCACTAGCATGCTAGTATGCGTGCTCGCAGGTGTGGCTGGGCCTGCTTGGGCTCCCTGCCTTGCCGCCCAGAAGCATTGCGAGCATCCTAGTAGCCACACACCACAAGCCACAAGCATTTCCCTTGCGTAATCCTAGCCCTGCCACACAGCCGCAACGCTTCGAGGTGGGAGCACCACCATGCGTGCCAAGGCAACCACATGTGGGTTGCGTGAGCAGCCCGGCTAGCCTTGATGGCGTTTGGGTGATTTTACCTCAATTTCCGTGCTATTATTTCGGAATTTTAATCCCGATGTACGTGTGACATAAAATTAATTCTAAATTTATTTTAGAATCAATTTAGAGCAAAATGAAAAATTTTAAATAAGTCCAACTTAATTAAATTCAATTTAAATAGTGCACAAGCCTAAATTATTCAAGAACCATTCTTTAAATCAATTTAGGTCTATCTTGATGCTTCAAAATTGAAGGGCTACACTCATAATTAATTTAATCAAATGTAAATTAATAATGAGATTTGACAAAATTAAAGGGGTTGGAAAAATAAACCCTTTCATCCAATGAAAAAATTTCCCAACAATAACTTGTGTAAAATTGAAAAATTACATCTTCCAATAAAATTCAATCACATGTTTTGAACTTTAAGGACTTTAATCAACACAAAAATGATTAAATCCAAAAATTAGTTTAACATGGAATTCAGCAATCAAAGTTCCAACCAAATAAACAATTAAAGATTGGATCTATGAAATTTTAGGGACTTCAAAATTGCAAGTTCACCATAAACATTCACAGTTGAAGCAATTTATTTGCAATATTGTAAGAAATTCAAGTTTATGAGAAAAATAAACACACCAAATTAAGCACCAATTATGATTTCATAAACATGCTTAATGAGGTTTATAATTGTAGTAGAGTAGGGATGCAACCATACATTTAATCTACCTTCAACATGCAATAAGTAATCAAGGTTAAAAGATTTAAAAAATTTCATCAACACCAAATAAACCCTCGATTCCACCCTAAAATCACTATTTTTGAGTCGATATCTAGGTTCGTCAGCCAAAATTAGAAAAATACGAGATCAAAACTGATTAAAACGAGCTTATAATCCAATTAGAAAGCACAACCAGAAATTTAAATCACTTTTAAATAACCTTAATCAATTATTAGTCACAATAATTAAAGTGAGCTCGGCTCTGATACCGCTGTTGGGTTTCCTAGAGTCCGACTCTACGCGGAAGAGAAACCCGCCCAAGACCCGTAAGCTAATTAAAGCGACTAAGCATGCAATCACTAATTAAACAACAATTAAGAGTGAGAAGGAAAATATATTCTTACCCTTGGCGCGTGCTTCACACGAATCCCGAGCTCTTACTTTAAAAATTGAACCCCGCAAATGCGAAGGTCTACGACGGCTCGTACCCACGAACCCGACCAGAACGATCCAAGTCCCGAAGGTTAGTCAGGACCCGACCAATAGAAATTAGATTTTTACGAACTTAAGGTTTTCTCACTTTTCTAAGGAGATTCCTTTTTAGTTCCACTCAAGTGTTCTTCCCAAATCACAAAACCTTGGTATTTATAGGGAAATGAACATTGAATTCCCATTCTCAATCAATGTGGGAGATTTGCAATTTTCCCATTTTATTTTAATTAAAAACAAAAACAACATTGCAATTCAATCAATAAGGTGAAAGTGGCACAAGGAGGTTGAAAGATTAGGTGAGGACCATTTCTAAGGGTGGAGGACCATGGCCTTGCTCCCCAAGGCAAAGCTCACACCCCTTGGTCCCCACTAGCAAACTGGCTTTCCCCATCCAAGTGGCTGGCTGGCAGCCTGCCTTGGCTGCCAAGACTGCCAGCTGGTGCCTAGCACCAAGGCTGGCCAGCCAGCTAGCACCCCACACGCACAACCAGCCACGCATGTTGGGCGCTTGTGCTATACGAAGCACACGAACCATACGCACAGCCCAGTACGCTCCTGGCTAGTGCGTGGTGTTGTGCAATGCTATGCAAGGCACACGCGTAAACATGCGCAGCCCAGCACACTACTGGCTGGTGTGTGGTGTTGTGCGAGGCTGTCAGCGCCTAGCATGCTAGCAAGGCCTAGCCTTGTGATGCTTGCTAGGCGAGCTATGCGCTAGCGCCTAGCATGCTTGCAATGCCTAGCCTTGCGATGGCTGGGCGCATGGCATGCTAGCACACACGCAAGGCTGCGATGCTTTCACTAGCATGCATGGGCTTAGCACGCCCAACATGCTAGGTTTGCGACTAGCATTGCGATGCACATTCTAGCTCAAGATAGCCTAACCCTCGCATGGCTAGGCCAATGCGAGGCTGCGGCCTAACTCAAACTTGTCACTTGATTGATTTCGCGTCTCGTCGAAATCTAAATTCGACTTGACTTGCGACGTTCGGTCCTGACGCTCTAAGCTCGATATCCGACGTCTTTGTTCGTAAAACTCTGACGACTCATCAAATCCATCGGATTGATTCGTCGTCTCGGATCGGTTATTCAATTGGGTTCGACCCGAAATGTTCAGTCAAGATTAAGCTGTAATATTAATTGTACATTAATATTACTGATCGGAAGCAGCCTCCACCTAGGCATTCCGATCACTTGACCATATTGAACAGCTATCCAATAAACTTGTTTGAAGGACACCATTTCTTTCAGGCAGCTGCCGCCTGGCTTCTTTCTTCACCATGGTTCCTCTTCTTTTGCCTTACCGACTTCTTTTTAGGATCCACAGCAAGTTTATGGATGGCTAGATTCGGGATGATGCTTGGCATCTCATCCACTTCAAAGGCAAAGATGTCTTTGAACTCTTACAATAGGTTGTGTAGGTCTGCACCTAATTTAGAAAAAGAACCCATCCCCACCTTAATAGTACATTCTGGACGAGTGTCATCTAGAACAATATCAATGTGCTCACCAGCCGGCTAGGGACGAAGTTCATCCAGCCGTTCTCCGGTCAGTGATTGCTATTGCTTTTCTTTTTTCACGGCCACCAACTAGTCGGCCTTTCTCTTTTTGCCGTCTGCTAAGGGAGCAGGCGCTGCTTCCTTAATTTTGTCAAGGTCTATAGTTTCTCCACTGGGGCCGGATGCGACCATAGTGGGTTAGACGTCAGAGAGATAGCACTCCCTAGCCATTTTATGGTCTCTCTGTAGAGAGCCGACTGTTCCATCATCCCTTTCAAAATTGAGAAGCATAAGGGAAGGTGTAATAACAACTTTGGACTCATTTAGGGTGGGACAACCCAAAATCATGTTATAGGCGGTCAGCTCTTCAACAACTAAGAACTGGACCACCAAGTGGCATCCCTCTCCCTTTTCTCCCAGCCGAATGGGTAAGTCTATTCGACCTGCCGGATGCACAACTCTGCCCCCAAATCCCACTAAGGGATGAGAGACCTTGTGCATGCTCTCAGGCTTTTACTTAAGCTTGGTCAAGCACTTGTGGCTGATGAGATCAGAGGAACTACTAGTGTCTTGAGGATTCGGCCTACCTTTTGGTTAGCCACTTTGCATTCGATGACAATGGGGTCATCATGCGGCCTCCTGACATTGCCCCTATCTCCCTCAGTGATGAAAATTTCAGGGAAAGTGTCCTCAAACGCCTACCCCTCATCAACTGAGCTGATATCTAGCTGCCTGATGTAATCTTTGGTTCCCCAAATGGTAGGGCCGCCTCCAGCATAACCGCCTGCTATTGTATAACTTTGTTCTTCGTCAGTATCAAAACTATTAGGAGGTTGAGACTTTTTTTTGGACGACTGCCCAAGGTTAGTTTGCAAGGCAACCTTGGACCTCATAATATAAGACTTGAGCACTCCCTTGTCATCCAGACGGTCCAATGGCCGCCTGAGACTATAGCAGTCGTTGGTGTCATGGCCAACGTCCACATAAAAATGAAATTACTTATTTTTGTTCTGATTTTTTGCGGAACCTTTCATAGTTGCCGGCTTCTCAATGGTCACCAGGTTTTTGATCTCCATGAGGATGGAGTGACAATCCTTGTTAAACTCATACTTGGGGTTGTATGGTTAAAATTCTTTCTTTTTTCTTCTTGGACGGCTGCTTAGAGGTATCAGCCACCTAGACTTCTTTTCTTTTCTTTCCTTCTTTCTTAGCCGGTTCTGCTGTCCGACTCTCTCTTTTGTTAGACATCGTTGAGTCCGACTGTTTACTGACGTTGCATAGCTCGGTCGCCTGTATATAGGCGTCTACTTCCATCAGTGCTTCTTGGAGGGTAGCAACCCTCTTTTTGACAAGGTCAAAGTTAAAGGCCGACCCGTCCTTTAGACCTTTGAAAAATTCTGTATAGGCCACTTTATAAGACACTCCTTGAATCTGAATTCTCATCAAATTAAACTGCTTGATGTATGACCGAAGGCCTTCTTTCTCTCCCTACTGAATTGCACCCAAGTCAAGACTTGTTTTCACAGCAAGGATGTTCATTGAGAAGTTAGACGCAAACAAGTATGCAAGCGTCTTGAAATCATTAATGCATCCGGCTGGTAGGTTGTCGAACAATTGTTGGGCGACACCCTTAAATGTGGCCCGAAAAGATCGGCACCATGCGACATCATCCAACCCTTGTAGATACATGAGGTTGGTGTATACCATAAGGTGATCTTTTAGATTGGTGGTACCATCATAGGTACCTACCAATACATTTTTCACCTTGGCCGGCTATGTGGCCTCAGTTATTTCCTTGGAGAACGCAGAGGGTTGTTCCTCTAGTCTAAGCAGTCGGAGCTGCCAGTCCAAGGGTTGGACATTATGTGCCGCCTATCCCCCGAAGAGGGTCGGCTACATGTAAGGTTCTCTATACGACATGTATGGTTGTTGAGGCGCATACAGGGCCGCATGGAGCATCTGAGGACTAGAGTGGGCGGACATGCCGCTTGTCTGGTTCTCTCGGTTTGATTGTGAATACCTCATTGAGGTATTCTGAAAGCTGTCTTGCAAGTTCGACGTTGAATCCGAATCTGACAGTTGCATGTTCTTCTTCTACTAGATCAACATCCGAGCATCAGAATATGTTTTCTTTGAACCATCCGGTTGTGCATGCCAAATGGCCTTCCTCTTCCATGGTTTAGGGAGCCGGAGTTTGGCTAAATTTATCAAAGGCCTCTGTCCCTCCCTTGGTTTAGGGTAAGGAGTAGCCTCTCGGTCTTTTACCGACTTGTTCCTCCCAGACTGGGAGGGCTTTTTGGCCGACTGTTCCTTGGTGGAGACAACCGTCAGTTTATTAATCAGGTCCTTAATCTCCCCTTTGAAACTTGTCATGAGAGTCATGAGCTCGTTTCTGGTGATAGGGACGGAGCCTTCGACCACCTTGGGTTGACCAGTTGACTGGCCGACTGGTTCAGTTAGGCCCACATGTTCGTCATCCCTCTTTTTGATGGGACGGATGCGCCTAGTTCTGAGGGACCCGTCAGGGGCCTTGTATGTATCAGTTTCATAGTCGTCATCTGTATCCTGGTCTGTAAAGACTTGGACGTTGGCCATAGGCCGTTTCTCATTAAGAGGCGGTACAGGTTCTTGTGAAGCCATCTTAAAATTCCTCTCCCCACAGACGGCGCCAAATGTTTCGGGATTTTTTATGTGTCCAGCGGGAGAGTTACAACACCAAGACTGGCCTCTAGACGCCTGTACCTGCAAAACAACGGAGACTCCTGTGGGTAGGAGCTCTGCCTCCGACAATCAAGTTAGAACGTCGAATGTAAAATGTACGGAATGTAAAGGGGGGATCAGGCTCCACTTAAGAGAGGAGTGATCATCCGGCAGTCTCAGACAGCCTCGAAATCCGAGCCTTAGCTCTCAAGCAGTGCAATTAAAGCTAAAGTTAATGCTCAGCAATTAATGTACACGTGTGTTTAATAATTTCTAAATGATGTTCCTCAGGGAGAACATCTCCCTTTTATAGGGTTTCGTAATGTGTGCCAGTCTTAGGTTTACAGGAAACCTAGGTTTACATGAAACCTAGGTTTGACTTAGCTTCCTTGGAGTATGGGCCTTGGAAGGCTTCTTATTTAAGTTGGCAACCTGTCTGCCACATGTCGTGGCCTAATTGGTCCACCTCGAACCTCTCACAAGGTGACACGTGGCGGACTCTGGTTTGTCCACGTGGATGACGACCCAAATCCCATAATTAGTTAGTACTCTAGCTATGATATAACAACGACCCAAATGGACGAACTTAATTATCTCCATAATTTGATCCATTATATATCTAGTAATTGCATTTAACGAAGACATAAATTCTTCAGTGGCCATATGGGAGTTTCAAAGACCGCCTCTAAGATCCATAAATGTGGCTTGTGGTGGCCACATCACTTCAAGGATACTTGGGGCTTTGTAAATACTTGTGATCGATGCCAACGAACCGAAAACATCTCTGATGAGGAACGAAATGTCGTCGTCAATACACTTTCCTATCAAATTAATCCTAGATTACCTAAATGAGTATAGAGGCAAGCAAGGGTCGAGATCCATGGAGAAACGGGAGATTGCAACGCTAAGTGCTAACAATAGAGTTTTAAAAGGGGTGTATATGAATTAGAGTGGTGGAAAACAAGACGATAAATAAAAAAAGGCTGCCGAAATTACTCTAACAATTAACAAATACTAACAAGTATTGGAAACTATGAGATTAAAAACGCTAGGGGGATCGGGGAACATCAAAACTTGGAGATTAAGAGCTAAACACATAGATAATCAAGGATTCACAACCAAGGGAGAAAGGATCCTACTTAACACAATTCATTCCCATGCAATTGATTAAGCAATGTATAAACCACGATCTATCCTAACATGATCACTCCCGCGCATCAATTAGGACATATAAATATATAGTCAATGGTGCACAACATCAACCATATGACAATAAGCACAAGTTCATACAACAAGGGTTTAAATCCCCAAAATTCAAGTATTTAATCAAATAGCAACCAAGCCATCCATTCCCCTTCCCCTAGCTAAAAGTCTAGCCTAGGAGAGAGAAACTACTCATATCAACAATACCCAAAATATTGGCCATAATCAAAATCATCAACATAACAATCAAAAATACTTGAAATATGTAAATAAACCAAAATAAAAGGGATTAAGATAGAAAGAGCTCACAAAGCTTCAACCTTGTATTGAAATAAGAAAATGGGTCTTTGAACCTTCAATGGTGAACCATCAAAAATCCAATAGAATGCTCCAATATTGATTACAAGGATGATCAAAGCACTAATCTAGATTAAAGATTAAAGTTTGGGTGACAAAAGACTAAGAATCTGAATTTTCTCTCTCTAAAAACTTATACAAGCATCAATGGAGGCTATTCTCTCTCTATAAATGTTCTAAGCATGTTACCCTAAATGGAATAGCTGCCTTCATTCCCTTTTCAAATCAGCTTTTAAGTAGGGAAATAAAAACGGGCTGGGCTGACGGCTTGCGCGCCCGCTACAGCTCTTTGCGCGCCCGCGCAGGATGATGTGTGCGCCCTCTACTAAAGGCTACGCGGCCGTGAACTTTCGTGTGCGCGCCCTCTACTAAAATTTGCGCGCCCGCAAAATATACTGCGCGCCCTCTACTGAGCGCGCTTGGCATCTACAGAAAGTTGCCTTCTATCTTCAAGAGTTCAAGCTAATCTGCGCGCCCTCTCCAGGAATCATCGCGCCTGCGCAGGATGAGTAGCGCGCCCTCTCCAGGAATCATCGTGCCCGCGCAGGATGAGTAGCGCGCCCTCTCCATGGAGCGAGGCATCTACGAGGTTTACATCCTGATTTGGCCTTGAATGCGCGCCTTCTCCCTTGGACTGCGCGCCTACGCAGAGCGGGAGAAAGGGCTCTCCTGGGCGCACAGCCTGATTAAAGCTCCCACTTGATTTGCTATTGAAACCGGCTCTCGAAACTATCCCGAACTTTCTTCTACTTCACGTATCGATTGGTTTACCTATAAAACACAGGAAAACACCCAAAAACAGCACAAAAAGGCAAAGTAGAGGGGAAGTACGAGGGAAATAGCATTGTTGTGCAATATATGGAGAAGCGCGGCAAAATAGGGCTAAACAAGCGATAAATGGAGGGAAATGATAGGAAAAAGGATCCCGAATAGTGGCATAAAAGCCACTTATCAATCTCAAAAAGGAATGAAATGCCTCAATAACCTATTCTTGAGCTAGAGGTGTTTGATGTATGGGGCATGGATTTCATGGGACCATTCCCTTCATCTTATGGAAATCAATACATAGTTGTGGCGGTAGATTATGTTTCAAAATGGGTTGAAGGCATCGCCTCCCCAACTAATGATCACAAAGTTGTATTGAAATTGTTCAAGAAGATCATATTTCCGAGGTTCGGAGTTCCTAGGGCGGTGATTAGTGATAATGGTTCACATTTTGTACACAAAGCTTTTCAAAAGATGTTGAGAAAACATGGGGTGCATCAAAGGTTCGGTCTTCCCTATCATCCACAAACTAGTGGACAAGTTGAAGTGTCTAATCGTCAAATCAAGTTGATCCTTGAGAAGAAGGTTTCTAGAAAAAGGAAAGATTGGTCGGAAAAGCTTGATGATGCTCTTTGGGCCATTATAAACGGCTTTTAAGACCCCTATTGGCACAAAACCTTACCGCCTTATATAAGGTAAATCTTGTCACCTTCCGGTGGAGCTTGAACACTGTGCTCAATGGGTCATTAAGAAGATCAATTTTGATTTGGCTAGTGCGGGTGAACAACGATGGCTTGATCTTCATGAACTTGAAGTGCTTACATTCGATGCTTATGATTGTGCTAGCATCTATGATTCCCGTTCTAAGGAATTACATGACAAGCTCATCGAGAAAAAGGAGTTTAATGTTGGTAATAATAAGGTCCTCCTCTACATTTCTAAGATGAAATTGTATCCCGGAAAACTCATGTCCCATTGGGGTGGTCGTTCTTGGTCCAAGGTGGTTTTCCTCATGGAGTAGTTGAAATATCTCCTTTGGATTCCTTATCCTCATTCAAAGTCAATGGCCATAGACTTAAACGCTATTACAACGGTGTTTTTGTTGTCATTGTTCATAAGATGATTCTCTATAACCCACCTTGATAGGTGGAGAACGTCAAGCTAATGACGTTAAAAGAGCGCTTCCCAGGAGGCAACCCAAATTTTTAGCGTTTTCTTCATATTTCTTTTATTTTCTTTTCTTTTAATTTTGGCATTTTTCCATGATTAATTGTTTCTTTTGATTTTTGTAGGTTGAATTTTGGAGTTATAAGGTGTTGGTGACAATTGAAATTAGTTAGAAATGGCAAAGTTACTATATAGGGAGTTTGGGCAAGCTACTTGGGCATGTTATCGAACTTGCCCAAGTTTCAAAATGTTGAATTTGCGTCTGTGCTAGGCATACACTTTTGCTCGGCCGAGTGGCCTATCATGCTTGAGCGAGCACATAGCTCAGCCCGAGCGAGCACACCAACGCAGACCTTGCACCAACCTTGCGCGCAGGCTGCTCAGGAAAGCACTTTGGCTCCCCCGAGCAGCTAGCTATGCCAGAGCAACCTAACGCGGGTATAAAAGCAGGCTGCCCGAGTTTTCAGCTCACTTCACGCAAACTGCTGCTGCTGTTTTCGACCATAATCACACTCCTTCTCTATCTAACTCTCACTTCTTCACTCCAATATTCATTTTAATTCTTTTCCTTTTGTTATTTCTTTAATAACTCCTCATTTTACATCATTTTAATCATCGTTAACAACAAATTTCACTCTATTTTTCAAAAATTTATAAATTTTTCATACTTTTGAAAAATTTGGGGGTTTTTTGTTTTTGGTAAGAATCTTGTTCAAGGCTTGCATTTGGGGTTTTTTATCTACTCTAGTTGCATTTCTATGGTTCTGTTGCTTGATTAAGGTATGATTTCTTCACTCTCTTTGAATTTTTCATGATTTTACCTTACTACTTAGAACCCTAGTTTTTGCAATTTTGAGTATGCTTTATTTGTGAGTTACTTTTGCTTGCTTATTTATAAAATTAATGTTTGATGATGATTTTTATGTTTCAATTTTGTTGATGCTTTGGTTCAACGTTTCATTGAGACTAGGGATGAAATCCCTAGGGGTAGTGATATTCAAGTGGGCGGCATGATTACTATGATTGTGGTTCACGTTAATAACGATAATGTTTTTGCTTCCATGCTCGCCAATATTCATGCCTCATGTTGAAGACCGCAATGATAATGGCATTGGTACCATGTACTTTCACACAAAGCAATGATCAAGGCTAAGTTTCTTGAGAGAACCGCAAATTCTGCTCTCTACATTTGGAAGGTTGCTCAAGATATTGATTGGTGCATTGTTCCTAATCAAGATAATGTCATTGTTCACCATGAGCTTGAATACCCCGTTAGAACCGAGCAACACAAAATTCCTTTCACCCTCAAGAAAAGCTTTCGTCGATCCGTTGCTCAAGCTCCTCCTTCTACTCGCCAACGACAACAACAACATCATGATATCCCCTCATCCCATGAGGGTGGTGAGCCTTCTTCTTCTACCCCTTTTATACCTTTGTTGCATGATAATGTTCCATCTTCTTTTGATTTCACATCTTTAAAATACTAATTACACTCAATAGCTAGGGGACAAGAAGTTGCCTCTAACAACCAAGCCCTTTTGGATAGCTAAGCCTATTGTGATAATCAAATTTATGCCATGCATGTTCAACGAGGGGAAATTGAACCATATATATGTAAACAATCCCTACATATCGGTTTAACAAGGCCTCGTGCCTCAATGGGGGCCTTGGAACCCCAATGAGGGCCCTCGCCCCTCATATCCTTATTGGGAAGGTGCTAACATCCCGCCTCATGAACGAGTAGGGACCACCCCAAAGACCTATGATTATAGGCGCCCCGGGGGTTGCGATTATGCTTATGATCCGGGGAACCCGGTCCCTTTTCATAACCCCGATACTTTCGGGAGATAGGGTCTTTCGGGTCGGATAAGGCGACCAAGCTTGCTAGGGAGCGGGCCCAGGAACAAGAGGATCGGACTGTTAATGATTTTCTTAATATGGGTGGAGTTGTCACTCCCCGCATTGCCGATCCTGATTGATTCCTTGGCTTCTCCTCCCCGTCCCTGTGTTTTACTTCTTTCATTTCTTCTTAGGGACATTTGTATGCAAGCTTGGGGGGGGGGGAGAATTTGGCATATGGGGGTTGTGGGGGGGTTTTCTTTTGTCGTTGATGTTTGGCTTGAGTTTTTATGATGATGAGCTTTGAGTCTTTGAGCTATTGATGATGTTCTATGGCGAAGTTGATGATGATAATTTGATGCTATGATGGTGCTTCTTTGTTGGTATTTCGATGATGAGATGATGTATTGATGATGATGGTGTCACTTTAGGACTTTGTTTTTCCTTTATCCATATAATCCAAACTTTGTATACTTCCTCCGTTTTTTTAATATTGCACCACTTTCCTTTTAAGAAAGTATCACAAATATTGCACCATTTCTATTTAGAAAAGGAAATATTTGTGTCACACTACAAATACCAAATATACCCTTACTTTTTAACACTTGATTTTTTAGTTTATGTATACCATCACATGGGCAATGTTTTATTTTTACCTTTCTCTCTCATCCTTTTTTCTACTACTAAAAAACATGTGCCCAACCCTTATGGTGCAATAAAAAAAGAACGGAAGAAGTATATGTTTTGATTTGTTTTTCTTTCTTTATTTTTTTTAAGTTACTAACCTCCTTTTGTGTATAGTTTTTTCTCCTTTCGTTTCTTTTCACACCTTGTAGGTCCTTTGTCGGAGCATTTGTCGCATGGGAAATTGGTGAGAAATTCCTTGTTCCATTTGTTCTTTTAGCTTGCAATCGCTTGGTGAGATCTTTCTATTTTCTTTTCTCTTTTCTCCATTTATTTTCTTGTGTGCATAGCTTAGGATTTAGAATAGGACGATTTGAACGGTTTGAGGTTGTATGCTATTAACACCTTGAAGGTGTTTGGGGCCTGGCGTTGTTGTCGATTGGGATTTAATTGTATTAGCTTACACCTTTGACTTTTTCTTATCTCCTTTTATTTCTTTTCTTTCCTTTTCTTTTCCAAAAAAAAAATGTTTAAAATACAAAAAGATTTTCATTTGAGGCAAAGTTTACATTGTGCCTTGTGTTTGCTTTTACTTTGGACTTACATTTTTTTATGTTTACCTTCCTAAACGATAATGGTTTGCACAATTTGAGAGTATGCTCGGTTGATTCTAGGATACGGTATGCTAAGGTAGTGTGTTAAGAACTTTCGGGTTCTTGTAACCCTAGTCTACTCATTTGTGGTAAGAAGGTGTTGCTTCCTAAAGTGGATTTGAAACCAATAGTGAGTTTCTCTAAAACCATGTGAGGAATCATTTTTCTAACCTTCTACCTATCTTATCTGAGTGGCATGTGTTTAGGGTAAATATACCCCTAAGACACATGGCCCTATAATGGATTTCCACGTGTCAAGATCGCAACGGTCAGCAAAGGCCCAATCCCTTTGCGACACATGTCATTGTACCCTAATTGAGGTGCAGCTCTCCCCTATTATAAATAGTAAGGGCAGACCTCATTAATGGGGATCGAATCATTTTCTAACAACCAACCAAACACAAATCCCCTTGCAAGCGCTCTCAAATCGAGAAGCATTTATTGTCTTATTTCCTCATTAAGAAAGAGACTAACTTAATCTTCGGAGGCGGAACACCCCAGCCCTAGCCGGAGTATTCCGTTATTTGTGCAGGTACAAGAAAATAAAGGAGCATACTAAGAAATTGCAACTCTCCCGTCGGATACATAAAAAACCCCCAAACATCTGGCGCCGTCTGTGGGGAGAGTACTTTCTAGATGAATTCAGAACTGGTACTATCGAGTAAAGGCAGTTAACCTGCTGGTGAGGCTGAGGTCCATTCGGGCCAAGATACAGCCGACAACTATGAGGTTGAAACTTACACAACTGCCGATGATTCTTTTAGAACCAAGCATACTCGTTCCAAAGACAAAAGGGAACGGGCAAAGCAGCAGGCAGGCCCAAATCATCCCATCAGGGGACCGCTTGGGTTAACTCCTACTTCATAAGGGGTCACCTGAGTCTCCAGGGATGAACTCATGAGCATGATGATGAGTTTCAAAGGGGAAATCAAAGGCCTTCTGGATAACACAGCCGGCCCCCGTTTGGGTCAGGCGGAAGAAAAACGTCTTGGAAAGAAGACGGCCAAGACAGTAAAGGGTAGAGCATCTACCCCGCATCCGAAGTCAAATGTGTCGGCTAGGCCCATTGGTTTCTCAAAGATACACACTCCCATGGATGGAGCCAGAAAACCCGTCCGGCACATACAGTTGGATGGAACAAAAAAAGTCTATTCTGATGCTCGGAAGCTCATTCAGGATAAAAAAGACTCAGCGTTCTGAGTCGGCATCAACGTCGACCTTTCGAGACAGCTTCAATGTCACGTTAGGGAGGCACTCGAGAACAAACAATGACAGTCGGACGAGCGAGGTTTTCGCTCGATTCGGCCCTCATGTCATCCAACCAGCATTGCATGGAACACCATACACGCCTTTTGGATCTCCATATTCGCAACCGGGACTTTTTGGGAAGCAGCAGCAACCGCCTGTCCAGCCTACGTACTGGCAGCTTCGGCTGCTCAACCTTGGGGAATAGCCAACGGCGTTTTCCACGGAGATCACCGAGATGGCCCAGTCGTCAAAAATTAAAAATGTGTTGGTGGGTGCCTATGACGGTACCACCAACCCGGAAGATCACCTCATGGCATACACCAACCTGATGTATTTGCAAGGTTTGGATGATGCCTCATGGTGTAGGTGCTTCCCGGCAACGCTGAAAGGGATTGCTTAGCGTTGGTTTGGTAACCTCCCGGCCGGATGCATCAATAAATTCAGGACGTTGGCGTACTGGTTCACGTCCTATTTTTCTATGAATATTCCTGCCTAGAAAACAAGCCTTGATCTTGGGGCAATTCAGCAGGGAGATAAGGAAGGGCTCCGGTCATATGTCAGGCGGTTTAACCTGATGAGGATCCAAATCCATGGATTGTCTGATGACGTTGCCTACACTGATTTCTTTAAAGGCCTAAAAGACGGGTCAACTTTTAAGTTTGACTTGGTTAGGAATAGGGTCTCTACTCTCACAAGGCGCTTATGAAGGCGGAGGCCTACATTCAAGCAATGGAACTTTGTGCTGTGAAACTTCCAACGGATTACAATAGATCCGGCAAAAAAGAGAGTCGGCCTACCCAGCCGGCCAAAAAGGAAGAAAATAAGAGAAAGGGGGTATGGGTAGCAGACCCATCCGGACCATATATGTCAAATTATGAATTCAACAAGGATTGTGCTTCCATTCTCAAATTAGTAAAGGACCGGTTGAATCTTGACAAACCGACTCCCATGAAGAGTCCTGTAAGCTCCCGGGATAAGAGCAAATATTGCCTTTTTCATGAAGAGATTGGCTATGACACTGAGGGTTGCTTTAGCCTCAGGCGGCTCTTTGACCGGCTAGCTGACGAAGGGGCTCTCAAGTCCTATCTATCCAAGTCAAAGGGTGCTCCCAAACAAGTAAAAGGACCACCCCCAAAGACACCGGCTAATCAATCGGATACGGATGAGGATACCATCCTGACCATAGCCGGTGGATTTGCGGGAGGTGGGCCTACCATCCGGGGTATAAAGGATAACATTCGAAAACTAGTCAACTCAGTGGATTAGGGCCAGTCGTCTGAATATTCATTTCCGGAAGTTAACATCTCCGAGAAAGATAGAGGAGAGGTCAGGCGGCCTCATGATGACCCCATAGTCATCGAATGCAAAATCGCCAACCAACAAGTTGGTCGGATCTTAATTGAAACCGGGAGCTCATCTGACCTCATAAGCTACCAATGCTTGGAAAAACTCAAGTACAAGCCCAGTAGCATGCATCCGACCTCAAACCCTCTTGTTGGTTTTGGCGGACGAGTAGTACATCCGGTGGGCATGATTGATCTACCCATCCGGTTCGGAGAAAAGGGAAAGGGTCGTCACATGGTTGTCAAGTTTCTTGTTGTAGGAGAACTGACTGCCTACAGCTTGATTATTGGCTGCCCAACCCATAACATCTCAAAAGCAGTCATCATCCCATCTCTAATGTTGATCAAGTTTGAAAGGGATGATGGCACATTCGGTTCCGTGAGTGGGGACCAAAAGATGGCGAGAGAGTGTTACCTCTCGGACATCAAACCAACGCTTGACACAGACAGTCAAGAGAAAGAAATAGTTGAACTTGGCGACTATGGTCAAAGCTCACCGGCTATGAAGCCAGCCGATAAAAAGAGAAAGACGGACCAAATGGCGCCTGTAAAGGAGAAACAATAGCAATCACTGTCAGGGGAGAAGCCAGACGGTCTTCGCCACCAGCCGGCTGGAGAAATGATTGACATTGTCCTTGAAGACAGCCGGCCAGACCGAACCGTCAAGGTTGGGACGGTTGCTTTTGATAGCTTGGGACCTGACTCGCTCCTTTTGCTGAAGGAGTTCAAAGACGTGTTTGCCTTTGAAGTAGAAGAGATGCCGGGGATAAGCCCGGATCTTGCTGTTCATAAACTCGTTGTGGATCCTAAGAGGAAGCCGGTCAGGCAAAAGAAAAGGAACCATGGCAAGGAAAGGTCCCAAGCGGCAGCAGCTGAGGTCAAGAAACTCTTAGATGCTGGGTTCATCCGGCAACGCTACTACCCGGATTGGATAGCCAATGTTGTCCTTGTGAATAAGCCGAATGGAACTTGGCGGATGTGCGTAGATTACACGGACTTAAACAGAGCTTGTCCAAAAGATAGCTACCCGCTTCCAAAGATAGATTATTTGGTAGACTCTACAGCCGGCCATGCCCTGATAAGTTTTATGGATGCCTACTCCGGCTTCCATCAGATAACCTTGTGGAAGAAAGACCAAGAAAAGACGGCTTTCGTCATAGATCAAGGGCTATACTGCTACATGGTGATGTTGTTTGGGTTGAAAAATGCGCCTGCCACTTTCCAACGAATGATGAACTCGGTCTTTTATGATCAGATTGGAAGAAATGTGGAGGTGTACATCGATGACATGATAGTCAAGTCAAAACTACAGGCAGATCATCTAGCAGAACTCCGAGAAACCTTCACCACCCTTAGGCGGCATAAAGTCATGTTAAACCCGAAAAAATGCGTCTTTGGAGTTGAGTCTGGGAAGTTTCTCAGATTTTTGATTGATCACAGAGGCATAGAGGCCAATCCGGACAAAGTACAGGCGGTGATTGACATGTAGTCGCCTCGTACCGTCAGGGAGGCTCAAAATCTTACCGGTTTCCTGGCGGCATTGGGGAGATTCCTCAGCCGGTCAGGTGACAAGTGCTTGTATTTCTTTCAAGCAATCAAAAAGAGGTCAAGGTTTGAATGGGGTGAAGAGGCTGAGGCGGCATTCCACAGGCTGAAGCAACACTTGCATTCTTTGCCAAGATTAGTGAGTCCCCTACCCCAGGAGGCTCTCTACATGTACTTAGCCATCTCAGATCATTCCTTGAGTGCCGCTCTCCTAGATGAGAGAGACGGCAACCAGCTCTCGGTCTACTTTATAAGCCATGTCCTCCGAAATGCTGAACTTCGCTATCCCATGATCGAAAAATTCAGTCTGGCTTTGTTCAAAGCAGTCAAGCGGTTGAAACTTTATTTCCTGGCTCATCCGAAGACCGTCTATACTGACCAACCGCTCAAAAGGCATATGACCACTTTAGTGTCATCCGGAAGAATGATTAAATGGACTGTGGAACTTCAAAGTCTAGAAATCACTTTCAAACCTAGGCGGGCAGTAAAGGTTCAGGCGTTTGCCGACTTCCTTGTTGAAATGACAAGGCGAATACAGCCGGATAATACAGATCATGTTTGGAAAGTATATGTAGACGGGAGCTCTACTGTGAATGGCTGTGGGGCAGGCGAAATTTTTCATTCTCCAGAGGGGGACAAATACGAATATGCTCTACGATTCAAATTTGAAGCTTCAAATAATGAAGCTGAATGCGAGGCCTTGCTAGCCGGTATCCGCATGTGTAAGGCAGCCGGGGAAAGAAAGGTTGACGCCTGTTCTGATTCTCAACTCATTGTTAGCCAATACGACGGTGATTATGAGGCCACCCATCCGGTGATGATTAAGTATCTTCAGGCGGTCAAGGAGGAGGCTGGGGCATTTGATGAATTCAGTCTAAGTCAAGTACCCAGGTTCGAGAATAATCAGGCGGATGCACTATCAAAATTGGCATCATCCGCCACATGTGATATGCCTAGGTCAGTCTTCTGGGAAGTCATGGAAAAGAAAAGCATTTAACATGTACCTATTAGAGTTCTAGATCGAAGCTCCACTTGGATGGATCCCATCCGGGATTACTTGGTAGACGACACTCTACCGGGTGTCTCATCAGAAGCGGCTGCTCTTAAAAGACGAGCTCTAAGCTTCGTAATACACAAAGGAGAACTCTTCCGGAAGGGTTACCTGCAGCCGCTATTCAAATGTGTTACCCCAAAAAGGGGAAGGGAAATTTTGGAAGATCTGCATGCCGGCTTCTGTGGGTCGCACATTGGCGGGAAGACTCTTGCCAAAAGAGCCAGGCGGTAGGGATAATTTTGGCCCCCTCTCGAGGCAGACGCATTAGATCTGGTAAAAAGATGTGACAAGTGCCAGAAGTTTAGGCGGCTGATCAGACAGCCGGCCACTAATTTGATGGCTATCCATAGCCCTATTCCCTTTGCCAAATGGGGCATGGATATTTTGGGGCCATACACTCTTGCCCCAGGTGGCAAAAGATACATTTTAGTGGTTGTTGATTACTTCACAAAGTGGGTTGAGGCCGAGGCGGTAAAGGGCATCAAAACTAAGGATTCATCTCCTTCATCTGGAGAAATGTCATCACGCGGTGCGGTGTACCTATGTCAATGGTCTTTGACAATGGCCCCCAGTTCGAAACGCCTATCCTAAAGACTTGGTTGCAAGATCAAGGGATTTCCCATTACTTTGCATCCGTTGGCCGTCCTCAAGCAAACAATCAAGTTGAAGCTTTTAACAAACTCATCTCAGGCGGCATAAAAAAGAAGATTGAAAAAGCAGGTGGTCTTTGGGCAGAGGAATTGACTCATGTTCTATGGTCTATCAAAACCACTAAGAAGGGGTCAACCGGTGAAACTCCATTTCTTACATATGGCACAAAGGCGGTGCTTCCCATTGAATTATATGAGCCAGCACTTCGAATCATGTTATATGATGAAGAGGCAAATTGGGAAGCCATGCGCCTGGCTTTGGATACTCTTCCTGAAAGAAGGGGCAATGCCGCCTTACGTCATGAAATCTACCGGCTGCGAATAACGAGGGCCTACAACAAAAGGGTGCGCAAACGCCCCCTCAAAGTTGGAGATTTTGTTTTACGAAAGCTTGAGGCAACCGGTAGGGCGAACGAACAGGGGAAACTGACCCCAAACTAGGAAGGACCCTACCGGATTTTTGAAGAAGTTAGAAACGGCACATACCTCTTGGAAACCCCAGACGGAATGCGGCTGCCTCGTACCTGGAATGTAGATAAATTGAAAAAGTACTACTTCTAAGGAAATTGTAGTTTTTTGTAAATAGTATTAAAATGTGAAAGCTTATATTTTCCATTCATACAAATTGAATTAGCACCTGTCTAGTGCAAAAACACAGACGGAAGAACACTTGTTAAAAACACTGCTCCAAAAAGAGCAGCCGGCGACACCCATCTGGGTGAAATCGTTGAAGAGAACAGCTCCCTTCCGGGTGGTACATTGTTCTAGCGATCAAATGACTCAAACGACATTTTCATTAAAGAAACTTGCAGCCGTTAGAAATGATCCTTCGTATCTAGGATTCATCCGGCAAGGACCCAAAGTGGTCCATCCGGAAAAATTAAAATCCTAGTGGTGGTTAATGCAACCGGGTTTTATTTAAAAACCACCCAAACGGTTTTGCAACCCAGCCGGGGCAGGAGTAGATCAACCATTGATCACCCATCCAGTTGTCAATGAAACGGCTACCTCTTTACCGTTGGAGTAAACAGTGGGCCATTTCAGGGGCATTTTATTGTACCAGCCAGGGCAGGAGTAGATCAACCATTGATCACCCATCCGGCTACCAATGAAACGGTTTCCTGTTTACCGTTGGAGTAAACAGTGGGCCATTTCAGGGGCATATCATGGTATCATCACCCCATCCGGCATTAAATAGAACGGCTGCCTGTTTACCGTTGGAATAAATAAACAGCCATTCTACTAAAAAAAAAATATTAACCGGATAAGTAGTAACAGCTTTGTAAAACTTGTAGAAATTGCATATATAAAAAAAATGCAAGTAGTAGAGAGAATAGCAAAACCAACTGCGTCGGCCAGTAGATTAAAATTTCATGTATAGGAATGTTAACCGGACCCTCGTCCGGGAAAGTTACACTCAAAAATACTCGGCTCGCAGGCCGGAAAAGAAGATAGAAAATGTTTATGGTTGTTGATGTTGAGGTTGTTGTTGTTGTTGAGCTTGCTGCTGCTGATGCTCCGGCTGCTGAGTGGAATTGACTAGAACTTTGGCCGACTGCTCCACCACATGCTGATCCTCCACATGCGCTTCTTGATTAGCCCCATCCGGCTGAATCTCATTGTTGCGCTCAACCCACTCGTCAAAAGCGGGAGGAGGGTCAGCCCCGAGTACCTTTGCCTCATAAACCTCAGAGGCATACTGGTATCGAAGATTTCAGTATTTGTACTCAAAATCCAGATGGATCAGGTTCCACGCCAGCTTCATACGCTCTTCGCAGTCAGCCTCATTTTCTTCAATCAGGCGGAGTTGTTCCTTTTCCAGCTCTTTCTTATAAGCCGCTTGATTGTTTGCAAGTTTAGTTACCAGCCGGCTGTTGTCCTTCCGGAGATCAGAATTCTCCTTGTCAGCATTCTCCAGAGCTTTAAGGTCAGTTTGAAGATTTTTGACTTGAAGCTCAAGCTCCTCAACTCTCTTCAAAGCCGCCTCCCCAGCTTTAGCCTCCTTCCTCAGCAGTTCCTCCTATTGCAACTTCCGTTGTTCATTTTCCAAGTCATATGAAATGGCATTGAATTGGAAAACGTCAATAAGCTCAGATGCGCGCTTCTGAGCGTCTCTTACCTCCTCCTGCTTCTTGAGCAGAGGGACGCTAAGCCCATCAACTCTCAGCAACGTCTGCGATACCAGCCGGGAAAAATGTTAGGAAAGATCAAAGACAAAGTATTTGCATCCGGTAAAAAAAAGATTATTGCTTAAACATAGGTCATCCGGTTTTATGTACCTCAGCAAGAAGGGAGGTGATCCGATCAAGATTGACCGTGTGCACAGCCGGCACATCTTCCCTCTCAGACCGAGTAATGGTCTTGACCATCCTCTTAGCATATTGCTGGTAGTTTGGACGGCTGGAGGTTGTATCTGCAAGCATAGAATCATCTGTAAGGTATTGGGCATATGCCTCGCCAATATCCAGGCGGTGTCCAGAAGAATCCCCGGATTGGCTTGCTTGGGTTTTTACTCTCATATGCCCAAGCGGCCAGGGGGGATCAAAGGCAGAAGTTTTACCTTTTTCGGACTGTGGGATCAAAGCCCCCCCAGCCGCTAAAGAACCGGAGCCCGTCTGAGCACGAGCATCCGGTCTTGATGACTCCACCACCATTTCAAAGTGGGGAGTGAATTGCAGGCTTTTCCCTGCTGTCGTTGGCCTGTCCTTGTCAGGCGTCTGCTTTTTCTGACCAGCAGCCGGGGCAGGAGCCGCCACCCTAGGCACTTTGGCGGCTGGCTTGGGAATATTCCCAGCCGGTCGTTTTGGCATACTCGCTACAGAGCGAGGTATGACTTGGCTCCCGACCTGAAAACAGTCAAAAGAGGATGCATGCGGTTAAAATCTTGTAACGAGAGAAAGGGCACATCCGGCAAAAGAAGAATAAACTGCAAACAGAAATTGGGAAAGGGAAAGACTACCCCGGCATTTTTGGCGGCCAGCGCCGCCTTCTTCTCTTCTAACTTCTTCTTCCTTAGAAGGATGGAAGAAGTAGCCGGTGTCTTCTCTGGTGGCACCATTCTTTTTGCTTCTTCTACAAAAAAAAAGAGAGAAAAAATATGGTTAGAGATCACACGAAGTATACCCATCCGGGAAAGATTTGATCAATCAGTGAACCTACCCTTGTTAAACATGGTGCTTAAATTACAAAGGGACAAAAAACCCTCATCCTTAAACCAATCCGGATGGGGCACCCAAAATTGGGGAACTATGATCTCACCCCCGTCATCCAGTGGGGCGGTTGTCTTTAGAAAGAGACCTTTGTTCATTATTTGGTCCCAAGACTCACCCGGTACTCTAGGGAGAGCGCATTTTCTTCCCAGCAATGCCGGATGCTTATTGTATCTACGCAGTCGGCGGTTAAGTTGGGGGGATGGGGAAGAGACGACATAAAATTTGCTCTTCCAATTACTCAATTTGGACGGCTTGTCCAAAGTCATCATATACTCCGGAAGCGTGGTGAGAGTGTACCACGCATTCCACCCACCCGGCGCTCTGCTTAAATAATGCATGTGCGCAAATGCTTCCCAACTTGTCTTGACATCCTACAGCTCGCAGGCGGCAATATACCCAAGGATGTTGACCCATGAGTTGGGGGTCAACTGCCATACGCCCAAATCATACCCCCTTAGTATGGTTTTAATGCAGTGGTGGAGGGGGAACCGGAGACCGGCTGTGAATGCCGCCTCGTAGCAGCCGAAGTAGTTGTCGGCATTGTCCACATCGTCGGTCCAGACGACGCTTGCCTCTACAGGCGGGACAACAACTTCCCATCCCTCCCCAACCGGTTTCTTTTGTAAATAAATCAAGGAGAGTGGCATTTAGAGTGACCACATCCTTGGCGGACATGATCATATCAGTCGGGTCGCCCTTAGCCGGCCATTTGTAGGCCTCCTCATCAATAGGAGCCGCCTCTTCAGAAGGCTCCTCATCAGGGCCAGAGTCGGACTCCTCATTACCGGCTGATCCCTCTCCGGATTCCTCAGCGTTGGAACCAGAATTATCCAAGATACTGTCACCCGGTGTGCTAGGTGAATTCGGGGAATTTTGCGGAACCTCTTCATAAGGACCTATCTCAGTCGGTTCCTCGGCTTGTTCTTGATTTATAAGGTCAGCCGGATCAACGGCTGCATCGTCGGACTGGTAGTCAGGGTCGATTGTTGTCACTTTGATCCGAGCCATTCTGTCCTGCACATGAATAGAGATGGTCGGATTTGATGTAGGTGAAGGTTGTTCCAAGCACCCCCAGATGGCAATCCCAGTCCTAGACTCAGTCGTTCCTGGTGACCGGCTGACCACAGTCGTAGGCTGTGCCATGTGTGCATTGGTGTAGTCTATATCATAATACTATGCAATCGGAAATAAAAGAAAGTGACAAGTGTGAGATGCAGGCGGTACCTTTGAAATGAGAAAGATTGAAAGAGTTGGCTTGAATTCACCTCAGGCGGGGAACTCCACAAAAGTGTTTAAAGCTGAAAAAGACAAAAGCAAATGCTTATCCGGTTATTCACTAACTCGCCCAAAAACACCCTAGACGGTGTTTAATGAGGTGAACCAAAAGTACCCCAGACGGTGTTAGGCCGGATAGGGTCCCTTACAAACATTTGTAAAAGCTAGCTAGATTATTGTACAGCTCTCTATGATACCCCAGGCGGTATTTAGTAAGCTTGGTCAGAAGTACCCCAGACGGTATAAGACCGGATGGGGGGTAATGACTTATTTTTGTAAAGGCTAGCTGGATTATGGTAAAGCTCTCTATGATACCCCAGACGGTATTTAGTGAGTTAGATCAGAAGTACCCCAGACGATACAAGACCAGATGGGGGGTTATGACTTGCATTTTTGTAAAACTTAGCTAGATAAATTGTAAAAATCACTGAATAATACCCCAGACGGTATTTAGTGAGCTAAGTTAGAAGTACCCCCAAACGGTATAAAACCGGATGGGGAGGGTTGTGATAAGCTTGGGTAAAAATAGTAAAAAGAAATGTAAGGCTCACTCCATGATACCCCAGACGGTATCACAGAAGTTGGGTCAAAAGTACCCCATCCGGTAAAAATACCTGATGTAGGTGCTGCAAGCAAAATTTAGTCAACCCTACCCCAAACGGTAAACTACCGGATGAGGGTATAGTAAGACCTATTTCAAAAAGGCCTGTTCAAACAATACCCAGACGGTGAGTCACCAGATGGGGGTGCATTGAATGCACCTTAAAATTTGAAAGGTCATGAAAAAGACAAGGATGATGACCCAACCGGCTTTAAAATCGGTTAGGGTTTTTAAAGTCATTTCTTGGTAAAAGCTCAGAAGTACCCCAGGCGGAGTGTCTTTGGATGGGTACTTTTGAATTCCTGGTTATTTAAAGGATAAGTCTATTTGGGAATGGATCAGAGACCCCCCAGGCGGTGTTAAACCGGATGGGGGTGTTGAGAATGCATAGTTCTTAAAGGCTGAAGATCCCTCAGACGGAGCTATGCCGGCTGAGGGAGAGAATTCAGCACTGAAATATGGGTTAAAAACCCCGCAGGCGGCATGCAACCCGGATGGGGTAAAACGTTCAAAGTCCTCAGAAACGGAAGTTAAAAGTAGAATGAAAAGAACAGCCGGTACCTTAGAGATTGGAGAAAGAATACTCAACCGGTCGCCGGATGTGCTTGATTTGAAAATGCCGGATGCAAGGAAGCTTAGGAAATTATGCAGCCGGTATAAGAGCTCTCTCAGAAATTTTTTGAAAAAATTATGCAAAGTGTGGAGGAGAGAGAGAAAGTGTCTCTCATTTATAGAGAAGGAGCAGAAGGCAAAACGATGCCTTCTGCCCTAAAAACATGAAATTTGAAAAAAGAAGGGAAGAAGACGAACCATCTCCTCCCATACGTTTGACACATGTCACAGGTGACACGTGGACATGTCCACGTCACACCTGTGAGGGGCAGATGTTTAGGGTAAATATACCCCTAAGACATGTGGCCCTATAATGGCTTACCACGTGTCAAGATCGCAACGGTCAGCAAAGGCCCAATCCCTTTGCGACACGTGTCATTGTACCCTTATTGAGGTACAACTCTCCCCTACTATAAATAGTAAGGGCAGACCTCAATAATGGGGATCGAATCATTTTCCAACAACCAACCAAACACAAATCCCCTTGCAAACGCTCTCAAATCGAGAAGCATTTATTGTCTTATTTCCTCATTTAGAAAGAGACTAACTTAATCTTCGGAGGCGGAACACCCCAGCCCCAGCCGGAGTATTCCGTTATTTGTGCAGGTACAAGCAAAGAAAGCAGCATACTAGGATATTGTAACTCTCCCGTAGGACACATAAAAAACCCCCAAACAGCATGGATCCTTGACTACCGCTTACTCTTATCTAGAACTTGACTTTTGTCTCCCGATATGGCGACCGAACCATTTGGGAAGGACAAAGGAAACTTTTCGGGGTGTTCATTTTTCGTTTTCCAGGTTTAGTTCTATCCTTTTTCGTTTTGGTTTTACATTTTCCTCCTCGCTAACCTTTTGAGCCTTATACCTACTTTTCTAGCCATATCTCTAGCTCTCTAACCATTTGTTTCATTTTCTTTTCCATCATTGGTTTATGTTAAGCCTATGGTCCTTAGTTTGTTGGTGTTTATAGGAGTTTAAGTATGGATGTTTGGTTCATTTGATGAGCAATTTTGTATTGTATATAGTTTATGAATAAAATCAATTACGACTTTGAAAGAGCCGTCCAAAGTTAAAAGAGGCAAGGACAAAGCAATAAACGAAAAGAGAAAGCCACTGCTTAAAAAAAAACAAAAAAAAAGTAAGAGAAAAAGTTTGAAAAATGAAAATCTTAAAAAGATTTTGATGTAGTTGTTTTTTCCCTTGTTTAACGCATTGAGGAAAATGCTCTTTTCAAGCTTGGGGGAAGCGTGCCTACGCTTTTTTATATAGTTCTGTGATGTTGCGTTCAATAAGCTTGGGGGTGTTGGTATTTTTGTTTGAATTTTGGGTGATACCTTGGTTATGGTACTAAAAATTGGCCATTCTTTGCTTCCTAATTTAGGTATATCACCAAATTTCAAATTTAAGCCTACCTTGACCCTCTTTGCCCTTATGTTATAACCCTCAAAGACCTTTTGACCCTTATGGTTGAGTCACAAGTCGGTGGAGGGAGATAGATTTCAAGCCTATAGAGAGGATTTGCGTAGTTGAGATGTCGAGTAGCCCTAAAGTCTCTTCTTTTCCGATTCCTTCGAGGAATCATTGAGATGCTCACTTGAGGTGGATTTGAAACTAGTAGGGAGAACGCGATAAGATTTTTTGGGATGAAGGTGAATTGTGTTTTGTTAGTTCTCTAAGCTTAGCATATTCTATGTTTTAATCAACCTTAGATATCTTAAAACGTGCATTCCCTTGCTTGTTTAGAAAGTTTTACATCCATTTGTGCTTGATCATTTGGAAAAGTCCATTCATTAGCATTTGTTCTCTTTCTTTTTCTTTTTAATTTCATTTTCATCCTTCGCCTCGTTTTATCTTGAGAGTTATGGGTTAAGCTATTTTGGAAACTCTTACAAGATCATTACTCGTCCTCATTGGCGACCTTGAGGTTTAAATGGCTTTTCACTAGCTAAAAGATGACTGTGATTCCTGCGTTAGTGAGTTAGTGTATATCCCCATCCCCTTTTCTCTCTTTTCTTTATTTGAATAAGCCCTTCATTTTCCTTGTTTGCTTTTGTTTTTCTTGAGGATGAGCAAAAGTTTAGCTTGGGGGAATTTGATGAGTGTCATTTATGGCACTCATAGGGTAGTTTTCTTCATAGTTTTATGCTCGTTTTTAGCCTTTTATGTCATGTTTTTAGGTAATAATGCTTGATTTGCGTGCTTGTGTGTTAGTCTAGAGAAATACATGTTTTTATCGATTTTATTATCCTTTTTATGCATTTCTTTGCTATACTCTAGCTACCGGTTTGGTTTGACTTTTTATAGGTGTGTTGAGATTTTCCGAGGTTCAAATGTCGAGAAGGAAGCCCAACACAAGCTTTGGAAGTCAACAAAACCGAGTCTGGGAAGTTATAGAGCAAGCAAACCAAGTTAGAAGTCAATGCAAGGTTGCTTGGGCAAAAATGCATGCCTAAGCATTAGAGAAGATGGATTTTCTTCTGTGCTGGGCATGCAAAAGGTGCTTGGCCGAGTGGCTCATCACGCCCGAGCAGCCATCCGCACCAAGCAACCCCCCGCGCAAGCAGCAACTTGGGCACATAAGCAGGCTTCTCGGCTAAGCATTACCCAAGCCAAAAGAGGGTATTCTCGGGCATGCTGATTTGCTCGGCCGAGCAGATGCACTTGCCCGAGCAGCCCTGTTTTACGATTTAGCTCGTTTTTCTTCTTTATCTCTTGTAACTATAAATATGTACGGACCTTCTATTTTTGGGTAGACTTCATTTTTAGCATTTTTAGAAAGAGATTAGAGAGGCTAATTAGAAAGAGAAAGTGTAGATTTCAACATTTGATTCTTCAATTCATATCAAGCTAATTCTTCTTTTGATCTTCAAGTTTGTAAGATTTCTTTTTCTTCTTGCTTTCAATCTTTGCATTTAAATTTTGTTGTTGATGAAATTTCAATTTGATTTTTCTTGTTTAAACTTGATTAGCTTAATTGATTAGTTTATTTATACATTTGCAATTATGATGATGATGATGATTAGTTTTGTTTTGTTTCTTCAATTCATAATGACTAGTGAGTAGATTTCTTAGCTACGGTGTTGGGGAAGCATGTATGATTGATAGGTTGTTGCTAATTTGGGAATTTTTATCAATAGATTGTTGTGATTAAATTGATTGGTGGATTTGTGCAAGTGTTTAGTTTGATAGGATTGATCAACCTAGATTGCTAAACTTAAATGCATTGTTGATCTTGATGACATGACCACTTAATTTGAGATTGTCAATTTTCAATTTGTTTGAATTGTGAATCTACTAATTTCTTTTTTTATAGTGGAAAGCTAGCTTGACAATTAGTCTAGATAGCCTTTTGAACTCCTTAATTGCAAATATCATTAGTCCTTGCAACACTCATTGCTTCGATTTACACCTAATTCGGCACCTCTATCTTGATTATTATATGTGGAACCTAAGCCCTAGCATCTTTGTGATTCATTCTTTCTCGATTTCTTGTTTGTTTGACTGGTTTAGTTCACACTTCACTCTTTATCATTGCTTCGAGGTAGCTTGACACGAAACTATAGTAACCTTCCACCCATTCTTCGAGGATCGACTTGGACTTACCCCTATACTAGGTGTAGGTTTGATCATAAATTTAGTTGACATGGGTAAGTTAGTTAACGACCTAGTTTCAACTTTTGAAAAAAATTCAGATAAGATAGTTTGAAGTAGAATCCACAAGGTAATACTTTGAAGCAACAAAAATTAAATTTAAAATAAAAATTAAAATTAAAATAAAAAAATAAAAATAAAATAAAAAAATAAAATAAAATCCTTTTTGCTACATGATTATAGTGAAAAATATTGACCTTATCATATCTTAGTTGCAATATTTTGGCTGTACAAGAGCTCCCTGAGCTTTAAACATGTCCATTGCTTTTCATCATCGGTTTACTAAAAACATGAACTAATCTTATCTATGTGCACCTGTTTGATTTTCGATTCTTTCAAATTTAAGTAAATTGACATGGAATCTCAGAAAGATTCAATCCAGAATTCTACAGACTTCTTTCTTTAACTGCTGTGAATGTCAATGTGGCACTAGTTGAAGCTCCGGATGAAAAGGTTGAATTGTTCATGCTGTCTGAGCTGGAATATAAAGCTTTGTCAACAGACGTAGTTCTGGTATCAGTGTTGTCGTGGGTATTTCGGATTGTAACTTCAGAGAGATCAGAGAGCAATCCTGGTGCTGTTATCTTCATTTCAGCGATGCACTTTTCACCTGTTAGCATTTTCACCACAGTTGACATGGCTGGTCGAAGCTTGGGAGCATCTTGGGTGCAAAGCAGGCCTATCTTGAGGAACCTGCAAGCCTCCTCTACATCATAGTGCCCTTCTAATGATTCATCCACCAGTTCTACAAGCTCTTTCCGCTGATAGTATTCCCATATCTATGACAACAAATGTGATTAATAGAAAGTTTCACAACACAAAGAATTCATAAATGATGTGGCTAGTTAATACGAATTGCCTCCTATATCCAATGTCACTCTACTTCACTTTTCCTTTATATGCCCCATTTAGAAGCTAGTCAATTACACGGAGATGTAGGGATTGATCTTTTTCATTTAGCTTGGTCAACGTCCATATGCCTGTCAATCTGCCAATGCAGAGAAGTGATACAGACAGACTTTTTGGGTGTTATGATCCAAAGTCGAGAGGGAAACAGCCCAGATTGTACGCTAAGGTCTGGTGGTGGGAAATGGGAAAGTCGGACCAATCATTACTAATGGACACATCTCCATTAAAAATACATAGAATCCTTGCCACCCCATTAACCCATGAAATGAAAAGCAGAGGAATTACAAGAGAAGTAAGAGATCTACTTGATTTAATCCACAATGAATTAAGGCTGAAATTGAGCAGTTGTGACTTTCAACATAATTGAGTATGAACACAAAAACATTATCTTCAACCAGATATCACAATATGAGCAACATATACTCCGTATTCATACAACCTTTTTTCGTAGTAATTGTAAACAGAAAAAGATTTTTACTCGTTGAACTTCCATTCCAACAATGCATTGAACAGTTTCAATAATTACCAAGATCCTACTCCTATCTAGTAATGCACGTAACAGTTCATGTTGACATTCTGTAGATCTCAGAATCGAATAACCTATCATAGGCTAGGTTAATTAAGCAGCTTTCGAGAAGATATTAAACAAAGTGACCAAGACACATGAAATTATGAATATTCATTTCCAACATTATTTTCTCACAGCAGTTACATCTACTGTTGACTAAGCTCTTACCCGCTCCAGAAGATATCTGTCTCCATCTGGCAATCTCATGTTCGTGTTACATCTGCCACTTACAATTTCCACCAGGAGAACACCAAAACTATATATATCTGCTTTTCGAGTCAGTTGCCCCCTTACTGCATATTCTGGAGCCAGATAGCCTCTGGAGAAGAAGAAGAAAGAATCACAGAATGTAGAGGAGAGCTAAATAATACACATCTATAAAAGACATTATGGAGTATGTCAACACGGAGTTATTTTTATAAATAAATTGATTTAATAAAATAAATATATAAAACTCTCACTGCATGATAAAAGCACTAATACATGAAAAGATGACAGTTGATGAATGTGGTGTAGTAAGTTGAATATTAAACATACAGTTTCTTTAGTTGTTTGCTTGAATAAAAGTATAAGAAAATCTTGGGTGAGATCATCTGAAAACTAATTGAGAGAAATTGTTTAAAAATACCTCCCAAAGAAATAAGAACTCACCACTAAAAAAGAAAAAAAAAAAGGTCACCCTGGTCTGCTGATCTCACAAGAACTTCAATCCCATTGCAAAAGAGACTGCTTAAAACTAGAGTCCACAACGTAGAAATCATGAAGAATTGACAAGTTTTGGGAGAGAATTAATATTGATAGGGATTGTTGAGAAAATAGGGTCAATGTCGATGCATGCGCTTCCACCTTTTTTTCTTATAAAGCAACTTAAACAATCTAGGGAAACAAGAGGCAAATGGATAATAACCTAAACAAACTAGGGGTTTATGCCTGATTTGGTGTATATAAATGGAAGATTATGTTCTTGTATTGTTAGAAATTCATTGAAAGGAAAGAGCGCAGGACCAAAAGTGCAGCGGCAATTTCTGATATGGTACTTCACTACGTCCTATATTACTTCAGTATTTATAGAAAATTGAGCACTAAGAACAAAGAATTTAGGAGCACAGAAAAAACACCAGTTCTGGCAGAACAGAGGGCAGGAATATCTTGATCTTTTTACCTAATCAGACCATGCATTTGGCGTAAAATAGGAACATATGATCAATTACAACGTATTAAAAATTGAAAACCTAATTTGCTTCATATTATCCATTCTGAGTTCAAGGAATTTAATGAAGAATAAGATCAAAAAAAGAATAAGTTCTCACTTACAATGTGCCAGCAACCCGTGTACTAACATGACTGGCATTGGGTGGCATAAGCCTCGCAAGACCAAAATCTGAAATTTTGGGAGTGAGGTCTTTGTCCAGCAAGATATTGCTTGCCTTGATGTCTCTATGCACTATATGTGGACGTACTTCTTCGTGAAGAAAAGCAAGCCCACGAGCTATTCCTACGCAGATATTCCAACGTATTCTCCAAGTAAACTTAATGCTACAGTTTCCCCTGCCTATGATTACAAAGCTTAAGTTATTACCCTTGAGATACTTGCACACTTAAAATTAGTAACAGACTAAGAAATTTCCAGAAAATATATGCATTAAATCATTGCAAACACACCCTTTTAGAATCTGTCGTTAGGAAAAGTACCCTATATGAATATGATGAGGTTACTAATTACTAATATGGACAAAATGTGTAAAAGTTACCTAATAGAGTCTGCGCAAGGCTGTTGTTTTCAAGAAAGTTGTAAACGAGTATTCTATGGCTCCCCTCCACACAACAGCCATACAACTTGACCAAGTTTTCATGCTGTATGTCTGAGATCACCTTTATCTCAGTCAAAAACTCACGAACCCCTTGCTGCGATTCAGCCGACAGAACTTTGATGGCAGCAACCTTTCCATGTTTAAGCTTTCCCTGCAAACAGAATATATATTTTACATTGATTTGACTTCAAAGATGTCGATTAAAAATTTCTCTATGCATTCATAAAAATTATTTTGCTGATAATGTGATAGCATAATAGTTGTCACCTTATACACAGACCCAAAACCACCTTCTCCAATTTTGTTGGTTATACAGAAGTCATCAGTAGCAACTTTAAGTTCTTTGTAGCTGTACAGCTTTACATTCTGAACTCCTGCAAATTCTGCCATAAAACAAATCAATCAGAAATCCGAAAACAAGTGCAGTTACTAATCTTGGTAACCATGGATTTCAATATGTTTCGACTCACAGAACATAGACATCCTACATAATAGTATAGTATTTGTAGTATCTCTACTATTTTACGAAACTTCTTTAAAATCAAAGTGGATTTAGAAGCACCTCACGAACTTACGTAAAAAGCATATATTGGAAAAAAAGATACATAATTGTAACAATTACATGCTATGACTATTCTTAAGCGTTTACCTTCATCAGCAGCAGCAGGAGTTCTGACAGCAGACTCGACTCTTTTACCAAACGAGCAAGGGAAACAAGGCATACTATGTAACCACCAAAACACCTGCAAAATAGAATTTTGCTCAAACATTAATTAATACCACAAGCTGGAAAATAATAAATACGGAGTAAATAACAGTACAGATGTATAATCAATATAAAATTTGATTAAAATTCATTGCCAAGTTTAACTAGATTGCTATGCTAAAAAAGCAATAATGACAGTTTTGGAAGATATCAAGATTCAGCGTCAATGATTCATGAAAATAGTAGGTGGTCTTATATGAATATTGTACATAGTTATCACGTTCATATGCCTGCAAATAACTTTTATCAATGTTTAAGCCATGCGTGACACTAGGGTGAGGTGAGTTCTCAAAAAACATCAGTTCCCAGCAGACATTTGCATTAAACTGCGCATAATACCTAGAAGAAAAATCATTCAAACTGCTGCCTTAAACCGTTAAACACACAGAACAGCCAACAAGACACAAGCGTAGACCAAAGTTCCTAAGCTTGAAAAATTAGAACCTGAAGTTTGGTGCACTTAATAAGCAATTCAAATTACTACTTAAGCACACTTAGAAATGAACAAGTCGTATATGAAAACCAGAATCCCTAAAATTGAATCTAAGAACCTTACTTTCTCAACTAATTCAAAAAAACAAATTGGACTAACAAATTCCCTTCTCAATCTTCTACATTGTACACATATTAATCATATTACAAACTACAAAAATTCATCATATAGCAAACTACACAAATCTATACATGTAATTTAGATGAAACTAGATAGGTCAAAATTATTTAAACCCCTCATAATAACAAGTAATTTAGAATTGAATGAGATGGCTCAAAATAATTTTAACCCCTCAAAATTTCTGCAAAACTTGAAAAATCTAGCTTTAAATAATTTAAACCCCTCAAAGTTTCTGCAAAACTTAAAAAATCTAGCTCTAAATAATTTAAACCACTCAAAATTTCTGCAAAACTTGAAAAATTTAGCTCTAAATAATTTAAACCCCTCAAAAATTCAGCAAAACTTGACGAATCTTGCTCTAAATAATTTGAACCCCTCAAATTCTGCACAACTTGAAGAATCTAGCTCTAAATAATACTAAACCCCTCAAATTTCTGCACAACCGAAGAATCTGCATTTTAGTTCACCTTTTTTATTACTAAAACAATCTCAAACAAGATATAGCTTTAACCAGAATTCCCCAGAACTTAAAACTCCTATATGAGTTAAATATCAAACAATCATTTGAAGCAACCAACCCCCCAAAACAAAACTATCACATATAAAAGCAACACAACCCCAAATTTGAAAATACAACCCAATCCAATGTGGCATAAAGCATCAATCCATCATCAACATAACTCATCTCGGGTCGTCAACTAGTTTAGTTAGTTACGTAATACCTAAGATCAAATCTAGTCTATATCATCGCCCTTCTAATCATAACTTTACACTCTAAATACTACACAAACAATATATGAAACCAAAATCATAGAACTTACTTTGAGTGCTTGAATTGAGAATGAAAGCTGTACAATTTCTTTGTACATAAAAAGGGAGAGAGGAGAAGAGTCTGCAAAGTGTTTCCGTACAAATTAAGGTTGTAAAATTGTAAACTAGGGAGTAATTAGTGGACCAAAGAAATTTTAACTTAAAAGGAAATTTTGAAAAAAAACACGGCAAATATGAAAAGAAAATTAAAAAAATGCAAAGTAATAATGGTCAGCGGAATAATGCCTGAAATTCAATGTCTGCTCATCAGAGTAGGAGCAAGTATGGAAGACAAGTGTGATTAATATTTAATGTTTCTTTTCAACAAATTGACCAGGCTGTTGACCAGCTAATAAGGTGTGGATTTGCTTTAAGTTGTTAACCAGAATAATGTGTTTTTTGTCATTCATTGATTCATAAAGTTATTACTCGTAATAAGCTCCTGGGGCCATGGCGGTTAGTTACCATCAGTTTTTTCACGGTTGGTTTTTCCTATTCTTTTGTTTCAGAATATGTGACACAATTAAAATTTGTACACTTGATAATACACCAGTTGACCTTGTTTAACATAAATAAATAATAATGAAAATTATTAAAAAAAAAAAAAAAGTTATATTATGAAACTTTATACCTATTTAACAACATAGTTTATGATAAAATATGTTGTTATTATATTATATTAATACATACCAAAAAAAATAAAAAAAACTATAGTCAAAATTAATAGCAAAAATAAGTGTAGCGTGTATGTTATTCTGGAACGGATGGAGTAATATTTTGATCAGCATATTTATTGATATGTAACCTTAACAATTAGTTTCTTTAATTATTTATTAGTAAAAATTTGTAAGAAAAAAGTCAAATTACGAAAATAAATATCCTAACTAATCCAATAATATATTACATTATACATTTTCATTTTGTCAAAAATCAGGTAATGCACTGTTTAATTAATGCGGAACAAGTCAATGAAAAATAGCAATGAGAGAGACGATAAAAAAAATAACGAAGAAAACACAAGGTTTTATAATGTTGTTTGAAATTAGACTTATGTCCACAAGTAGGGGTTTTGAGAGCTTCTTCATTATAAAGGAGAAAGAACAACGATAATATACAAGAAGTTCTACTCCCTTCTTTTTTTTTTTTTTTTAAGTATATGTAGGTTTAGGAAATTTAATAAACTTAAATCTTTATTATATAAGTGAAGAGGGGGTGGAGGAAAGAATAGTTGGTTTCCATATTATAATTTATCCGAAGCACTCCTCCTTAATTTTATTGTAAAACACGATTTAGGCAATAAAAAATCAATGAAAAATTCACAAAATAATCTCTCCTTTCATGAACCTTCTCATATTAGTCTGACCTTTTGATTAACTTAATTTAATCCCACTTTTAAACAAACTCTTCCTAAATTGGACCCTTTTATAAAATGACTTGCTATAGTATATAGGTTACTCATCTAACATGACATTGACCATTGCACTATCAATGTTTTTAATAACCAACCTCATATTTTCCCAATATTTTCCCATGACTTTTTACAAATAACCCTATAACATATCTTCTTCCTCCATTCTTTCTCAATTTCTCCCTAGTAATCACCCATGGCTACGCGAAATTAATAATCAAGCGGGTTTGTGTCTTTGTCTTCAACCTCAAAACTTTATAGAAAGCCACCTGTTATTTGCTATCACAACAATATGAAGCTTATTTAGCGTAAAAATACACATACTTATCACGTGGACCAATGATATGTTGCCACATGGACCAATTAGGAGCTGACAAGTGTCCTTCAGCGATGCCCAAAAGACCGAATCATGGTACAACATGTGGCAACATAAGTACCAGAAGAATGAATGTGACATTGCTACATGAAAAGCCCAAATCTCAAGTATTGCGCCATAGCGGCGCAAACTTAGGACACATTTTAATCAAGTATTGGGAAGCCAGAGTACGCCTTTATAGGGTACTGTTACACCCAAAAATCAGATTTTTGACTTTTTGTTTGACTTTCTTAACTTTGACCAATTTAAGAGATTTTTAGAGTTAGTAAAAGGTCTTTGGGCTAATTTGATATAAACATAACAACAATTGGGCTGATATCACACAGAGGCCCAATAATATAAAGGCCAGATTAAGAGGCTAATGGATGATTTTAATTTTCAAAGAAGTGTTGGCGCCAAGAAGCATAACCGTACAACAATTATGGGAGTTAGCCATAACCGCTCCATTTTGCCTATAAAAAGAAGTGCAAGGATCGAAAGGAGGACATCATTAAATCAATCAACAACAAGAATTTCAGTTCTTTTAAGCTTTCTTCTTAGCTTTTGTAGTTTCCCTTAGCTTAGTAGCCAAGCGATAATGTAGTTTATCACATAGCATGTATTGAAGATCGTTCGTCTTTTCCAATTGTATAATCATGGAGGTAACCTCTCCTTCAACTTGTACAATTGTAGGCCTGACTCTATCCTTTAATTAATGTAATGCATTTGTATCTTTTGTCATATGTTTATCTACTTGTTTCTTTGAGCAATCTAACTTGTTTTACTTCTTTTGAGTAGGCTTCCTTATTGTTTTGTTTTACGTTAGAAAGGTTATCAATCTTTGAAACCGGTAACTCGAGGGGCAACCCCCTAGCTAATACTTTAGAACAAGATATAGTATTTAACTTGTTGGTAAAGAACAATATTTATCTTAACAGGTACGTAACCCTAAAAGGCACGTATTCCAACCTTTATAATTACCCCCAATCATTTATGATGGAATGGGTTATTAAGACCTGTGCATTCAAGAAAATAAGTTGTTTCCTCTCGTTTCTCTTTACTTTCTCTCTCTAGACTTTTCATTTTCGGCCACTAACTTGATCGTTATAGACGAATATTCCAATACACGGAAATTCGTTGTTTTTTCAAGTCTAGGCGTCAATCGAAGTGTGCCTACTTAATCATGTGTGAATATGCTTGGAAATCATAGGAAGTGGGAATTGACATTGTACAATTAGGGGCAAAGAAAGTTGGGAGCCGCCAACAAGTTTTTAAGGAACTTGTAAACCGTTCACAAATCATTTAAGGCAATCAGGAATAGGAACAACGATAGGCAACAATGATTGACCCATGAAGGTTACACCCCATTCATAATCAATGAGATTACTAACTCCATATAGTTCGGAACCACGAAATGAGGATCGAGGATGATGGTGAAAAGTGAGTTATGGAGTTACATTTGTCCATATTGGCCTCTACTCGATTCTTATTGTGAAAAGTATTTCCTGCGATCTCAAAGGCATACAAATAAAGATTCAATTTGATCTAAACTAAATTAAGCAAAATTGGTTGAATATTAATGCGCCTAATTCTAAATATTAGTGATCACTTTGATTAACAACAAGATTAAAAAGGAACCTAAAGCGGTTGTCCAAATTATCTTATTAGTCGTGATTTTCAATTACATATTCCCTTTAAACATGCAATATGGTGATCAATAATATATATTTTTTTTAAAAAAAAGCAATAATATTGGAAGCAATTTAACCATAATATCGTTAGTCAAATCATCAAAAATATAATAATAAACCTAAACATAATACTAGCAATACAAATTAAATAAGTAATTAAATTAATTAATTACTCAGATTACGCGAGCTCCTTTAAATTGCCACATTATGAATAATCGTTAGTAAATTCAATAAAAATATAAATTGAAAGAATTAAATTAAAAAGTTAGAAAAATTGATTTCACCCTCGGGATTATACCTTCACACCTTAGTCAAAAAAGGTAGAAGTTTTAGATCTTGTTTTGGACTAGGAATTACTTGAATAGAATTAGAAATAAAGCTAAAAACAATAGAAATTGTACGTCGAAACTTTACGTCTAAGCCTTTTGGAAAATGTGGGGATGAAATATAGATGTCGGGATCTCTAAATCACCTCCCCAAAAAACAGAAATAAGGGAGGTATTTATAGGCTTAAAATCGAGTGAAGATAGAACTTCAAAAGAAGATAGATTTTAGAAAACGCATAGCACAGTTTAGCAGTTTTATAGTTTTGTTTTTATCATAACTTTTGATCTAGAAATCGGAATAAGATAAATAAATATCTTTGGAATGCTATGGAAGTCTAATTTCAAATCCAATTAGAATCAGATAAAGATATGGAAGAAATAGTGGGACAATGTCAGTTTTGGATAGAGTTTGGTATTTTATTCATATCTTTTTCGTTATATCTCAGAATTAGGCTTATGATATATCATTAAAAAGATTATTTCAAGGGATATCCATTCATCTAAGATTTGGATAAAAAATCATGAGGCAAGAATATCATAATTGCTCAGTTTTGGGCTGTAATTATGAATGATTCACAATTAGGCTGATTTGCAGGCTATGTTTAAATAAATGTTTGGACTGATTTGTTGACTGATTCACGTAAAAATGTCTCCCCGATTAAAGCTCGATGACGAAACAACCTTCATTTCCTAATTTGGTCCGGTTCGCATAATGGTTCTAAGAATTACTTGAATAGTCCTTTTTTTCTATACCACTTTCATTTCCTAAGCCATTTTAGCCAATTTAATAACCTAAACCCATTTTTAGCCTAATATCCACATAAACCTTAGATCAATCTCCTCTTTTCATAATTACACATTTCAGTTAAACATAGTCCAAACATTTATTTAGCTATTCCACATCAGTCCAAACATTTATTTAACTGAGCAATCCACATTCATAATTAACTGAGCAATCCACATTTATTTAGCTATTCCACATCAGTCCAAACATTTATTTAAACATAGTCCAATCCACATTTCAGCCCAAACCCTTTCTAATCCATTTCATATTATCTAATAATTGAGCCCGATTAATAAATATGTAAACCCTAAACCTAATGAAACCCGGAATAGCTGAAACGGCGTACAATTATCCCGTACTAAATGCTTAAGTAAAATATAAAAATAAATTTGGACGTAATTTAATAAAACACAAATGTCGCGACACGGAAAAAGTTACTGCGACACGGCAAAAGTTGTCGTGACACGACAAATCTCTGCTGTGCCACGGCAAAGCCTGCCGCGTCACGACAATTTTCTAGGGTTTCTCTGTGGCGCATTTCAAATTCTTGGGTGTCGTGCTTCACCCTCATATTTTCTCTATAAATACGATGCTGATTTCATCAGTTTCGGGGCACCAAATCATTCTCTCTTCTCTCTCTTATGCTCTAGCCTAAACACTAGCCTTCCCTATCCTTCAACAATACATCCCTTAAGCACTCTCCGGAGTCCGTACAACACCCAAAGTTCCATACTTAAACCAAGGCGTGAAAGATAGAACCAATTGAGGGTTTGTACCAAATCACACTAGTAGAAAAATATAAAAGGGCACCGGTTCAAAACCCCCATATAGCACCGGTTTTGAACTGGTGTAGATTTAAGGGATGCCAAAAAAAAACTTTAGCACCGGTTCAGAAGCGGTGCTAATAACGTGTTATTAGCACTAGTTCTGTTCCAAAAACGGTGTGAATAATGGCCCAGAAAAATAATAAAATAAAAACTTTTGGCACCAGTTCAAAACCGAAACCGGTGGCCTTAATTCCCAAAAAAAATAAAAAAATTAATTTTTTTTTTTTCATTTTTTTCACTTAAATTGATATAAAAACACTAACATATATATAACACTAGTAGGTTAATAGAATTCCAGAGGTTTATATTAATCTGCTCTACTCTTTACACAATTGAATGTAAGAATCTAATATACTAATACACGCAACTCACTAGTATGAATTCTGAATTACTAATTTCAGAATGTTACATAACCCGGGTTTTGCCTTCAGACGAACATCTATCTTCTCTACTCTACTCTACTGCTACTCATATTAAAAGCATCTTTGCATGCTTGATTGTATGCTCAACCCAATTACCCTGTCCAAAATAAAATGTCTGCAACCCTGACCTGGTCTACACTAAAAAATATTTCACAATCCACCAATTAGAGTAATTAGTAAAAGAGTAGAATGAAACAAAACATCAATCTCATTTTTTATAATCAAAGAATTTCAGTTTCTAACCCAAAACAAACTCCAACCTTATTTTTCTTAATATGAAGCATTCAAGTTTAAAAAATTAGCATTGTTTGAATAATGCATAAATTTCTAGCAACATAGTCAGGGGAATAGGTTGTTGTAGAGGATCCAGTCCCTCTTAGTGTTCTGTATGAGTCCATAATATACAACATGAATTTACCATATATTGTTTCTTGCTACAGCATTATAACAAGAGTTCTTGACACTTTGCATTGACCTCATCAAATACTTACCACAATAGAAACAGAAATAGAAGCAAAGGAGTATTCCAACAACACATTTAATGTATTCTATTATTTACATCAGAAAGCACTTATTCAGCAAAGACTATACAGTTTATGAATGTAGGTGACTTTTACAGAAAAATAAAAGGAAGATATTGTATCATAAAAGAGAAATTAGCTAGCTATTTAGCAAAAATTCTTGGCCTTAACTAGCTATAGTCCATAAGCAGGAACTTCAATATTGTCAAATTCGTGTCAAAGAAAATCATCAATCAGAAAATCTAAACAATAAAATTGAGTAACTAACCTCAACTAATACTAGATACATCTGTGGGTGCACGTTATACTAAATACACATGGGTACATGCAAGAATTTTTGGGGTGTTATGGGTTGGTTATATTAAGGGGTCCTGTAGGAGAATGTTGCTGTGGTTATACAAAAATAAATAAAAAAAAATAAAATTAAAGCAATGATATCTAACAACATTGTATAGGAAGGAAAATGGAAATTTAGAACAGATCATTCATGATCCTTAACAAACCTCTCAAATTGGACTTTATCAAAGAGAATTGATGTGTGTATCTCGATAGCTAAAGGATTGGCTTACTTGCATTTAGGTTACGACATTCCCATAATTCACTGTGACTTGAAGCCTTCAAATATTCTCTTGGACAAAGATTGGGAAGCTCATGTCAGCGATTTTGGAGCTGCTTGAATGCTGGGTGTTCATCTTCCCACTGGTCTCAACAGTACCACAGTGTCAGCATTCAAAGGCGCTATTGGCTACATGGCACTAGGTAGTTCTTCTACACCAGTTCTCTGTCTATTAAGTAATCCATCAGTTGCATATATCCCTTGAATTGGTAGTTACACAAGACTAATAACTACCAATGAACAAGGTAAGAGCTGGTAAAAAAAAAAAAAGTCACATGAATCTCATTTCTCAGCCCAAACAAACAAGTCCAACATCAATATGAGCAACAAAGCAAAAGCAGAAAAAGAAAAAAGATAGCAAATGCATCATTTTAAACACTCTAGAACCAAAATCAAGCGATTAATCACATTATCAGTCAAAATATACAATTGACAATGTGGCCTAACTAAACCTCATGGAAGGTCGCATAACATATGTGATACATTATAGCACAAAGCTCTGCAATGCATGTTGATAATAATGTCAGAAGCATAAATGTAATACAACTATATAGTGTTGTTGCTATTTACTTGGTCGATTCAAGAAATATGGTTAAGAAAGGAGCCAGCAATTCCTCACCGTTCCCTTATCTGAATGGGTCCGTCTGTTTTCTCTTTTTAATAAAATTGCATAATCCAAACAATAAAACAACATGACAAATTCATGTAGCTTAAATCCAAGCAATCATACAGATACATCTACAATAGGTATGGGTGTTTCTTGAAAGGAATGGTGTCCTTCCAACAAGTGTATTCTTCTGATAGAGGGTTCAGAATTATTACGGAGCTAATTCTTCAGTAAGGTCAAGTGATCGGAATGCCTAGGTGGAGGCCGCTTCCAATCAGTAATATCAATGTGCAATTGATGTTACAGCTTAATCTTATCTGAACCCTTCGGGTCGAACCCAATCGAATCACCGGTCCGAGACGACGAATTAATCCGAAAGGATTTAATGAGTCAGCAGATATTTACGAATACAGACGTCGGAAATCGAGCCTAGGGCGTCGAGACAGAACGTCGCAAAATCACAAGCAACAAGTATGAGCGTAGCCGTAGCTAGGCTAGGCTAGCTTATCGCAAGCCTAGGCGCACCATGGTGTGCTAGGCACTATCGCAGCCTAGGCGCGGCCTGGCAGCCTATCGCAAGAAGTAGGCGCACCAGGCGCACCTAGCAACCCATCGCAGGCACCAGGCGCACCATCCCAAGCACTGGGTGCTGCGTGCGTGCGTGCCTGGCATGGCAACACCATCGCAGGCACCAAGTGCTAGCATGGGTGCCTGCCTGACATTGGCGCAGCATGTGTGCTGGCTTGTGTGCTAGCCTTCGCATGGCAGCACCAAGCATCGCACCATGCATATGCGAGGGCCTGGGCGCCAGCATAGTGCTAGGCCACGCACAACAACCCAGCATCACCACGCACCAAGGCTGCTGTGTGATGCGTGGGCGTGCGTGTGCAAGAGATGCTGCGAAGGTGTGTGCGTGGTGTGTGAGGCAAAAGGGGCCAGCATGCGTGGCTCGCTAGCAGCACGCATGCTGGGTGTGCGAGCTTGTGCGAAGGGTGAAGCGTGGATGCGTGTAGTGCGTGGGATGCCTAAGGCAGCACCGGCGCCTAGCACTAGCACGCACCAGCACCAAGCATCGCCCAGCACCAAGCAGCACTGCCTGGCTGGGATGCGAAGGCTGCTGGTGGGCTGGGCTGGCTGGCACATGCTAGCTGGCGTGCTAGCTGGCACCAGCCCAACACCCTTTTTATGTGAGGCAGTTTTGTGAGGGTGGGGACCAAGGCTTTGGGAAAGCCTTGGGGAGCAAGGCAATGGTCCCCCCCACCCCTCCATGGTCCTCACCTAACCTTCTCTCTCCCTTTGACATATTATGATTGGATTTATTTGTTAATTTATTTTAGAAATAAATTAATTAGCAAAATTATTCATTCTCCCACATTGGTTGGGGAATGAAGTTCAAGGGTTCATTTCCCTATAAATACCAAGCTTGGGTATTGGGAAATGAACAACCTTGAGTGGAATTAAAAAGGCAACTCTAAGAAAGAGTAAACCTTTGATTCGTAAAACTCATAGTTATTTTGTCCGGGTCTTGACTAACCTTCAAGACTTAGGACGTTTGGGTCGGGTCGAGGGTACGATCCATCGGAGATCTCGTATTTTCGGGATTTTGAAGTAAGAGCTCTTTGGGAGCGAAGCACGCGTCAAAGGTATAATTCTTGTTCTTAATCTTGTTTGATTAAGTTTATTATGCTTGTTAATTGCTTTAATTAAGGGGCGGGTCTTGGTGGGTTTCCTTCCGCGTAGTGTCGGGTCACTACGAAACCCTACATTTCTGTGTAACAACACTAGGATTAGACTAAAGTCAATGCCATAATAATATGTATAGAAAATTTCTGCCCTTAGGTCCTAGAGATAACAAGACATTGACAATAGGAGAAAAAAAATGCTTCAATGTATCATTATGTCATAAAAAATGAGCAAAGTGTTGTAAGCATAAAACTTAGATGTGCATACATAACTCATCACAATGGAGTTGTGTGACCTGTGCGCGGATGCCTCTTCTGTGTGTTGTTTTTATACTTTATAATGGGATCAAAATATACCCATACCATAAAGTCCATAATCAAGAAATCAGTGAAAATATACATAAACAAATATATACCCACAAAATCAAATTAAATGATAACCAATACAATATTCACAATACATCCATAAATCAAACTACTAAAATTTCAAAATTCAAGTATCAAATACTCAAAAATACTCACAATTCATATACTCCGTATACCTTCATTCCGTTTTATGTATATTCACAATTCTAAAAGCTCAAATTCACAAAATCCTAGATCAATCGCAATTATTGAAATAAGTTAACAAAACCCTAGATCAATCGCAATAAAACTGAGTTGTGGAATCTGATTCCAAACCCCAGAACTTACTATCAAGTCTGCTAAAGCTACTAAAACCCAATTAAACCCATAATCTAAACTAAGTGAAAACACCTAGATATCAAAATTACAAGAAAAATCAAAACGGGGGTTTTTGGGAATCAAAAAATTACAATAATCATCGAACAAGAGGGACAAAATCAAACTTAAAATCAAACATCACATACAAATTCAAACTCAAACACAACAACCAAATCACAAAATCCAAAATCAAAAACCCAAAAACTCAACGAAATCAAAACCCTAACCCAAATTATACAAAATTAACAAAAAAAAAGAGGGATAAACCTTGTGAGGTTGCTTGCGGTGCAGTTATGGAGAAGGAGATCGAAGGAGAGAGAAAAGGAAAGGGAAAGCGGCGGTTATGGAGAAGGAGATCGAAGGAGAGAGAAGGAGTTTGAGGCTCTGTTGTTGTAGATGAGAGAGAGGCAGATGAGAGAGGAGGAGAGATCGAGGAAAAGACAAAAAGAGAAGAAAGAAGATAATAAAGGCCGATATTTTTTTTGTTTTTTTTTTGTTTTTTTTTACATTAGCATTCGCACCGGTTCAAACCAAACTGGTGCGATTACTCTTTCCCTCAATTCTGACTATTTTTAAAACACGGTGCGCATTTTGCGGTGCTCATTTAAGATTTTCTACTAGTGTTAACTCTAATTTTATTTAATTTAATTTCAATTTTGATTTATTATTCTTTGAAGTTACTAACAATTAATTCATGATGTAGCAATTTAAAGAAGCGCGCGGAATGTGAGTACTTAATCAATTTAGTTAATTATTTTATTTTATATTGATAGTATCATGATTAGGGTTATTATGATTTGATTTGACTGACATTATTATGGCTAAATTGCTTCCAATGTTGAAGATGATTTTATTATATTTATTGATCACCATATTGCATGTTTAAAGGGAATATGTAATTGAATATAACGCCTAATAAGATAATTTGGACGACCGGTTTGGGATCCTTTTTAATCTTATTGTTTAATCAAGTGATCACTAATATTTTAGAATTATATGTTGCTTTAACATTTAACCAACTTAGCTTAATAATAGTTTGGAGCAAATTGAATCTTTGTTTGTGTGCTTTTGAGATTTCAGGAATACTTTTCACAATAAGAATCGAGTAGATACCAATACGGACGAATGTGACTCCATGACTCACTTCGTACCATCATCTCCGATCCTCTTTTCATGGTTTTGAACCATATGGAGTTAGTAATCTCATGGATTATGAATGGGGTGTAGCATTCATGGGTCAATCGTTGTTGCCTATCGTTGTCCCTTTTCATGGTTGCCTTTTAATGATCCGTGAACGGTTTACAAGTTCCTTAAGAACTTGTCGGCGTCTTCCTACTTTATTTGTCCCTAATCGTTGTCCCTAATCGTATGTCAATTCCCACTTCCTATGAGTGCCAACCATATTCACAACATGCTTAACATAGGTGCGCTTCGAATGATGCCTACAATTTGGCGACTCCATTGGGGAGGATTCTTAGGTTATTTATCGATTTGAGTGATCGGTATTTAATTGAGATGAGTGGATGTGACTTGAAAGATTCTTGAATCGTAGTCCTATGATTAATTTGGAATATTTGCATATACATCGACGTTTTAACGTCGTATTTAGGTTCGTCTCGTAGGAAAAATTGAATAACCTGATCGCGAACGAAAAAACAGAGATACCAGTCAGATTTCCTAACTGCCGCGCCACGGAAAAATTACCGCAGCACGGCACAGATCACCGTCACGCGGCAGTCTAGACCGTGAGACGGTAATTCTTGTCGTGTCGCGATAGTCTTGAAATCTTTCCAGTGGCTTTATCTTTTGTCACGGTTAGCTTCCTTCAATTTTTCTGAAAAGTCGTATGTGTTCTACATACGTTTTACCCCCGGGAAATTTAAGCTCTATTAACCCGAAAACGTTCATGATAATAAGGGTTCATCCGAGTTACTAAATCCACCCAAACCATGGAGTCGAGTTCAATTTAATCACGAACTTGCCGAGCCGCCTGTTGGCATACACCCTCAAGGGAGGCTGCCTTGCTAACGTGTCTAAACTCTCAACCATGGTACCCATTTGACACCAAAAAGCTTGACCATAGTGGAACATAGAATTTGACCTTAGGTTGCAAACTTTTCATTGTTGTGACTACGTGCTCTACGTGTCCATCCTTGATTGTTCTAATCCTAACCTTCATGATCATTCTTTGTCTATGGTGGTTTATTTTATGACTAACCAACGGATCGTACTCACTTAGTTATTAGCGCAAACACTAAAAAAAAAAACTAGGATAAACGCGCAAAACAGAACCTGAAGCTGAATACCGTGCCACGACACTGCCGCGACGCGATAATCAGTGTCGTGTCACGGCATATTGTACCGCGGTGCCATGCCACGGTGCCCAGGTTTAAGTCCAGTCAGTCCCTGTTCTAGTCTTACGTGCTATTTTGGTCCACGCGTCAGTCGTTTTGACATTGTTTACATGTCTAGCCATGTGATCATACCACGAGTATTATAACATCACCTAATCACTCACGAGTCATGTATAGTCCACACACTTTTTTATTTTTGATTCGAGTCGTGCACCATGTCGTTTATGATCGTACACTAGGTTCATGCATGTGTCTCCTTTTTCCAGTCACAAAAATGAGTGAAGGGTACACTAGGACCATGCATGCGTCTTTTTCCGTCATAATAAAAATGAGTGGAGTTTTTCTCACCTGTTTTCAAATGTCTATCTTTCCCTTTCCCTATTTTGATCAATGAGTCAAACCATTAAGTGAGTTTGCTTTATATCGTAGCACTTGGTCAAGAAGTAGGGGTAGATTGGTGCGGTTTGAGTCACCACCACAATCATCTCCACATCAACTATCACCTTCAAACTACTTTTAATTCATTCCAATGGCCACCAAAGAATATATTGAGGGCATTCACAAGTCTATCGAGGCACTTTATGCCATGATGCAAAAACTCACTACCTAAGTCAATACCATGGAACAAACTAAGGTCACTGTTGTTGTAGTCGACAAGATCAAAGAGAAAGTGAGCAAGATTTCTAAGGACTTCACCTATGTGGAACAACCTTCCACTACTTTGGTTGTAAATGACAAGCTTCCTGAAAAGTTCCCCACTGCCGACATACCTAAGTTCAAACCTACTGAAAATCCAATGTTTCATTTGAAGGCCTTCTTGGCAACCATGACTCTCAAGGGATTGGATAGGGCACTCTTACCTACAGTGTCCCCTCTCTCTTTAGAGCATGCTTGCCAAAAATGGTTCTATTCTCTAGATTCCAAGTATACCGCGACTTGGGAAGATGTCATTGAATGTTTTATGAATCATTACAAGTGTAACATTCAAAAGAAGACTTTCGAATGTGACCTTTTTATGCTTAAGCAGAAAGAAAATGAAGGGTTCACCGCCTATTTGAGTAGGTGGAGTGAAACAAATGTGCAAATAGTGGATCCTCCCAAAGAAAAGGAGATGGTTCGTCTCTTTATCCAAAATCTAACTCACAAGTACATGCATTATCTCAAATTCCTGCCATTGAACACTTTCAAAGCTGTATACGATATTGGCATCAATATTGAGGAAGAATTTAATAAAGACTGCTGGTAGTAACAACACTTGGAAAAATAAGAAGAACGACCTTCCTTCTTCTTCGTCTTCTAGGCCCAAAAATACTACCAATAACGTAAGCCAGGTCGATATCAATGAAGTGCTAGCTCTTGATACTCCCCTTCAAAAGAAAAGGAAAACTTACACTCCTTTGGGAATGACATACGACACCTCCTTTGATTACCTTTATGGTTAAGGCTTGATTACACCTATTGGACCATTCCCAGAGCCAAAACCTGACCAAAGGAGTGCCAAGTGGAACCCCAATGCTCACTGTAAGTTCCACCAAGGAAGGGGTCACTCCACCGAGTAGTGTTGGAACTTAAAAGATGCCATCCAGGATCTAGTTGAGGCCAACAAACTTCCTGTCCCTCCAGGCGGCAAGAAGTAGTGAAGACAAAGCGCGCGGCGAGTCCTTCATGCAAGATTTCATGATATTTTTTGTTTATCATTTATTTTCTTTTCCCCATTCATGTCTAGCATAGATTATTCCATTTCTAAGTTGCTATGTGTTTCAATATGTTTTGTTTACCTCTTTTCATTAATCATGTCATTTTCGCATAAAAAAAAAACAATCAATCACCGAACCAAACACAAGGTACACTAATGATTTGAGGCACCTTTGCAACCCCTTAATTCCCTTTTAACAATTCAAACATATATTCCATTTCTTCACTAACCACTTTTAGCCTCGTCTAATGATTGACTTTCATTTCTTCAACCCATACTCACCTAACCTTGGGATGAAAAGGTGTGTGATTTGTGTAACATTCAAAAGCGAGTTCAAAAAAGAATGATAAAAATAAAACAATGTCAAAAGGCAAGTGTTCTAATGTATTTGATATGAACACGTCTCGAATTGCGTCTCTCATCAAGTGCTTGGTATTGTGCCTGAAAAACATGAATGCTAAGTGAGTGATGGATCACATGATCTGGGATTGCTCACATTGATTAAAAAGAAGTATAAAAAAGAAATAAACATACAAAGATGAAAAAATAAAACTTGCAAAATTCAAATATTTTCAAATACACAATTACACATATTGTCTTGAGCTTTTCACCCTTTCTTATTCAAACCACTAACTTAACCATGTTACAACCCTCGAAAGACTTCTATGAGGTATACATACACTTGTACAAAGTTTGGCCTGATTCCTAACGAATACGTAGTCAACCTCACATCGAGGTGCGACCACATTCATATTCATATCCATATATGATCGAATTAAAGAATATCCAGTGTTCATCCTTATCCATCTAGAGCTAGACTTAGGGGCTTGAACCCACATCACATAGCCTACCTAGCCTAAAGAGTCACCATCTCGACTCTTTTCACATCTCTTTCCATCAACATAACCTTTTCAGCCTCACCTTAGTATCACTTTCACACACTTCATTCACATATTCATGGCCATATCCTCCTTCCCTTAGGAACCCCTTATTATGAAATCTTGTTCCCACACCACGCATGCTTCACGAAAGCATCCAGCAAAGTCATCATCATTCGATAGCATTATAAAAAATGTACTAGCTTTCTAACCTAGGTATATTTATCAAGATTCATGCAAGACTTGCATACATTATTTCATTATTGTGTACATTACATTATTTCATGCATTACTCAACAATCACCATTGTATACGTGCTTAGCTTCCAGACCTAAGCTACGTTCATCAAGATTGTTTTTCATACACTATATGATGCTTAGCATCCTGACCTAAGCAACATACAATGACAATACACTACAATTATACTATGCTTAGCTTCATGACCTAAGTGCATTCATTGATCGTGTCACATGATGTAATTGTCCCTAGCCTCCTGGCCGGTGAACATTCATCATGCATATATTATTGTTTAGACAAACAATTTAATTTGATCCATGCGATTCATCTCGCTTTGCTCAATGAGGAAGTTCAAAACTTCTTCCTTTTGCATGTCTTTATTTTGGGGAAGTTCAAAAACTTTTTCAAAATTTTTACTTCATTTTTTCACGTCTTTCTTTTTCGGGAGAAAGTCGGTACCCTCCACTCATGACAGAACATAAAAAAAATGACTGAAATATTCTGCTTTTGTATTTTCGTTTGCTTGTGTCTGCACACACACTAAAATCATACACATACACACACAATCACAAGTCATTCACATGTCATGTCATGTCAAGTCAAGCTTAGTCAAGTCAGATGGTCAAGTTAATCACAGTTTATACGAGTCCTTTGGCAAATCCCATTTTGCATGTCTTAGGAACAACCCGTGTTCGGGGACAAGTGAACCATCTACAGCCCACGTTTGGGGATAAGAGAACCATTTACGGCCCACGTTTGGGGATAAGAGAACCATCTACGGCCCACGTTCGGGGATAAGCAAACCATCTACTGCCCGCGTTCAGGGATAATCGAACCATCATCATTCTTCAAATACTTAGTGATCATCTATCACTTAGTAGGCTTCTCGAGGCATAGGAGTCTACGTAGAAAACTACTAAACGTGTTTGTTGCCATGAACTGGTGTCAGACACGCATTCTATCCTTTTACACTTTTATCTGTGGAACTAACACTTTTTTGTAGGTACCGGCGTACATAGAATGATTTAGGATCGCAGAACGTCTTGAATCATTCTCTGTCCTAATCAAGTACTTTGACTATCGTTTTTGAAATTAACGTTTCTACAAACTCAATCAAAGTGGGGGCTTCTGTAGACACCTAAAAATGTCTCCCCAAAACTAATCCCGATGATGAACAACCTTTCACTGCCATTATCGGTCGGGTCAAGTATTTAATCTCAGGAGTACTTAATACTTATATTTGTTGGAAATTTAGAGTGTGGTAGAAGAGAGCCCTTTCCTTGGGTGGAGAGGCCGCGGCTGGGAAGCCACGGAAAGCCGCACCCGCGGCCTTATGAGCCGCGCCCGCGGCATGGGCACGACCAGGCATCTCTAGAAAGTTGGGTGAAATCTGCGATTTCCCTATCCGCGCCCGCGGGCCCTTCTCCTTGGATGGAGAAGTCGCGGCTGGGAAGCCATGGAACCGCGGCATGGGCGCGGCCAGGCATCTCCATAAAGTTGGGTAAAATATGCGATTTCCCTGTCCGCGCCCGCGGGGTTGTGAGGAGCGCCTGCTCCTAAAAGTAGGACCGCTCGCTCCTCTGATGGAGCGCCCACTCCTCCTAGTGGAGCGCCCGCTCCTCCTAGCAGTTGCGGTTACGATTGTTCTTTTAATTGCAAAATTAAAAGAATAACGTATGATGATTTTTCTCTCTCTGTTATTCCTCTCCAAGTTGTTCACTCTTCTTCACACTTTTCTCTAAGAAACTTGCAATGTCTTATAGAAAACTCTATCAATTAAGTTATTTTTTGAGAATTTGATCATCTTACTACAAATCTTAGTGCAAAGATTGTAGTGTTGTCTATTGTATCTCAAAGTGACTTTCCGGTTCAACCCTAGCACCGTGGTGGGGGAAATAATCACTTTAGGAAAGTGTTTACACGCCTTAGACAAGTATCCGGTATTGAAGACTTACGTGGTCCTTGGTATTCTCATGGTTCTTGGTGATTTCTTTGGCTTGGAGTAGAGGCAATTTTAGTATCTTTCATATTAGTATTTTTCCTTGTAATTTCTGATTACATTGATATGTTGGTGTTTGGTTTGTAATACTTTGATTAGTATTGATTGTTGTATAATTTGATTGGAATTATACACTGCTTAGGTTTTGTTCCACCATCTTTAAGTAATTCTTGTATTGTTGAATTGCTGAAAACCTAACAATCTAAAGTGATTATCTAGAATCATGTCTAGTGTGAAAGAACTTACCACTAATTTTGTCAAACTCAAGAAGTTTGACAGTGTGGAATTTCGACGTTGGAAGAATAAAATGTATTTTCTTCTTACTTCGTTGAAGGTTGCTTATGTTATTAGTACTCCTAGGCCTGTAGAACATGAGAATGAAACCATGGAAGATGTTCGTGAGAAATCAAAGTGGGATAATGATGACTTTATTTGTCGGGGTCATATTCTCAATGGGATAGAGGATGATTTGTTCGATGTGTATCAACATGTTGAGTCTGCTAAGGAATTATGGGAGTCTTTGGAGAGCAAATATATGGCGAAGGATGCTTCTAGCAAGAAGTTCCTTGTAAGTAATTTTAATAATTTCAAATTTGTTGTTAATAGGTCCATCATGGATCAATTTCATGAGAGTCCACGCATTTATGGTAATTTGAAACAACATGGAATTAGTATTGATGAACTATTTATTGTTTCAAGTATCATTGATAAGCTACCTACTAGTTGGAAAGATGTGAAACATGAACTAAAACACAAAAAGGAGGACATATCTTTGTCTGATTTGGCTAGCCTTCTTCAAGTTGAAGAAGGGATAAGGGCCATGGAAAATGCTAAGGATGGGAATCCTAGCACTTCCACAATTAATGTGGTGGAAGAAGGTAAATCTAGTGCTTCAACTAGTGGAAAGAGGAAGAATGTTAATTATTCCAAAGGAAAGTCCAAGAAGAAGAAGGACAACAACAAGTTTGCTTGTTGGGAATGCGGTAAAACTGGACACCGCAAGAAGGATGATAAGTGGCATTTATGCCACTATTTAGATCCTCTAATCGCGGTATTTTTCTACGTTTGTCCCTTGTTTGTACCCCTTTTGCTCCGTTTCTCCCTTTATTATGTTTATGTGCTTTTCCTTGTGTTTTGTAGGCTTTTGGAGTTGATTTTAAAAGAATGAAGAGCTTGGAGAATTGGAGTTCATTTGAAGAGCTACAAAGGAAGTTAAGGAGCAAGCAAGCAAGGTCATGCGGACAGCGCGGGTCACGCTTTCAGAATGGCGCGGGCGCGCCAAACCCAGCGCGGGCGTGCCTAACATTGGGGTCGAAAATATTGGAGGCAGAATGTAGGCGCGATTTGGGCGCGGCTTAGGCGCGGGCGCGCCTAAGATAGGCGCGGGCGCTCAAGGGCCTGAACTCCAAAACTGACCTTTGTTCACTCTTTTAGCCATAACTTTTGATCTACAAATCGGATTGAGGTGATTCAAGTTGCATTGGAAACAATACTTGAAGAGATTTCCAACGGTAGGTTGCACGTCCCCAGAAGCCTCATAGAATAGAAGTTATGGCCGTTTGAAAATGAATGTTGCTGCCAGGCCAATCCCAGTGCGCGGGCGCACATGCCTCTATCGCGGGCGCGCACGAGAAGCTACGGGTCTTTTAAATGCTTCTTCCTCTCCTCTTTTTGGCCAAGTTTTTATGGTGGGTTTCTTTGGGGTTTTCTCTCTCCTCTTTGAGGGGTTAAACCTAACATCTCTCCATCAATCTTCACATAAATTAGGCTTAGATTTAGATTAAATCTTTGTTTTTATACTCTGTAATGTAGATTAAGAGTAATTTAGGGTATTTTAGAGAGAGAAAGTGGAGAGCTTCAATTGTGGATTGAAGAAGATGAAGATGCAAAGTGACATTGTTTTGGATTCCTTTTCAATACATCAGTGAGCATGCTAAACTCTATCTCATTTATTGTTCTTTCTTAATTTCTTGCTTGATTAGAGTAGTTGTTTAGTTTAATTGCTTCTCTTTGTTCTTCTTGCTGGGTTTTGTGTTAGTTGTTCATGATTAGTGAGTAATTCCCTTTACTAAGGGATTGGTGATAGCATAAGGTGGATCTTGAATGTAATAGGCTAGACAAATGTTGGTTATATGTGATTAAATATACCTTGTAACCATGTTTTACTAATTACTCCATGTGAATGGCCAATTATGTGTTGTAATTGGGTGGATTGAACTAAGTTATGACGATAGTGTAACTTAGGGATATCCATTAGGTGATCGATTCTATGCAAAAACCTTAACTTTCACAGCTTATGACGATAGTATGAGCATGTGTTATGTTGGGAAATCCTTTGACCCTGATAGGTGGTTAGATGGTATTGTTGGTATTGCCTTATATGATATATTTGGTTTGCATGTAAACTAATTTCTATTGCCTAACTTTATTGAAGATCATTGTCATGTTTGACCCTCTCCCTTGGTGTTAGTTTAACTTAATATTAATCTCATTTTGTTTATTGTTCTATCCATCCTATCTCTTTGACCTAGCTTAACTGGTGGTGGTGTTGATAGTGTTTATGTCGTTTCCGTGGTTCGACCCTCCACTTACCACTAAACTTGTTTAGTGTAGGTGTAGGTTTATAAATATTGTTTGGTTGAGGGTAGTTAGTCCAACGACCTAATTATCCTTCACCAAAATGGCGCCGTTGCCGGGGACGGCTTCCATTATTGTTGTATTACCTTATTGAGTCTAGGTCTTTGCGAATATTTTCTTTTCTTTTTGTTTATTTTTTGTTTAAAAAAAAGAAAAAAAAAGGGGAAATTCCAAAAATATTTGAGCTTTCTTATTTGGTTGCTATTTGTTTTGCCTCATTGAGTCATGGATCAATTTGTCCAAAATGAAATGTCATGTCCTTCTTTGCCTCAATTTGAATATGAGCCCTTTTGGGTATACTTTAATAGGTTTGAAGACTTCTCTAATTACCTTGGTTGTACTTTATGGGAGTCTTGTGAGATAATTTATTGGGGTTTGAATGAGTACACTAGGGGGGTGGTTGAAAACATATTTAATGGTGAATTTCGAGCCACATCTTCGGATGAGGCTTGGGATTTCTATTTGTGGTTTGCTCGGGATAGCAATGAGCAAGATAATTATGATAATTGTCGTGATTTTTCTAACTCTTGCATAAACTCTAATGATGATTCTTATGTTCCCCATGATGATCCCTTGATGCATGATGGCAACCCTTTCCTTTTGTATGCTAATTGTAATAAGATGCATCCAAATGTTGATAATGTTCATGATATTTTTCAATGTTCATCAATTATGTGCATGAATTTCAATGATGCTTCACACACCCAAAATTCTCAAATGCATAATTCTTCATCTTCCTTTCCTTTTTCATACACGATTCCTAATGAGTTCCCCTATGTTTCTAATGAGCCTTTTTATGAGGGTAATTCAGTGGGGAGATCGAAGGAAGAAGAGTGTATGGAGATGCTTAAGGAGTTTATGAGAAAACAAGATGAAGAGAGGAATGAAAGGGAAGCTTGGATTAAAATGATGGAAAGTAAAATTTCCCAACTAGCCTCATCCCAAGAGGATGCCTTTCCTTCTTCTCCCTCCTCCCATTTGAGTGAGCCTAAGGGTAATCAAGAGAGTGAGACAACTCATTTGGAATTTGAGAATGTGATTGAGGATGATGAATATGAAAGTGATGGAGGGAGTATGGATGGTGAGATTTTTCATGACTTCATGAATACCAACCCCTCCACCCAATTTGAGCCTCAAAACTCTTCGCAACCCATTGACGATACAAAATTGATGCAATTAAACATTGATTTGAGGTTGCTTAGAGAAAAGTTTGGTTTAGGTGATGATGAGATACCGATGTTCATTCATAGTGACTTGGGGAATGTTAACAATGATGATCATGCTCTTGTTGAGAGTGAAATATCCCAATTGGTGATTGAGAATACATCGAAAATCTTTGAGGGTATTGAAGATGAGTTGGAAGAGAAAGCTTGTGATTCAATGCTAGGTGGTGTAATTGAGGTGGTGAGTGCGATCCCAATTCAAACCCCTTCAACTTACACCCATTTTTCAAGGAAGTTTAGCAATATTCCTTCTTTTCCCATCTCACTACCATATTTTCTCAAAAATAAACCAATTGAGGAGCCCCTTGCCTCTCTATACCACCATGGCCTTACTTTTGATTTCAATGATGAGCTTTTACCTTCCAAAATGCAACTAAATGAGTTTGTTCCCTCTTTTTATTTTTCTTATTTTAATTTTTCTTTTGATTTTTCTTTTGATTCTTTTTATTTTTCTTTCCCCCCTCCCCTCAAGCATAGAGTTTCTTTTAACTTTGTGCTTGCTTGTCATATGAGCATCGTATATGCTCTATTTCTTGAAATGTTTTCCGATGCGTATGACAAGCTTTTGCGTTCTTTGTCCGGTTATTTACTAATAAGGTCAATCTTGGACCTTAAACAAGACTTTCTCGGGAAGTAACCCGTGTTTATATTGCTTTTACTTTTCTTTATCTCTTTTAATTTTGTTTTCCTCTTGTTTATCTTTGTATATAGGTACTTGATGTCTATACTTTTGCGCATGACCTTGGACCGAGAACCATAAGAAGTAGCAAACCAAGGAATATTTGTAAATGGAAGTTGAAGCATCAAAGAAGAGCAATTTAATGGAAATGAGGAAAATGACTTAATTTGCGGGTTTCTACACCCACCTAACATTTTGGTTCACTCTTTCCATCTCCTCTCTTTTGTTGCTTTACCCTTTTATTTGCATATGGTTTGAAAGATAAATGTTTGTGGTTTTGTTGTTTCCTTCTTCCCTTTCTTGGTCTCTTGATTGCTTGATTTACCCCCCATACATACCAAGGTTTATTTTTGACTTTGGTTATTCTATATTTGGATGGCCATGAGTGCCTTATTGACTTGACTTTTGGTATGCATGGCTTTGTCGTTGATCATGCTCTCTTCTAGCGCAATTTGTATATACATTCTCAAGTTGTTCTCGTTTTGTGAATATTTGTTTGTGTAGCGTCTTTTCCTTTGAAAACAAGGCAAGTTTGCATATGTGTTTTGATCTGTTCTTGTTTTGGTCTTACTACTTTGAACTTGTGTCCTTGAATGTTTTCCTTCCTAATTGGTAATGGTATTCACGGTTTGAGAGTGTTTTGGGTTGAGTTAAACATATTTTAATGCTAAGGTAGCGGTTTTAAGAACTTTGGGATACTTGTAGTCTTAATCCATGGTTGTGGTAAGACGGTGTCGCTCTCCATAGTGGATATGAACCCCTTATGTCGGTAATTGCTATACAAATCCCGTGTGAGGTTTATTTGTTCTAGCCTTCATCAAATTTGTTGAGTGGCATATTTGGATCCTTGGTTATGCATTTTTCAATCCAGAGTTTGACTTCTATCTACCCGAGATCGTGACCGAACCCTTTAAGGGAGGACATAGGCATTTTTCATATTCTTATCCTTCTTTTTGTTTTGTTACAAAATTGGTTTTATTTTAAATTTGCCCCTCTTGCTAACCCTTTGAGCCTATTTCCCTTTCTTGATTTTGAGCCACATTACAAACCGAATGACCTTTTGTTCCCCTAAACCTTTTGTTTATGTGAAGCATGTTGGTTTGAGAATTGTTTTGTGTTGATTTTGAACGCAAATGAGAAAGTTGTAGTTCTTTGGTCAAGAAAGTGAGTAAATTGTGATTCTATTTAGTGAAATAAGAGCAAATGCTTATGAAAAGCCGTCCTTACTCAAATAAGGTAAGGACCAAAAAAAAAAAACCTTCATATCCCTCGTGTTTGAGCATTGAGGACAATGCTCCGTTAAAGTGTGGGGGAGTCCTGTTTCTTAGTCTTGTTAGTGTGTGTTTATTGAATAAGTGTGGGGGAATACCACCAAATTTTTAAATTTTTCAAAATTTTTCCCACCTTACACCCCAAGCATACCCTTACAACCAATTAAAGACCTTTAGACCCTATGGAGTTTAGTCTTTATCGATAGAGGAAGATAGTTGTCAAGCTTATAGAGAGAGAGTGCATAGCCAAGACGTCGGGATAACCTTCTCATCGTTTTCATTTCTTTATCTTTTTCCGGTTCCTTCGAGGAACCATGAGAAGCCCACCTAATGGTTGACTTGAAGCTAGTGGAGAGAACGCGACTAGCTAGTTTGGGATGAAAGGTAAATTGTACGGCTCTTAGTTCTCTATGCTTAGCTTAGTCTATGTTTCTTTCAACCCTAAACATCTTGGAACGTGCATACCCTTATTTGTTTAGAAAGTTGTGCATTCATTGGTGCTTGTTTCGTTCCAAAAAGTCCACCAAGAACGTCTTGTTTTTGTGTTTATTTTATTTGTCTATGCATTGCCTTGTTTGTGTTGCTTTATGTGTAGAGTTATGGGTTAAACTCTTTAGAAACCCTTACGAGAGCACACTCGTCCTCATAGGCGACTTTGAGGTTTGAATGGCTTGTTGTTTACGCTAAAAACAACCGTGATTCATACGAAAGTGAGTTAGTGTATATTCTTTTTCACCCCTCTCCTTTTAGTGTTATTAGATCCTTTTTCTTTGTTTTTGTTTCTCCTTTTGTTCTTGATTGAAGACAAGCAAGAGGCAAGTGTGGGGGAATTTGATAAGTGGCATTTATGCCACTATTTAGATCCTCTAATCGCGGTATTTTTCTACGTTTGTCCCTCGTTTGTACCCCTTTTGCTCTATTTCTCCCTTTATTATGTTTTTGTGCTTTTCCTTGTGTTTTGTAGGCTTTTGGAGTTGATTTTAAGAGAATGAAGAGCTTGGAGAATTGGAGTTCATTTGAAGAGCTACAAAGGAAGTTAAGGAGAAAGCAAGCAAGGCCATGCGGACAGCGGGTCGCGCTTTCAGAATGGCGCGGGCGCGCCAAACCCAGCGCGGGCGTGCCTAACATTGGGGTCGAAAATATTAGAGGCAAAATGTAGGCGCGATTTGGGCACGGCTTAGGCGCGCCCGATAGGCGCGGGCGCTCAAGGGCCTGAACTCCAAAACTGACCTTTTTTCACTCTTTTAGCCATAACTTTTGATATACAAATCGGATTGAGGTGATTCAAGTTGCATTGGAAACTATACTTAAAGAGCTTTCTAACGGTAGGTTGAACGTCCCTAGAAGCCTCCTAGAACCGAAGTTATGGCCGTTTGAAAATGAATGTCGTTGCAAGGCCAATCCCAGTGCGCGGGCGCGCAAGAGCAGCTACGGGTCTTTTAAATGCTTCTTCCTCTCCTCTTTTTGGCCAAGTTTTTATTGTGGGTTTCTTTGGGGTTTTCTCTCTCTTCTTTGAGGGGTTAAACCCTAACATCTCTCCATCAATCTTCACATAAATTAGGCTTAGATTTAGATTTAATCTTTGTTTTTATACTTCGTAATGTAGTTTAAGAGTAATTTAGGGTATTTTAGAGAGAGAAAGTGAAGAGCTTCAATGGTGGATTGAAGAAGATGAAGATGCAAAATGACATTGTTTTGGATTCCTTTTCAATACTTCAATGAGCATTCTAAACTCTATCTCATTTATTGTTCTTTCTTAATTTCTTGCTTGATTAGAGTAGTTGTTTAGTTTAATTGCTTCTCTTTGTTCTTCTTGCTGGGTTTTGTGTTAGTTGTTCATGATTAGTGAGTAATTCCCTTTACTAAGGGGTTGGTGATAGCATGTGGTAAATCTTGAATGTATTAGGCTAGACAAATGTTGGTTATATGTGATTAAATATACCTTGTAACCATGTTTTACTAATTACTCCATGTGAATGACCAATCATGTGTTGTAATTGTGTGGATTGAACTAAGTTATGACGATAGTGTAACTTAGGGATATCCATTAGGTGATCGATTCTATGCAAAAACCTTAACTTTCACAGCTTATGACGATAGTATGAGCATGTGTTATGTTGGGAAATCCTTTGACCCTGATAGGTGGTTAGATGGTATTGTTGGTATTGCCTTATATGAGATATTTGGTTTGCATGTAAACTCATTTCCATTGCCTAACTTTATTGAAGATCATTGTCATGTTTGACCCTCTCCCTTGGTGTTAGTTTAACTTAATATTAATCTCATTTTGTTTATTGTTCTATCCATCCTATCTCTTTGACCTAGCTTAATTGGTGGTGGTGTTGATAGTGTTTATGTCGTCTCCGTGGTTCGACCCTCTACTTACCACTAAACTTGTTTAGTGTAGGTGTAGGTTTATAAATATTGTTTGGTTGAGGGTAGTTAGTCCAACGACCTAATTATCCGACACCAAAGGACTGCTACATTTTCAAGAAGAAAATGGAGAAATCCAAGGAGGGCCATGCTACTAGTAGCAAGGACCCAACTGTCAAAGGTAATCCCTTACATGAGGTTGAATTTAATTCCGGTATGGATTTAAATGCATTGGATCCTAACATTTTAATGGTACATGATGATGACTCATGGTGGATGGATTCGGGGGCTTCAAGGCATGTTTGCAAGGTGAAGCATTGGTTTAAAACCTTTCACAAGGTTGTTGATGGTGAAGAGCTCTATATGGGGAACAACTCTTCCATTATGGTCCAAGGAAGAGGACAAGTTGAGCTAATGTTCAGTTCGGGCAATGGCATCATTCTTAGGGATGTACTATATGCTCTGGATATCTTTAGAAATCTTGTATCAGGCCTTACCCTGAATCGACTTGGATATAAACTAGTGTATGAAGCAGATAGATGTATTATTACTAGAGGTAGCACTTTCATTAGACGTTGTTATTTAACTCATGGATTGTTTAAACTCTCGTTAAGAGAGAAGTTTGTAATGATGGATGATGTTTGTTTTAATGTTGATAATGACAATGGTGTGAATTTGTTTTATTTATGGCATTCTAGATTAGGTCATGTTAATTTCAATAAGTTGAATTTCATGTCTAAACTAGAGTTAATTCCACCTTGTGATATTTCTTCTAATAAATGCTCTACTAGAACTTCTTTTAAGAGAGTTGAGAGAAGTTCTAATATTTTAGAACTAATCCATAGTGACTTATGTGATTTTCATAGTACTCCTTAATTGGGGAACAAAAGATACATGATTACTTTTATAGATGATTTTTCTAGGTTTTGTTATGTGTATCTTTTGCATTCCAAAGATGAAGCTTTGACAAAGTTTGATATTTATAAAAGAGAAGTAGAACTACAAGTAAAATCATTTATTAAGAAGATTAGAACTGATAAGGGAGGGGAATATTTTGATTCTGCTTATTTTCAATCTTTGGGTATTATTCATGAGACTACAACTGGTTATGCACCACAATCAAATGGTGTAGCTGAAAGGAAGAACATAAATATTCAAGAAATGGTTAATTCCATGCTATCTTACTCCAGTTTGAGTGAAGGGTTTTGGGGTGAAGCTATGTTGACGGCTTGTCACATACTTAACCATGTTCCCACTAAGGGAAAAGATTCCACTCCTTATGAACTTTGGTACAAAAGGAAACCAAACTTGAAATATCTCAAGGTTTGGGGTTGTAGGGCAGTTGTTAGAGTGCCCGGTAACAAAAAGAGAAAGCTCGGTGAAAGGGGCTTGAAATGCATTTTTTTAGGTTATGCTGAGCATAGAAAAAGCTATAGGTTCTATGTTATAGAACAAAGTGACTTTATTTCAAAACATTCGATTATTGAGTCAAGAGATGTAATATTTGATGAAAAACGATTTTCATCAATGAGTAGACCTAAGGATCTACAAGCAAGTACCAAAGGGAAGGAAATTGTTGATTATGATGATCAACTTGATTCTCATGTAGGTTCATCTAATAATGAGGATGAGACTCCTCATGTTAAAAGAAGTAAGAGACAAAGGAAAATTAGGAATCCCCTAGATGACTTCATAATTTATGTAGTTGAAGGGTCAAGGGATGTCCTTAGTTCCACTACTCCATAGTGTTTCAATGTGGATAGTGACCCAAAGACTTATACCGAAGCCATATCTTCCTAAGATAATGCATTTTGGAAGGAAACTATAAATGATGAGATGGATTCCATCATGAGAAATAATACTTGGGTCATAGAGGATTTACCTCCTGGTTGCAAACCTCCTGGTTGCAAGTGGATTTTCACTAGGAAAAGGAGCCGGATAGCTCCATAGTGAAATTTAAAGTCAGATTGGTTATCCAAGGCTTTAGGCAAAAGCATGGTGTTGATTATTTCGATACCTATGCACTGGTTGCAAGAATAACCTACATAAGGTTATTGATTGCAATGGCTTCGGTATACAATCTAGTGATTCATCAAATGGATGTCAAAACGACATTCTTTATGGAGATCTAGAGGAAGAGGTGTACATGAAACAACCCGAAGGGTTTGTTTTGGAAGGACAGGAAAATAAGGTGTGTAAATTGGTTAAGTCATTGTATGGACTTAAACAAGCAACAAAGCAGTGGCATCGGAAATTTGATGACACGATTTTGTCTTTTGGATTCAAAGTGAATCAAGCTGATAAGTTTATATATAGCAAATTTGATGACAAAGGTCATGATGTCATCATTTGTCTATATGTTGATGATATGCTTATCTTTGGAGCAAGTCTATAACAAGTAGAATTGATCAAGGAATTCTTAACCTGATCTTTTTAAATGAAGGATTTGGGGGAGGCGGATGTCATTTTGGGCATCAAGATAATTAGGGACAATGGAAGACTTATTCTAAGTAAATCTCATTACATTGAGAAGATGATCAAACGGTTTAATATGTTTGATATGAAAGGAATGGTGTCCTTCCAACAAGTGTATTATTCCGATAGAGGGTTCAGAATTATCAGAAAGCTAATTCTTCAATAAGGTCAACTGATCGGAATGTCTAGGTGGAGGCCGCATCCGATCAGTAATATTAATGTACAATTGATATTACATCTTAATCTTGACTGAACCCTTCGGGTCACACCCAATCGAGTAACCGATCCAAACTGACAAATCAATCCGATTAATTGGATGAGTCGTTAGAGTATTACAAACAAAGACGTCGGATATCGAGCTTAGAGTGTCGAAACCGAGCGTCGCAAGTTGAGTCGAATTTAGAATTCGACGAGACACGAAATCAATCGAGTTACAAGTACGAGCCTAGCTGTAGCCTCGCAATGGCCTAGCCATGTGAGTGCTAGGCTAGGCAAAACCTGTCGCAAGCCTAGCATGATGATGCTAGCTAGCCATGGCAGCCCCGCACCATCGCACTAGCAGCCTATCTAGCATGCTAGGCGCTAGCTGCCTTGCTAGCATGCTAGGCGCTAGTTGCCTTGCTAGCATGCCTGGCCCTAGCAGCTTTGCTAGCAAGCTAGGCATTAGCAGCCTTGCTAGCAAGCTAGGCATTAGCAGCCTTGCTAGCATACTGGGCAACAGTAGCGCCTAGCCATCGCAGCCATCGCATAACAGCGTGCTCAGCATTCATGGATGTGCGTGGTGCTAGGCTATGGCGCGCCCCAGCAGCCAGCCTATCGCAAGCACGCAGGGTCGCAAGGCTGGGCCTTGATAGCAATGCATGCTGTGCATGCGAGAGCTGGGGCCAGGCACATTACGAGAAAATAGTGGCATAGGCTAGCAGCCTTGTAGCGCCCAGCACCCGCCATGCCACATCAGCAGCTCGCATGCTATACGTAGCTTGCTAGCTGTGCGCATGCTTGTGCTGGCTGGCTTGCTAGCACAGCCTAGGCACCAGGCGCCAGCAAGGCTGGCTGGCAGCCAGCTGTCCCAGCCACATGGTGGATACGGTTTGGGTGAGGGGACCAAGGTTTGTGGGCGTTGCCTTGGGCATCAAGACAATGGTCCCCCCCCCCTTTTTGGAATGGTCCTCACCTAATCATTCCTCCTCCATTCGACACTTGTAACTCATTGATTGCATTGTTCATTAATTCATTTTTGATTAAAATAGATTAGTAGAAAAATGCAATTCTCCCACATGGATGGGAGAAGGAAGATTCAAGTCTCCTTTCCCTATAAATACCCAAGTTTGGGTTTTGGGAAAAACTACTTGAGTTGAACTCAATGAGGCATCTCCCTTAAGGTGAGAAAACCTCTAAGTTCTTAATACTCTAGTCTTTCTTGGTCTAGCCCCGACTAACCTTCGGGGTAAGGGTTGTTCGGGTCAGGTCTCGAGGGTGGACTCCGTTGGAGGCCGTCGCACTTGCGAGGCTAGAGTTTTCGAAGTAAGAGCTCAATTTGCGAGCGAAGCACGCATCGAGGGTATAACTTCTTTCTCTCTTCTTTTTAATTATTGCTTAATTAAGTTATGCTTGTTTTAATTGCTTTAGTTATCGGGGCGGGTCTTGGGGGGTTTCCTTTCCGCGTAGTGTGGGTCACTACGAAACCCTACATGATAAGTGTCCCGTGAACACCCCCATGGAACCTAATGTTAAATTAGTTAAGAATTCAGGGAAAACAATTTCCCAATTGGAATATTCAAGGATAATTGGATCCTTGATGTATGCCATGACAAGTACAAGACCTGACATTGCATTGGCTGTGGGAAAACTTAGTAGATTTACTAGTAACCCGGGTGCACAGCATTGGTTTGCGGTTCGGAGGGTCTTGAGGTACCTTAAGGGTACGTTGGATTATGGTTTGTCTTATAGTGGATTTCCTTCGGTTTTAGAGGGATATTCTGATGCAAGCTGGTCACTTACAAAGAGGATAAATCTTCTGTAAGTGGTTGGATATTCATGTTTGGGGCAGGTGCCATTTCATGGTCTTCCAAGAAACAAACTTGCATTGCCGATTCCACTATGGCAACAGAGTTTATTGCTTTTGCCTCAGCTAGTAAAGAAGCTGAGTGGTTGAGGAATCTCATGTTAGAGTTTCCTTTATTGCCTAAGCCAATGTCACAGGTGGAAATCCATTGTGATTCAAATTCGGCTTTAATAAAGGCATATAGTCAAGTGTATAATGGTAAGTCTCGACATATTTCACTTAGGCATAGCCTAGTGAAAGAGCTTATCAATGATGGGGTCATAAGTCTTGAATATGTTCCTACAAAAATGAATTTGGCGGATTGCTTTACTAAAGCAATGCCAAGGCATTCCATCATATTTGCTTTGAATGGAATGGGTTTATGTCCAGAAACACAAATTTGTGAAACCCAATCTAACGCTTGAATAAACATCAAGTCTTTGATTCAATGTGGTTGAATCGCAATTTTGTTGTTTGTTAGCAATATTTAGTGACCCATGTTGCTATGTTACTTGTGATGTGTTAGGTAGCGTCTATTCAAAGTTCTCAAAGATCTAGAGTTGAGAAGCTCTAGATGAAGGTGTCTTGTCACAAGGACACTATTACGTATATGAGAACCTACCTATATAAGTTCGAAGTTTAGCCGCTTCAAGAAGTGTAGATGGACATATAGGCTTTGATGAACTTATGAAAGATACGGAAACATGGCTGTTTAAAAGTGACAAGTGATGATAAATTCAATTTGTCTTGTGTGTACTTCACCTTCGAATGGTTGGATATATTCATGTGATTCAATCCATATGGAAATCACGGAATATGATCATCGATAAGAATGTTGTACTTGGTGTCAATTCAATCCGAAGGGATATTGGCATTTATGCATGAGATGTGGCTTAATTGTTAGAAGTGTAGAAAGTTTTAAATGACACACTCTAAATGGGGGAGGATTGTTGGAAATTTAGAGTGTGGTAGAAGAGAGCCCTCTCCTTGGGTGGAGAGGTCGCGACTGGGAAGCCACGGCGCGGCCAGGCATCTCCAGAAAGTTAGGTGAAATATGCGATTTCCCTGTCCGCGCCCACGCGTTGAATTGCTACGCCCGCTCCTAAAAGTAGGAGCGCCCGCTCCTCTGATGGAGCGCCCGCTCCTCCTGGCAGTTGCGGTTACGATTGTTCTTTTAATTGCGAAATTAAAAGAATAACGTATGATGCTTTTGCTCTCTCTGTTATTCCTCTCCAAGTTTTTCACTCTTCTTCACATTTTTCTCTAGGAAACTTGTAATCTCTTATAGAAAACTCTATCAATTAAGTTATTTTTGAGAATTTGATCATCTTACTACAAATCTTAGTGCAAAGATTGTAGTGTTGTCTATTGTATCTCAAAGTGACTTTCCGGTTCAACCCGAGCACTGTGGTGGGGGAAATAATCACTTTAGGAAAGTGTTTACAGGCCTTAGACAAGTATCCGGTATTGAAGGCTTACGTGGTCCTTTGTATTCTCATGGTTCTTGGTGATTTCTTTGGCTTGGAGTAGAGGCAAGTTTAGTATCTTTCATATTAGTATTTTTCCTTGTAATTTCTGATTACATTGATATGTTGGTGTTTGGTTTATAATACTTTGATTAGTATTGATTGCTGTATAATTTGATTGGAATTATAAATTGCTTAGGTTTTGTTCCACCATCTTTAAGTAATTCTTGTATTGTTGCATTGCTGAAAACCTAACAATATTCAGTCAAACATAGCCTGCAAATCAATCAACAAATCAGTCCAAACATTTAGCCAAACATAGACCAGTCCACATTTCAGCCCAAACCCTTTTTAATCCATTTCATATTATTTATTAATAGAGCCCGATTAATAAATATGTAAACCCTAAACCTAATTAAACTCGGAATAGTAGAAACGGCGCACAATTATTCCGTACTTAATGCTTTAGTAAAATATAAAAATAAATCTGGACGAAATTCTGGAAAACACAAATGTCGTGACACGGCATAATCTGTCGCGCCATGACAAAGTCTGCCGCGTCACGTCAAAATCTGTCGCGTCACGGCGATTTTGCGGTGAAACGACAAATTATTAGGCTTTGTCCGTGGCTCATTTCAAATTCTAGGGTTCCGTGCTTCACCCCTCATATTTTCTCTATAAATACGAAGCTGATTTCATCAGTTTTGGGGCACCAAATCAATCTCTCTTATCTCTATTATGCTCTAGCCTTAACACTAGCCTTCCTTTTTCTTCAATAATACATCCCTTAAGCACTCCCTAGAGTCCTTATAACACCCAAAGTTCCATACTTATACCAAGGCGTAAAAGGTAGAACCGATTGAGGATTTGAACCAAATTAACTCTACTTTTATTTAATTTAATTTCAATTTTGATTTATTATTCTTTTAAGTTACTAACAATTTATCATGATGTGGCAATTAAAGAAGCGCGCGGAACGTGAGTAATTAATCAATTTAATTTCTTATTTAATTTTATATTGCTAGTATCATGATTAGGGTTATTATGATTTGATTTGACTAACGTTATTATGGCTAAATTGCTTCCAATGTTAATGATGATTTTATTATATTTATTGATAACCATATTGCATGTTTAAGGGAATATGTAATTGAATATAACGCCTAATAAGATAATTTGGACGACCAGTTTGGGTTCCTTTTTAATCTTGTTGTTTAATCAAGTGATCACTAATATTTTAGAATTATATGTTGCATTAACATTCAACCAACTTAGCTTAATAATAGTTTGGAGCAAATTGAATCTTTGTTTGTATGCCTTTGAGATTGCAGGAATACTTTTCACAATAAGAATCGAGTAGAGGCCAATACGGGCGAACGTGACTCCATGACTCACTTCGTACCATCATCCTCGATCGTTCTTTCATAGTTCCGAGCCATATGGAGTTAGTAATCTCATGGATTATGAATGGGGTGTAACCTTCACGAATCAATCGTTGTTGCCTATCGTTGTCCCTATTTTTGGTTCCTTTTAATGATCCGTGAACGGTTTACAAGTTCCTTAAAAACTTGTTGGCGGCTCCGTACTTTATTTGTCCCGAATCGTTGTCCCTAATCGTATGTAAATTCCCACTTCCTATGAGTTCCAACCATATTCACAACATGCTTAACGTAGGTCCGCTTCAAATGATGCCTACAGTAATCAAACACCATGTCCGAACGAGGATGGTTATGTAGAAGATTTTGATGTAAGAATTAGTGGAAATGACCCATTCGCTTCCTTCCGCAATGTTAAGGGTAACCCTTAATGATCTAGGCCTTCCGGCATTCGACGAAACAATGAGCAAAGCGCTCAGCCTGATCTAGATCCCGAGGCATCACCGCTTATAATGAACATGTTTCCTGTTACCTTATCCAAGTTCAGAAAGGAAATGGAGGATAGATTCGACTCCTCTTCTAAGCCGTAGCCTTAAAAAGAAGCGAAGAACAATAAAAAGATCGAAACCCCATAAAGATAAAGCGAAGGTAGTTCTAGAAGATACAAAAGTTATTCCCATTCAGCAAAAGCTACGAACTCTAAGGATGCCTAAGGTAAATTGGTCTAAGGTGTTAAAGAAGCTGAGGTTTGTGGGTGCTTTTACTCGGAAGCCAATGTAGCAGTAGTGTGAGCCTTCTTAAGGCTACAAGGATACTCAAGAATATTTGACGAGGAAACGTCAATCTTCGCGGTCTTAGTCCTAGTACTCAGACCTGCAAATTTTATTCGATCCCAAGAAAGAGGATCGAAACATCGTGGTCCGTTTCCTTGTTGTTAAGGACTTGACCGCTTACAATGTTATTGTCGGACGTCCTACAATCAATGCGGCCAAGGCCGTTATAGTTTCTCACCTGATGTTGATGAAATTTTAATGCTCAGATAACCGAATTATTGGTTCCTTATACGGTGACGAATAAATGGCATGAGATTGCTATTTTATTGCCGTGAAGCCAACAACACTAAGAAAAAATGCCAAACAAAAGGAGGAAGCTGGGGCTCTTACTCAACAATTAACAAGTGTCGCCTGGTAGAAGTATTGGTTCATAGCAATTAAAGAGTGCCGCCTGCTAGAAAAGTTGAGGATTTAACCGGTAGGAGACCATACAGACGTAGTACTTGATTCGAGCAAGCCAGAACAAACAGTTAAGGTTAGCTCTGTCTTGGCCGAGCTGCTCGGTTCGACTCTTCTAGATCTATTAAGAGAGTTTAAGAACATTTTCGCATAAGAAGTACAAGAAATTCCAAGTATAAGTCTAACCCTAGAAATACACAAATTAGGTGTTAATCCGGCAGTCAAGCCTATTCGGCAGAAGAAGAGAAATCATGTAGTAGGTGTCGTTTGAAGCGTGCCTACTTAAGCATGTTGTGAATACGCTTGGCACTCTTAGGAAGTGGGAATTGATGATGAGTGTCATTTATGGCACTGATTTGATGAGTTTTTAGGTTGTTTTTACCTTCTTTTTATAGTTTTCTTTCTTAATAAATCCTTGGTTTTGTTCATTTGTTCATTCGTTTCTTCATTCTTGCTTATTTTGTGTTTTTATATATTTTGTGGATTTTCTAGTGTTTTATCCTTTATTTGTTCCATTTTCGTGGTTGTAGGTATTGTATGAGGTTTGGGTCTTGATATTGGTGGCTTACCAAATTGGAAGATGCCTTTGGAGCAAGCTCATAGCATTGGGAAAGCTCAAGAAGTAGGAAAATGGCATGCTCCAAGTTTTAGATGTTGCGCTCTCAAGTCGCGCTCTCATGAAATCATGGTGTTGAACCCACCGTAAAAACTCTATTTGAATATGCCATACTTGGTGACTATCATGAAGATATTTTGTGCACACACGAGAACTCATTTGCGAGCGCACGGAGCTACGAAGAATCAAAGAAACCCGGAAGAGTGTGGGCACGTAGCCCAGCCACGCGGGCGCGCTGGCCACCTGTATGGGTGCGCCATCCTGTGCAACGCGGGCGTGCCACCCTGTTTTCCGGATTGTTTCGACTTCGTTTTCCCGCCTCTTATAAGTACTCTATTGTAACTGATATTTGAGGAGAAGTTTTTACGCATTATTTTTCCTCATAATTTTAGCTTAGTTGAGAGTTTCTCTCTCTAGATTAGGGTTAGTTTTAGGAGTTATTTTAGAGAGAGAAAGTGAGGGATTTCAATGGTGATTTGAGAGATTGAAGATGCAAGGGTTACAATTGTATTGAAAATCTTCTCAACTATTAATGAGCATTTCTTACTCTATCTCATCTTATTGTTTTCTTTAATTTCATGTTTGTTTGATTTGGTTTTGATGATTGATTCTTGATTAGAGTAGTTTTTATTCATGTTTGGTTGATTCTTGATTGCATTTTTTTTGTTTAGATTAGATAATTGTTGTTAGTGAGTAGTTGTTTTGCTAGGGTTTGGGTAAAACTTGTATGATTGATTGATTGTGATTTATTTTAGGAATTATGTTGATTGATTGTTGAGATTAAAGTGATTAATGTAAGTTTGCATGTGCTTAGTTTGATTAGGCATTGAGAACTATCCTAGATTGCACTGTAGATCCTAATGACATGACCACTTAATTTAGGATTTCAATTGTTGATTTGTTTGAATTGTGGTTCTCCTAGTTTGTTATTCATAGAGGAAACCTAGCTTAACGATTAGGAGATAGCTCTTTGATTCCAATTGATAGCTCTTACCATTAGTCTTCACAACTATTGATTGGCTTATTCCCTAGTGTTTATTTTCCTTGATTCTTGTTTGTTTTGGTAGTTGTATAGTCTTTCCTTGCCTTTGACTTTGACCTAGCTTAAGCATTAATTGAAAGCACTAGTACATAACCATTCCTAGTGGTTCGACCCTTGACTTACCTCTATACTTGTATTTAGGTTTGTTAAGTGATTATAAATATTGTTTAACCTTAGGGAGGATTAGTTAACGACCTAGTTCACCCTACGTCAATTGACGTACGATTAGGGACAAAGCAAAGTAGGGAGCCGCAAACAAGATTTTCAAGGAACTTGTAAACCGTTCACAATCATAAAAGGCAACCACGATAAAGGGACAACGATAGGCAAGAATGATTGACTCAAGAAGGTTACACCCCATTCATAATCCATGAGATTTCTAACTCCATATGGTTCGAAACCCCGAAAGGAGGATCAGAGATGATGGTACGAGGTGAGTCATGGAGTCACATTCGCTCGTATTGGCCCCTACTCAATTCTTATTTTGAAAAGTGATTCCTACGATATCGAAGGCATACAAAAAAGATTCAATTTGCTCTAAACTATTATTAAGCTAGGTTGAATGTTAATGCAACAAATAATTCTAATTATTAGTAATAATTTGATTAAACAACAAGAGTAAAAAGGAACCTAAACCGGTTGTCCAAATTGTCTTATTAGGCATTATAAACAATTACATATTCCCTTTAACATACAATATGGTGATGAATAATAATAATAGAATAAATATCAACATTGGAAACAATTTAAGCATAATAACAACGATTAGTATATGACAAACATAACAAAAACCGCTAGATATATAACAAGAACGAAAGGAACATAATTCCTTACTTTGATTCCTTTTGCTTGCTACTATAAAACAATGAACGCGTTGGTAACTTCAAGGAAAATCAATAACAATATGAAAATTAAATCAAATGAAAATAAAATTGATTTGGGGCCAAATCCTCGAACAGTTCCATCTTTCACGCCTTGGTTTAAGTTTAGAACCTCGGGTAAATTACGGATTCCGGGGGTGCTTAGGGGATGTATTGTGAAAGAATAGGGAAGCCAAGTGTTTAGGCTAGAGAATAAGAGAGAAAGAGAGAATTATTTTGTGCCCAATAGCTGATGAAATTACCTTGATATTTATAGAGAAAAAGTGAGGGGTGAGCTACGAAACCCTAGAAGTGAGGCGCCGCGGAGAAATGAAACCTAGAAATTGCCGTGGCACGGCAGAAATTGTCGTGTTGCGGCAGAATTTTCCGTGGCGTGACAGAATTTTCTGTAGCACGACAATTAAGTATCTGAAATTTCGTCCAAATTCATTTTTATCTTTTATTTTACATTAAGTTCAGGATAATTAGGCGTCGTTTAAGCTATTCCGAGCTTAATTAGGTTTTAGGGTTTTAATATTTATCAATCGGGCTTAATTAATAAATGAAATGAAATGGATTAAAAGGGTTTAGGGTAGAACGAGGATTGGACAGAGTTTGAATAAATACTTGAATTAAAAATGTGGACTGATTTATATGTTGTGTTTTGATTGAATATGGATTTTAAGAACTTTCGAGATTTAATACTCGACCCTACCAATAATGGCGGGGAAGGTTGTTCATCATCGGGTTTGGTTTTGGGGTGACATTTTTAGGTGTCTACAATAGCCCCCACTTTGACTGAGTTTGTAGATACGTAAGTTTCAAAAACAATAGTCAAAGTAGTCGATTGGAATGAAGAATGATTTAAGGCGTTATGCGATCCTAAATCACTCTATATATGCTGATACCTACAGAAAATTTTAGCTCCAAAAATAAAAGAGTAAGGGGTAGAATGCGTATCTGACACTAGTGTATCGGCAGCAAATACGTTTGGTAGCTTTTTGCGCCTCGAGAAATCCACCGGATGTTAGTCTTTCACGCCTTGGGAATTCTATCGTGAATCACTGCGCTTCGAGCGATCAACTAGATTCAAGATGACAAGTTTCCGCAATTCTAGAAACTCGTCGTAGATTCCTACGCCACGAGCAATCTACTGAATAATGATCTTATGCACCTCAGGAATAATGATTAATGATAGTATCCGCGCCTCTAGAATCCTATCGTGAGCTCCTACGGCTCGAGTAACTCATAAGTGAAATTCCATACTCCGGGAATAACACTAAGTATCCGCGCCTAAGGACATAATTGCAGACCTCTACGCTCGAGAAGTATGCAACAGCTGACCATTTTCCGCGCCTGATAAAAAATTATAAGTCTTTCTGCCTCGAGAAACTTGCAACGTGAATCGTCTGCGCCTTGGGATGATCACTAAGTGTTTAATAACTTGGGCTGTAGATGATAATGATTCGATTATCCCCGAACGTGGCCTGTAGATGATAATGGTTCGGTTGTCCCCGAACGTGGGCTATAGATGTTGATGGTATATTGTTCGATTATCCCCGAACAAAGGCTATAAATGATGATTTGTTCGATTATCCACGAACAGAGGTTGTACCTAAGATCTGCAAAATAGAATATACCAAAGGACTCGTATAGACACTAATTGACTCAAGACTGAACTGACTCAACCAAACTTGACTTGACATGACATGACATGTGTATGACTTTTGATTGTGTGTGTGTGTATAATTTGAGTGTGTGCATAGACACAAGCAACTGAAAATGCAAAAAAAAACAAAAATTCCGTCATTTTTTGTCAAGAGTGGAGGGTACCGACTTTCTCCCGAAAAAGAAAGACATGAAAAGGAAAAGTAAAAGTTGAACTTCCTCGATAAAAAATTTTGAAAAAGTTTTTGAACTTCCATAAAAGAAAAAATATTAAAAATGGGAAGAAATATTGAACTTCCTTGTTGAGCAAAGCGAGAATCATATGTATATTTTTCTTATCAAATTGAATCGCTTGTCTTGAAAATAATATATGCATGGTGAATGTTTCTTAGACCAGGAGGCTAAGGATGATTACATCAAGTGATGCGTTCAATAAATGCACTTAGGTTAGGAAGCTAAGCACAATATAATCGTAGTTTATTGTCGATGTATGTTGCTTAGGTTAGGGAGCTCAACATCATATACAGTGGTGATTGCTGAGTATTACTTAGGTCAGGGAGCTAAGCACAATATGCAATGCATGAAATAATGAATGTTTCTTAGGTCTGGAAGCTAAGCAATTATTCATTGATGCTTTGAGCGATGATGATGTTTGCTGAATGTTATCGTGAAGCATGCGCGATATGGGAACAAAATTTCATGATAAAGGGTTCCTAAGGGGGAGAATGGCAATGTATATGTTAATGAAGTGTGTGAATGTGATACTAAGGTGAGGCTCCAAGGGCTATGGTGATGGAGAGAGATGTGGGAAGAGTCAAAGATAGCGACTCTTTAGGCTGGGTAGGCTAAGTGTTGTGGGTTCAAGCCCCAACGTCTAACTTTAGATGGATAAGGATGAGCACTGGAAATTTTTTGACTTGATCATGTATGAACGTGAATATGGCCATACCACAATGCGAGGTTGCCTACGTATCCGTTAGGAATCAGGCCGAATGTAGCTCTAGCCGAACTTTTCTCAAGTGTATGTACACCTCAAAGAGGTCTTTGAAGGGTTGTAATGTGGTTAAGGCTGATGGTTTGAAGAAGAAAGGGGCAAAAGGCTCAAGACCTGAGATAAGCCCCCCAAGATGTGTAATTGTGTATTTGAAAATTGGACTTTGCAAGTTTTATTTTTTTCACACATTTTTTTTAGATTTATTTTGCTTTTGTCATTTATTAATCAATGTGGGAAATCCCGGATCATGAGGTCCATCAAGCACTTAGCTATATCATTCATGTTTCTCAGGCACGGTACCAAGTAATCGGTGAGAGACGCAATTCGAGACGTGTTCATATCAAAGACATTGGAACACTTGCCCTTAGACATCGTTTTATTTTATTTTAATGTTTTGGTTTTTCTTATTCTTTTGAACTTGCTTTTGAAAATTACACAAATTACGCACCTTCCCATCCCAAGGTTAGGTGAATGTGGGTTGAATAAATGAGGCCAAATGTTTGACGAGGCTTAAAATGGTTAATGAAAGAATGGACTATGTGTTTGAATGATTAAGAGGAATAATGGGTTGTAAAGGTGCCTCAAATCATTAGTATACTTTGTGTTTAGTTCAGCCATTGATTTTTTTTTTTTACTTTAATTTTTTTATGAATGAAAAGTGATATGATCGAGATGTAAATAAAAAAAATGCTCATTTTATTAATGGAAAAAGGTGAATAACATAACGTATAGAAACTTCGAAATGGAAACATACGCTAGACATACTATGGGGAATGGAAATGAATAAAAAATAAAGAAATCATGAAATCTTGTACGAATGACTCGCCGTGCACCTTGTCTTCATTACTTCTTGCCACCTGGAGGGACAGGATGTTTGTTTGCATCAACAAAATCTTGAATGACATCTTTCAGATTTCAGCACTTTTCAGTAGAGTAGCCTCTTCTTTGATGAAACTTGCAGTGAGCATTGGGATTCCACTTAGCACTCCTTTCTTCAGGTTTTGGCTATGGGAATGGTCCAATAGGTGTAATCAAGCCTTGAATGTAAAGGCGATCAAAGGCAACATCATAAGTCATTCCTAAAGGAGTGTAAGCTCTCTTTTTTTTGGGCAATGGAGCATCAAGAGCTAAGACTTCATTGAGATCGTACTGGCTTATATGGTTGGTAGTATTTTCAGGCTTAGAAGCGAAGAAGGAAGGTTGTTCTTCTTGTTTTTCTAAGTGTTATTATTATTACTACTACAAGCAGTCTTCATTACCTCGTTCTCAATATTAATGCCAATATCGTATACAGCTCCGAAAGTGTTCAATGGCAGGAACTTGAGATGTTGCCTACACTTGCAGGTTAGATATTAGATAAAGAGACGAACCATCTCCTTTTCTTTTGGTGGCTCTACCATTTGCGTAGCTATTTATCTCCACCTAGTTAAATAGGCAGTGAACCCTTCATTTTCTTTCTACTTAAGGGTAGAAAGCTCACGTTTGGAAGTCTAGTTTTGAATGTTACACTTGTAACGATTCATGAAACTTTCAATGACTTCTTCCCAAGTTGCACTGTACTTGGAATATATAGAATAGAACCATTGTTGGAAAGCATGCTCTAAAGAGAAAGGGAACACCGAAGGGAAGAGTGTCCTATCTAGCCCTTTGAGAGTCATGGTCTTAGAGAAATCCTTCAAATGGAACATTGGGTTGTCAGTAGGCTTGAACTTTGGTATGTCAGCAGTGGAGAACTTTTCTGAGAGCTTGTCCTTCATAACCAATGCAGTGGAAGGTTGTTCCACGTAGGCGAAATCTTTAGAAATTTTGCTTACTTTTTCTTTCAGCTTGTCAACTATAGCAATAGTGACATTGGTTTGTTCCATGGTACTAACCTTAGTAGTAAAGGTTTGCATCATGGCAGAAAGTGCCTCAATGGACTTTTGGATGTTTTGAACATCTTCTTTTGTGGCCATTGGAATGAATTGAAAGTAATTTGAAGGTGATAAGTGATTGTGGAGATGACAGAGCTTTCTTTGGACGCCTCTTAGGTTTAAGAGGTGGTTGCGGTTGTGACCCCAGTTGTACTAATCTACCCTTGCTCATTAACTAAGTACTGTAAATTAAAACAAACTCAGTTAATGGTTTGACTCACTGCTCAAAATAGGAAATGAAAACGAAAAAACAGGATTTTGAAACAGGTGAGAACAACTCCACTCATTTTTTTATCATGACTAAAAAAGAGGACACATGCATGAACCTAGTAAACGATCATAAATGACATGGTGAAACGCTCGAGTCGAAAAAATAAAGTGTGTGGATTATACTTGACTCGTGAGTGATTGAGTGATGTTATAAGACTCGTGGTATGATCGCATGGCTAGATATGTAAACAGTGTCAAAACGAATGACGCGTGGACCAAAATAGCACGAAAGACCAAAATATGGGTAGACTGGACTTAACCCGTGAAATACCCCGTATTTTTAAACACGTTTACTAATTATTTATTATGGATTTTTCCAAAATATTTTAAATATTACTCACTCTTTTTTTAATACTTGCTCCATTTCTCCATGCGCAGAGTTTTAGGAGTAATAGGAGAAATTAATAAAATATGGAGGTAGTGGGATAGGTAGAAGAATAAAAAATTGTAAAAAGCAAAAGTAATTAAGAGAATTGGAGGAGAGAGAATATGAAATTAATAAAATATAATTTATATTTGGTCCACTAGTTGAGATAAATGAATTAAATATTGTACAAGGTTTCCAAACAAGGAAATGAAGCAAGTATTTAAAAACGGAGGGAGTATATTTTATTATTTATACAAAAATATTTATTCAAGTCAATATATGATTTTACAAAGATAATTTTATTATAATAACGCTTTATAAAGGATTTAATTATTTGAGCCAAGTCAAAGTTGTCGGATTTTCAACCTTAAGTATTTTGCTTCTGAGTCAAACTACGAAGTACCAAATTATTTCTCCTCGTGTAATCAAAGTCAACCCTTATTTAATACTACTCTTATTCACTGCATTTATTGGGCTAGCTGCATTAATTAGGCAGGCAGAATTTATTAGGCCACCTACATTAATTGGGTTGGCATCATTTATTAGGTGGGCTACATTAATTAGGTTGGCAGCATTTATGAGTATGGTTGGAATATTGCCTAAGTTGGGGCTATAAATAGCCATGGATGGAGTCCATTGTTTCCACTCCATCTTCTTCCTCCAAGCTCTCTTATATCTCCTCCTTTCTCCTTCCTTCTCTATATTTACTTTCTACTAGCTTTTGTTTTGTGGCCGTGAGCTTCACCCTGAGCACTAGCCGCCATTCGGCCACCACCTTACTGGTAGCCACCAACCACCGAAGGTGACGCCACCTACCCTTATTCCTCCCTTAATCATTGATTTTGATTTCCACTAATTTTGATACTAATTATTAGCTACTACTACTAATTTAAGTACTACTACTATACAATATTGTTATTTTGTTATTATAAAGTATTATTATATCTTTATTATTATTTTGTTTTAACCAATTTGATAACATTATTACAAAACTACTACATATACGTTGCTACTACTATTCATATTATTAATATTATTATCTTTATTATTATTGATGTTTTGTTTCAACTCCAACTACATACTACTACTGCTACTACAACTATAATATGGATACTATTACGTACCAATCCTTATCTTCATTGTTATTTTATAATAATTATTATCATTATTACTACCTTACTATTCATACTACTAATACTGTTCATTACGTTGTTATTTCTATTATTATTAAAATACCGTTATTACTATTATTATTTACAACTAATACTGTTATCATCACTTCTACTACTGCTACTCTAGCTACGTACTACTTCTATATATATGTACTACTACTACACACTATTATTATTATTATTATTATTATTATTATTATTATTATTATTATTATTATTATTATTATTATTATTATTATCATCTATTATCTATTATTATTGTTGTTGTTGTTGTTATTATTATTATTTATTAGTATTATCACTAACTCTCTTAGTATAAAAAAGGTTTCTTGAACTTGAAAATATAAGTATTGATATTATAAGGAGTTAAGACAAATGTCCATGCACAACTAAGTCAAGGGTCTATATTCTATGTACTCGTGTTTATGGGTTGAAGAGGTTTTTATTAGGGACTTGTGTTTATTGTAGTAGGAATTTCGAGTTCATAATTAGGAACTTCGTGCTTGTTTGCAAGGATCGAGTTACGTACACGTGGCTAGATCTTTTATAAAGTTATTTTATGCAAATTGACTTATACGTTGAATTTTTACGAACAATGTTTGAACGATTATGAATTGTATATTGGCGAAGCATGTTTTAATTGTTTGAAATGTTCAAAATATTCTATATGGTTGTTCATAAACTTACATTGAGCTTCAAGTTGTTTGAAAAAAAGAGATTTTATTGTTTGAATCTTGTCATGAATGGGATATTGGAAAGTTTATTTATCAGGATTTTTTCCTTGCATGTTTAGATTTTTAACTCCTACTATGCGGAGTAAGTTGAAGGCTATGTAATGTGTATGACCTAGTCTTTCCCTTTGATAGTAATATGTAAAGGAGTTACTAGCTTGGGGTGTGTGCACACTTAGGTGGAAAAATGATTTACGAAAATGAGGATTGATCCATCCTATTCGGAACTGTCTTTGGAAAGTTGATGTCGGAAAGTTGATTTTTTAACATATTTTCGAAAGTTGCAATTTATACTTATGAATGATTGAATAAACTATGATTTGTGAAAGTTTGATTTTTCAAAAGCATTTTTGGTGACCGGACGACGTGAACTAAATGCTGCATTGGGGACAATGGACGGTGATCATCTAGTTTAGTTTAATGTTGAAACCTAGTACAAGTGTTTAATTACTCAAGGAATGTTTTGAACTATTATTATTATTATTATTATTATTATTATTATTATTATTATTATTATTATTATTATTATTATTATTATTATTATTATTATTATTATTATTATTATTATTATTATTATTATTATTATTATTATTATTATTATTATTATTATTATTAAATGATAATTACTTTTCTTCTGCTGCAAGTCTCTGTTAAGCCTTACGTAATCATGTGGCGGTAATATTCCCAAGTTACTCCCTAAAGTTGTATTATTATTATTATTATTATTATTATTATTATTATTATTATTATTATTATTATTATTATTATTATTATTATTATTATTATTATTATCATCATCATTATTGGAGATTAATTTGGGGGTGTTACAAAGTGGTATCAGTTTTCTGGTCTGAAAAAGATTAAAATGGGAAAATAAAACTGATGGGTAAACTTAAGAAGGGAAAATAGGAGAGTTTTGCATTTATTTTCATTAATTATATATTAAGTATTTAAGTAAAAACTACTTTTATTTTTGAAGAAAGAATAATAGTGGGGATTGTTGGATTGCAAGTGAGCTCTGGCTAGACAGGACTTGGGCTTAGGGCGACGTTGACCCTAACCTCCCTACCTGGGATCTCATTGTTCCAACTAATCCACATTATGAATCAAGTATTCAACTTATAACTTTATCATATTTCCAAAATTAAAACGTTTGAAACGAATTTAAAAATGATTTCAAACTTTACATGAATTATGTGCACATGGACTAAGCAAACGTCCAAACTATTTTTTTAAAGTATAAGGTTCGAATTAAATTTAGTATTACAGCAAAAATTATCGTATTTTGGAATTTTTGTATTCTAAGGTATATTAGTGAAGCTTCATGAATTATTCGATAATGATTTGATAATTGGAAATGGATTGGATGATGAATTACACTCTTATGTTAATCATATGGGGAAGTGTTTGTTGACGTGTACGTAAATTATGATGAAAATTGGTGACAATTCATTTTGAGATATTAATTATAGTTTCTTTTAAATGGGAATTTGGACTTAATAGTTACTTTGAAGCACGTTTATTATACTAGATATTTTGTGAACATTAAAGTTAATTGTAGACACTTGATGTGTCCACCTAAAAAAACAAACCCAGTGATGAGTACCTTTCACGTTGATTTACAAGTTTGAGAAAGAGTTGAAGTTTCTCATGAAATTCCCTTTTGCCTTGACCATATTCCTAACCTTTCATAAAATGTTTTAATCCAAAATCATTCATTTCGTGTTCTTAAATTCATTCATTTCGTGTCCAAGTCATAACAACTTCCAAACCAGATTATTTTGGTCCATAATCCCGGTCCAATTATCATTTAGTTGTATGGAATTTGAAAAGAGCTTTCTAACGATATATTATATGCCCAAATCCGACTTAAAACGAATAAGTTATGGCCAAAATAATAAATCGAGTCAAACCGAGCCCAAACTTGACTTAGGTCCACCTTACCTACGACCCTATGATCATGTGAGGGTTCAAATTACTTATTCCCAATCATAAACCCATTAGGATTCCTTAGGAGCTTCTAGAAGTCTCTAGAAGGTTCTAATGTAAAGATCAAAAGAGTTTGAAGCCGAATAAAACATCTCTTTTTTGATAATCCTAATCCTGGTCAAAATAAAGGAGGTACATATATCACATTGACCCAATTCTATTGGAAATTGAACTCTGTATGGATTCTTATCTTTAGAAAACCATCGCAGGACGATAGTCCTATCACGCCACGATGGACTCTATCATGCCGCGATACTCCTATTGCCCTGCGATGACACCTGTTTTATTCCATTTCGAATTCTGATCTTTTTTGATCGCTTCGACTCTATTTTTTCCTTATAAATAGGGGTCGTTTTCCCCGTTTTCAAATCAACTAGAACCTTCAATCATAAGCTACAATAAGATGCAATCACCTAGCTCCAATCATCATCAATCCTTATCAATCATCCTTGTTCTTAGCCTTAGCCTAAACATATCCTTGATACTCTCCCAAATGAAATCATAATACCTCCTTCACGAGACTTGAATACTCCAAACCATACTCAACGTTGGCCTTGACCTCGACGTGAAAAGGTTGATAGTTCTGAGGGTTTGGTCCTAAATCTCTACTTCAATTCATATGTTAATTATTTACTATCTTGATTTAATATTCTTGAAGTTTACTAACGTTTGTATTATTGTATAGCTAGAAAGTTGAGGGTTCAAAGTGAGTAATTTCACTATCCTTTATCTTTGATTTTGGAATAGAAATCATGCTTATAATATTATTTTAATTCCTAGTATCATGCTTAGGATGTTTTTATGATTTCTGTATCATTTTTAGGATGTTGATTTTGATTTCTAGTATCATGTTTAGGATAACAATTTAATTTTGATATTAGTGACATGCTAGGATTTGTTATTAATCCGTTTTGTATCATGCCTAGGATCTTATTATTAACAATGTTTTGATGATGTTATTATGATGATGATTGTTTTGTCAAGTATATGTTGCTTGATCACGCCCTTTTTTGAAGCATTGAAAGGAATTTGTACTTGAAATCACGCCTAATAAGATAATTAATAATTTGAATTTAGGCTTAATTTGATTTTAATTTAAGTGATCACCAATAATAGATTTGATTGTGCATTAATAACCAACCAACGTAGATTAAACAGGTTAAGGATTAATTTGATGTATGTATGTTGATCGAAAAGCGCACATGAATATTATAAGAATAGTAGAGGCCTATTTTGGGTGGGTTCAATCTCTTTTTGGTTGGATTCATACCTCATCCCCGTTAGAGGAATGGTGTCCTTACAACAAGTGTATTATTCCGATAGAGGGTTCCGAATTCTTAGAAAGCTAATTCTTCAGCGAGGTCAAGTGATCTGAATGCCTAGGTGGAGGCCGCTTCCGATCAGTATTATTAATGTATAATTAATGTTAGGGCTTAATCTTGACTGAACCCTTCGGGTCGCACCCCAATTGAATAACCAATCCTAGACGACGAATCAATCCGAAGGGTTAGATGAGTCATTAGAGTATGACGAACAAAGACGTCGGATGTTGAGCTTAAAGCGTCGAAACCGAGCGTCGCAAGTCGAGTCGAGTTTAGAATTCGACGAGATTGAAAATCAAGCAAGCGACAAGTTCGAGCTAGGCCGTAGCCTTGCATTGGCCTAGCCATGCGAGTGCTAGGCTAACCTAAGCTACCAAGCACATCGCAAAGCATGCGACAAGCCTAGCATGCATTGCGTGTTAGGAAAAGCATGCTAGCGTGGCTGGTGCTGCTTGCCGCAAGCATGCTACCAGCAAGCACATGGAAGGGTGCTAGTGTGCAGGGCCGCCACGCACCCATTCGCATGCAATGCAGCAACGAGCATGAGCATCGCAGTATGCTGGGCATCGCACAGCGCAGCACGCAGCATTGCAAGCCATGCGTGCGTGTGTGTGGCTGTGCGTGCTTGCTAGCCAAGAAGCACCATCTATCACAGCATTCTGTGCGTGTGTGCCAGCGTAGTAGCACCAAGCAGCAGCACACACCAAGCAGCAGCATCGCAGCAACGCATGCGTGGCCTGCTTGATGCACACGTGCGTGTGCTGGCTTGCTGTGTGCTGGCTGGTTGTGTGCCTTGCCTTGGTGCTAGGCGCCAGCTGACAGCCTTGGCAGCCAAGGCAGGCTGCTAGCCAGCCATGTGGCGTGGTCAACCCAGTCAAGGGAGGGTACCATTTGTTTGGTGTTTGGCTTGGGGAGCAAGGTGCTTTGGTCCCCCCATTTGGTGGTCCTCACCAACCCTTGCTCTCCATATGACACTTGGAGCTTGTTAATTGCTTTGCATTTTAATTTTGTTTTGATTAAAATAAATTGGTGGAAAAATGCAATTCTCCCACATTGATGGGAGAAGGGAGATCAAGGCTCCATTCCCTATAAATACCCAGGTTTTGGGTTTTGAAAAAATCACTTGAGTTGAACTCAATAAGGCATCTCATCATTAGTGAGAAAACCTTTAAGTTTGTAATACTCTAGTTTTTATTTGGTCAAGTCCCGACTAACCTTTGGGATTAAGATCGCTCGGGTTGGGTCGAGGGTGCGTGCCGTCGGAGGCCTTCGCACTTGCGAGGTTAAGCTTTCAAGTAAGAGCTCGTGATCGAGCAAAGCACGCTTTGAGGGTAAGAACGTCTTCTCTCTTTGTCTCTCTTTTGTTGTTTAAGTATGTGATTGCATGTTTAGTTGCTTTAATTAGTGGGCGGGTCTTGGGCGGGTTTCTCTTTTGCGTAGTGTCGGACACTACGAAACCCAACAACGGTATCAGAGCTGTGCTCATTTTAATTATTGTATCTAATAATTAATTGAGGTGATTTAAAATGGATTTAAATTCTGGTTTTGCTTTCTAATTAGATAGAAGCTCGTTTTAATTAGTTTTAATCTCGTATTTATACTAATTTTGGCCAACGAACCCAGATTTCGACTCAAAAAATAGTGCTTTTTGGGTGGAATCGATCTTTTAAATCGTTTTTGATTCTCTTAGAGGGCAGTTAAGAAGCCAAAATCCACCAAGAAACATGTTTTTCGAGGGGTTTTTCGTTTTTGACGAAAAATTTTAAATCTTTAAACCTTGATTAATTATGGCATGTTAAGGGTAGATTAAATGTATGTTTACATCACTAATCTACTGCAATTATTAACCTTATTAAGGATGTTTATGAAGTCATAATTGGTGCTTGATTTGGTGAGTTCATTTTTCACATAAACTTGAAATTTTCACATTTTTGCAAATAAATTACTTTAAGTGTGAATGTTTATGGTGAATTTGTAATTTTGAAGTCCCTTTAAAATGTTAAAGATCCAATCTTTTATTGTTTATTTGGTTGGAACTTTGATTGCTAAATTCCATGTTGTACTAATTTCTGGATTTAGTCATTTTTGTTGATTAAAGTCCTAAAAGTTCAAAACTTGTGATTGAAATTTAATTAATCTTCATAGTGGAAGATGTAATTTTTCAATTATACACAAGTTAGTGTTGGAAAATTATCATTAGATGAATGGGTTTATTTTTCCAACCCCTTTAATTTTGTCAAATATCATTATTAATTTATGGTTGAATTAATTGTGAGTATAGCCCTTAAATTTGTAGCATCAAGATGAACCTAAAATAATGTGAAGAATGGTTCTTGATTTTATTTTGGTTCGTGCACTAAAGTTGAATTTAATTAAGCTGGACTTGTTTTATTTTCATTTTTGCTCTAAATTGATTCTAAAACACATTTAGATTTAATATCTATCACACATAAATCGGGATTATAAAATCCCGAGACAAGTGTAAACAATTCGAGGCAAGGACCGTTCAAAACGCACCCTTGGGATAGCCGGGCTGCTCTTGTAACCCACATGTGGTTGCCAAGGTGCGTGTGTGTGAGGTGCCTTGCCCCATTGATGCGCTAATGTGCGGTGTTTGCAAGCTAGTGCACACTTATTGTTGTGGTTTGGTTGTTGTGTGCTACATTTTTGAGCAAATTGGTGCGGTTTGTGCGGCATAAAGGGACAGCAAGCCTGCCATGCGAGCTGGCCACCCAGAAGCTGCCAGCACAAGCAGCATGCGAGCATGCGTAGCATGCTGCGAGGCTGCTGGTGTCAGCAGGTGTGGGGTGCGCTACTGGCTGGGCAGGCCAGCACCCTAGGCAAGCTAGCCACGACCCTTGGTGTGTAGCAAGCCTAGCACCGTGGCTTTGATGCTAGGCACTTGGGCATGTCGTGGGCTATAATTTTGAGTATTTGGGCCGTTTTAATTATTTATTTAATTATTTTAATGAGGCTAGGCACTTGCAAAATAATTTGGCAAAATATGGGTTAACTGACTTGATTAATTGGATTAATTAAGTTGGATGCGGAATTTAGTGGGAGCTTTGTTAACTACTTGAACTAATTGTGTCTTAATCACATAAATTGATAAACAACTTTGATTAGTTTTAATTAGGCGCGTTAATCGGATTAATAACCTAAGTTATTTACTAGTTTGATCGTGTTATGCATTGTTACTTGTTTTTCGTTGTAAAATGCATGGGCCATTCACAAATAGTGAATGAATGAATGAAATGTATATTATTTCACAGGTTTTATGAAAATGACAACTAGTGGGGCCCGACTAGAATAGTTAATACGAACTGCGATCCGTTATGTATTTTTGTAAATCTAAATACGGTCTGCGTTCCGTTTTGTATTTTTGTACCTTAATATTTAGATTAATCCTAGTCGTAGTAACTAATAATTGCATTTTTGGCGGAGATGTCTCAAGACGACATTTCTAAGAACACGAGCCAAGAGGATGCATCGAAGACCCTTGGAGATATGAAGACTCAAGGTGTCATGCTAGTTGCCAAATGTATCTTTTACTTATGTTTTCAATATATAATTGCGTTTATATATGATTGAATGGTATGATAGACGCATGTTTAGGATTTCAAATGTTGCGATGATTAATTAAGTTCACTTAAATCAACCAACATAGAAACCCTAGGTCCCTATAATATTGAGCCAAATTTTCCGTTCCAAGAAGAAAACTTACCGAACTAATGCTCGTAGTGATGGGCTACGCCAAAGCGAGGCATCACTAGTTCCCTAGGAACGTAAGGTATACTAGGTATACAATTTGGTCTTGGTTAAGCTCAACGATATCAGTAAGAAGTCCTTAGATGTCGTGGCAATGGAGGTAAAATGTCAAGAAGCATTAGATGCGACGTTTTATCAAACTAAGAGTAGCTTAGAGCTATTAGCAATTGAATTTCTTACCTTCAAATATTAAGTGTTAAGACAAGCCAAAGCATGCTTAATCACTTTTTGATTTTTGGGATAATGAAATCGTTTTATTCTCGCCCAAAAGGGACAAATATTATTGCGTGAATAAAACGCTCAATAAGCTTTAAAATTTGCATGTATGCTTAAAATTTCAAACTTATTGGTCTATGAATGGTTTTTCATTTCAAATTCTTTCAATTGTAGAAACATGTCTGCAAATAACTCAAACAACAACTCTATGTGCCCGGAAGTCCCCGACAAGTTGGCTTTTTCCCTAAGGGACTCAGGAAAACTCTTCGGAATTGTTCCTTGGAGTACACTCTTGATACTCCCATTCCAAGCTTCTTCCCTAAGGGAATCATGAGCGATGAGGCTCATGATGCATGGTCTTCTGATTGCAAGAAAGTCTCACGACTAATGGCTAATTCCATCCCGGAAGATTAGAAGGAAAATCCCTCCTTCTATTATTCGGACATGTTCCTCAAAGCACTTGAGGACGTTGTCAATGTGAGAGTCACCAAGAGTCTCTATGGCAACTATGATGGACTCGAGTTTGATGTGACTAGGTCACTCTCGAACATGAAGATAAAGCCACCGGAAGAAGGTTGTCTTGCTAAGGAGAGGCGCCGGCTTTGGTCAAGGATCTACAGTACCAAATTGAGACCCAGTATGCCCCTCCGACCTCATGTGCTTGGAATGACTAGGCTCTTCAAGCACATGAAGCTTCTCGGAATATCATTGGAGGATGAGATGGCGGGTCATATCTTGCTTGTTTCACTCCACTCAGGCTATGATGCACTTAGAGTGCATATAGGTGCGGGAAAGGAGACACGCTCTTTAAGAGAGGTGGTCCAGCTTCTTCATCAAGCCACCTCCTGTAGAGCAACCGCAAGGCCCTTAAGAGCAAGAAAGAGGGAGTTCAAGAACAAGGCGAAGATGCAATGCTTCTACTATGGTGGGCAAGGCCACTACAAGAGGGAATGCAAGATCTTCCGAAAGGATGAGGAGTAGAGGATTGTTTCATCTACCTCAGGTATCTTCATTAACACTTGTGTATAAAGCTATTCATAGGTATTGGATACCGTGTTTAATTCACTCTATGCTCCCATTTTAGGAACTAAGTGAGAGGGCTTCACAAGTGGGTGTGCACTACGAGCGCACGATAAAGATGGTGTTTTGGTCGTGCTTGTAGGCACATTTTGTTTATGGCTTGTAATTAACTAATCTTTGTTTATCATGCTTTTGAACATACTTTGATCTATGGTGTTGGACACAGGGTTATATTGATCACAAGACTATGAAAATGGTTGTTTCGAATGTCTTCTTTATATAATCTATGAAAATTGCATATTTTACATATGATTAGACAAACAAGCTTATAATGTTAACGATACCGCAAAAAGAGCTAAGACCATTAAGTCAAATCAAACTTACTTGTGGCGTTGTCGTCTTGGCCAAATTAACATCAAACGCATCAAGAATCTTCTTCATGAAGGTATTCTTGACTCATTCGACTTAGAGTCGTTTGAAAATTGCAAAGGGTATTTATCAGGCAAGATGATAAAGCAGCCATTCTCCAAGTTAGGAGAAAGGGCTAGTGACTTATTGGGTCTTATTTATACATACGGATGTTCTGGACCAATGAGTACACCCGCAAGGCAAGGTTTTTGATATTTTATTACCTTCACCAACGACTAAGTAGATATGACTATGTCTACCTTATGTTGAACAAATCTGAATCTTTTGAGAAATTCAAAGTGTTACAAAGTGAATTTGAAAATTACCTTGTCAAGAAAATCAAAGCACTTTGATCGGATCGAGGTGGCGAGTAATTTGAGCCACGAATTACATGATCACTTGAAAAAAATGGTATTCTTTCAGAATTGACACCTCCCGGAACTTCACTATGGAACAGAGTGTCCGAACGGAGGAATCAAACCTTGTTAGACATGGTCCGATCTATGATAGGTCTAAGTGAATCCCTATCTCTTTCTGGGGACACACACTTCTAACCGCGACACTAACACTGAACCGAGCTCCGTCAAAAGCTGTCGAAAAGACTCCATATGAATTATGGACGAAGAAACCTCCGAGGTTTTCTTTTCGTAAGATTTGGGGTTGTGAAGCATATGTGAGAAGATTAATTTATGACAAACTTCACCCAAAATAAGACAAGTGTTTCATTGTGGGATACCCAAAAGAAACTTAAGGGTATTACTAGGGATGTCAGTGGGGCGGGTCTAGATGGGTCTAACTTTGGCGGGTCGCGGGGCGGGGATGGGTCTAAAATCTATAGCCGACATGGGTGATGAGGCGAGGGTGGATTTTATGTAATATCCGCCCCGCCCAGACCCGCCCTGCCTCGCCCTGCCTGACCCACCCCATACCCGACCCATACCCGCATTATACCCGACCCATATGTATATAATAAATTAATAGAATACAAAAAAAAAAAATTAAAAATATTACTGAAGACTAATGAAGTCTGTAGAACAAAGCCACACTCATTCTCATTCTCATTCTCAAGTCTAAACCCTACTTGCACCTCTCAGTCTCTCTCCTCTCTCCTCTAAAGCTCTTATCAATCACCACCTTTGAATCTTGTTGCCGATTAAAACTCTCCTCTCAACGCTCCGATCTGCACTTCTTCCTATATATTTGGTACTCTCTCAGTCTCTCTAACTCTTTTATTTTCCCCAATTATTTTCTAGGTATATAATTGTGAATTTCATGGAGTCAATTTAATAACATTGTTATGGTTTAATTGAATGGTTTGTCATTTTACCATCAATTTACGATCTTTTTAGCTTGTTTACGTGCCATTGATCTTTTGGCTTTAATATTATGTAACAAAACTAATCAAAACTTGAAAATTTATTATTGTCAAACTCAATATTATAATGGATTAAGTTGAGATGGGGAAATTCCTGATTTATGTTTAATCTATGAATTAGTTGCTCTTAATTGACGAATGTGGATTGCCCATTGTTGTATGTGAAGTTGGAGATTTTGAATAAAATATTGTTCATTGGGATATTCTGTTTTATATGTTCTTTTGTGGTTAATTTTTCAAATATACTTTTCTTTCCTATTTATTTCATGGTTCTACCTCTCAATTCTTCTTAGTTTGGGGTGTAATTTATTATAGATTTTGTGAAGGTTTGGAGCATGGTTTTTCAATTACTATCATTTAATTTTCTAATCTATTAGACTTCCCTTTTATGAGAGAAAATTCTATCTCCATGCAATCTAGAAATAACATCCCTTGTCTTATTTTGGTTTATTCTTCATTTTTTTTTTGGTTACTGTTTTGGGGTTTTTTGATGTCCTGTGGGAGAGTTACAATTCCAAGACCGACCTCTGGACACTTGTACCTGCAAAACAACTGAGACTCCTATGGGTGGGAGTTCTGCCTCCAACGATCAAGTTAGAATGTGTTTGAGGAGTAAAGTGCGAAAATTAAAGGGTCTCGCTTGGATTCCAAGAGAGTATCTACAATGTGTAATTGCTCAGTTCGAGGTGTTAGTTGTCTGACTTTCTCTGATTGTGAGTTAATGTGAATTAATTGTTTTCTCTCAAATGGGAAACATCTCCCTTTTATAGTGTGTAGGAAAACGTGCCCAATACTAGGTTTCAGTAAACCTAGGACTGACTTGGCTTTGCCAAAGAATTTTAGCCGTTAGAGGCCAGTTTCCTGGTTGGCTATCTTTCTGCCACGTGTGCTGGCCTGATTGGTCCACCTTGGACCTCTCTCAAGGTGACACGTGACGGACTCTGGTTGGTCCACGTGGCAAACACGTGGCAAGGCTTTAGTGGTCCACGTGGTGGGGAAAAATCCCCTAATCATTTGTCCCTCACAGGAGTGACGTGGCATGCCATTTGGCGCCTGTGACAGGTGTCACGTTATGATTGGCTAACGGTTTTTACCGTTTTTTTTACCCTTGAAATGCCCCCTATAAATAGAGGATGTCCAAATCATTTGAACATTCTAGAAACTTTTTCAGATAGAACTTTGGACTTTTGCTCTGACATTTTGGACGACTGCCGCTTGCTTTTAGACTGCCTGATCTCAAACCGCCTGTTTCTACATTTGCCCGATTTTTCAAAAGTTCTCAGACTCCTTCACTCAAAGGTAACCGCCTGTTTCTTTTGCACTTCTTTGTTTGTTTTTCTCTTTTTAAAAATGGTAGCCCAAAAGCACACGACACGCCCTAGGTTAGTGATCAGCCGGTCACCGAGGACGGCTGAATCTAGAACTAGGAATGTCGACTGCCCCAAGCTAGACCACCCTTTGCGAACTTCCCCAAGTCCGACTGTCTATGTGTCTGTGCAGGACACCATGGCCAAAACAAAGAGAACGACTAAGATAACAAATTTAGACGGCTCCTCATTTTATGCGCCTATTAGTGAGATCTCAGACGTGCCACTAGGCACCCCAAGGACCTCGCGTGATTCTATCTTGGCAGACTCAAGGGAGGAAGTATAGAATGATCCTCCTATCATAGATTTATCCGGGCAGGCGGCTGCTTTACCAGAGAGCTCGAGCAGTGACTCTAAGCCCAACACCTCCAGTCGGCACTCTAACGACTCTAAGGAGAAACACTCTCGGCTACATGCGGCCAGAGAGAGTCATTCAGTAGAAAAAAGAAGAGAGTTGGGTAGAGCCAACTGCAATCCAAAGAGACATGTATGCCCCTTACTATTGCCACGTTCCCAAAGGCAGGCAGAGGGCCATATCTGAAAAGATTAGTAGTTTTAGGGTTGACCATGTAATGGGTCATGGTTATATTCTTACAGTGCCGGATGCCGTGGACATGGTAGTCTGGCCAGAGAAGTCCAGCTACAGGGACGAGTATTTTGGTTGCTATGAGGCGGATATTAAAGCTGGTTTATGATTTCCTCTACATCGGGCTGTAGAGAGGATTTTGGATGGGTACCAGCTGGGAGTGTGGCAACTGGCCCCAAACTTATGGTTTAATATTTTAAGCTATGTTGCCGGTTGTGAGATGCATGAAGTAGACCCTAACTTTGAAGCATTCACTCACATGAACTATCTCAGTCGAACCCCAAAACCAAGCGGGATCGGCTGGTTCCAGCTAACTAGCCACAAGGGCTACATGATGACCATGGGGAAGGATAACAAGTGGAAGGATTGGAGGAACACCTTCTACATAATCTCCCACTCTAACAAGGTCAAGAACAAGAAGTTCAATAGGTGGAACAAGGATCCACCTTACCAAACAGGCGGATCTAATCTGCCGCCAGTTCCTCAGAGAGAAAAAGAAGAGATCCTAGACCGAAGGCTCTTCAAAGTTGATATACAGGCAAACCCCAAGATTGGGGTGAAGGAGTTCATCCCTTAAAATTTCATCCCAAAGTATTACTGGTTATACGATGGGACATATCTGGCCGCCTGCGACCTTAACGAGGTGACGCCGAGAGGTAGTGGACCGCCTGTTAGAGTGTCTTGAAAGACTTGGCTGATTCAGTGTCTAACCATTTGATTCATCTTTTGCAGACAAAATCTCGGCCTCCAAGAAAGTAGTCTCCCAAATTCGCGCGACCATTTTGGGCAAGCGGTCCAGTGATGAGTCGCCTGCCAAACAGGCCTCCAGGGTGAATTACTTTATCTTAGCACAATTTCTTTTTATATATGTCGCCTGTTTATGACTCAATGACTTATGTTGCAGAGCGACGTAGCCAGACCTTCTTCCTCTTCCCAGCCGGACCCCAAGGTCAGGAAATAGACGATTGGGATGTGTCGACTCCTGGAAATGCTAGGAGACATGCGGTCAAAAGGCAAGGAAGGACTCCCTAAAGCGGGGGAAGAACTGCGGCTGCCCCTAGGAGAAGCCGGCCTCCGAGAGAGAAAGAGGCGACGAGAAATATAATTTGTTCAAATCTCCCAAGTTTCATCAAGCAACCGACTCCTCTGAAATCAGACGACTTGTTTTCAGTCCTTATGCTGCGTATTAATCAAGGTCTACTTTGCAGATGCCCCTCAAGAGCCGGACCTGGTTTAGATGGCCAAGTCCATGCTGACGGCCATCCCTGTTGAGGACAGGGAATTTGTTAAGGGAGTCGGCACCCTTAACCTTGCAGCCATCTTTGCTCTCCTTGCCGAGGTATACTTAGTAAAAAGTTCTCTTTCTCTTTTTTTTTTGTCATTTAAATATTTTCATGGTCGCCTATAACTGGCGACTGTTTTTGGGCGAGTGTAGTCTATGCTGCGAGTGTATGGTCTCCGCGAACCCATCTCCAAAAACAACAAAGAGGAAAAAGCTGCAAAGGCCGTGGCCGCCTCTGATTTTGATAAAGCTATGTTCCAAATAGCTCAAAAGGAAATTCTGACCAATGACATTGTGTATTACTAGGCGTTCGCCACTTTGCAGGTTAAGAGGGACTTGGAGGCGGCTAGGAAGAAGATCTTGGAGTTAGAGAAGTCTGTAAAGGACCTCAAAGTTTAGATGGCGCCTCTTAAAAAGGCAAAAAAGGAAGCCGAGGACTCCGCGCCCGGGTAAATAAACTCAAGGGCCGCTTGCGGAATCAAGAGGCTAACCTCAACCAAAAGCTTAATGAGAAAGCTGGCGAGGAAAAGATGGCAATTGTTCACGACATGATGGACGACTGCAGCGTCATTATGAAGATGACCTGGGCGGCCCTCTTCCTAGAGTGTAACTATGAAAAATGGGATAGCTAATTCGCCGCCTATACTGATCAATACAACAAGAAGATCATGGAGCAGGCAGACGGCGAGGAGGATGAGGCGTCTAACTCCACTTCCGGGGATTCAGACCAGTAAGAGGATGACAAGGAGGAGAAGGAGGAGGCGGATGCCGAAGAAGAGCCACCGCAGGAGGAGGCGGATGTCGAGAAAGAACAGTCGCAAGTTGAGGATCCAAAGGAAGCGGCTGCCGACACTGAACATCCTCCTCCAACTGCTAGAACTCCCGTTTTTCTTATATGTCAACTTTCTTCGGCCTGTGTGCCGCTTGTTCTGTATCAATACCCAACCAAGGGGTCAGGGTTACAATTTCAATTTTTAACAGTCTTGTCGGTCTCCTAGTTGACTGTTAATATTAAACATCCGGCCGTTTTGGCCGTTTTCTTCAATCTCTGAATTTTAATTTTTTTTCATGATTTTTTTCTATGCATCACATGAATTTTGCTAAGTGTAGCTTGCCTTTTTGTAAGAATGCTTTGTTTTTCAAGTGCCGATTGTTTTGGTGTACCGACTATTCTTTCTCCTGGCCGGCTGTGCTCCTAGTTTTCTAAGTTTGATGGATTGAATTGGAAATCTTTGATAATTTAAAGAGTATGACTGATTTCTAGGTCAACCAGTCACTATGGTGATTGCCCGAAACCAGGCGGATAGGCGGACACTCAACATGATCCGGCTCTCGTGCTCAATAGAGTTGTTTAACAAACCTTGCTTTCGCCACTATGTTTTGTACTTAGTTTATTTTATTGATTGTAAATAGTCCGTCTACTTGGTGCTTGTACTGAACAAGCGCCAATCTTGATGTTTTTAATCAAAGTAGCTTCCACGGTGTTGCTAACCTAAATAGGAATAGTGGCCGAATGCCATCTGTTAATTTCAAGGACATGTGGCTTAATTCGTACCTTTTAGATTCTATTGTTGGTTGTGTGAGTGACTATTAGTTAACCTTATGAGGTTAATCAGTCTCCGTTACTTGAACAAAAGAAAAAGTCGGCTGTGGCCGCATGTCGTTTTTCTGTTTACAATTTTTAGTGCTTGCAAACTTTTAGTGGAATAATTGCCGAGTACCGTGTGTTTGCCAAAAAGCAGGCAGTCTGGTTCGTATTGTTTAGGTTCCATCCTAAGTTTGCGGGAGTGACTATGAGTTAACCCTTAGGGTTAATCAATATCTGCCACTTTGATTTGAGTTTGTAGAAGAAACAGGCGGCTTTGGCTGCATGGTACCTCTTTATTCGTCAAGTTTTTCTTAGCTTATTTACTCAAATTATGCCAACTGTATTGTCCCAAGCAATAGCAGGCGGTTTCTGACTTAGATTTTAACTGTCTGCTGTTTGTTTTAAGTGAGCGGTACGTTTATCTTTGTCTCATGTCAAACGACTGCGAGGTTGTCTTAGAGACATTTGGTAGGGCCGTTTGTTTTAGGTTTATAGAGCAATGTGCTACCCAAATGGGAGATGCTCTCTGCGACGAATTCACTTGGATGGATGTCGCCGGACGCCTGCTTAAGTTTGGGACAGATGTATTAGTTTAATTTCATAAGGATCATCCGGCCATGGGCCTCAAGTTGATTATCCGGCCTGTGGCCTCATTAGGTTGTTCAGAGAAGAACAGTTTGTTAAGTTTTCTAGACTTAACATTTTTACTCAAGCGAGAGTAAGTGATTAAAAGAAATAAGGCCGACTGTGTATTGTATAGGCGGCTTGCCCCACAGAGGAGACTTTGCAAAAACTGAAAAATAAACTGCAAATTTTATTGACATGTTTACATAAACAAATAATTTACAAATCTCAGAAGTTGTACTTTTTCAAATTGTCTACGTTCCAAGTTCTGGCTAGCTGCCTGCCGTCTAGTGTTTCCAGGTGGTAGGTGCCGCCTATAACTTCTTCATAGGTTCGGTAAGGGCCATCCCAGTTAGGAGTCAGTTTTCCCTGTTCGTTGGCCCTACCAACTGCTTCCGTTTTTTGTAACACAAAGTCCCCTACTTTTAGGGGCCGCTGGTGCACTCTTTTATTGTATGCTCTCGTCATTCTCAAATGGTATATCTCATTGCTCAAGGCCACATTTCCCATGCGTTCTGGAAGTGAATCCAATGCTAGTCGCATGGCCTCCCAGTTAGCCGCTTCGTCATAAAGCATGACTCGAAGAGTCGGCTCATAGTGCTCAATAGGTAGAACAACCTCTGCCCCTTAAACCATGAGAAATGGATTTTCACCAGTCGTCCCTTTTTCAGTCGTCCTGATGGCCCATAGAACATGCGGTAGCTTGTCAGCCCATAGGCCGCCATCTCTTTCAATCTTTTTTTTCATGCCATCAGTGATTAACTTGTTGAAGGCTTCAACCTGGTCGCTTGCTTGGGGGCGGCCGACTGATGCAAAACAGTGAGAGATCTCTTGGTCTCTCAACTAGTTCTTGAGTGCAGGCATCTCAAATTGAGGTCCATTGTCAAAGACCATAGACATGGGTACCCCATACCGAGTGATGGCATTTCTCCAAATGAAGGAGATTACATCTTTTGTTTTAATGCCCTTGACTGCCTCCGGTTCTACCCACTTGGTGAAGTAGTCGACTGCAACCAAAATATATCCCCGTCCGCCTGTAGCAGGCGTATAGGGATCTAGAATGTCCATGCCCCATTTGGCGAAAGGTACTGGGCTATGGATAGCCTTCAGGTTAGTGGCCGGATGATGGATGAGCTTGCCAAACCTTTGACACTTGTCACAGTTTTTTCACTATCTCCATGGCGTTTGCTTCTAGGGTAAGCCAGAAGTAGCCTTGCCGCATGGCTCTCTTTGCTAGGGTCTTACAGCCTATGTGGGAAGCATTGAACCCTGAATGCAAATCTTCGAGGACCTCTCGGCCCTTTTCTGGGGTAAGACACTTCAAAAGAGGTTGAAGATAACCTTTCTTGAAAAGTTCCCCTTTATGAATTTCAAATTTGGATGCACGCTTTTTCGTTATGATCATCTCTAGGTAAGTATCTAGCAGGGTGCCGTCTATTAAGTATGCCCGGATGCCATCTATCCAGGTTGAGCTTCGATCAAGGACTCCAATGGGTTCTTCCTCAATGCTTCTTTTTTCCATCACTTCCCAGAAAACAGACCTTGGTGTATCACAAGAGGCGGATGATGCCAATTTGGAGAGGGCATCCGCCTGGTTATTCTCGGATCTAAGCACTTGACTTAGATGGAATTCATCAAGGGTCCTAGCCTCTTCTTTGACCGCCTGTAAATACTTAATCATAGTCGGATGTGTGGGTTCGTTGTCACCATGGTATTGGCTAACAATCAATTGCGAATTTGAACAGGCGTCCACTTTCTTTGCCACATCCGCCTTACACATGCGGATTCTGGATAGTAGGGCTTCGTATTCTGCCTCGTTGTTCGAGGCCTGGAACTTTAAACGCGATTCATATTCATATTTTTCCCCTTTCGGAGACTGACATATGATGACAGCACCACAACCGTTCATTGTGGAGCTCCCATTCACATATACCCTTCAGATTTCGTTACGATTTTTTGGATTGGCTCAAATGTAATTTCTAGGCTTACATTTCAATTTCCCATTTAATCATTCGCCTAGATGATTCCATGGTTATCAGTGGTCGCTTGATTGGTTGGTAAGTGTAGACCACGACCGGATGTGCCAAAAAGTAGGGTTTCAGCTACTTAACTGTCATGAACAGGGCCAGGCCAAAATTTTCAACCATGGGGTACTGTAACTCAGAATTCTTTAGGACAAGGCTGATGAAATAGACGGGGAGCTGGCAGGCGTCTCTTTCAGCAAGGAGGACGACGCTGAGAGCATGATTAGAGACGGCCAAGTAAATGTATAACACTTCCTTTGACAAAGGGCTGACGAGCCTTGTCAAAGAGTGCAAGTGTTCCTTCAACTTTTGTAAGGCCGCCTCTACATCCGTCCCCCATTCGAACATAGTCTTCTTCTTGATTTCTTGGAAGAAATAGAGGCACTTGTCACCTGGCCGACTGAGAAATCTCCCCAATGCCGCCAGACAACCTGTTAATTTTTGAACTTCCTTTACCAATACGGGGCTACTGCATGTGTATAACCGCCTGTATTTTTTCTGGATTGGCCTCTATCCCCCTTTGATTAATCAGAATTCCGAGGAACTTCCCAGACTCAAAACTAAAAACACACTTCTTGGGATAGAGCATGACCTGGTGCCGCCTGAGTGTGGCGAATGTTTCTCGGAGATCTGTAAGATGGTCCGTCTGAAGTTTAGGTTTGACTATCATATCATCAATGTACGCCTCCACATTCCTTCCAATTTGATTAACAAAGACTGTATTAATCATTCTCTAGAAGGTAACAGGCACATTCTTCAAATCAAACGGCATCACAGTATAGCAGATTAACCCCTGATCAGTGACGAATGCCGTCTTTTCTTGATCCTTCTTCCACAGTGGTATCTGGTGAAAGCCTGAATAGGCGTCCATGAAGCTCATCAAGGCGTGGCCGGCTGTAGCGTCGACCAGAATGTTGATCTTTGGGAGAGGATAGCTATCCTTCGGACATGCCTTATTCAAGTCTGTGTAACCTACACACATGCGCCAGGTTCCATTCGGCTTCTTTACAAGCACAACATTGGCAACCCAATCAGGGAAATAGCATTGCCGAATGAACCCAGCATCTAACAATTTCATCACCTCGGCGACTACCGCCTGACTTCTCTCCTCACCATGGTTCCTCTTCTTTAAATGGACGATTAGATCCGGGCAGACGCCTGACATCTCATCCACCCCAAAGGCAAAGATGTCTTTGAAGTCTTTTAACAAGTGGTGCAAGTCTGCACCAATTTCAGTAATAACAGTCGTCCCAACCTTAACAGTTCGGTCAGAAAGAGAGTCATCTAGGACGATGTCCATGTGTTCACCATTCAGCTAGAGACGGAGTTCATTCGGCCTTTAACCGGTTAGTGATTGCTATTGCCTTTTTTTTTTCCCGGCCACCATTTGGTAAGCCTTTCTCTTCTTACCGGCTACTGTTGCAGCAGGCGCAACTTCCTTGTCTTCGTTAAGGTTAGTTGTTTCTCCACTAGGGCCAGCTGCGACCACAGTGGGCTTGACATCAGAGAGGTAACACTCCCTGGCCATCTTCTGGTCTCCTCGCAGGAAGCCGACTGTTCCATCAACCTTCTCAAACTTGAGGAGTATAAGAGAAGGAATGATAAAAACCTTGGATTCATTCAAGCTGGGACGCCCCAAAATTATGTTGTAGGCCGTCAATTCTTCAACAACTAAGAATCGGACCATAATGTGGTGTCCCTCCCCTTTCTGGCCTAGACGAATAGGTAAGTCTATTTGACCTACCAGATATACCACACCACCTTTAAATCCCACCAAGGGATGAGAGACCTGGTGCATACTCTTGGGCTTGTACCTAAGCTTGGATCATCATGCGGCCTACTGACTCTTTCCTTTGCACTCGATGACAACAGGATCATCATGCGGCCTTCTAACTCTGCCCTTATCATCCTCAATAAAAACGACTTCGGGGAAGGAGTCCTTAAACACCTGACCCTCGTCGACTGAGTTAACATTGAGGCGCCTGACGTAGTCTTTATTACCCCAGATGGTAAGGCCGCCTCCAAGAAGCTGCCTTCTATTGTATAGATCGGAGTTTCATCAGTATCCAAACTATTAGGAAAGTGGGACTTCTTTTTAAGCGGTTGTCCAGTGTTAGTTTGTAGGGTAGCTTTGGACTTCATGACATAGGATTTGAGTACCCCTTTGTCATCCAGTGGGTCCAACAAACGCTTAAGGCTGTAGCATTCGTTGGTGTCGTTGCCAATATCCTCCTAGTAGTGGCAGTATTTGTTTTTGTTCCGATTTTTGGCGGAACCTTTCATAGGGGCCGGCTTCTCAATAGAAATATCCTTAATCTCCATGAGGATGGAGTAACTTTCTTTATTGAAATCGTACTTCGAGGAGTACGTCTTTGCTTATTTCTTTTTCTTCTGGGATGGCTGTTTAGTAGTATCAACCACCAAGACTTCTTTTATTTTCTTTTCTTCTATCATAGCTGGCTGTGATGGCCGACTCTCTCTCTTGTTAGCCCTCTCTCTTGTTAGACCTCTTTGAGTCTGACTGCATACTAATGTTACAAAGATTGGTCGCCTGTATATAGGCATCCGCCTCCATCAGTGCCTCTTGGAGGGTAGCCACCCACTTTCTGACAAGGTCAAACTTGAAGGCCGACCCGTCCTTCAGACCTTTGAAAAAGTCTTTGTAGGCTACCTCATCAGGAAGTCCTTGAATTTGAATTATCATTAGATTGAACTGCATGATATATGAGCGTAGCCCCTCCTTCTCTCCCTGCTGCATGGCTCCTAAGTCAAGACTTGTTTTCTTTGCAGGGATATTCATTGAAAAGTTTGACGCAAACAAAAAAGCAAGCGTCTTGAAGTTATTGATGCATCCGGCTGGCAGGTTGCCGAACCATTGCTCGGCGATGCCCTTCAATGTGGCCGGTAAGCATCTACACCATGTGGCATCGTCCAACCCTTGAAGATACATAAGGTTGGTGTATGCCATCAGGTGGTTCTTTGGGTTGGTGGTACCATCATAAGTACCTACGAACACATTTTTCACCTTGGCCGGCTGTGCGACCTCAGTTATTTCCTTGGAGAATGCAGTGGGTTGTTCTCCAAGTCTTAGCAGTCGGAGCTGTCAGTCCAAGGGCTGGACGTTATGTTTCGCCTACCCCCGGAAGAGGGTAGGCTGTATTTATGGTTGTCTATACGGCATGTATGGCTGCTGAGACGCATACGAGGCCACTTCGAACATCTAAGTACTAGAGTGAGCGGACTTGCCGCCTGTCTGGTCTTCTAGGTTTGATTGAGAATACCTCATTGAGGTATTCTAAAAGTTGTCATTGAAGTTTGACGTTGAGGCCGACTCCGACAGTTGCATATTCTTCTTTTTCTGGATTAACATCCAAGCATTAGAATATGTTTTCTTGGAACCATCCGGCTGTACATGTCGGATGGCCTTCCTCTTCCCTGGCTAAGGGAACCAAAGTCTAGCCAAGTTTATCAAGGGCTTATGTCCCTCCCTTGGTTCAGGGTAAGGAGTGGCCTCTCGGTCCTTGACCGGCTTATTCCTCCCAGAATGAGAGGGATTTTTGGCCAACTGTTCCTTGGTAGGGACATCCATCCGTTTATCAATAAGATCCTTTATCTCTCCTTTGAAACTTGTCATCAGAGTCATGAGCTCGTTTCTAGGGTGGATCCTTTGGCCACCAGGAGCTGACCAGCCGGCTGGCCGTCTGTTTCACTAGGCCCTGCCTGGTCGGTGTTATGTTCCCTCCTTTCGGTGGGACGGATACGCTGTGTTCTTAGGGACCCGTTAGGGGCCGTGTGTGTGGCGAGATCACATACGTAATCTGTATAGACCCGTACATCGACCATAAGCCGCTTCTCATTAAGAGGCGATACATGCTCTTGTGAAGTCATCTTAGAAGTACTCTCCCCACAGATGGCGCTAAATGTTTCGGGGTTTTTTTTTATCCTGCGGGAGAGTTACAATTTTAAGACCAACCTCTGGATGCATGTACCTCCAAACCAACAGAGACTCCTGTTGGTGGGGCTTCCGCCTCCAATAATCAAGTTAGAATATGTTTGAGGAGTAAAGTGCGGAAAGTAAAGGGTCTCTTTTAGATTCCAAGATAGTATCTGCAATGTGTAATACCTCATTTCGAGGTGTCAGGTGTCTTACTTTCTCTGATTGTGAATTAATTGTTTTTTCCCGAAGGAGAAACATCTCCCTTGTATAGGGTGTTGGAAAACGTGCACAGTACTAGGTTTCAGTAAACCTAGGACTGATTGGGCTTTGCCTAGGAATTTGGGCCGTTAGAGGCCAGTTTGCTAGTTAGCTATTTGTCTGCCACGTGTCGTGGCCTAATTTGTCTACCTTGGACCTCTCACGAGGTGACACATGGCGGACTTTGGTTGGTCCACGTGGTGGACACATGGAAGGGCTTGAGTGGTCCACGTGGTGGGGAAAAATTCCCTAATCAGTTACTAGTTCTCTCTCTCACAGATTAATTTGATTTGCAGCTAGAGAATCTGCTATTGGATTTGTATGGTGTTCTTAAAGTTACTAGAGAAGGTTGGGAGAAGGCTTAGAGAGGGCTCTTTAGCAAAGGGAGAGGCCTCTCTAAACTGGATCTTCCCAAACTTGCTTGAGAAGGCTTGGAGATGGGGCGGGGATTTGGCGGGTATAGGGCGGGATTTGGTGAGTATGGGGCGGGGATTTGGCGGGTATGGGGCGGAGACGGGGATGGGGCGGGGGTGGTTTTTGAGTTGGACTCGCCAGGTCCGGGAAGGGGATAATTTTCGGACCCGCCGTTGGGATGGGGGTAGGGATGGAGGTGAAATTGTGAGGCGGGGATGAGGATGGGAATGCCAAAACCCGCCCCGTTGACATCCCTAGGTATTATTTCTACAACAAATCCGAGAACAAAGTGTGTGTTGCTCATGATGGTGTCTTCTTGGATAAGGAACACCTTTCCAAAATGACAAGTGGGAGGAAAATCGAACTCGATGATGTTCGAGAGGATGAGCAACAAAGTCAACCTAACGAAATTGACAATCAAAGTGCTTTAGAAGCAGCCAATGACATTTGTCAGAGTCAAACCGACAATGCAAATGCTCAACCTATTACCCAGCGTAGGTTGCAACGGCCAAGATCTCGGTATTGTCTTAATCGAAGATTAAGACATCCTAGTTATGGATGGAGATGGGCCAGCTACATACAAACAAGCTATGGCGAGCCTCGACTCTCCATAATAGCAAGAGGACATGAAATTCGAGCTATCGGTTGCAAATGGATTTTCAAATTGGTTGATTTGCCCGAAGGTTACAAACCTATCGGTTCCAAATGGTTTTTCAAATTGAAAACCGACAAAGATGGAAATGTATCTATATATAAAGCTAGATTGGTGGCAAAAGGTTACAAGCAAATTCACGACATTGATTATGATAAAACCTTTTTGCTAGTCGCCATGCTTAAGTGCGTCTGGATTATCCTAGCGATTGCTGCATATTATGATTATGAAATATGGCAAATGATGTTAAAACCGCCTTTCTTAATGGGTTTTTGGAAGAAACTGTGTATATAACACAACTGGAAGGTTTTGTTGATCAAAGCAATGCTGGGAAGGTATGCAAGCTTAAGAAGTCCATTTATGGACTAAAGCAGGAAAGCAGAAGTTGGAATCTGTGATTCGATGAAGCCATTAGTAAGTTTTGTTTTATTTAAAAATCAAGATGAGTCTTGTGTTTACAAGAAGGTCAGTGGGAGTGACATTGCATTCCTCGCCTTATATTTCGATGAAATATTACTCATTGGAAACAACACTAAATTGTTAGAGTCCGTGAAGGGCTGGCTTGGAAAGTGTTTATCAATGAAGGACTTGGGAGAGGCAAAGTACATATCAGGCATCAAGATCTATAGGGATAGATCTAAAAGGATTATTGGATTAAGCCAAAGTACTTATATTGATAAGGTACTAGCACGATTCAACACGGAGGGGGCCAAGAGAGGGCACCTACCCATGTCACATGGCATAACTCTCAGCAAGAAGCAGTGTCCACAGACACCTTATGAGCGACTCAGGATGATTCAGATTCCATATGCTTCGCTTATTGGATTGATCATGTATGCCATGATATGTACTAGGTCGGATGTATCGTATTTATATTGATAAGGTACTGGTACGAGTTGATTCCAATCAGACCCAGGAGAGGTGCATTAGACTGCGGCCAACAATATCCTAAAGTACCTGAAAAGGAACAAGGATAAGTTTCTGGTCTATGGTGGTAGTAATGATTTGGTTGTTGAAGGTTATACTGACGCGAGCTTCCAGACTAACAAAGACGACTCCAAGTTGCAATCAGGGTGCATATTCTGTCTAAATGGAGGAGCGTTTAGTTGGAAGAGTGCTAAGCAAAGAACCACTGCAGATTCTACAACTGAAGCCGAACATTTGGCAGCTTCGGAAGCAGCTAAGGAGGCAGTTTGGATTCGTAAGTTCATTAGTGAACTTGATATTGTACCCTCCATCAACGAACCAACAGACCTTTATTGTGATAACAATGAAGCTATTGCTTAGGCTAGAGAGCCAAGGGAACATCAGAAGGTCAAACATGTCAAGCGACGATTTCACATGATAAGGGAATGGATGTCCGAGGGTGAAATCAGAATTTGTAAGATTGGAACGGACGAAAATGTAGGCGATCCATTGACTAAAACTTCCCTCATGTGAAGCACAACAAGCACGTTAAGCAAAAGGAATCAAGCATGTTGGAGATTGGCTTTGATCTCCCTGTATGTAATTTAATTAAATTTGATGTCTTAATGTAAAACACTATGTTGAACCATTCGGATTGGAGCAATTAAATTTCTGCAAATTTATTATTACTCCATTTCTATTTAATTGTGGTTTAGAATTAAATAATGAGTCTATTCGATTTTTTAGAATATTCAAAACAGTGTATCAAGACCATGTCTTGGATAAAGAAACACCTGTTAAGTGAACATTGAATATTTCAATAAAAAATTATCCCTAATCAAGGTCATTTAAACAATGGACGATTAATGACCACTTGAGATTAGTGTGTAGTATGGTTTATAGCACCGTTGCTTGTGTTATGAGGACATGATTGTCATAAATCATTTGCACAGGTATTGGTTTAGAACCATACCAGATTGACCTATGAGAATACTTTAAGAGATATAAAATCGTCATAAGTATATTTCTCATTATAGCTATCGGAACCTTTTTTCCTCCACCATGAGTATTGCGCGTTCTCTTGTTTGAGTAATAGTCATTTTGATGTTGTCAAACGTCTGCCGTAAATGGAGATTATAACGGAAACACTTGGGCGACTAGGTCAGATGGATTTTCGTCTTATCGAATTCAGAAATCAAGAAAAAATTCTAGACATAATAAGGATGACGAAGAATCTTACCTTATAGTTCATGAAGAGACATTAAGAGACATAGGAAATGGGACATACAGTAATTGCACACTTGTCCAGAAGGACAAGTGGGAGATTGAAAGGAATGGTGTCCTTCCAATAAGTGTATTATTCCGATAGAGGGTTCGAAATTATTAGAAAGCTAATTCTTCAGTGAGGTCAAGTGATCGGAATGCCTAGGTGGAGGCCGCTTCCGATCAATAATATTAATGTATAATTAATGTTACGGGTTAATCTAGACTGAACCCTTTGGGTCGTACCCCAGTCGAATAACCGATCCGAGATGACGAATCAATCTGAAGGATTGGATGAGTCATTAGAATATTACAAACAACGACGTCGGATGTAGAGTTTTGAGCTTCGAAACCGAGCGTCGCAAGTCGAGTTGAGTTTAGAATTTGATGAGACAAAAAATCAAGCAAGTGACAAGTTCGAGATAGGCCGTAGCCTTGCATTAGCCTAGCCATGCCAGTGCTAGGCTAGCCTAGGCTACCAAGCAAATCGCAAAGCATGCGACAAGCCTAGCATGCTACCATGGCTGGTGCTGCTGGTCGAAAGCATGTTAGAAGCTAGCGCATGCTAGCGTGATAGTGTGCAGGGCCACGCACCCAGCCGCATTGCTTGCATGAGCATGAGCATCGCAGCATGCTGGGCATCGCACCGCACAGCACGCAGCATCACAAGTCATGCGTGCTTATGTGTGGTTGTGCGTGCTTGCTAGCCAAGCAGCACCAGCTATCGCAACATGCTGTGCATGCGTGCCAGTATAGCAGCACCAAGCAGCAGCACGCACCAAGCAGCAGCATCGCAGCAACGCATGCGTGGCTTGCTTGCTGCACACATGCGTGTGTTAGCTGGCAGGGATGCCTAGTCTTGGTTCTAGGCGTCACCTTTTAGCGTTGGCAGCCAAGTCAAGCTGCCAGCCAGCCACGTGGCGTGGTCAACCCGGTCGTGGGAGGGGACCATTCGATTGATGTTTGGCTTGGGGAACAAGTTATTTTGGTCCCCCTCTATGGTGGTCCTCACCAACCCTTGCTCTCCATATGACACTTGGAGCTTGTTGATTGCTTTGCAATTTAATTTATTTTTGATTAAAATAAATGTTGGGTTTCGTAGAGTCCGACTCTAAGCGGAAGGGAAACCCACCTAAGACCCGCACACTAATTAAAGCGACTAAGCATGCAATCACTAATTAAACAACAATTAAGAGAGAGAAGGAAAAGACATTCTTACCCTTGTCGCGTGCTTCGCTCGAATCCCGAGCTCTTACTTGAACCCCGCAAATGCAAGGTCTCCAACGGCTCTTACCCACGAACACGAATCGAACGATCCATGTCCCGAAGGTTAGTCGGGACCCGACCAATAAAAACTAGAATTTTACGAACTTTTCATAAGGAGATGCCTTTTTAGTTCAACTCAAGTGTTCTTCCCAAATCCCAAAACCTTGTTATTTATAGGGAAATGAACCTTGAATTCCCACTCTTAATCAATATGGGAGATTTGCAATTTTCTCATCTTATTTTAATTAAAACAAAATTAAAATTGCAAAGGAATCAATAAGTTACAAGTGGCACAAGGAGGAATAGTGATTAGGTAAGGATAATTTCCAAGGGGGGGGGGGTACCATAGCCTTGGTGCCCAAGGCAATGCCCACAACCCTTGGTCCCTACTTGTTCAAAACCGGCATCCTCTATGTGGTTGGCTAGCAGCCTGCCTTGGCTGCCAAAGTTGTCAGCTGACGCCTAGCACTGATCGGGGGATAATAGGTCGTTGGTCTACTATCCTAGATCAAATTTACAATTTATATTCCTAACCTAACTCTATCAAGTTCACAGTAGATAGTGGCAAGCTAGGGTCGAACCACAAGGACTAAGTGTATTAATTTGAGCTAATTAAACTAGTAGGAAGGTTGTGAGAAAGAGAGAGAAACAACTAAAACACTACTTAAAGCAATTAACAAGGTACTAGGGAAAGGGGAATCAAATTATATTAATAAATTTAATGACAAGTTGCAATAGATGATCATTATCTCAATCAGGAACGAATAAAACACTCAACTCACTCTCGCGCAATTAAGCATGCTAATTATCCTACAAAGCTAACTCACTCCCGTGCAAATAGCCTAGCAAAGGTACGGAAGAATCTAGACTCTCAATCAACTCATTTCCGCACAATTGATTGCAAGCATAATGAATAACCTAGAATCAATTAGCTAAAAAGATTCTAGTCAATGTAAGCATCATCCAAACACAATAATCAAGAATCAATTGCATACTAATCACAACTAATCACTCAATCCATCAACCTAACCTTCATCCATTTCCCTAGATCAAAAACTAAGCAAACATAATGAAGATGAACATGGAAAACAAGATAAAACTAGAATTAAAGAAAGAATCAAACAACCAAACTAATTAAATACTCTAATCAACAATGAATTAAAGAAAAACAATAATTAAACAAAGCAATAAAGGTGAGAGAAAGTTAGAAAAGCTCATTGAATAGATGAGAAGAGAATCCACAAAGTTGCTTCTTCAACGTCCCAAATCTCCATTGAAATCCAAGCTTTCTCTCTCTAAAACTACTCCTAAACTAGAGAGAGAAAATCCTAATCTAACCCTAATCCTAATTAGAGGAGAGAGGAAATTTAAAACTCTCCATTAGAAAATCTAGGAAGTCTTCTATTTATATTACAAGAAAATAAAGAAGGAAATCCGGAATTAAAGCTTGAAAAAGACCCAGAATGCCGCGCCCGTGGGCCTTTGAGCCGCGCCTGCGGCAAGGCATCTCCAGAAAGTTGCAAATCCGGGAAAACAGATTGCCACGCCCACGGCAATAATGGCCGCGCCCGCGGGTGTTATGGTCGCGCCCGCGGAGGCTGCGTAGCCTAACAGTATCTTGCAGATTCAAACGGCCATAACTTCTGTTCTAGAAAGCCTCTTGGGGTGTGAGACCTACTGTTGGAAAGATTTTTAAGTCTAGTTTCCAATGCAATTTGAATCGCCTCAATCTCAAGTATATATAAAACGTTATGGCTGAAAGAGTGAACAAGACTCGGTTTAAGACCTTCTACGAGCTTCAAGCTTTTTTGTCCCAAGCTTCTTAGCTTCTTCCTTAGCTTCAAGCTTCTACTATTCAACTTTCTTGCCTTTTCTCGGGTCATAAGCATCGAAGAAAGCGTTAAGAACCTACACAAATAGACCAAGAGAGAAAAGAGTGAAAGAACACATAGAAAAACATGCAAATCAAGCTAAAAACCGAGCAAAAAGCATATTATTCACAATTAAGGCCTAAAACCATAAACTAACACAAATATAACTAAAACAAGAGTAAAAGGAATAGAAATAACAAAGAAACACCAAAGTAAACATAAAACTAAGGGAGAAAATTGCCATAATATGTGTCATAAATGACACTTATCAAGCACCAAGGCTTGGCAGCCAGCTAGCACATCTAGCACCCAACACGCACATAGCGCAGCCAGCTAGCAAGCACCCCACGCATAGCCAGCATGCATGATGCTAGCGAGCCACGCATGTTGGGCGCTGCAATGCTAGGCATACGCACATGCACGCTGCTGCTTGGTGCTGTGCTAGCGATGCACACGCAAACGCACGCTGCTGCTGCTTAGTGTTGTGCTAGTGATGCACACGCACATGCACTTTGCTGCTGCTTGGTGCTGTGCTAGCGATGTACACGCACATGCACGCTGCTGCTACTTGGTGAAGTGCCAGCGATGCACTTGCATATGCATGCTGCGATGGTGTGACGAGTAGTGCTAGGCCTTGCCTAGCGCCAGCACCTAGCATGCTAACAAGGCCTAGCCTTGCGGATGCTTGGGCGCATGGCTTGATAGCAAACACGCAAGGGCCTAGCACGCCTAGCATGCTAGGCTTGCGATGGATGTTACCTAGCCTATCCCTCACATGGCTAGGCCAATGCGAGGCTACAACTAGCCTCGTACTTGTAACTTGATTGATTTTGCGTCTCGTCGAATTCTAAATTTGACTCGACTTGCGATGTTCGATCTTCACACTCTATGATCGATATCCGACATGTTTGTTTGTAAAACTCCGACGACTCATCAAATCCCTCGGATTGATTTGTCGTCTCGGATTAGTTGTTCGTTTGGGTTCGACCCGAAGGGTTTAGTCAAGATTAAGCTGTAATATTAATTGTACAGTAATATTACTGATCGGAAGCGGCCTACACCTAGGCATTCCGATCACTCGACCTTACTGATGAATTAGCTGTCCGATAATTATGAACCCTCTATCGGAATAATAAACTTGTTGGAAGAACACCATTCCTTTCAATCTCCCACTTGTCCTTCCGGACAAGTGTGCAAATTGTGTATAACCCCTTTCCTATGTCTCTTAATATCTCTTCATGAACTATAAGGTAAGATTCTTCGTCATCCTTATTACGTCCAGAAGTGTTTCTCGATTCTCGATTTCGACTGTCAATAAATAGATGATTTCTAAAATCCATCTAAGCACGGCCATGTATTTTTACAGTCTCGCTCATCGAGAGTCCTTAACCAAGACATGTTCCCTATTGTTAATAAGGGGACATTCCCAGTCTTGTACTGTAAGCTTCCCTTACTAAGAGGACCTAGTCGCCTGAGTGCTGCCGTTATAATCCCTATTTGCGACAGACGTTTGATAACATCAAAATGACTAGTACTCAAACAAGAGTACTTGCAATACTCATGGTCGAGGAAAAAGGTTCTGATAGCAATAATGAGAAATGTACTTATGACGATTTGATACCTCTTAAAGTATTCTCATAGGTCTATCCGGTATAGTTCCAAACTAGTACTTGTGCAAATGATATATGACTTTCATGTCCTCGTAGCATAAGAAACAGTGCTATAAATCATACTACACACTAATCTCAAGTGTTCATTAATTGTCCATCGTTTAAATGACCTCGATTAGGGCTTATTTTCGATTAAAATATTCAATGTTTACTTTACAGGTGTTTCTTTATCCAAGAGATGGTCTTGACTCCTTGTTTTGAATATTCTCAAAAATCTAATGGACTCATTCTTTAATTCTAAACCACAATTAAATAGATATTGAGTAATCATAAATTTGCAGAAAATCTAATTGCTCAAAAATTGAATGGTTCAACATAGTGTTTAACATTAAGACATCAAGTTTAATTACAACGTGCTTGTTGTGCTTCACTTGAGACAAAGGTTTAGTTAGAGGATCGACTACATTGTCGGCCGTTCAAATCTTATAAATTCTGATTTCACCTTCGAATTTCCATTCCCTTATCATGTGAAATCGCCGCTTGACATGTTTGACCTTTTGGTGTTCCTTTGGCTCCCTGGCCTGAGCAATAGCTCCATTGTTATCACAATAGAGGTCTATTGGACCCTTGATTGAGGGTACAACACCAACTTCACCAATGAACTTACAAATCCAAACTGCCTCCTTAGCTGCTTACGAAGCTGCCAGTTATTCGGTTTTAGTTGTAGAATCTGTAGTTGTGCTCTGCTTAGCACTCTTCCAACTAAACGCCTCTCTATTAAGGCATAATATGTTTCCCGACTGCGACTTGGAGTCGTCTTTATTAGTCTCGAAGCTCACGTCAGTATAACCTTCAATAACCAGCTTATTAAGCCACCATACACTACGAATTTATCCTTGTTCCTTTTTAGGTACTTTATGATATTCTTGGCTGCAGTCTAATGCGCTTCTCCTGGATCTGATTGGTATCGACTTATGGCACTCAACGCATACAATACATCCGGCCTAGTAAATATCATGGCATACATGATCGATCCAATAAGCGAAGCATATGGAACCTGACTCATTCTCTCTCGCTCATCAGGTGTCTGTAGACACTGTTTCTTGCTGAGAGTTATGCCATGGGACATGGGTATGTACCCTCTCTTGGCCCCTTCCATGTTGAATTGTGCTAGTACCTTATCTATGTAAGTACTTTGGCTCAATCCAATCATCCTCTTAGATCTATCCCTATAGATCTTGATGCCCAATATGTACTATGCCTCTCCAAAGTCCTTCATTAAAAAGTACTTTCCCAGCCAGCCCTTTACGGACTCTAAAAGTTTAGTGTTGTTTCCAATGAGTAATATATCATCGACATATACGACTAGGAATGTGATGTCAGTCCTACTGACCTTCTTGTAGACACAAGACTCATTTGGATTCTTAATAAAACTAAACTTACTAATGGCTTCATCAAATTGCAGATTCCAACATCTGCTTGCCTGCTTTAGTCCATAAATGAACTTCTTAAGGTTGCATACTTTCCCAGCATTGTTGGATCGACAAAACCTTCCAGTTGTGTCATATACACAGTTTCTTCAAAAATCCCATTAAGGAAGGTAGTTTTGACATCCACTTGCCATATTTCGTAATCGTAATATGCAACAATTGCAAGGATTATCCGGACGGACTTAAGCGTTGCAACTGGTGAAAAGGTTTCATCATAATCAACTCCTTGAATTTTCCTGTAACCTTTTACCACCAGTTTAGCTTTGTATATAGATACATTTCCATCTTTGTCCGTTTTCAATTTGAAAATCCATTTGCAACCAATAGGTTTATAACCTTCGGGCAAATTAACCAAGTCGCAGACTTGATTTTCAGACATAGAGTCCATCTCGAATTTCATGGCCTCTTGCCATTTAGCAGAGTTGGGGCTCGTCATAGCTTGTTTGTATGTCGTCGGCTCATCTCCATCCATAACTAGGATGTCTTGATCTTTGGTTAAGACAATACCAAGGTATCTGTCTGGTTTAGATCTTGGTCATTGTGACCTACGCACGGTAATAGGTTGAGCATTTACATTATTTGTTTGACTCTGACCAATGTCAACAGCTGCTTCTAAAGCACTTTGATTGTCAGTTTTGTCATGTTGACTTTGTTGCTCTACCTCTCGAACTTCGTCGAGTTCGATTTTTCTCCCACTTGTCATTTAGGAAAGGTGTTCCTTCTCCCAAAAGACACCATCACGAGCAACAAACACTTTTCTCTCGGATTTATTGTAGAAGTAATACCCCTTGGTTTCTTTTGGGTAGCCCACAAAGAAACACTTGTCCGATTTTGGGTAAAGTGTGTCAGAAATTAATCTCTTGACATATGCTTCGCAACCCCAAATCTTAAGAAAAGACAACCTCGGAGGTCTCTGGTCCATAATTCATATAAAGTCTTTTAGACAGCTTTTGACGGAGCACGATTCAGTGTTAGTGCCGCATTTAGAAGTGCGTGTCCCTAGAAAGAGATAGGAAGTTCACTAAGACCCATCATTGATCGAACCATGTCAACTTTGAAAGAATACTGTTTTCTTTTAAGTGATCGTCGAATTCATGGCTCAAATACTCGCCACCTCAATCCGATCGAAGTGCTTTTATTTTCTTGCCAAGTTGATTTTCAACTTCACTCTGAAATTTTTTGAATGTCTCAAAGGATTCAGATTTATTCGACATAAGGTAGACATAACCATATCCACTACAGTCGTCCGTGAAGGTAATGAAATATCGATAACCTTGCCTTGCGGGTGTATTATTGGTCGACATACGTCCGTATGTATTAGACCTAATAAGTCACTTGCCCTTTCTCCCAACTTGGAGAATGAAAACTTTATCATCTTGCCTAATAGACATCCTTCGCAATTTTCAAACGACTCCAAGTCGAATGAGTCAAGAACACCTTCTTGAAAAATTTTCTTGATGCATTTGACGTTAATGTGGACAAGACGACAATGCCACAAGTAGGTTTAATTTGACTCGATGGTCTTAGCCCTTTTGGCGGTATCATAAATTTGTCTAAACATATTCAATTTTATAGAACATATGAACAAGACATTTTAATAAACCATTGATTAAGTCATGTTATCAAAATAATTTGGTGTCCAACGCCATAGATAAATAATAGGTTCAAAAGCATAAGAAAACAACCATTGTTTAACTATAAATCATAGACAAAATAAATGTGCCTACAAACAAGATCAAAAGACCATCTTTGTTGTCCGCTTGCAGTTGCACATCCACTTGTGAAGCCATCTCACTTGGTTCCTGAAAAGGCAACGTAAAGTGAGTCATATGTGGTATCCAATACCTATGAATATTTTTAAACACAAGTGTTAATGAAGATAGCTGAGGCAGATGCCACATTCCTCTCCTCCTCATCCTTTCGGAAGAGCTTGCATTCCCTCTTGTAGTGGCCTTGCCCACCACAATAGAAGCACCGCATCTTTGCCTTGTTCTTGAACTCTCTTCTCCTTGCTCTCAAGGGCCTCTCGGTCACTCCAAAGGCGGTGGCTCGGCTAAGTAGTTGCACAACCTCCTTTAAAGAGCGTGGCTCCTTTCCCGCAGCTATATGTACTCTAAGTGCATCATAGCTCGAGTGGAGTGAAGCAAGCAAGATATGCCCTGCCATCTAATCCTCCAATGAGATTCCAAGAAGTTGCATGTCTTTGAAGAGCCTAGTCATTTGAAGCAAATGAGATCGGGGGGGCATCCCGGGTCTCAATTTAGTATTGTAGACCCTTGATCAATGCCGGCGCCTTTCCTTAGCAAGAAAACCCACATCCGGTGGCTTTATCTTCATGTTTGAGAGTGACCTAGTCAAATCAAACATGAGTCCATCATAGTTTCCATTGTCACTCTTGGTGACTCTTATGTTGACAACATCCTCTAATGATTTGAGGAAAATGTCCGGATAATAGAAGGAGAGCTTTTCCTTCCAATCTTCCAGGATGGAATTAGCCATTAGATGTGTGACTTTCTTGCAATCGGAAGACCATTTCTCATGAGCCTCATCGCTCATGATTCCCTTAGAGAAGAAGCTTGGAATGGGAGTATCAAGACTGTACTCGAAGGAACAATTCCGAAGAGTTTTCCTGAGTTCCTCCTCCCACTCCTTGAAGTTAACCAAGTTAAGGCTAAAACCCAACTTGTCGGGGAGTTCCGGGCACATAGAGTTGTTGTTTTAATTACTTGCAGACATGTTTCTACAAATGAAAGAATTTGAAATGAAAAACAATTCATAAACCAATAAGTTTGAAATTTTAAGCGTTCATGCAAAATTTCAATCTTATTGAGCATTTTATCCACGCATTAACATTAGTCCCTTTTAGGCGAGAATAAAATTATTCCGAGATCCCAAAAAGAAAAAAGTCATTTAGCATGCTTTAGGGTAATGATGTGTGGCGTTTATGCTACCTTTTCACCCAATTTCATTAGAGGTTTCCCCCGGAATTGTCACTTGCTTATGCCTTTTCTTACTCATTTTATCTCGATTTGAGTTGCTTAGCTCCCCCTCGTGTTTTCCCTTTCCTTTTGTCTTTTCTTCTACTTTCACTCCTTTTTAGTGCGTTTTGACAGTTTCTAGCGCGCGCGGGCGATTCTTGGATCAATTGTTGAAATAGAGATGCTAGGAAGCTTGCTAGGGGAGTGGAGATGCAAGGAAGGAGAGGGTGCGCAGCAAAGAAGGGCCGCGGGCGCGGCACAGATAGCCGCGGGCACGGATAGGGCTTCAAGCAAGCAATCCTAACCTTTCGAGATGCCCAAGAAATGGCTAGCTGTGGGCGCGGTCTGGACCCTCGCGGGCACGACACTTTACCCCGCGGGCGTGGCACTTTACCCCACAGGCGCGGCACTGCGGGTTTGGCGCAGCTCACACCCAGCTCGTAGAGAGCGCGGCTGTTGGCTGGAGAGCCCTCTCTCTTGCCCATTTCTCCGTATTTTGGAGAAGACTATAAAAACCTCTTGGCTTGAATTTTTAAGGACACTATTCCATTAGCATCAAAAATATTACTTAGCGAGAGAAAATCTAGGATTTCTAGAGAGAGAAAAACACTTATTTGGTAATCAAATATTCAAGCCTTCTTCTAGATTGTTGCTACTACTTTGATGATTTGGTAATCTTTCATCTTTATAATATCAATCTTTACTTTTGTTTGTCTAGTTTTTGACTTTCTTGGTTTTATTGTTCTTACTTGTGTTTTCCTTCATAAATATTCAAGCTTTATTAGTTACTTTGATTTCCTTTCAAGTTAGAATCATGTTAGGTTGTGTTGATTTCGAATATATGCTTATGTTAGTTGTCATGGCTATTCCTTTTCTTCTAGCTTAGGTTTTTAGCTAGGGAAGGGGGTGAAAATCATGTGTATTTGATTATCTATTGATTATTGATTGGGATTTATTCTTGAGTTGATGATTTGAACTAAAATATGCTTGGAGTTAGTGTGTGCACCTCTAATCCCGAGAATCTAGCCCTTGATTGAATGCATGAGAATGATTTAATCTAGGTATGAATGATTTCGTCGATTTGCTTGAGTAGTTTCATGAAAATGAACTATCTTAGGTAGAGTTTATACTGCTAAAATTGGTTTCTTATCGGTTTTCATTAGTATTCATTGTTCATGATTGAATCCCCCTCTCCCTAGTGCTTTTTCCATTGTTATCTCTTTATCCCAATCATTTTACTTGCATATAGAAGTGATCTTTCTTATCCCTTGTTTTTAGTTTGAACTTGACTCATTAGTTGATAGTTTGTCTATAGGATTTCTCACAACTATATCTCAACACCCTCTTTGTTACTAGAAATTTATCCTAGATATCATATTAATTGTGCTAAACCCCTGTTTCCTTGGGAATCGACCCTACCTTACCACTATCTAAAGAAATTTTCATAGAGATAGGTTAGGAGAAATAAATTGTAATTTTGATCTAGGGTAGTAAACTAACGACCAATTGTCCAACAACAAAAATTTTGCGCCGTTGCTTGGGAAACGACTTGTTTTGCACTTTTAATTTGTGTTATTAGTGGATTTGTTGCTTTTTGTATTATCCTTTTTCCACTTGCTAGTCATTGCTAATTGTTTGCTTAGCTTTGGTGAATGCAAAGAAGATCTCAAGGACCACCTACTCACAACATTGATCACGAAATCGACCGCACCTTGAGACAAGTCCGTAGACTTTATCAAGAAGAGGGGCGAGGTTTTGGTGGCATATTTGATATTGAGAGTGATTCTTGTTCTTCACATTCCTAAGGCGAAGAAACGGCGGGACAACAAGTGGATGTTTTATTTCGTGAGTTTGGTAATCCGGAAGACTATGAGCTCACCGGTGGGATATTGCTACCCGTCACGGTAACTAACTTCACCATCAATCCTCAATACACTCGAATGGTTCAAGTGGAGCAATTCTCGAGTTCGCCAAGTGAAGACCCCATTGAGCATCTTGATAGATTTCTTGAACTTTGTGCCATAATACAAACCAACCAAGTTTCTCAAGAATACATTCGGATGCATCTATTCCGACAATCTCTTGCGGGGAGGGCAAAGAAGTGGCTCAAGCAAGTCAAGCCTAATTCTCTCACAACATGGAGGGAAATTGTCCAAGAATTTTGAAAAAAGGTTCATTTCCGAAGAGAAAACCGCCGACATGAGGAGGAAGATTGCATCTTTTGAACAAGAGGCGGAGGAAAGCCTTAGTGAAGCTTGGGAGAGGTTTAAAGAGTTGGTGCAAGCATGTCCCCACCATGAATACAATCAAAGCTTACTCTTGAGGTTCTTCTATGATGGCTTGGAATCAGTGTCTCGAGCTAATTTGGATGCGGGGGCGGGTGGACAATTGATCAAAGTCCCTCAAAATCAAGTTGAAGCAACAATTGAAGAGGTAGTCAACAACTACTCTTGGGGGGGTAGGAGGAATGCACCAAAGAAGGGTGGAAAGTATGAGTTGGAAAAGGTTGATCAATTACAACATCAAATTAAGCTTTTGACAAAGGGGCTTGCAAAGTTGAACACCAATGTCACTAGTGGTGCAAGCTCCTCCCAAGTCAACTCTTTCTCTTGTCAAGATTGTAGTGGTAAAAACCATGACACATCCTATTGTGGAGGTTTAAGCCCGGAGCATGTAGCGGCATACAATACAAGGCAAGAAGGATATAGGGGAAATGGTGGAGGAGTAGCTTGGAGACAACCACCACCCGGATTTGCAACCCAACCTCAACAATGGAATCAACAAGCTCAACAACCATACAACTCCCACACCCAATATCAGAACCCACCTCCATTCCAAACCCAAAATCAAAGAGGAAACTACCCAAGAAACAACCAACACAATAATCAACACCAATACCACAATCAAAATCAAGCGACTCAAAGGAGTCAAGAGCAAGCATCTCAACCCAATTCTACTCAAACTCATATTCTTCAAAAACTTCAATCCATGAATCAACAAATTCAAGAAGTCAAGTCTCATAACAAGATGGTTGATTCACAACTAGCTCAATTGGCCGAGAGGGTTCCTTTCAACTCATCTTCTACTTTACCCGGACAATCACAAACCAACCCTTCCAATATTGTGAAACCCGACTCTTGCAAGGCAATCACATTGAGATCGGGTACATCCTATGAGGGTCCCAAGGAAGGGGATAAAGAAGGAAGGAGAAGAGAGGATGAGTGAAGATAAAGAAGTTGAAGAAGAGAAGGTTGATGAGAAAGAGAGAAGTATGGAGAAAAAGAAGTCTAAGTATGTGGTGACATCCTCAACTTCTAGTGAGGCTAGAAATCTTGATGGACCGGCTCTTTTTCCCGGTCGACTTGCGGAGAGAAAATTGAATGACAAATTTGCAAGGTTTCTAAGTGTGATGAAAAACTTACACATTAACCTCCCTTTCATTGAGGTTGTCACACAAATGCCTTCATACTCCAAGTTCTTGAAAGACATTCTCACCAAAAAGAGGAAGCTTAATGATGAGCTTATCACTCTTCCCTTTCAACTGAGTGCACTCGTTCAACAGAAAATTCCCACGAAGCAAAAGGATCCGGGAAGCTTCACCTTGCCGGTTAAGATTGGGAACATGGAAGCTAGGGGAGCCTTAGCTGATCTTGGAGCAAGTGTTAGTTTGATCCCTCTATCCATTGCTCAAAAGCTTAACATTGAGATGATCCCCACAAGGAAAACCATTCAATTGGCCGACCGTTCGGTGAAGCTACCTTGTGGTGAGCTTGAAGATGTCCCTATTCAAGTTGGGCATATATATGTGCCTTGTGACTTTGTAGTGATGGATATGAAAGAAGATGTGGATACACCCTTGATTTTGGGCCTTGAAGCTCTTAAGACCTTGGGGGCGGTGATCAATTGCAAGAACAATACCATTACATGTGAGGTGGCCGATGAAAAAATTGTCTTTGAATTCTCTAAGCTACTCAAGACCCCCATGGTTGAGAAGTGCTATAGGGTTGATGTTGTTAATGAAGATCTAGATTGTTTGGGAAGGGTTATGATGAGTCCTCAAGATCCAATGGTTGAAGCTCTTACATGTGAGGAAGAGTACTTCTCTCAAGAAGCAAAGAAGTTTGTCATGGCCATCGAAGAAGCCAAAGAGGAGGAAGCGAGTGATTCTTAGCATGAGGAGCTAGAATTTGAGGAAGAAAATTTGGAGGAGAGTCCTAAGCCTCCTCCCAAGGTAGAACTCAAACCCCTTCCCCCTTCTTTGAAATATGCTTATCTTGGAAATGAAGGGGAATACCCTATTATTGTCAATGCTTCCCTTAATGGTCTTGATTTGGAAAAATTGATTGTTATTTTGAGAAAATATAGAAATGTGATAGGGTATAGCATTGATTATATCAAGGGTATTAGCCCTTCTTTGTGTATTCATCGTATCTACCTTGAGGATGATCAATCCACCTCCATTGAACCTCAAAGGAGGTTGAACCCCAACCTTTAAGAGGTTGTCAAGAAAGAAATCTTGAAATTGCGTGAAGCGGGGATAATCTATGCTATCTCCGATAGCAAGTGGGTTAGCCAGGTTCATGTGGTTCCAAAAAAGGGTGGAATGCCCATTGTCAAGGGAGAAGGAAGAGAAGAAATCTCCACCCGGACGGTGATCGGGTGGAGGATGTGCATTGATTATAGGAAGTTGAACAAAAACACTAAGAAAGATCATTTTCCTCTCCCCTTTATGGACTAAATGTTGGAGAGACTCTCCTATCATGCTTTCTTTTGCTTCTTAGATGGATATTCTGGCTTTTTCCAAATTCCTATCCATCCAAGTTATCAAGAGAAAACTACTTTTACATGTCCTTATCGTACATTTGCATACCGAAGAATGCCATTCGGGTTATGCAATGCTCCCTCAACTTTCCAACGATGCATGACTTCCATTTTTTCTGAAATGCTTGAAAATGAAATTGAAGTTTTCATGGATGACTTTAGTGTTGGTGGCTCGTCTTTTGACACATGTCTTTATAATCTTGAGAAAGTTTTTAAAAGGTGTCAAGAGACGAGTTTGGTATTGAACTGGAAGAAATGCCACGTTATGGTCGAGGAAGGCATAGTCCTAGCCATAAAGTATCAAAAAAGGGCATAGAAGTTGATTCGGCAAAGGTTTCGGTGATTGCCAAGTTGCCCCCTCCTACTTCCGTTATGGGAGTAAGAGCCTTTCTAGGGTATGCCGGTTTTTACCGGAGGTTTATCAAAAAATGTTCACCAATTGCCAAGCCTTTGACCGAATTGCTTAAATAAGATGTTGTATTTAGCTTTGATGAAGCTTGCCTTGAGGCGTTTCAAAAACTCAAGGAAGCCCTCATCTCCTCTCCCGTTGTGCAAGCTCCGGATTGGAGCTTGTCCTTTGAACTAATGTGCGATGCTAATGATCTTGCAGTAGGTGCCGTGCTTGGACAAAAGAAGGAAGGTCAATCCTATGTCATCTACTATGCAAGTAGAACACTTGACGAAGCTCAAAGGAATTATACCACAACGGAAAAGGAAATGCTAGCGGTTGTCTTTGCCATGGATAAGTTCCGGTCTTACCTCATATGCTCAAAGGTGATCGTGTACACGGATCATGTAGCGGTCCGTTATCTCATGACCAAAAAGGGAGCAAAACCGCGTCTCATCCGTTGGGTTCTTTCGCTACAAGATTTTGATATTGAGATGAGGGATAAAAAGGAGCGGAGAACTATGTAGCGGATCACTTGTCTAGGCTTCCTTTTGAGAATAAGGAAGATGTTCCTATCAATGATGAGGTGGAATTTGAAACCCTCATGGTTATGGCTTCGACATCTAGCCCTTGGTACACAGACATAGCCAACTATCTAGCATGTGGAGTTATTCCCCCGGAGTTTACCTCTCAACAAAAGAGGAGATTTTTTAAAGAAGTGAGGAGGTATTTTTGGAATGATCCTTATTTGTTCAAGCAATGTGGAGATGGCCTCTTTCGGAAATGTGTTCCGGATCACGAGATAGAAGGAGTTCTAGAACATTGCCACTCATTGCCGTGTGGAGGGCATGGAGGAGTTGAAAAGACCATGGCCAAGATCTCTCAATCTCTTCTTTGGTGGCCAACAATGCACAAGGATGCCCATACGTTCATTGCAAGGTGTGACAAGTGCCAAAGGAGTGGCGGCATAACCAAACGTGACGAAATGCCTCAACAAAGTATTTTGGAGGTTGAGCCCTTTGATGTTTGGGGAGTCGACTTTATGGGGCCCTTTGTTTCCTCTTGTGGGAATCTCTATATCTTGGTGGCGGTGGACTATGTGACCAAGTGGATCGAAGCTATACCCTCCCCCACCAATGACCACAAGGTTGTGCTCAAGCTCCTTAAGAAGGTTATTTTCCCGCAATTCGGGGTTCCAAGAGTTCTAATTAGTGACGGTGGTTCTCATTTTTCCAAGAAACAACTCGAAGCTCTCCTCAAGCGATATGGAGTTCATCACAAGGTTGGTCTCCCTTACCACCCTCAAACTCAAGGACAAGTGGAAGTGTCCAATAGAGAGATCAAAAACCTTCTTGAAAGGATGGTGAACAAGTCTAGAAAATATTGGTCTCTCAAGCTTGATGACACGCTTTGGGCTCTAAGGAAGGCATACAAAACCCCCATAGGCACGACCCCCTATCGGTTGATCTATGGGAAGGCTTGTCATTTCCCGGTTGAGTTGGAATACAAGGCTTGGTGGGCGATCAAGGAGCTTAACATGGACATGTCCTTAGCGGGAGAGAAGAGATTGCTTAAGCTTAACGAACTTGAGGAACTCCGATACGATGCATATGAGAACTCGAGGCTCTACAAGGAGAGGACTAAGAGATTGCACGACCGGCACATAAGGAACAAGAGCTTCAAGGTTGGAGATAAGGTGTTGTTGTTCAACTCGAGACTTCAGTTGTTTCTCGGAAAATTAAAATCCAAATGGTCGGGGCCTTTCACAATTTCGAAGACTACTCCTTACGGATCCTTTGAGTTGGAAGCGGAGGGGAACAAGTTCATGGTTAATGGCCACCGTTTGAAGCTCTACCATTGCAATGACCAAGTTGGCATAATTGAGTGCATGAGGCTCGATCCACCGGATCCTAAGCCACTTGCTTGATGATGATGCGTTATGGTCAAGCTAATAACCGAATAAAGAAGCGCTTCTCGGGAGGCAACCGGAGATGCCTGGGAGATGCCCAAGAGAGGGCTCTCCACCCTGACCCGCGGGCGCGACCTTCATTGAAGCTAAAATCTGAAGAAGGTTGAGATGCCTGGGAGATGCCCAGGAGAGGGCGCGACACACCATGCCGCGGGTGCGGAAGACAATTCATCAAGTTTCTGAATACAAGGTGGAGATGGCTGGGAGATGCCCACCCGCGGGCGCGACATTCAAACTCGCGGGCGCGGCAATGCAGGTTCTACGATTTTAATCGGGCTTCATCTCATTATTTCACAAAACCATTTCCCCCAAATTTTCAGATTTTTCCCCTCTCCCTCTCTCTACCCTTCACTCCTCTTCAAACCCTAACTCAATTGGCATCAAATCCTTCCCCAAAATCATCAAAAATCATCAAATTTCTTCACTCTACCTAAAGTTTCTCAACAAAAATCTCAATTTTCACCATTAAAAACCCCAAAATCTCGTCTCTACTTCTTGTGTGGGATTTAGTTTCTCCTTTTAGGCATTCTTGGAGGTGGGCTTCTCTTCTTCTTCAAAGGCTAGTAGGAGTACTTCTTGGAACTCATTGTTGGTATATATTTCTTTCTTACTCTCTATTTCCTTTGATTTTGAAGTGTATGCTTGTTTGAGAAAACTTTTTGTTTGTGAATCTTCATGTTGAAATTTTTGATGGTTGTGCTCCTATTTTATACTCATCTATCATCTTAACATTATTGATTTTTGAGTTGTTGTTTGTTATATTTGTCTCTGCTTATAGATTTCTTGGTTGTGAGTTGTTCTTGTTGATTATTTGGAAGTGTTCTTTGTGGTATTCGATTGGTTTTGGAAGTTGTTGTAGTTGATTATTGGTGTAAATTGTGAGGTGATTTTCTTGGTGATTGTATATTTGTCTGGGTAAATATGGTGTTCGGTTCAAAGAAAAGAAACAACGGGAAAGAACCAAAAGGTTCATCATTCGCAAACCCCGACCCAATTGAGCAAACCAACCCACCACTACCACCCATCAAATTTCACGACAATAATCACAAACCCATATATGATAACCTTCAAAATCGAAAATTGAGATCAACTAAACACTATCATCAACCTACCACTACAAAACTCGGCATTGATGAGGATTGTTGGTTCCTGTTCAACAACTTCGGGCTAGGCTCCTTCATGACAAATGCCTTTCGAACTTACAAAGAGCCAACCCTTGAGTTCCTTGCCTCTTTTGTATGTCATGCTGCCGGAAATCGGGAACTCACCATCTCTTTCCAGCTATTCAATAAAAAAGAAACCTTCTCCCATCGACAGTTTAACCAACTGTTAGACCTCAACCCAGATGCAGATATGTTCTTCCCAGAGCATGAGGGACTCCATGATTATGAGCCCCTTCATTGGTGGAAAGTCCTTACAAGATTGAATGCCTTCAACTCCAAATATTCCCTAGCCAGCCAAATTATGCACCCAGCCATGCGCCTTCTACATAGATTGCTCGGGTATATGGTCTTCAACAAGCAGGATTTGGGGAAAATTACCACTGAGGAGATCCGATTGCTGTGGCTTGCTACAAGGCCGGAAATTGGGCGTTGAATGAACTTCGGGGTATCTCTTTACTAAGTGCGTTGAAGGTGTCCTCACGAGCACAAAGAAGGGGGAGATTCACTTTGGGGGGATGATAACTAGGTTGGCCAAGAAGTTGGGTCACAGTGATAAATTGGAGTCTTGCATCCCCGTGGGGAAGAGTGATGGGAGCGACATTTGGCTCAACCTCGATCAGTTAAAGACCATGAAATTCATCGCTGATACTGAGGATCGAGGACGAACTTGGAGCATACTTGTTTCACACGGGTATTATTGCTTCCACCATAAGCCAGGGTTCACTTCCCACACGAGGGAAGGGGTTAGTCACCCTTGGTGGGTCAAGAAAGACTCGGGAATCCTCCCTAGTGCTAGGATGAAATTGGGTGATAACTCCGGAGAAGGTTTTGGGCCGGAGGAAGATGAGGAGGTGATAAGAGTTTCTCCTTTTAGGAAACAACAACAACAAGAAGAAAGCAGCCAACAACAACAACATCACGCTCATCCCGGCTACTAACGGGAAATGGAAGCAATGCGAGCACAAATGGAAAGCATGCAACTTGGCATGCAAGGTATGTTTGCTTCCCACCAACACCTTTCTTACCAAACCAACACTTTGTATGATTTGAGTGTACGTAGAGGGGATGTCACCCCCCTGGTCAACTACCCATATGTGCCGGCCCAACAAGGGCCCGTTCCATCTTGGGGGGATGACAACCAACCTACGTACCCCTATTGGCAAGGGTCTTCGGACCCTAATGTGCCTAGGCGCGATTTCCCTGATGAGGCCGGTCATTATGATTACCGGGTTTCGGGTGGGAGTGATTACAGGGGTGATCCTAACTACCCCTATGTCGATCCCTCTCACCCCGCATCCCTTGTCCAACCCGAATCATATGACCAAGTATCTGCATCCCAACTTGACCTCTTCAAAGGCCATTATGGGTGGCCACCTGGCTACTCCGGAGGTTGGGACCCCTATGGGCCCCCCTCGGGTTTCTCTTATGACAGTTGGAATGCGGATAACGATGGTGCCGGCCCTAGTGGCCATTAGTTTTCCCCTTATTCTTTTTGTTCCCTTCCTTTGTTGCCCCTCCCTTTTATTCCATGTTTTTGTCAAGCATCGAGGACGATGCTTTACTCTAGTGTAGGGGGGTGTTTGAGGCAAAGGAGAGTGTTAGGGAATGCTTTCGTTAAGTGTGGGGGAAAAGCACCTAGGACTCATGGGACTTTTTAGGGGGTTTTGGTTTAGGTGTGTTGGTAGCATTGTTGTTGTTGTTTGGTGTCTATGATGTCCATTTCTATAATGATGATGATATTATGATGATGATGATTTCTTGATGATGGTATGTTTGGGTAGTAGGTCATACCCAAATGATTGAGTTCATGGATTTTCTCTCTCTCTTTAGTACTAACTTCTTTTTCTTTGTAGTATTTGTCTTGTTTTTCTTTTTTTTCTCTCTCTCTTGTAGCTTGGAAGAAATTGGAAGCGACATGTGGAGACACGGTAAATTGCATGGTTTCTTTATTCTTTCTTCAAGAGACGTGGGTGAGATCTTTCCTTCTCGTGTTGTGTTTAGTATAGGATTTAGCATAGGAAGGAGTTGAATGGTTCGAGGATGTTTGCATGCGGTTCCAAGGAACCTAGGACCGTTGGTACTGTTACCGAACGATCACTTGTATGTCGATTGGGATTAATTTGAATCTTTACGCCTATAGTATGAACACTTTTGATTCCTTTCCTCTTTTGTTCCACTTTCGTTTCTGTGATAAGCATAACTATGACATGATGATACGGTAGTATCTTGGAACTTGCTTGCTACATTTGGACTCTATCTCCGTGATGATGCATCCTAGAATGTTTGTCCTTCTTAACTTTGTGATGAGATGCACATTTCGAGATTGCTATTGATTGAATTAGTCGAGACTTACTCAAGGTAGCAAGGGCAAGAACTAGTGATGGCACTTGAACCCTTAGTTCACGGCTTGTGGTAAGATGGAGTTGCTCCTCATGGTGGATTTGACGTTTCCCTAGTTGGTAGTTGCTTACTCTTCTCGCCCCTAGTGAGATACATTTTCTTCAAGCCCTCATCAACTTGTTGAGCGGCATTTTTAGGATCCTCGTCTATGCATGCTTGAATCCTTGTGTTGACTATTAGCTCCCAAGATCGTGACCTTGGACTTTTGAGGTAGGAAAAGGGCACCATTTCTCATTTTCATTTATATTTTCTTTTATTTAGTTACAAATTTGATTTTCTCTTTTGCATCAACCTCCTTGCCAACCAATTTGAGCCTAATGTTTCCCATTCTTGTCTCAACCCCATTACAAGCTTAACGACCTATGTTTTACCAACCCTTTTAGTTAGTGAAGCATTAAGCTTTTAAGGCTAGTATGAAGAGTGTGGTGGGTATGAGAAAGATTATTTTATGAAATTGGTTTGGAGCAAAGTCTTGTGATGAAAGACTAACATGCAAGAAAAATTTGGGAATTGTGATTCAATATTAAAAAAAAAAAAAAAAATTTGAATGAAATGAGAAATTGATCTATCTTGTATATCCTTGAATAAGGTTAGTGATGCCAATGAAATCAAAATGTTTGGATGTTCGTTTTAGTTGTGGTTGTGTTTGAGTTTTGACCTTGAGGGTTGCCCTTTCTCTCGCTTCACTTAGGAATTACCGCCACTATTTCAAATTGTTCTTCCGACCTCTACCTTAAGCCGTGTCATTGCAACCCATGTAAAGCCCCTTAGACCTTAGAAGTACGTGGTTAATAACCGGTGGAGGGAGATGGTTTTCAACCCTATGGAAAGAGCTTGTATAGATGAGATGTCGGGATGATCTTTTACCTCCTCAAAGTAATTCTTTTTCCGGTTCCTTCGTGGAATCATGAGGAGCCACCTAGGGGGACGATTTGAAGCTAGTGGGGGGAATGCGGACCGTTTTAGAGGGGACTAGGGAGGAGGATGACTCATTAGTTCTCTATGCTTGGCTTAGACTTGACTCTTTCATTCTTTAGCATCTTAAGGCGTGCATGCATCATGTAGCTGAGAATGGCTAATATTGTTTGATATTGTTTATCATGGTTGATTCCGAATAAAGCAACTGTTCATTTTGAAATCTAATGTTGTTTTTCCAAAGCCATGCCATATTATGCTTATCTTTGTGGTGCTTGTTTTATCTTTCTCTTTTTGGTTTTGCTTGAGGACAAGCAAGAGGCAAGTATGGGGGATTTTGATGTAAGGCGTTTCTTTTCACCCTATTTCATTAGAGGTTTCCCCCGGAATTGTCACTTGCTTATGCTTTTTCTTACTCATTTTATCTCGATTTGAGTTGCTTTAACTCCCCCTCGTGTTTTCCCTTTCCCTTTTTGTGTGTTTTGATAGTTTCTAGCGCTCGCGGGCGATTCTTGGATCAATTGTTGGAATAGAGTTGCTAGGTAGCTTGCTAGGGGAGTGGAGATGCCAGGAAGGAGAGGGCGCGCAGCAGTGAAGGGCCGCGGGCGCGACAAAGATAGCCGCAGGCGCGGACATGGCTTCAAGAAAGCAATCCAAACCTTCTGAGATGCCTAAGGGATGGCTAGCCGCGGGCGCGGCCAAAAACCCCATGGGTGCGGCACTTTTAGCTTATGTTAGTTGTCATGGCTATTCCTTTTCTTTTAGCTTAGGTTTTTAGCTAGGGAAGGGGGTGAAAATCATGTGTATTTGATTATCTATTGATTATTGATTGGGATTTATTCTTGAGTTGATGATTTGAACCAAAATATGAATGGAGTTAGTGTGTGCACCTTTAATCCCAAGAATCTATCCCTTGATTGAATGCATGAGAATGATTTAATCTAGGTGTGAACAATTTCATCGATTTGCTTGATAGTTGCATGAGAATGAACTATCTTAGGTAGAGTTTATACTCCTAAAATTGGTTCCTTATTGGTTTTCACTAGTATTCATTGTTCATGATTGAATCCCCTCTCCCTAGTGCTTTTGCCATTGTTATCTCTTTATCCCAATCCTTTTACTTGCATATAGAAGTGATCTTTCTTATCCCTTGGTTTTAGTTTAAACTTGACTCAATAGTTGATAGTTTTTCTATAGGATTTCTCACAATTATATCTCAACACCCTCTTTGTTACTAGCAATTTACCCTAGATATCATATTAATTGTGCTAAACCCCCATTTCCTTGGGAATCGACCCTACCTTACCACTATCTAAGGAAATTTTGATAAAGATAGGTTAGGAGATATAAATTCTAGTTTTGATCTAGGGTAGTAAACTAACGACCTATTGTCCAGTGACCAGGTGAGCAATCCAATTGCTAATAGCTCCAAGCTACTCTTGGTTCGATAAAACGTCGCATCTTATGCTTTCTTGACATTTTATCTCCATTGCCACGACATCTAAGGACTCCTTACCGATATCATTGGTTTAACCAAGACAACCTGTATACCTAGTATACCTTACGTTCCTAGGGAAGTAGTGATGCCTCACTATGGTGTAGCCCATCACATACACGCATTAGTTCGGTAAGTGTTGTTCTTGGAATGGCATATTTTATCTCATTATTTTAGGGACCTAGGGTTTCTATGTTGGTTGATTTAAGTGAACTTAATTAATCATCGCAACACTTGAAATCCTAAACATGCACCTAACATATCATTCACATATATAAGAACAATTATATAAAGAAAACATGAAATAAGATGCATTTGGCAACTAGCACGACCCCTTGAAATCTTCAAGTCTTTAAGGGTCTTCATCTTAGCTCGCCTTCATAGAAACGCCGTCTTGAGACATCTTCGCCAAAATAAAAAATACCGATAGAGGGACCATAGCCTTGATGCCCAAGGAAATGCCCACAACCCTTGGTCCCCAGTTGGTTAAAACCGGCATCCTGCATGTGGCAGGTTGGCAGCCTACCTTGGTTGCCAAGGCTGCCAGCTAGCGTCTAGCACCAAGGCTGGGTAGCCAGCCAGCATAGCTAGTACTCCACACGCACATAACGTAGCAACCTAGCAAGCACCCCACGCACAGCCAGCATGCGTGCTGCTAGCGAGCCACGCATGCTGGGCGCTACAATGCCAAGCATACGCACATGCACGCTGCTGCTTGGTGTTGTGCTAGCAATGCACACACACACGCACGATGCTGCTTCTTGGTGCTGTGGTAGCGATGCACACGCACATGCACGCTGCTGGTGCTTAGTGCTATTTTAGCGATGCACACGCACATGCACGCTGTTGCTGCTTTGTGCTGTGCTAGCGATGCACACGCACATGCATGCTGCGATGATTAGTGCTAGGCCTTGCCTAGCGCCAGTGCCTAACATGCTAGCAAGGTCTAGCCTTACGATTCTTGGGCACATGGCCTGTTAGCACACACGCAAGGGCCTAGCATGCTTAGCATGCTAAGCTTGCGATGGATCTTGCCTAGCCTAGCACTCGCATGGCTAGGCCAATGCAAGGCTACGACTAAGTTCGTACTTGTAACTTGACGATTTCGCGTCTCGTCGAATTCTAAATATGACTCGAATTTCAATGTTCGATCTCGACACTCTAAGCTCGATATCTGACGTCTTTATTCGTAAAACTCCGACGACTCATCAATTCCTTCGGATTAATTTGTCGTCTCGGATCAGTTGTTCAATTTGGTTTGACACGAAGGGTTCATTCAAGATTAAGCTTTAATATTAATTTTACATTAATATTACTGATCGGAAGCAGCCTCCACCTAGGCATTCCAATCATTTGACCTTACTGAAGAATTAGCTATCGAATAATTCTGAACCCTCTATCGGAATAATACACTTGTTGGAAGGACACCATTCCTTTCTAAATTAGTGGAAAAATGCAGTTCTCCCACATTGATGGGAGAAGAGAGATCAAGGCTCCCTTCCCTATAAATACCCAAGTTTTGGGTTTATGAAAAATCACTCGAGTCGAACTCAATAAGGCATCAAATCATTAGTGAGAAAAACTTTAAGTTCGTAATATTCTAGTTGTTATTTGGTTAAGTCCCGACTAACCTTTGATTAAGACCGCTCGAGTTGGGTCGAGGGTGCAAGCCGTCGGAGGCCTTCACACTTGCGAGGTTAAGCTTTCAAGTAAGAGCTCGTGATCGAGCGAAGCACTCTTCGAGGTTAAGAACATCTTTTCTCTTTCTCTCTCTTTTGTTGTTTAATTATGTGATTGCATTTTTAGTTTCTATAATTAGTGGGCGGGTCTTGGGCGGGTTTCTCTTCCGCGTAGTGTCGGACACTACGAAACCCAACACCTTGAACATCTAGTCATGGTTCCGGACCACTATGGATTTAGCGATCTCCGTGATCGTGAATGGGGTATAACCTTCACACCCGTGAACGCCGCCATGACTAAAAGCATGAACCACAGTAAGGCTCAAGGAGTTGAAAATTTCCCTACAGTTTTTAGCGACTCCACTGGAAAGGATTTCTAGATTAATTTCTAAAATTTGTTTTGGCAATTGATTTAGAATGAGTGGATGAGACTTGAAAGATCCTAGATATTCATTTGTGTAATGTTGATTAATATTGTGGCATAAGCCTAGAAAGGTTCGCATTGGAAAGACTATTCGTAATGCGTCAAAAACATAGGAATATAAACGTGGGAAAGGCCAGAAATATCTTTCACAACTAAAATCAAATAGACGCTACGAAAATTCGGAAAAAATATCAAACATAGAAACCACCGCAGCGCGTCAGAACCATCGCAGGACATATGAAACCATCGCCATAGTTTCTGCCTCCCAGCGATGTGATCTGGTAACATTGTGCCAGAATTCTATCTTCTTGTTTTGCCCGATTCTAGTACTGTCTTGACGATTTTACATCCTAATTGAGTTTTTTTCGACTTTCCTGAACCTATATGTGCTCTACGTATGGTTTTACCCCATGGGAATTCAAGCTCCATCCACCCTCATCAATGCTTCGTGCAATAATGAGTGCATCCGAGTTTGTTAAATTCACCAAACCATGGAGTTGAGTTTAACTTGCGGGGTCCCATCCATCGTGCCAATCCTTCTAAGGTAAGGCTTTTGCATGATACATCCGGACTCTTAACCATGGACCCTATTAGATACCATAATCCTTGACCTTAGAGAACTAGAGTCATGGTTAGGTGGCAAACTCAGTGCATCATATTGTAACTAGTTGTGCATATCCTACTCGTGCATAACTTATTTGTGATTAAACTAACCCTTTGTGTTGTTTCTTGTAAATAAAGTCTAATGAACTAACTAAGGACTAAAAAGGACCTTGCTTAATTAAATTGGTTAGTTAATATGAACTTATAAAGTCTAAATATACCCGACCTAGCAGACTATAGGCTTAAACCTTCAAAAGAATCACCGAAAACATATTAGATTGACAATCCAATATTGGCGTGTTAATTTGATCTGTAGCGTAGGACGCAGGCATCCATCCCGTCGCGATAGCTTTATCGCGTCGCAATGGTGTCAACGCCCTACGATGGTTCCATCGCCATGCGATGGTTCGCCTGCTTCTTTCCGAGTCTTCGCGTTGAGTTTTATCATCAAGATTATCCTGTTTAATTTATAAACATGGTCTTTCCCTTGTTTTGTTTGAGTCAAGCCGCATTTCTAGTCACATGGTCATGACACGATTCTTGTAAATATCACATACAATCACGAGTCTTTGCACACACTTTGTACATACTCTCTTTTACACCATGACCATGTCCTAGGTCCACGCATGAGCTGTCCTTTCTGTCATTCGAGTTGAGGGTTCATCCTATTCTCGATTTTTTTTCCACATCTTTCCAAAAATACATTATCTCCTTTACATCACTTCCCGTACATTACATACCTTATACCTTTCTTCTTAAACATTTTCCACATTCACATACTTTCTTCTTTCATGCTTTCCCCATACATATCATTCCCCTCATACACTATGATCTTTCCCCATGTATGCATGTTCAATTGAATTCGAGTCATGTGGTTGACAATAATGTCCATGGTTTCCTTTTCTAAAACATTCGGTCAAAGAAAACACAAAGCGCGAGGCAGGTTCCAACGACAAGATTTCATGATTCTTTTCTTATTCTTGTTTTCCCCTTCCCCAATAAGTTTATCGTAGGCACCCTCTATCATTTTCCTTAGATTTACTTAATGAGTTTGTTTTCAATCTTTCCATTATATTGAGCATCCATTTCCTTGCATATAATCATAGCATTGCATTGCATGGAGATCATAGCATAACATTGCATTGCATGGAAAAAAAAATATCCACGTCGAACTAAGCATAAGGTATACCAATAATTTGAGGCACCCCTTGTAGCGACATTACATCACCTTTACCCTTTCAAATATACAATCCTTTCTTGATAAACCACTTTGATCCTCGCCTATCGATAGACATTCATTTTTTTAACCTACCTCTACCTAACCTTGGGATGGGATGGTGTGCAATTTATGCAATTTTCAAAGCAAATGATTGAGTGATTTTAACAAAATTACCAAAATTCCAAAATTTCAAAAAGCAATAAAAGTGTGCAAAGGGCAAGTGTTCCAATGTCTTTGATATGAACACGTCTCGGATTGTGTATCTTATCGAGTGCTCAGCACCGTGCCTGAGAAACATTAATGCTAAGTGAGTGATAGACCGCATGATTGGGATTACCCACACTTATCCAAAAAAGAAGATTGAAATACAAATCTCAAATGCAAAAACGCAGGAAAAACTTTTAAAAGTAAGAAACCTCAAGCATACAAATACAAAGATTCAAATGCAAGGTTGCACACCTTGGGGGATCATTTTGGGTCTTGAGCCTTTATCACTTCTTCTTCAACCTTTAACCTAACCTCGTTAAAACCCTTGAAAGACCTCCTTGAGGTGTACACGCATGTAATCCCCCGTATTTTTAAATATTTAATAAATGAAATTTTATTTTATTTATAATATTTATTTGTATTTTTCTATAATTTAATTTTCAAATTATTAATTTGGGTCAAAAATTATAATAGGCTAAATTATTTTATGAAGCTATATCCTACAATCAGTTGTTATAAAAACAAAGCCTAACCCATTTGTTTATTTAATTGGCTCATTATTTTCATGAGGCCAAATTTTACCCTACAATTCTCTCTTGTAAATACCCCATGAATACCCAAATTTTCCCCCACACAAAAAGGTTAGTCTTATTTTCTTCCTCCCTCTTGTTTTCTCTTCTTTTGTTAATTCAACCCAAGTTTAAATCTTTATCAATTTTTGTAATTAAATTTTTATTATTATAGTTTGATTATGCATATGAATTATAAAAGATTATAAATTTATAAGTTTTATTATTTTTAAATTATGCATCAAAATTTATTTAGTTAAGAAATTAGGGTTTAAAACTTGATTTTCATGGTTTTAGGGCTTAAAAACGTGTTGCTAAAGTTATTCAATTTAAGAATGATTATATTGTGATTCTAATATGATTATGATGATGTTTAATTCAAAAGCAAGTTTTCTGTTTTTCGCAATCAATTTCTGATTTACGTTCTTAATTTCTATTAATTACGTTTTAATCACGTTTAGATTCTAACTCGTTCGATTTTTGCAAAATAATAGTGTTTTTCGTGTGTAAACAAAGTTTTAATCAAAACTCATTTCCTTTGGTGTTGATCACCACCCTTTCATGGCCAAATTCATCCTCTAAATATGGTTTTCGGGCAGTTTTTTATTTTTAACAAAGGTTTAATGTTTAAAATAAATTTTAAGATTTTTAAGAAGCTTTAAACCTGCTGTAATTTTATGAATAAGTATGTATTTTAATGTTTTTATGTAAGAAATTTTAAGAATAATATATAAGCTTTTAATTCTAGCAAAAAGGAAGGTTTTAAAATGTTGCTTAATTGAATTTTGAAGGTTTAATTGAGTTTTTATGAAACTAGTTGAATTCTAATTATATATTTCAGGTTTAGATTGTTGTATTCATACGTTCTACTATTAAATAATATTTTCAGCTTTTTAATCTTGGTTTTAAAGGTTTTAAATCATGGTTTATGATGGATTTTTAGGTTTTAAACATACTAACCTATTATATAATGATTAATTCAAGTAGAGATGTTTATGAGGTTGTTTTATAATCTTAAACTAAATTTCTAGATTATAATCCTTACTTTAAAGTTGCTGGAATTTTATGTTATAAGCTATATTTTCATGATTTTAACATATAAACTTATACTTGAACTATTGAATTATTAACTTTGACTATTGTGAGTAATTTAAAAGGATTATTTCAATGGTTTAAGGGGTTTTAAAGTAAGTTAATATTGCTGTAAATTATATTGCTTGGGTATTGATTGAATTATTATTGTTTGGTTTAGGAGAGGGCTTTGTAGAAGGCGATTTTTAGTTACGTAAATTGCCAACCAACTCGTGTACTCAAGGTACGTACAAGGATATGAAAACCTTGACTTTAGAAGCATGTATAAGGACTTGGAAAACCTTAGAATCATGTTAAGAAACTTGTATATTGGTTAGAATTTTATGGTAGTAAGTTTGATTGGTGATTAATGTGGTGATTGGTTTTGTTTTATGTATGAGGATTGATTATTAATTTATCTTGTAAGTATTATTTATGCATTAACATGCAAAATGAGCTTAGAGGCAAAGGTACGTGAATATGTGGAATGAATTATTTTAATACTCGTTCATGTTTATTGAAATGGAATGAGTAAAGGGAGAATTAAAGTCTTATAAGACGAGGTTGAGGATTTGAGGTGCCTTATGCACTTAAGGTGTCTATACACCGCGGTAGTTAAATGATTTAATACTAAATATTCTTTGTCACTAATAAATCAAGAATTGAATTGGAAATTTGAATTGCTTGAGTGATTAATGTTTAACTGATTGCATTATTTTGCATTAGAGTCATCACCAAGTTTAAACTGGTAAATCACGTAAAGTGCAAGAAGGATGAGCAATAAAATTCATGATTTGTGCACATCTAGAGTAATGACAAACAGGAGTTGGGGTACACGGGGTATTAGCCATGTACTTTTCAGAGGCCGTCTGATCTACGAGTCTCTTGTTTTCAAATACTTTTAAAATTATAAGGAGTTACATGAGATCTCATACTAGCTATGGCCACGGAGTTGCGCCCGTCGGCCATTGGATGTTTATTAATGTTTCCGAAAGGAGGCATAGGGTTTTCTTTTATTAATGTTCCGAAATGGAGCATAGGGGGACAACCTGGTCTATTGCTTAATCCAATCAATGAATGAAATGAATTATTTATTATTAATTAGTGAAGTCTTAGAAATGTTAACAATTGATTCATGTGTTCGAGTCAATGATTGTATTGTGTGTGTGCAGATTGATTTTTAGTAACATGCTAGGGCTCTTTGCTATATTTCGTAGCTTGTATGTACTCAGCGTTGCTGATTGCGTGCTTTTGTGTGTCTTTTCTTGGTCATGGCCTTCGCTTTACAATGACCCTGTAATGATCCAATTTTTACACTTGTAATATTGGGGAGCAGACTAATCACAGGTCTTACCTAATCAGAACTTGCATCAAGGTGATGGGATTTTGAGTGGAATGTTGGTGAATCTCACTGTTTATTACATTTCATAAGTTTGGATTTAATTAAACTTTTGTTTGATTTATTTACTACTTTTAATGGGTTTTGAATAAGGGCCTTAATGGTTTTAACTTGTAAGACTAAATTTGGTTTTGATTTTTGGTTTTAAAACTTATTCATAGCTGAGTTAGTTTTTTCGCTGTTAAATTCTGAACTAGCCTTAAGGTTTGAACACGTGGCGGTATCACGTCAGTAATTCTCTTGCAAATTGTTAAAGGTATTTATAGGTTTTTAAAGAGAGGATTATTGGGGTGTTACAAAGCACTTGTGCGAGGTTCGGCTAGAGCTACGTTCGGCCGGATTCCTAACGAATACGTAGGTAACCTCATATTGGGGTGCAGCCATAATAAAAATGCATTCACTCATATTCACATTCATGCATGATCATATCAAGGGTTCTCCAATTCTCATCCCTATCCATTTAGAGCTAGACTTTGGGGCTTGATCCCTACTTCATTAGCCTATCCAACCTAAGAGTCACCATCATTGGGCTCTTCTCTAAATATTTTTTTCCACACCCTTTAACCTTTGCATCCTAACCTTAGTGTTACTCTCACACACATCACAAATATATAGCCAAATAATCCTTCCTTCAGGAAACCTTTGTCATGAAATCTTGATACGACTTCGAAGCATGCCTTGTCATCTTCGAATCACTCACTATCATAATAATCATCGCATCACAAAGTATGAGGTATGTAGCCTTTGAATCTAAGTTATCTAAGTACTATCATTATTAGATCATTAATTGAGATAGTCTAGGATGCTACAATCCTTGCACCATGGAATACAAACATAAATACATACACTTGATTAAGCTCATTCAACATGCATCATTACTTGATTCATTCTTTTCATCTTTTTTTCCTTTTGGGGAAGTTCAAATACTTTGTTTTTCACCAACATTTTACCTCTCTTTTCACGTCTTTCTTTTCGGGAGAAAGTAAGTACCCTCCACAAATAAGACAAATTTTTTTGTTTTTTTCAGCATTTTCGAGTCACATTGAGTTCAGTATATACACATTTATTCTATGCACTCAAGTCATGCACATTAAATCGTGTCACCACATCGAGTTGAGTTTACACACACGAGTCGTATGCACGACATACACATCAAGTAATATCACGTTGAGTTGAGTCACATCACATCAAGTTGATTTGAGTAAATTTAGTCACACATTGAGTTCAGCACACCAAGCTTTGAGTCAACCTCAAGCCAACCAACCACAATGAGTCGAATACACCAAGTTTTGGGTTAACCCCAACAAAACCACCAGCAAGGTCATTTTTGCAATATTTGATTTTACAGGATACACTAAATCATTGAAGCTTCTGTTCTGAGTTAATCGAGAAATCTCACCAAGTCATTGAAGCTTCTGTTCGAAGTCAATCGAGAAATCACACAAAGTCATTGAAGCTTCGGTTCGGAGTCAATTGAGAAATTTCATCAATTCATTAAAGCTTCTGTTTGCAGCCAATCCAACAATTTCACCTTCCATCACCAATTCTTTGAAGCTCCTGTTCACAGCCAATCGAACACTAGCACCTTTCATAGCTCTTTTTAAAGAGACACGTGGATATTTCCTTCAAGCTCTTTTGTTCAAAGATGTGTGGACATTCCCTTCTAGCTATTTTGTTCAGAGACGCGTGGACATTCCCTTCACGCTCTTTTATTTAGAGACGCGTGGACAATCCCTTCAAGCACTTTTGCTCAGAGATGCCTGGACATTCCTTTCAAGCTCTTTTGTTCAAAGATGAGTTAACATTTCATCCAAAGCTCTTTTATCGAAAGACGAGTGAACATCAGCAGGGCTCCCTGAAAATGAGGAGGTTCTCACCCTATTTGAGAAGAGGGCTCAAAGCGAAGCAATCTTCGACAACGCTCACTATGAATGTGAAGTTTATTAATCAAAACAACTTTGATTTGACAATATGTCACCTAGATACGCGTTTCTTACCCTTAACTCCTTTTTTTTGTAGAACTAACGCTTTCTACAAGTACTGGCGTTAAAAAGGATGATTTTGGATCGCAGAACGTTCTGAATCATTTTCCGTCCCTTTTAATCTACTTTGAATAGCGTTTTTGAAGCTTACGTTTCTCCAAACTCAGTTAAAGTGGTTGTGTAGACACCTGATTGTGTCTCCCCAATAAACCAAACCCAGTGATGAGTACCTTTAACATTATGATTTAAGAGTTTGGTAAAGAGGTGAAGAGTCTCATGAAATTCCCTTTAAACTTGACCATATTCTTAACCTTTCATAAAATGTTTTAATCAAAAATCATTCATTTCGTATCCAAGTCATAACAACGTCCAAACCAAATTATACGGGTCAATAATTTCGGTCCAAATATTATTTAGTTGGATGGGGGTTAAAAAGAGCTTTCCAATGATATATTATAAGTCCAAATCCGACATAAAACAAATAACTTATGGCCAAAATACTAAATCGAGCCCAAACCGGACTTAGGTCCACCTTACCTGCGACCCAATGGTTATGTGAGGGTCCAAATGCCTTATTTCTAATCCTAAACCCATTAGGATTCCTTAGGATTCTAGAAGTCTCTAGAATGATCTAATTTATCCTTTTCGAAAAGATAAAGATCAAAATAGTTCGAAGCCGAATAAAACATCTCTGTTTTGATAATCCTAATCCCGGTCAAAATAGAAGATGTACGGATATCTCATTGACCCAATTCTATTGGAAATCGAACTCCGTACGCATTTTGAAAGGAATGGTGTCCTTCTAACAAGTGTATTATTCAGATAGAGGGTTTATAATTATTACAGAGCTAATTCTTCAGTAAGGTTAAGTGATCGGAATGCCTAGGTGTAGACCGCTTCCGATTAGTAACATTAAGGTATAATTAATATTACAACTTAATCTTAACTGAACCCTTCGGGTCAAACCCAACCGAACAACCGATCCGCGACGACAAATTAATTCGAAGGATTTAATAAATCGACAGTGTTTTACAAACATAGACGTCGGATATCTAGCCTAGGGCGTCGAGGCCGAGCGTCGCAAAATCACAAGCAACAAGTACGAGCATTGCCGTAGCTAGGCTAGGCTAGTTCATCGCAAGCCTAGGCGCACCATGGTATGCTAGGCGCGCCATGCGTGCTAGGCGCACTAGGCTGCCCATCGTAGCACCACCTGTGTGTGTGCGTGCCTTCGCATGGCACAGCAGCACATCAGCGTGCGTGCTTAGGTGCCTAGGCGCCATCGCAGGCCATACGCACCAAGCACAGCCCATCGCAGTGCTAGGCACTTGCGTGTGTGTGTGTGTGCTTGTTCCTAGGCCGGTCGCTCCATCGCAGCACGCAACCTAGCACCATCACCAAGCATCAAGCCATCCAGTATGCGTGGCTCGCTAGCAGCATGCATGCTGGGCCTCGCATGGGTGTGCGCATTGGCAGCGCCTGGCTATGCGAGTGTGTGCGAGGAAGAGCTAGGCAGTAGCACTACGCAACAGCTAGCCTGGCTGTGCGTGTGCATGTGCGTGTGCTAGGCAGCTGCGCCACGCTAGCAGCATCAGCGCCCAGCAGCTCGCAACATGCTAGAGGCCAGTGCGTGCTGGCACTGCTTGTTGGCACAGCAAGTTGGCTAGCTGCCTAGCTTAGTGTAAGCTGGCAGCCTTGGCAGCCAAGGCAAGCTGCCACCCCAGCTATCTAAGGTGTGGCGGTTTGAGGTAGTGGGGACCAAAGGCTTGGAGTTGGGGAGCAAGGTAATGGTCCCCCCCAAGGTTCATGGTCCTAACCTAACTCTCTCTCTCCCCTTGACACTTGTTGCATTGTGATTGATTTGGTTATTTATTTATTTTGGAATATAATTAATTATCAAAATTATTCATTCTTCCACATTGGTTCGAAAATGAAGATCAAGGGTTCATTTCCCAATAAATACCAAAGCTTGGGTATTTGGGAAAGAAAACACTTGAGTGGAAAAGTAAAGGCAACTCCATTGTTGAGTATACCTTGAAATTCGTAAAACTCCAAATTTATATTTGTCCGGGCCTCTACTAACCTTCGAGGCTTAGGATGCTCGGGTCGGGTTCTAGGGTACGATCCTGTCGGAGGCCTCGTATTTTTCGGGTTCAAGTAAGTGCTCATTGTTGAGCGAAGCACGCGTCAAAGGTATAATCTTTTATCCTTTCTTGTGTTTTAATTATGTTTTGCTTGTTAATTGCATTTATTACGGGGGCAGGTCTTGGTGGGTTTCATTCCGCGTAGTGTAGGTCACTACGAAACCCTACAGCGGTATCAGAACCACGCTCCTTTTAATTTTTGCAATTTTTTATTAATTAAGGTGTTTGAAAGTAAGATTTAAATTCTGGTTTTGCTTTTCTAATTAGATTAAAAGCTTGTTTTAATTAATTTTAAAACTCGTATTTTTCTCAATTTGGCTGTCGAACCCAGATATTGGCTCAAAAATAGTGATTTTTTGGTGGAATCGACATTCTGAAAAATATTCAACCCTTTCATGGGCTGTCCAGAAGCCAAATACGAAACAAAAACACAAGTTTTTGAGGTTTTTTCGTTTTCAACGAAAATTTTAAATCTTTTTAAGCCTTGATTAATGCAAGAATTACAAGGTTAGATTAAATGCATTATTGCATCCCTAATCTAGACTCAATCCAATCTTGTGGCAACCAAAGCTCCCACTAAACTTTTAAAGTAATCAGGAAACAACTTTTATAGTCCTCTTTTACGGAATGACGTTTGGATGTACCACAATTAAATAAATCATTGAATGTAATCAATGTTCCACTAATGTCAAAGGAATCCACTAAGTTCTATTTTGAACTTAAACGTAGGTTAATAGTTCGATCATGTATCATTCACGCATATCCATGTGATTGACCAAGCATCGCTATGCCCCAATAGCCCATGAAACTACGCTATCCAATCAATCTTACATGCTAGTCCATTTATTGAAATCCTCTATGTCCAATTTAATGATTTAGATTTAGAAACTTAAATAATATATGAATTTTGTTCACCTGTGGGTTCCATTCATCAAATCATTGATTTGAGGATCCTTTCAATTAATAATTATTTTGGACATTTCATTTAATTTCAAAAACCATAATTAAATATGAGAAATAATAAATTTCTGATTAAACATAATTCTGCAAGTTTATGTATTACTCATGTGATATGTTTTCTCAAAACATATACAACTTAAATTACATAACTTGCTTCAATCCCAGACTTTAGTATGACTCTCATACTTTGGCCTGTGGAAGAGGTCTAATAAGTAAATAAGTGATATTCTCACTCATATGAAACTTTGCAGAACTTGACATCCCGCTAGCTAATGTTTGGATTTGTTAACCTTGGCTCCTCTGATTTGGCAAAGGCTCTATCTTTTTCACAAAACCACTTCATCAAAACTTCCTCCTTAACTGCTTCTACAGCAGCTAAATACACAAATTCTGACATTGAGTCTGCGACAGTGCTTTACTTTGAACTCTACAAGCTCACTATTCCTCCATTCAGACAAAAAACGTATCCAGATCGAAATCTAAACTCACTTTGTCTATTTGGAAATTTGCATCCATATAACCCTTGACAACTAATTTCCTTTTGCCACCATATACTGGAAACATTCCTTTAGTCCTTCTGAAGTACTCAAGGATTAGTTCTTAGCAGCATTCAGTGTGCTTATTCTGAATCCGGTTGAATTCTGCTACACTTACTCAAGGTATATGCAACATCGAGCTTTGTACATATCATGACATACTTAATGGACCCTATTGCAGAAGCATTAGGTACTTTAGCCATATTTCTCAACTGTTTTAGCTGTTGAGGGCACTGATTTTTATTGAGGGTAATGCCCTGAAACATGGGAAGAAATACTCTCTTAGAGTTTTTCATTTCGAACTTGTCAAGAACCTTATCAACATAAGTCTCTGATAAGTGTCATTTATGACACATATTAGGGCGTTTTTCTCCCTTAGTTTTAGGTTTATTTTGGTGTTTCGTTGTTATTTCTATTCCTTTTAGTGTTGTTTTAGTTTTCTTTGTCTTAGTTTATGGTTTTAGGCCTTAGTTGTGAATAAAGTGCTTTTTGCTCGGTTTCTAGCTTAATTTGCATGTTTTTCTATGTGTTCTTTCACTCTTTTCTCTCTTCGTCCATTTGTGTAGGTTCTTGACGCTTTCTTTGATGCTTATGACCGGAGAAAAGGAAATAAACTTCAATAGAAAAGGCATGAAGCTTGAAGCTAAGAAAGAAGCAAAAAAGCTTGAGGCAAGAAAGCATGAAGCTCGAAGAAGGCCTTCAACCGAGTCTTGTTCACTCTTTCAACCATAACTTTTGATCTACTCATCGGATTGAAGCGATTAAAATTGAGTCTAAATTAGACTTGAAGAGCTTTCCAACGATAAGTTGCACACCCCATGAGGCCTCCTAGAACATATGTTATGACCGTTTGAATTTGCAAGACACTGCCAGGCTAATGGTACCGCGGGCGCGCCGATTTTTGCAGCGGGCGCGACCCTCTTTTCTTCCTAGGTGTTGCAACTTTCTGGAGATGCCTCAGAGAAGCCTTGCCGCGGGCGCGGGTTTCTAGGTCTTATTCGAACTTAATTTCTGGATTTCTTTCTTTCTCTTCTTGTAATATAAATAAAGGGCTTCTTAGACTTCCTTAAGGGGAGTTTTACATTTCCTCTCTCTTCTAATGAGGATTAGGGTTAGATTAAGATTTTCTCCATATAGTTTAGGAGTAGTTTTAGAGAGAGAAAGCTTGGATTTCAATGGAGATCTAAGAGCTTAAAGAAGCAATTTTGTGGATTCTCTTCTCATCTATCCAATGAAATTTTCTAACTTTCTCTCACCTTTATTGCTTTGTTTAATTCTTGTTTTTGCTTATTTCATTGTTCATTAGAGTAGTTAATTAGTTTACTTGTTTGATTCTTTGTTTAATTCTAGTTTTTTTTTTGTTTTCCATGTTTTCCTTCATTAAATTTGCTTAGGTTTTGTTCTAGGGAAATGGATGAAGGTTACGTTGATGAATTGAGTGATTGGTTGTAATTAGTATGCAATTGATTCTAGATTATTTTGTTTGGATGATGCTTACATTGACTATAATCTGTTTAGCTAATTGATTCGTGGTTCTTAATTGTACTTTCAATCAATTGTGCGGAAGTGAGTTGATTGAGAGTCTAGATTCTTCTATACCTTTCCTAGGCTACTTGCAAGGGAGTGAATTAGCTTAGTAGGATGATTAGCATGCTTAATTGCTCGGGAGTGAGTTGAGTGTGTTAATTGGTCCTAATTGAGATCACGATTATCTAATTGCGACTTGTTATTGAATTCATTAATGTCATTGGATTCCCCTTTCCCTAATATCTTGTTAATTGCTTTAAGTAGTGTTTTAAATGTTTCTCTTTCTATCTTACAGCCTTCCTACTAGTCTAATTACCTCAAATTAATACACTTAGCCCTTGAGGTTCGACCCTAGCTTGCCACTATCTAGTTTGAACTTGATAGAGTTAGGTTAGGATTATAAATTGTAAATTTCATCTAGGGTAGTAGACCAACAACCTATTGTCCCCCGATCAAATTTCGGCGCCATTGCCAGGGACTAAGGCATTCATTAGTTTGTGTTAATTAGATTAGCTAGGTTCTTGTGTATAGTTTTGATTTTTATTTGCTTTTCTTTGCTTTGTGGAATAAAAAAATGGCATGCTTATCTTTTCCACAATTTGATGATGAACCCTTCTATGCTTACTTTGAAAGACTTGATGGTTTCCTTAGTTTCCATGGTTGTTCTCTTAGTGATGCTTGTGGTATAGCTTATTGGGGCATGAATGAGTATACTAGGGGAATAGTTGAGAATATGTATAATGGTAGATTCCATCTTTTGCCTATGCATGATGCTTGGAATTTCTTCACATGTCTTGCTAGAGATTCCTATGACAAAGAATGTCATGTTTCTTGTTTTGATTCTTAGTGTCAAGATTCTTTAAAATTTTGCATGAATTCTCCTGATGCTTCTAATATGCCTTGTGATGATCCAAATATGCGTGTTAACCCCTTTCTCTCTTATGCTCATTATGATGAGGTGTGTTCTAATGTTGATGATATGCATGTAAATGGTGATTGTGAACCTCAACCCAATAACATTGATGCCCAAATTCTTGCCCAAATGCAATATCTCACCAAACAAGTCCAAGAGCTTCAAAAGGAACAAAAATTTAGAGAAGTGAGATTTGCCCAAGTGATGAGTGCTAGGGTTGTTGGAAATAAAAGCGAGGCACCTCATTTGGAGTGTGAGAATGCTTTTGAGGATGATATGGGCCAAGGGTGTAAAGGTGAGGGGATATTTTCTTGTAATGAGAGGATTTTTGAGGATTTTGATCCTTTTCATTCCCCTTTTGAGCTTGAGCGCCTTCCTTCCCCTTATTCACCCCCTTTGAGAGCTTCCCTTGGTAAGGATATGAGTGAGGAATTTTGTGAATAAGGGGAATTTCGTGAATAAGGGGAAGGAAGGTGCTCAAGCTCAAAAGGGGAATGAAAAGGATAAAAATCCTCAAAAATCCTCTCATTACAATAGGAAGGCGTTCATCCAATATCGAAATTTCGTGAGTTGTTGTCCATCGTTGTCATAGAGAGGAAGATGTTTTTTCTCTTGGAGGTTGGATGGTTGAGGGAGATGGAGATCATGAGTGTTTTTCTTTTGAGGACTCTATGATTGATTTCTATGCTCTTATTGGTGATTTGAGAAATGGTGGTGAGGGAGAGTTCATAGATGAGACCATTGCTCCTATTCCCTTTTCTCATGACCCTTTTTCAAGGAGATTTAACCATATCTCCTACTATCCTATGTCCCTCCCTTCTTTTGTCATAGAGCCTATTGGGGACCCTCCTTCTATTGGTGATATTCAAGCCCCTCTCTCATCGATTATTGAGGAAAAGGGTGATTTTGCAGCCCAAAAAGATTTTGAGGAGGTTTTGCCTTATTATTTTTTTTCTTTTTCTTATTTTCTTTTTTTTTCTTTTGATTTTTCTTCTTTCTTTTGGCATCTCCCGCCTCATTTGTGTACAATAATCTTGTTGCACGTCCTCCTCCTGTCATTTGCCTACCGTTTATCCTATGAAATGTGTAGTAGTGCATTTGACAAGCTCTTGCATTCGTTGCAATATTAATTATTAGAGCGGTCAAGCTTGGACCTTAAGCAAGCCTTTCTCGGGAAGTAACCCGTGTTTTATTGCTTTCATTTTCTTTTCTTTTTAGTATAAATTTTCGCTCATGGAAATGTTTGTGTGCCATTTCCTAGGTACATAATTTGATATACTTTGGTTCATTGGTATTGGATCAAGAATCAAGTAAGTTTGACTTCTCTTTCCTAGCATATGGTATATGAGGCATAGCTTTGGAGGAAATTGGCTTTGAAGGGTTAAAATGGGTCATTTGCGGGTATTTACACCCACCTATATCCGGTAATAACTTTCCTTGCTCTTACTCTAATGCTTGGTGGCTTGAAGATCATGTGTTGCATTTTTAGATTGATTACTTTCTTTAACCCTTCCATGGACTCTATGATTTATGATTTGAGTGTATTGTCTTATTCAAGCATGGGGGAGCGTATCTATCATGCTTGGATAGAATGTTGGTCCATTTTTTCCATGAACTTGAGTATATGCATTTCCATGTGTTTTCTTATATTTTGCAATGTATTTTGTTTTATTCTTGATTTTGACATAGTACTTTTGGATTTGTGTTCTTGAATGATTTTTTCCTAAATAGTAGTGGTTTGCACGCTTTGAGATATATTGGGTTGATTTTAGGATAGAGTATGCTAAAGTAGTATGTTAAGAACTTTTGGGACCTTGAAGCCCTAGTCTACTTGTTTGTGGTAAGAAGGAGTTACTTCCTATGGTGAATTTGAAGCCAATAGTAAGTTTTTGCTACAACCATGTGAGGTTTCATTTCTCTAGCTTTCTACCTATTTTGCATGAGTGGCACATGGATCTTTCACTATCGCTTACTTTATTTAGAACTTGTCTTTTATCTCCCGAGATCGCAACCAAACCATTTAGGAAGGACGAAGGCAACTTTTCGGGGTGGTTCATTTTGCTTTTCTAGGTTTCAATTTTATATTTTTGGTTTTGGGTTTACATTTTCCTTCTTTCTAACCATTTGAGCCTTATACCTTATTTTCTAGCCATATTATTAGACTTCATATCAGTTGTTTCATTCTTTTCACCTTTGGTTTTTGTGAAGCTAGTGGTAATGAGTTTGTTTAGTGATAATAAGTGCAATAGTTTGAAGTTATGAGCTCATTTTATATAGCAAATATGTATTGTGTATAAGTTTGTAAATAAAAGCAAATGTAAAGTTGAAAAAGCCGTCCATAGTCAAAGGAGGCGAGGAAAAAACAATAAAATAAAAAAATTAAATGAATAAAATAAAAAAATTTCAAGCACAAATATATTTTGATGTAATTATGATTTCCCTAGTTTTTGGCATTGAGGACAATGCTCCATTTAAGCTTGGGGGAAGCGTTTCTACGCTTTTTGTACATATGTTAGAGTTTTGGGGGTGTTGATATTTTTGTTAGAGTTTTGGTGATAACTTGGTTATGTTGTTGAGAATTGGCCATTCTTATGCTTCACAATTAGGTAAACCTTCAATTTTCAAATTTTTTAGCCTACCTTTCCCTTTATTTGCCCATACGTTACAACCCTTCAAAGACCTTTTGACCTTTGTGGTTGAGTCACAAGTCGGTGGAGGGAGATGGGAGTCAAGATTATGGAGCGATTTGCATAGTGAAGATATCGAGTAGCCCTAAAATCTCTTCTTTTCCGGTTCCCTAGTGGAATCATTGAAATGCTCACTAGAGGTGAATTCGAAACTAGTAAGGAGAACACGATAAGATCATTTGGGATGAAGGTGAATTGTGTATTGTTAGTTCTCTATGCTTAGCATTTCTTATGTTTCAATCAACCTTAGATATCTTGAAGCGTGCACTCCTGTATTGTTTAGAAAGACTTGTATTCATTTGTGCTTGTTCATTTGCAAAAGTCCATTAATGAACATTTGTTTTTGTTCCATTTCTTTTGATTTCCTTTTTATGATTTGCCTTGTTTTGCTTGGTTTTTCTCAAGAGTTGTGGGTTAAACTCTTAGGAAACCCTCACGAGAGCACACTCGTCCTCTAGAGCGATCTAGGGTTTAAAGGGCTTGTCTTTAGTTGCTAAAATTAACCGTGATTCCTACGAAAGTGTGTTAGTGTACATTCTTGTCTCCTTTAGTGTGCTAGTCTTACTTGAATAAATCCTTCTCCTTTTATCTTTTGGTTTTGTGTTGCTCAAGGACGAGCAAGAGTTAAGCTTGGAGGAATTTGATAAGTGTCATTTATGACACATATTATGGCGTTTTTCTCCTTTAGTTTAGGTTAATTTTGGTGTTTCTTTGTTATTTCTATTCCTTTTAGTATTGTTTTAGTTATCTTTGTCTTAGTTTATGGTTTTAGGCCTTAGTTGTGAATAATATGATTTTTGCTCGGTTTCTAGCTTGATTTGCATGTTTTTCTATGTGTTCTTTCACTCTATCATCTATTGGTTTATTTGTGTAGCTGCTTAACGCTTTCTTTGATGTTTATGACCTGAGAAAAGGCAAGAAAGTTCAATAGAAGAAGCTTGAATCTTAGAAAGAAGCAAAGAAGCTTGAGGCAAAAAAAGCTTGAAGACCGTAGAAGGCCTTAAACTAAGTCTAGCTCACTCTTTAAACCATAACTTTTGATCTACACATTGTATTGAAGCGATTCAAATTTATTTAGACACTAGACTTGAAGAGATTTCCAACATTAGGTTGCACACCCCAAGATGCCTCCTAGAACAAAAGTAATGACCGTTTGAATCTGCAAGACACTGCCAGGCTGCTAATGGTGCCGCGGGCGCGGCCCCGTGTTCTTCCCAGGTGTTGCAACTTTCTGGAGATGCCTTGGTGAAACTTTGCCGTGGGCACGGGTTTCTAGGTCTTGTTCGAGCCTAATTTCCGGATTTTATTCTTTCTCTTCTTGTAATATAAATAGAGGACTTCTTAAACTTCCTTAAGGGGAGTTTTACATTTCCTCTCTCCTTTAATGATGATTAGGGTTAGATTAGGATTTTCTCTCTCTAATATAGGAGTAGTTATAGAGAGAGAAAGCTTGGATTTCAATGGAGATTTGAGAGCTTGAAGAAGCCATTTTGTGGATTCTCCTCTCATCTATTCAATGAGATTTTCTAACTTTCTCTCACCTTTATTGCATTGTTTAATTCTTGTTTTTGCTTATTTCATTGTTGATTAGAGTAGTTAATTAGTTTACTTGTTTGATTCTTGCTTTAATTCTAGTTTTACATTGTTTTCCATGTTTTCCTTCATTATGTTTTCTTAGATTTTGTTTTAGGGAAATAAATGAAAGTTATGTTGATGAATTGAGTGATTGGTTGGAATTAGTATGCAATTCATTCTTGATTATTGTGTTTGGATGATGCTTACATTGACTAAAATCTTTTTAGCTAATTGATTCTTGGTTCTTAATTGTGCTTTCAATCAATTGTGCGGAAGTGAGTTTATTGAGAGTCTAGATTCTTCCATACCTTTGCTAGGCTAGTTGCACGGGAGTGAATTATCTTAGTAGGATAATTAGCATGCTTAATTGCGCGGGAGTGAGTTGAGTGTGGTAATCGTTCCTATTTGAGATCATGGTCATATAATTCATTAATGTCATTCGATTCCCTTTTCCCTAATATCTTGTTAATTGCTTTAAGTAGTGTTTTAAATGTTTCTCTTTCTATCTCCCAACCTTCCTACTAGTCTAATTACCTCAAATTAATACACTTAGTCCTTGAGGTTCGACCCTAGCTTGCCACTATCTAGTGTGAACTTGATAGAGTTAGGTTAGGATTAAAAATTGTAAATTTGATCTAGGGTAGTAGACCAATGACCTATTGTCCCCCGATCCGTCGCTTAATTTAGTCCAATCATCCTTTAAAACCTTTCTCGATGAATCTTAATTTCCAATATTTACTTTGCACCTCCTAAGTCTTTCATATAGAAACAACTCTTCAACCATTACTTATATACACAAGCATTGATATATCATTCCATATGAGAAGTATGTCATCTACGTACAAAACTAAGAAAACCAGATTACTCCCACGAAATTTCTTATATACACAAGATTCGTTTCGTTCTTTACAGAAATCAAACTATTTGATTGCCTCATCGAAACGAATGTTCCAACTCCTTGGTGCATAATTCAATCCATGAATGGATTTCTGAAGTTTACAAAAAGTTTCTACGATTTTCTAGATCTACAAAACCCTTAGGTAGTGTAATTTACACATCCTCCATCAAGAACATATTCAAGAAATCAATTTTGATATCCAACTGCAAAATTTCATAATTTAAATATTATCAATCGTTAGAAGAATACGAATAGACTTAAGCAACAAATGGGTTTGACCCCATTTGCAAGTCTATCAGGACTAGCGCACATCATTTTTCTGACATGGAGACCATTTTGGATTTTATGGCCTTAAGCCATTTCCTGAGTTGGTGCTCACCAAAGCTTACTTGTAGGTTGTTGGTTCCATGCATTCCATTATGAGATTTTGAAATCCTCAATTTATCAGAATTTTGAAAAATTGTTTGACCTTTTGATTCTTAACTACCTACTACGGGTATGAGCAACAATAGGATTTTTCTCTTTAACTCTTTGAAGTTTTAATTCTAGTGGGACGATAGGTGCTTCGCTAGTTGAATTAGTTTGCTTAGACACATGAATTGTCAAATTAGCTGACTTCATGCGCCCTCGCCTCTAATGTGGTGTTATCCACATCAATTTGTTGCTCGTCTTGAAATTTGTTCGAGAACCCTTTTTACTCCCACTTGGCTTTGTAGAAAGAGATTCCCTTTCTAAAAAGACACCATCTCTAGCAACAAACCCTCTGTTACCTACATGATTGTACAAGTAATACCTTTGGTTTCTATGGGATAACCCACGAAGAAACATTTGTCTGATTTTAGGGTCATCACCTTTGTAAACATTTTACGAGACCTAGATTTATTATGTGGCGATTATTTAGTGAACTCTAGCACATCATCACAAACATCAATAATATCTAACAGGCATAATGTACTAATGCATAAATAAAACATGACATAGTAAGGCCCCTTAATCCTAAGAAAACTAGATTTGAAAAGTTCCCACTTGAACCTTCATGGATCTCCATCCACCTTGCTCCTTTGGGCCTTCACTTCATGGACTTCTTTGGACTAAACTATTTTGATAACTAACCTATTTACTTTAAATGAAAAGTTACAAAAATACTTAACGGTACACAGACCGTATTTAGATTACAAAAATACGTCACGATGCGCAAATCGTATTTAGAATCCATGGGCCATACTAGTCTATATATAGCAACATAATATCATATTCTCCCTTTGTTTTGATTTTAAATGCATCACTTTAATTTTTGCACTATTGACATACCATGGTTGACTTAATTTTTTCACATCTATAAAATAAATAAATTTTATTATATAATATATCATTAGATTATTCATAATGATAGTTTCATAGTATAATTTCGTTACAATTTTTACTAATAGACGATTAAAGATATTAATGGTCAATATTGCATCTCGGCAAATGTGTCGGTCAAACTGATGCAAATAAAAAAACAGAGGGAGTATTATATAAAAGTGGCATGTAATAAATCACTCAACATGCTTGCCTAAACTACAACATCGAATGTTCACAATTAACGCAACTCAATTCCTAAAATATCTTATATTTTTAATAATAATTAGATAATATTGTATCTTATTCATTGCCATCTATAAAATATCATATATTTTAAATTTGGCATCAGATAGAATAAAATCTTATTTTAATATGAAAAGATAAATCATATTTATTTTCCATGATTGTTCTAACTAATTTAGGAGACTATATCCTATTTACTAGCCAATCAATAATTTTTAAAATCAATTGTTTCCAAATCTAATTATGGGATAACCACATTATTTAAATCAATTATTATCTTTTTTTAAAATGCTCCAAATATCCTAACTGATTTTATCCAAAATTAGCAACTTTAACTATGGATAATCACCAAATCAATGAACTCTTGAAAATTTAATTTTATCCTAAAATAAAATTTGATTTTATTTCGAAACTATTTTTAAAACACATATTTTTTTTTAACCGCCTGCCGCAACCACAAGCCACCTTGGTTGGCCAACCGAGGCTAGCCATGGTGGCTGGGTGCCTTCCTAGTGTAGGGTTTCGTAGTGACCCGACACTACGCGGAAGAAAACCCACCAAGACCCGCCCCTTAATTAAAACAATTAACAAGCATATTAAACTTAATCAAACAAGATTAAGAACAAGAATTATACCTTTGTCGCGTGCTTCGCTCCCACAGAGCTCTTACTTTAAAATCCCGAAAACACGAGATCTCCGACGGATCGTACCCTCGACCCGACCCGAGCGTCCTAAGTCTTGAAAGTTAGTCAAGACCCAGACAAAATAACTATGAGTTTTACAAATCAAGGGTTTACTCTTAATTAGAGTTGCCTTTTTAATTCCACTCAAGGTTGTTCATTTTCCAACACCCTTGAAGGGTATTTATAAGGAAATGAATCCATGGTTTCCAATCTCCCATCAATGTGGGAGAGTTGGTGAAATGATAATTATTTACTTCCAAAATTAAATGATTAATCAATTCAATCACAAAACGACGCATGGCACAATAATAGAGAAAGCGAAGTGAGGACCAAAGGCTTGGGGGGACCATTGCCTTGATCCCCAAGCCATTGCTCCAAGTAATGGTCCCCACTTGCAAAACCGGCTCTAGCAAGGCCTGATGGGCTGCTTCTAGCTAGCAGTGCCAGCTAGCCCAGCCAGCTAGCACCAGCCTACCTAGCACGCCCAGCGCTGCTGCTTGCTAGCTAGGCGCTAGTGCTAGCTCCTGGCACGCATCAGCCCTCGCCATCGCACACGCTAGCATAGCCAGCAGGTGTGCTGCTAGCAAGCCACGTATGCTGGCCCCTTGCCTTGCTAGCCATGCGCACCAGCCTCGCATACACTCGTATGCTGCTGCTGCTGCGATGCCCTCCACGCACATGCACACGCACACAAGGCTTACCATGGTGTTGTGCTTGTGCGAGGTGCCTGCGATGGTGCCTAGCACCCAAGCACGAATGCTGCGATGTAGTGCCATGCGAAGGCACGCATGTGCGCAGGCATGCTTGCTCCCATGATGCGATGGGCTAAGGCACAAGCACACGCACACACGCACTGGCTAGGCCATGCGATGGTGTTGTGCTTGTGCTGCGATGGTGCGATGGGTTGTTGTGGTGCGCATAACACTTGCAATTGGCAGCGATGGTGTCCAAGGTGCGCCTAGTGCCTGCGATGGCAGCGATGGTGCCTAGGCTATATGCGAGGGCTGCGATAGCGCCTAGGCATGATGCTAGGGTTGCGATAGTGCGCCTAGTGCACCTAGTGTGCTAAGGCTTGCGCCTAGCCATGCTAGGTGCATGGTAGGTCGAACTAGCCTAGCATCCACATGGCAAGGCCAATGTGGTGCTAGGGTTATGTTCATACTTGTCGCTTTGTGATTTTGCGACGCTCGGTCTCGACGCCTTAGGCTCGATATCCGACGTCTGTATTCGTTAAACTCTGCTGACTCATTAAATCCTTTCGGATTAATTCGTCATCTCGGATCGGTGATTCTATTGGGTTCGACCCGAAGGGTTCAGTTAAGATTAAGCTGTAATATCAATTGTACCTCGATATTACTGATCGGAAGCGGCCTCCACCTAGGCATTCCGATCTCTTGTTCTTACTAAAGAATTAGCTTCTGTAATAATTCTGAACCCTCTATCGGAAGAATACACTTGTTGGAAGGAAACCATTCCTTTCAATCTCCCACTTGTCCTTCCGGACAAGTGTGCATACAGTGTATAGCCCATTTCCTATGTCACTTAAAGTTTCTTCGTGAACTGTAAGGTAAGATTCTTTGTCATCCTTATTACGTTCAGAAGTGTCTCTCGATCTCCGAGTTCGATTGTCAATAAGCAGATGATTTCTAAAATCCATCTAGGCATGACTATGCATTTTCACAGTCTCGTTCTTCGAGCGGCCTTGTAAACAACAAAACATTTTCCCTATTGTTAGTAGGGGGACAATCCCAGTTTTATACTGTAAGTTCCTCTTACTAAGAGGACATAGTCTCTTGAGTGTTCCGGTTATGATCCCTAGTTACCACAGACGTTAGGAAAGATCAAAGAGTCTAGTGCTCAAATAAGAAAACTTCACAATACTCATGGTCGGAGGAAACAAGTTTCGATAGTCATAATGAGAAATGTACTTATCACAATTTTTAAATTTCTTAAAGTACTCTCATAGGTCTTATCCAGTACATTTCCAAACTGTGCCTGTGCAAATGATTTATGACCGTCACGTCCTCGCAGCACAAGAAACGCTGCAGTAAATCATACTACACACTAATTTATGGCGGTCATCAATCGTCCATCCGTTAGATGACCTCGATTAGGGACACTTTTCGATTTAATATTCAATGTTCACTTAACAGGTGTTTCTTTATCCAAGACATGGTCTTGATACCCTGTTTTGAATATTTCCGTAAATCAAATGGACTCATTATTTAATTCTAAAACACAATTAAATAGTAATGGAGTGGATGATAATTTTGCATAAGAATTAATTACTCCATTAATGAATGATTTTAATACAGTGTCTTACATTAAATATCCTATTTAATTAAAACACATGTATAGGGAATTTCAAATCCAGTCTCCAACATGCTTAATTCCCATCGCCTCAATGTGCTTGTTGTGTTTCACTTGAGGCAGCGGTTTAGTCAAAGGATCGGCTACATTATCATCTGTGCAAATCTTACAAATTCTGATTTCACTTTCGGATTTCCATTCCCTTATCATGTGAAATCGCCTTTGCACATGTTTGACCTTCTAGTGTTCTCTAGGCTCCCTGGCCTGAGCGATAGCTCCATTGTTATCAAAATAAAGGTCTATCGGCCCCATGATTGAGGGTACAACACCAAGTTCGCTGATGAACTTGCGAATCCAAACAGCTTCCTTGGCAGCTTCTGAAGCGGCCAAGTACTCGGCTTCAGTTGTAGAGTCTGCAGTGGTGCTCTACTTGGTAACCTTCAGAAAGAATATGTACCCCGACTGTGACTTGAAGTCGTCTCTGTCAGTCTGGAAGCTAGCGTCGGTGTAACCTTCAACAACCAGTTCTTTGTGGCCTCCATACACCAGGAATTTATCCTTGTTCCTTTTCAGGTACTTAAGGATGTTCTTGGCCGCAGTCCAATGCGCCTCTCCTGGGTTCGATTGGTATCAGCACGTTGCACTCAGGGCATACGATTCTTCTGGCCTTGTACATATCATGGCATACTTGATCAATCCGATTAGCGAAGCATATAGGATATAATTAATTTTATCTCGCTCAATAAGTGTCTTTGGACACTGTTTCTTGCTGAGAGTTATGCCGTGGGACATGGGTAAATGCCCTCTCTTGGCATTCTCCATGTAAAATCATGCCAGTACCTTATCAATGTAAGTACTCTTGCTTAATCCAATCATCCTCTTAGATCTATCTCTGTAGATCTTGATGCCCAATATGTACTATTCCTCTCCTAAGTCCTTCATTGAAAAGAACTTTCCCAACCAGCCCCTTACGGACTCCAAAAATTTTATGGCGTTTCCAATGAGAAGTATGTCATCGACATACAGGACTAGGAATGCAATATCACTCCCACTGACCTTCTTGTATACACAAGATTCATCTGGATTCTTGATAAAACTAAACTTGCTAATGGCTTCATCAAATGGTAGATTCCAACTTTTGTTGGCTTGCTTTAGTTCATAAATGGACTTCTTCAACTTGCAAACCTTTCCAGCGTTGCCTGGATCAACAAAACCTTCTGGCTGTGTCATATACACAGTTTCTTCCAAAATTCCATTAAGGAAGGCGGTTTTGACATCCATTTTCCATATTTCATAATCGTAATATGCAGCAATCGCTAGGATGATCCGGACGGATTTTAGCATTGCAACTGGTAAAAAAGTTTCATCATAGTCAATCCCGTGGATTGGTCTATAACATTTTGCCACCAGTCTAGATTTTTATATTGATACATTTCCATCCTTATGTGTCTTTACTTTGAAGATCCATTTGCAACCAATGGGTGTATAACCCTCGGGCAAATTCACCAAGTCCCAAACTTGATTTTCAGACATGGAGTCCATCTCAGATTTCATGGCCTCTTGCCATTTTGCAGAGTCAGGGCTCGTCATAGCTTGCTTGTATGTCGCCGGCTCATCACCATCCATGACTAGGATGTCTTGATCATCGGTTAAGACGATACCGAGGTATCTGTCTGGTTGAGATCTTTGTCGTTGCGACCTACGAAGGGTAATCGGTTGAGATTTTTCATTGTCAGTTTGATTCTGACCAATCTTCTTAGATGCTTCAAAAGCATTTAGATTGTCAGTTTTGTTAGGTTGACATTGTTGCTCGTCCTCTCGAACTTCGTCGAGTTTGATTTTCCTCCCATTTGTCATTTTAGAAAGGTGTTCCTTCTCCAAAAAGACACCATCACGAGCAACAAATACTTTGTTCTCGGATTTATTGTAGAAGTAATACCCTTTGGTTTCTTTTAGATATCCCACAAAGAAACACTTATCCAATTCGGGGTGAAGTTTGTCCGAAATTAATCGCTTGACATATGCTTCGCATCCTCAAATCTTGAGAAAAGACAACCTAGGAGGTTTCTTAGTCCATAATTCATATGGAGTCTTTTCAACAGCTTTTGACGGAGCTCTATTCAATGTTAGTGCTGCAGTTTGTAGCGCATGTCCCCTGAAAGAGATAGGGAGTTCACTAAGACCCATCATTGATCGAACCATGTCTAACAAGGTTCGATTCCTCCGTTCGGACACTCCGTTCCATTAAGGAGTTCCGGGAGGTATCAACTCTAAAAGAATGCCATTTTCTTTCAAGTGATCGTCGAATTCATGGCTTAAATATTCGCCACCTCGATCCGATCGAAGTGCTTTAATTTTCTTGCCAAGTTGATTTTCAACTTCTTTTTGAAATTCTTTGAATTTCTCAAAAGATTCAGATTTATTCGACATGAAGTAGATATAGCCATATCTACTATTATCGTCGGTGAAAGTGATGAAATATCGGTAACCTTGTCTTGCGGGTGTACTCATTGGTCCACATACATCCGTGTGTATTAGACCTAATAAGTCACTTTCCCTTTCTCCCAACTTGGAGAATGGTTGTTTTATCATCTTTCCTAATAAGAATCCTTCGCAATTTTCAAACGACTCTAAGTCGAATGAGTCAAGATCACCTTCTTGAAGAAGTTTCTTGATGCGCTTGATGTTAATATGGCCAAGATGACAATGCCACAAGTAGGTTTGATTCGACTTGATGGTCTTACTTCATTTGGTATCTTTCCTATTTTCTTTGTGTAAAGCACGTAATTTAAATTTGAGCAGATGTTTGAAAGATAATCTTTGAAACAACTACGTTAGAAGTCTTTCATTTCAAACATCTTGGTGTCCAACACCATTGATCAAAATATTGTTCAAAAGCATGACAAAACTAGGATTAGTTTTAATTACATCTCAAAGACAAAATGGTGCATGCAAGCACGACCGAAAAACCATCTACGTCGTCTTCTTGCTCTTGCACCAACACTTGATAAGCTTATCACTTGGTTCCTGAGAAGGCAACATAAAGTGAGTCATACTTGGTATCCAATACCTTATGATAAGCTTAATTCACAAGTGTTTAGGAAGATACCTGAGGTAAATGCTCCTTTCCTCTCTTCCTCCTCTCGAAAGAGCTTGCATTCTCTCTTGAAGTAGCCTTGCCCGCCACAACAGAAGCAACGCATCTTAGCCTTAACCTTGAAATCCCTCCTTCTTGACGGTCTTTTGGTTTCCCCAAATGAGTTGGCTCGGTGAAGTAGCTCCACCACATTCTTCAAGGAATGTGTCTCCTTCGATTCAGAAATTTATGCCCTTAGTGCATCATATCCTGAGTGGAATGAAGTGAGCATAATATGACCAGCCATTCCATCTTCTAGTGGAATTCCGAGGAGTTCCATGTGCTTGAATAGCTTAGTCATTCTTGCCACATGGGGTCGGAGGGGCATACCCGGTCTCAACTTGGTGTAGCAGACTGTGGACCAAAGATGGTACCTCTCTTTCGTAAGACAACCTTGATCCGATGGCTTTACATCCATGTCTGTAAGTGACCTAGTCACTTAAAATTAGAGTTCATCATTGTTGTTGTTGAAACTCTTAGAGAATCTCACACCGACAACATCCCTTAGTCCTCCAAGGAACAAGTCTGGAAAAGAGAATGGAAGTTTTTCTTTCCATTCTTCCGGGATGGAGTTAGCCATGAGTTGTGACACTAATTTGCAATATTTTGACCATGCACAATAAGTTTCGTCACTCAAGTGTTTCTTGGTACAGAGGGTTGGGAGGGAAGTATCCAGAACATACTCCTTGGAACAACTCTGGAGAGTTCTCCTGAGTTCTTCTTCCCATTCTTCACGGTTTGTTAAGTTAAGCTTGATAGCTAATTTCGGGGAGTTTCGGGCACACATGGTTGTTGTTTGAGTTACTTGCAGACATTTTTCTACAATTGAAAGAATTTGAAGTTAAAAACCATTCATAAATCAATAAGTTGAAATTTAAAACGTTCATGCATATATTCAATCTTATTGAGCATTTTATCCACGCATTTAAAATGTCCCTTATGGGCGAGAATAAAATGATTCCAAGATCCCAAAGATCAAGAAATGATTAAGCATGCTTTGGCTTGTCTTAATCATTAAATATGTTACGGTAGGCAATCTAATTGCTAATAGCTCCAAGCTACTCTCGGTTTGATAAAATGTCGCATCTTATGCATTCTTGAAATTATATCTCTTTTTCCACGACATCTAAGGACTCCTTACTAATATCGTTGAGCTTAACCAATACAACTTGTATACCTAGTATACCTTACGTTCCTAGGGAAGTAGTGATGGCTCGCTTTGGCGTAATCCATCACTTACGCGCATTAGTTCGGTAAGTGTTGCTCTTGGAACGGCAAATTTTAACTCAATATTATTAAGGGACCTAGGGTTTCTATGTTGGTTGATTTAAGTGAACTTAACTAATCGTTGCAACATAATAGAAATCCTAGACATGCATCTAGAAATCATATATAATAACAATATATATAAGGCATAAAAATAGATGCATTTGGCAACTAGCATGACCCCTTGAAATCTTCAATTTCCATGGGTCTTCATCTTGGCTCGTCTTCATCGAAACGCCGTCTTGAGACATCTTGGCCAAAATAAAATAAAAGAAGCTAGCTAGAATGACTAAGATTTACAAAAATAAAATAGTACAAAATACTTAACGGTTCGCAGACCGTATTTAGATTTACAAAAATACATAACGAAACGCAGTCCGTATTTTCTATCCTAGTCGGGCCTCACTAGTTGCCATTTTCAAAGACCTATTTTGAATAACAATCTTCCATTCATCCATTCACTATTTGTGAATGGCCCATGCAATTTTACGAAATACATAATTAAACACGCAAAACTAGTAACTAACTTAGGTGGTTAATCCAATTAACGCGCCTAAATAAAACTAGTCAAAATTGTTTAATCCATTATTTCTAAAAGCTCACGCAATTAATTCAGCTCCCACTAAATTCCGCATCCATACTTAATTAATCCGATTAATTAAGTCGGCATAACCCAAAAATTTGTCAAATTTTGCAATATCGAAAATCGAGGTTTTTAGCCTCGTTAAATAATTACATAAATTATTAAAAACAACAAAATTTTCGCAAATATACATAGCTCAAAATTGAAGCAACGAGGCCCCATCCTAGCAAGATGCATGGCGCACCATGGCTGCTAGGCAGCAGTGGGCTGGCTGGCTGGGGCTTGCGGCCTCGCTGCCCAGCAGCAGAACAAGCTCGCCAGCAGCTTACGCCTCACACGCACTACCAGCATTAAGGGGCAGGGCTGGCATTTGGTGCTAGCTTGCTGTGCCCAACACAACACTCTACGCTGGCCAGCACCACGCCCTGCATGCATACTGTCGCCTAGAAGCAAGTGGGGGTTGGCTGGTGCTTACTACCACGCTGCCCAGCAGCGCCCCCAAGCACCCAGCAGCCAAGGCCACTGACCAAGCACAGCCTTAGCACCCCTCGCCACACAGCCACGCAACATTGATGCTTAGCCATGCGCGCACCATAGGCAGCCTACATGTGGGCTGCTAGGCAGCCCGGCTAGCCTTGGTGACGCTTGCGGTTTTGCATCGATTTGCGTGCATTTTACTCGGGATTTTAATTCTGATTTGTATGTGAAAATAATTAATTCGAAATTACATTTTAGAATCAATTTGAGGGAGAATAAAATAAAATAAGTCTAACTTAAATAATTTTTATTTTATTGGTGCACAAGCCTAAATTATCCAAAAATTTTAATTTTGAAAAAAATTAGGTCTAACTTGATGCTTAAAATAAAATGAGCTATGTCCATAATTAATATTGCCAATATGCAAAATTAATAATGGGTTTGACAAATGGGAGTTGGAAAAATAAATTAACCATCCAATGATAAAAATTTTCCAACTTTCATACTTGTGTGAAATACCAAGATTACATCTTCCAATATGAAGATTAATTAAATTTTAACCACAAGTAATTGAACTTGATGGATTTTAATTAACCAAACATGAAAAATCAAAACTTTGTTCAACATGGAATTTAGGGTTAGGGTTAGGGTTCCGATCATTTAAACCTTTAAATATTAGAACTTTAACAAAATAGGAACTTAAAATTACAAGATCACAACAAGTTTTCACATTTTATTGCAATTTATTTGCAAAATTTGTGAAAAACAAGATTATGCGAAAAAATGGCATATCAACTTAAGCACTAACAAATACTCCATTATTATGCTTAAGGATATTTTAAAACCAGTAGATTAGAGATGCAAAAGTGCATTTAATCTAACCTTCATAAGAGGTCATTGTTTAATCAGAATTTTGGTTTCATAATATCATTCTTATTAGGCTTCAATAATATCTTTGGTCACAAATAACTTGGTCACAAATAACTTATTACTAGAGTAGATCTCATTAACCAATTACAGGCTTTTAATGATTTGTTAATCACAACATTTGGGAGATTTTCCTTGATAGTAGTACATTATAGGATATTATTTAATAACAACCTTCTCATTAACCAATTACTAGAGTAGATCTTACTTGTTATCAATTGCTAAATGATTTAACTAATTACACCCTTCAATGAACAGTGTGTTCATGTAGTCCTCCTTAAGAAATTGGACTTACCATTGACTTCGTTAACCTAGTGACAATGAAATTTGTGCAAGCCTTACTACAGTGGTACTTTTTCAGGTGTGGATTGTATCATTGTAGACAAAGTGGTACCATTTATGAACCACAGGGTACCATATATAAAATGGGGCCCAAGGTGGAAAACTGGCGCCTAAACTAAGGAAGTTTCCCACTCTTTGTGGTTTCACTCCACTATATATGCTTGGGTTTAGAGTGAAACAAGTCATTTGTCCAAAAACGTGACCGTCCTTCTCAAACACTTTCTTCACAAATTACTTACAATTTCAACCATGTCCTCTACATCGACAGGAAGTCGAACAATTTCTCGGTCCTTTGCATCTACAGACATCTCATGGATATCAGCCAAAACTTGTAACTGCTTGGGAGATGACGCAACCCTCGTGGAATTTCGGATCTCAATGTCGGAGAAGAATCTGAAGCGGTCGTATAACAAATGTCGCCACTGCGGGTACTGGGAGTGGGCTGTTTAGTCGGACCTCATCAAGGATGGTCCACTAACCAACATTAGCGGCGTTGTTCAACGGGAAGAGGTGTTAGAGAACAAACACATAAAGATCGTAAAATTTGGGCTGACAATTTTTGTAATTGCCATTTTCATTTATTTTAAATTGTAATTGCCGTTTTCGTTTAACTACATTTAGTGGTAGCGTAGTTCATTACTAGTTAGCAAAACATTGTTTGCGCTTCTATATGCTAAAATTTCCATATGCAGATCTATGTAGTTCAACTAGTTTAATTTCATGTAAAAATAACACATATGCACTGGTACCTAACACAAAGGTCTGTCAACCACTACAAAATTATAACCCACTAATAACAGGATTTAGTGTTGTTAATGTACCACCTAATACAGTAGTGGTACATTAGACGATGAGTCCTGCAAAGGACACCTAAGTAGTTTTTGATGACAAGAAACATAACCGAGTACCATTAAACAGGCCAGTGGGACATAAAACATAGTAAAACGTACCGTGGTAACAAGAATGGTACATAATGATACCATTTAACTGCCCATTGGTACATAAAGTCATAATAAATACAAACACTAAGAAAGGTAATGCGTACATGTAACTAACATCGAAAATGCAACACGGCACTACGTAACTAATCAAACACAAAATAATGGTTCCCTTCCCACAAATCTCCATATGGGTCACCATAATCAGGCTCATAACCATCCCACAAGTCACCGGAATCAAGATTGGACTTGTTCTCGAACCTATCCTTCGCCTCAGTCAAATGGCGCACATACCAAGATGGGTAGTCGTTGTACTGAAATGGCTCCCTGGTGATAAGATCCAAGTGTTGCATCTCATCGTACCCGTTTTCAGCCAACATCTTGCTTCTAAAGTACATGCATTGTTCTTCGCTCGTATGGATCATGTCGTAGTCCGACGTGAAATCGTGATCAAGTAGTAGAAGACCAAATTTCACCTTCCTCACAGTGGTTATTAAGCATATAATCAACATTTTGATGTCAATCACACATAGGGAGGAAAAGCTCCCGAAATTTTATGAAGTGTCTGCAATAGTATGGATATCTCATCCAGTAGATCATGTTTTCCAGGAACTCACGAAGATTTACACATACAACGATCTTGTAAGCATCAACAATGTAGTGCATAAAACAGAATGCTTCCACTTGAAAGTACCCAGGACCTCCTACTTTAAAAGGAGTTAGGAAAGGGTACTCCGGATGGAAATCTATTCCATTGATGGGATTTTCAAGCCCTCCACGAGCAATTGTGGCTGGCTGGTGGGCAAACATCATTTATTTACCTCTTTTGGGGAGGTAAAAGTCTCGAACAACACCATTTGCGTCGTGATACCCATTTTTTTCATGAATTCTAACCGCTTCATAAGGCGGCTTTGGCTCTTATCAACGACCACTCCCTTATCAGCCACCACTCTCTTATTCCTTTGGCTACCCTTTTTTTTTGCCAATTGCTGTTACTCCAAAGAAACCAGTCACGAGCTAATACTTGCCCCCTTTTTTATACTCGCAACTATGAGCATGCGTTAAGTTCACTCCCAACTACTTTGTGTTAGTTCTGTTACATATAGTGGTACAAAAAGTGTACCATTACGTTAAGTGTTCCTGTATATTAGACTATAAATTGTTCCACTGGATTGAATGTGTGTTTCTTTTGAAACGACATCTTTGTGCCATAGTACTGAACCTAGGCCACGTAGACTGCAACAGGGTGAACATTTAACATTCGCCACCGTAACTGAAGGTAAAAATTAAAATAATACATACAGTGGTACATGTAATTCAATGGAATACAAAGTAAAATGTAGTACCAGTGACTAAGTTGTACCATTAGCCAGATTTTGTGCTTGTTTTGACAAGACAACTCCTTGGGGAACTACATCTGGGGAATTGCCATTTTCGTCACCCGTCATTTCAATATTTTAGACCATAATGGTACATTTCGTGAACGAAGAATGTACCATTGCTAGCTATTCGAATTTATTTTTAGACAACGTACTGTGATTTTAAGTTTGTCCTTGTACGTTAAGTATACTTAAGAGCATCAATAGTGAGAAGTATCTTAGATAGGGTTCTTATTCTTTCTCATGCTCTTATATGCCATATCATCAGTAACTCCTACTGAGAGTCACCCTTTATATAATCTAAGAAATGCAATAGTTCTTACTAATTTTTGTCATGCAAACTCCTTTTTGTTAGTTCTTTTACGTCTAGTGGTATAAAAACTATACCACTAAATCTTTATATTAAGTGTCATGTATGTTTGTGACTGTAAAATGTTCCATTGGAATGAATGTGTGTTTCTTTTGAAACGACAGCTCTGTGCCATAGTACTGGACCTACGCCATGTAGCATGTAGTAGGGTGAACATTCAACATTCACCACCGTAATTGAAGGTAAAAAATTAAAACAATACATACAGTGGTACATGTAATTGAACTGAATACAAAGTCAAATGTACTACCCAGTAATTATCTTGTACCATTTCCCAGACTTTGTGCTTCATTTGACAAGACAACTCCTTAGGGAAATCATGCACTAGAATAAAAAAATTTCAAAGCATTTCATCACAACAAAATTAAGTTTCCAACCATATGCTCCATCCATTGCCTTCCATTTCTCATTCCAACTCTTCTCCATCCCCTTCCCCGGTTACAAGGTCCTCAAATGGCCGGAAATACCATAGTCAAACACTCTAGCTCAGGTCATCAAATGTTACCCCACCCAGCTCAACCAATATTATACTTTCAAAAAAACCTAAGGGGGGTGTCCGCAATAAACCTGAATTTAGTGAAGTATTTTAGGGGCACCTACAACATTTACACTATACCAGCCTGTGCAATCCATTAGAGCACATCTCCTTCAATTAATGTGCTGCCAAACTAATTGCATGCAATTACAAGATGACAGGCCGACTTCGGGACACCTTCCTCTTTTAAAGGACTTGGTGGGTTTCTACGATGAGGGAGCTTGTGTCATGTTGTATTGGCTCATAGAGAGGCTCTATTCCTCGTCGACCCTACTTACAGTACCACCTGAGATAGAGGAAGCAATTGACTTGAAGCCCAATCTTAACACCGACTCCATATTTGGTTACAGTTTCCCCACGCTTTGGCGCCACATATTTGTTGGCTCTTTCACGGATACCCTCCACCTCATGACGGTCGATACTACTAACACCCAACTGAGGTTCCAAGTTAAAGGTTGTACCTTTAATCCGAGGCTTAACCATCGCTGGCCCATTCGTAAACGCTACCACTGTGTTAGCTATAAAGGAGAGCATATTTTCTCAACAGAAGAGTATGGCGTAGTCGATCGGGGGTCGCTCATTCTATTTTGGAACGCCCGAGGGTGCACAAGGCCCTCCTTTGCCGAGCACTTCGCGGCCCTACACGAAAAATTTAACCCCATGTTGGTCATCATTTTGGAAGCTTGTATTGGTAAACATGGCGCCAGCAATTGCATTGTTCATAACCTCCCAGGTGAATATCAAGCAGAGATATGTGGTCCGGAGTCAAGGCCTGGTGGAGTTATGATGTTTTAGAAACCAGATATGCTAAGGGCCATTTTCTTGCACAGATCAAGTCAGCCAACTGGGTTGCTTGCTGATGTCGTTTTCCAGGTAATTTGTTTATTTTATAATATTGTTTGGAATGTAAGTTATTTAGCTAAATAAATATTGTTTGCAATTACAGGCTCCACCTCCACCATCATGGCCCCCACAACAAGTTGAATTGAACAATGATCCGTGCAGCTCGGACGAGGAGGCAGGGCTAGGAAGTTACTACTTCAATTCTTGTTTGGCTTTTTATGGCTCCATCCACCACTAGGGATTTGGAAAAGACCTATCATGAAGATGCTAGGGATCAAATACTACTCAATGCTCTTTGTCTTTGTTTAATTAGTATTGTAGTTTTATTTGCCTTTCCCCAACACTATTTTTCTGTATGCCTAAGACTATGTTTGATTATGCCTTCACCATGTTCGATTATGCCTTGACTATTTAATGCATGTATTAGCTCTGAAGTTATTACGAGTAGGGGGAACCTTGAATATTCCACTTAATTGTGTTAGTGGTACATTTAATTCTCCGAAAATGCACCACTGAAATCACGTTGGTACATTTAATCATAGTGGTATGTTGTGTAAATACTACTTACCTATGTTATGTACATTAATAATGACCCTTTCCTATGCATCGTGTGTACATACTACGTTCTTATGTTGTATACATGAAGTCAATATGCACAACTGCAATCAAAGTGGTACGTTTGGTATTTGTAATTAGAATATCAGAAAACCAGTGCTGGGAGAATACTGACCCTTTCATAAGGGGCAACCAGTCCAAAACATGGCATCTCAATGAAGGGTGAACTGTAAGCAGTGCTTGGATTACGTTCCATGTTTTGTTTGCGTTCCTTAGCAGTATTCTATGAGTTATGGATTGTAATGTTTAATTTTGTTGCTGTTATTTTACTTGATTCCACTCATATCCTAACTCATGAATACATTGACGGAGCAATGGTACAAACAACACCATTTTAATGTACCATTGCAAACACAAATGGCATTTGTACTATACCATTGCAAACTAAATTGTTAGAATATCATTTACATTCCACCAGTGGCACTTACAAGGTACCTATGGCAATGTACATTGAGTTTAAATTAGCATGTTCATGTAGATTGCAAAAAGTAATTAAGGTACAGTTGCTGCATAATCTGCAAAATGCAACAAAACCTAATGCAGTCATCACATCAAACACTTAACCATGAGTGGACAGACCACCTTCACAGCCAAAGCAACCTCTAATAGTTACCCCTGAGTGGACAGACCACCTCAGGGAGGAGTGCGTTTGCTAGCAAGTGTTTAAATGTTCAATACACAACACTTAGAGCCACGACAGTTCAACCCCAGAAAATAATTACACCATCGCCCAGGCTATTAACATAACACATCACAGTTTTCGCGTTGTTTTCCTAGAACCTGGAATCAAATCCCCCAGACCATCTTTCAATTCGTTCATTTCACACTGCACGTTGTCCAAGAATAAATTTTCCCGAGCATTAGGAATCTTCTCCTGCAAATGTATGAACAAACACTATAGCCAACCACTTCAGAGATCTTAACACAAAACACAGTTATATACACCACTTACCACACTAAACCTCGTGGTGAATCTTCTGGCAAAGAACTTAACATACGCCAGCATAAGAACACCACAGTAAGAGCTGCACATTGGAGGACGACAATCAACATAAAAGTTGAACATACGTTCTTTGGACATTAAAGCTAGGCTGAAAGTTATTGTCACAGTAAGAAAATAAGGAAACAAGTGCTTACTTATCCTTTGGCTCTAAGATCTCAACAGTGCATCTCGTCCAAGAATGTAGCACACCAGTCTTCCATGCTGGGTCACAGAGTCGAAAAAGGACGTCGATACCACTAACTTGTAGTTTGGCAAACACATTACACATAACCAAATGGGTCCCAGTTAATACCATGTTTGTTTACAATGAAAGGCATTAGTATTAGTACCAGAAGATCAAACTCTTTGGCATGTGTGGTGAACGGGTCAGGATACATAGAATCTATCATCTACAACTGTCGAGCCTTCATGTCTAATGATAAGCACCACCAGTGCAACTCGTCAGGGGAATCCTTAGGAACTTCGAGCACTGGGACAAAGACCTGATAAAATGACAATGTCAATGCCATAAGCACAATTTAGAGTATATACATGAAACACATTAAAATCTAGAGTATTGAACTGTGAGAGTAAGTAGCTGACCGCTCGAATCTGCGACAGCTTAAAGCTGAGGAGAAATTTGGCATACATGTTACAAATATGTTCTTCTTTTCCTTCATTCAACAACAGTCGATTCTACAATCCAAACAAAAAAAACATCCATGATCATCATTTGTGCACATAAATATGACACCCCAAAGCTGAAAAGAACCACGACCCACTTACCGAATAGCTTGGGTCAAACAAAATATGCTTGCTTCTGTTCTAGAAGTCTTTGGTGGCCCATTTCTTGGTGTATAGCACACTGGCCATTCTAACATAATCACTAGAAATCCGCAATTTATGGTGCACAACTTCATAGCAATCCCTCTGGTTGGCTTCTATGTGGTCACACTTTATCAGCACAATACCAGGGCTATTAAGTGAAGCAACAACATAACACCAAGTATACACATAAACATATTAGAATTTACAATTAAAACAAAAAATTTCAAAGGGAATGCACAAAAAAGATTTTTCACTCAATTACACGTTTCTGAATTACCTAAGTGGATCCTTCAGGTCCTTCCAACGCTTAACAAACTGCAGCAGACGTAACTAGACCGTTGTTTGGCATCGAATGTTTGACACATTGGTGAACATGGCTGACAAGGCTACCTCTGTAGGTTTCACCAACCTCTTATCCGCAGTTCTTCCCCCCTTCCCAATGGACTCATCTTCCTCATCAGATGAAGATGAATTTGCCATACTACACCGAGCATCAACCAACACAGTAGTTCCCCTCGTCCCAACCAAGCCCACAACTATTTCAGGTCCAGGCACCATGTTCTCATCTTCCGCTTCAAAATCAGAACATCAGCCATGGAACTCTGAGACAACACCTTCATTAACCCCATTCACCTTAGATTCATCCCCAACCACCTTCACATCACCCCCAGCCTCTACAAACAGTGGATCAACCGAAATCTTTTGAACCACACGGTCCAAGTCATCTTCACCAGAAATTGTAGCAGCATGGCAATTGTCTTCCCTACCAAGTCCTTTCCCACCTTCTTACAGATGTTCCTTCTTTAACAAACAATTGCCCAAAGCCTGATCTTCATGCACAACTTCCCTCTCCATTGGCTTCCCCCTAATCACTCTCTAGGCATTAGCTACGTCAACACACTGTGACATCAACTAATGCATTGATTTCATAACGTCACCTAATTTCAAGTCAATCACAGACATCATTGGAGTAATTATATACAACACTTTCAGGAAAACATATATACAATTGACTTGCATTGTACCTGCCGCGTAATATTTTCCACGTCTACCTCCTGCGTAGTCTGTTGCACGTCAACTCTTTCCACCCTTTGCATTGGAACCTCCCGAGGAGTCAACGGATGCTCCTCCCCATATGCTATATCCAGAGACTGCAAAAGAATCAAACACAACAGCTTCAACAGTGTTCACATCAAATGAAAGTCAAACTAATATTGACCTGCTCCCCAGATTCTTTTTTATCATTGCCAACCGCCTCATTGATCTTTTCTTCGGACAATGCCTCGAGTCTCGGTCTCACACCCCACCTCATTGGGACGCGACTGAGGTGATCTAGATAAAAAAAATCTACAAAAAATTGACAAGATGGATGATTTAATTCAACTAACCAATATAAACGAGAAGACTGCAAAATTTAATAAAATTACTCAAAAAGCTTTTGGTGTACGGTGGCAAATACCTAATTTTACTCACCCGCAAAAAAAAAGGATACAACCCCCACAACCTGCAACATATCCATCATGAGCAAATTTCTTTTGGAAACTCCTGGCTGCTACAACCATCTAGTTAAATACATAAGTGCACTAGTTATACTCATCAGCTTCATCGTAAACCAATAACGACGGTACAAGCTTCACCCCAAGATAGCTTGTATTTGTCGTAGCACACAATAAGTAGCCCAGAGCAGCTATGAGAAAGGTTATCTTGAAATAAGCCTTCTCGTCATCCAACAGCTGCAACACATTACCTTCCTCATCCTTTCAAATCAGTCCTCCCAAAGCAGCTACTAATGAAATGTGTTCATTTTTCCCAAACTTTTCCAATATTCTACTATGCTCTTCCTGCTTATCCTCGGGAATTGTACACGGAAATTCCTTTGACCCCATGGGAATCCCAAGCACGTACTCGACCTGCACAGGACTCAAAGGAAGCACACACTCATCTCCAAAATTTATCGAACCATCACCCATTACCCTTATCAACAGCCAGTACACAAACTTCTGGGGTACAAAAGTTTGGGGTATACTTAACAACCCTTCAAAACCTATTTCTGTGACCAGCTTCTTCCTAGAGTCATCAAACTTCTTCACTGCAGTCACAAAAGCCTTCACACCATGCAAATGTAGGGCCTACAATATTACATTCAAACAAAACAAACTTCAATCAAATGACACCGGCCCAAGCCTCACAAAATAACACCACTAAGCGATTAAATTCCTTCTAGGTTACTCAAATTCTTCAATTCTAGCTAATTCCTTTCTAGATTACCTCAATTTTTTACATTTCCAACTAAATTACAACAAATTACAGAAATTGTCCTTCCATATAAACCAGCTAAATAGAAACGAATTATACAATCCCATTCAAATTACTTGTGAATATTCTATAAGGGAATTTAATCTTGCACATTTAATTAAGGACTCACAATATTCTTACTTAACTTACAACTCAAGCACAATTTACAATTAATCTTTAGTAATTCAGTTTATTTTCCCAACTATCTAAACAAAGGCCCAACCACAGAACTCCCAACAGACATTTCCATGTCATGGATTTCAACAAATAATGTTCAGAGATTATCTTCTGTGCACTTCTTGATTGGGTTTTAACGACAACCCCTTTCTCCTTCGCCACTTCTCCCTTCGTCTTCTCGACATACACATGACATAACACATTTCATTTCTCCATCCAAGTATTACACAACAAATAAGCTTTTATCATTTCCATCTAACATGACATACCTTTAGCTTGCCCCTTTTTCCTGTCTTTTTCTCAATATGAACATCGTCCTCCGCATCCTCATCTTCCTCATAATCACTAGATGTGGAAGCAGCATCATCAGAAGCAGCTTCATCACTCTTAGATTCAGCATAACCACCATCATCAGAACCAGCTTCATCAAAGTCCTTTAAATACTCTACCTCAAAAACTGGATTAGATTTCAGTTTCTTCTTCCCTTTACTAGCTGCTTTCTTTTTAGGCGCCTCCTCATTCACGGCTTTCGACTGGGCCTACACAAACACAAATATTTGCCACCAAAAATCAATTGCAACACACAACCATCACTAAGCAAACACACAATCTTTTAATTTCAACAAACAATAACTCACCAATCCTGATCCCTTGCTCTTCCTTGGCATTATTTCCTCCTACCAAGTTCAGATGAACGCTCGATAAATGGGATTTCCCAACTACATAAAACCATTTCAACAAACCCTTAACTCTTCACTTATAATTTCTCCACTACATTCACATATACATACAACAACATTCATAATTTCTTAATGTAACAATATCACTTATTCATAATTCAATACGTCTTCCACCACAAAAAAATCACAATTAATCACTCATTTACATGGATTTAAATTAAATTAAACAACAAAGGGTCGCAAATTTAAGTGGATAACAAAGCATTACATAATGTAAATCATCGTATCAACAAATTCATTCCAATTACAAGTCTCACAACCTTAAATTAATCCTAATTATAATAATGAACAAAGGAAACCCTACTTCGCTATTTTCCCTGGATAGCCGTAAATCACATAAAGAAAAACATCATAACAACAAATTCATTCCAACTGAGGGTTTTAGAACCACGCCCACTAAAATTTTTCCCAACTAAACGAATGAACAACACAAGAAACCGTAAATCGCTAAACTCACTGGAAAACCCTAGATTACATAAACTAATACTTCATAACAACAAACAAAAGTGACAAATACAACATTTACACATAAATTCATAATTGGAGAAGTGTTTTGCGCCCATACCTTCAATCAAACAACGAAGCTAGTAGCAGCTACCTACAATTTACGCACCAACTACACCGCAGTAAACTTCTGCTCTTGCCCCGGCGATAACCACCGTCCTAGTGTCTTCGTTGGAACAGAGTAGACCTTGAGGGAGGAGAGAGAGTCAAGAGAAAACAAGAAACGAAGGAGAGAGAATAATCTTTAAAGGTAATGAAATTAGTTTTCGAAAAATAACGGGATACTAAAACACAGTTAGCCTTCCACTACACTATTTTTATTTTAATGCATGGTAAATGACGCTTATGCCCTCCTATACACATGATATGCCCATAGCTGCTATGCGCTTATATGGACTCCTCCGACCCAATGCAGCTTCGTGCCAAAAAGACAAATTATATATAATGTAATAATTGTCCAATAGATGTTGCATATATACGATGAGACGTAAATAGGGTAAAAAGGGATACATGGCGGTGAAAATAGATTTTGAGAAGGCCTACAACAGATTGAGGTGAAGCTTTATTCGAGAATCTTTGTTGGAATTAAGACTTCTGCAAATCATGGTTGATTTGGTTATGCTTTGTATTACTTCGGCATGCCTTCAAATTTTGTGGAATGGTGAGCCAACCACGAAATTTTATCCTAGTCGGGGTATTCGTCACGGCGATCCTCTATCCCCTTATATACATGTAATATGTATGGAGCGTTTAACTCATTGACGACTTGAACCTTTTCTGTGAAGCTAATGTGGAGCAAGCTAGCATTATGAAGAGTTATCTAGATAAGTTCTGTGCCGCTTAGGGAAGCAAAGTAAAACTAAGTTAATAGTCTTCTTTTTGGTCAATATATACTCACTTGGAAGTCAGGGAGGCTATTTGTGGTTCGTTAGAAACTGAAGAAATACATAATCTTGGTGTCTATTTAGGGGTCCCTACCATCAATGGAAGGACTACAAAAAAAGACTACCAATATCTTTTACACCGTACTGATGAAAAACTTGCAGGGTGGAAGGCGAAAACTCTTTCAATGGCAGGGAGTTAGCTCTGGCTTGCATTTCGTTTATTCCTTACAACACAATGCAAACTACTAAGATTCCTCGTACGACATGTGATGAGATCGATCGCAAAACTCGTTATTTTCTGTGGGAAGTAATGAAGAGAAGTTCACTTAGTGGCTTGGGAGAGAATTACTAAACCAAGAATCAAAGGAGGTTTGGGTTTGAAGTCGATGCGACAAGCGAATGCAGCTTTTCTTACAAAGTTGGGTTGGCGAGTTTTGACTAAGCTTCAAGCTTTATGATCTAGGGTACTTAGACATAAGTATTGCTGAGTGACGGTGTGATATTGACATGTTCAAAGAAAAGAAATATGCTTCGAATGCTTGGAGGGGAATTCTCAGTAATATCGATGTTTTGAAGAAAGGCATGGGAATGGTTGTGGGTAATGGTTACCGTACCTAATTTTGACATCACAGATGGGCGTGCTCTCAGTCTCTTCTTTCGAAGGCTGTTATTGATCCTCTTGGAGATATTTTAGATGCATATGTCAGGGATATGTGGGATCATGATAGGGGTGGAAGTTTGAGAAGTTTGCTGACTTTCTCCCACGACTGGTGCTTTGTGATATAGCTTTCTTATGAGCTTCTGGATGATGAAGAGATGATTGATGAGGTATTTTGCGATGGCTCGCCATCAAGGGAATTTTCGTTAAATTCAGCCATCAAAATAATGAGAAATGTTGCTGCTCCTAATGTGGATCAAGTTCGTGGTTGGAAATTGATTTGGCAAACTCCCGTACCTCAAAGGATAAGAATTTTTCTTTGGTTAGCAGTTCGGAATAGATTAATGACAAATGCTAATCAATTTATGAGAAAAAAAATTACTAATTATCCTCGTTGCAATGTGTGTGGTGAGCCAGAGGAAAATTCAGAGCATATCTTGCGCATATGCCTAGCTGCAAGAATGGTTTGGAGAAGGCTAGGCTGGTCTGATGATCGCATAATGAGGGGAAGGAATTTTCGTGAGTGGCTCTTAGCTAACCTAGAAGAAGATGCTACCCAAATGAATGACCAGTCGCCACTAGTGTTTGCAGTTACGACTTGGTGGCTTTGGAAGTGGCATAATGAGCGTTGTTTTGAAAGGACTGCTAATATCCCTTTGGATCAAGTCACATTTATCCATGCTAGAGTAGGTGATATTAGAAGAGCGACTAGGAACAAACGACTAGAATGGGTAGAGAGATTTATCAAATGGCATAACTTCTCCCTAAGAATTGAACGAACCAAGTTCGCCTATACGTTGATAATCCGGTCTTTGGTTGGGTGAGATTGAATACAATTGGGGCAGCAAAGGGGAATCCTGGAAGGGCAGGTGCAGGGGGCTTGATCAGGGATCACAGTGGAGAATTGTTCGAAGTATTTGCTGCCAATTGTGGCTCGTGTCCTAGTACGAAGGCTGAGCTTCTTGGAGTATTGTGTGGGCTAGCTGTAGCTTGGAATGGAACTCGTCGAAAAGTTTAGCTCACGGTTGATTCGGAGGTGGTTGCTAGAATTTTGTTAGACGAACACCCGTCTAACTCTCCATACATTCATATTATTCGTCGTTGTAAGGCTCTTATTTCTCGTGAAGGATGGGAGGTTACAGTTAACCGTGTTGCGGATTGGTTAGTCAATTTTGGGGTGAACTCCAATCAGATAGTAGTGATCTTTGAAGCAGTCCCCAGGGATCTTCGTGCTTTTTTTTGGAGGACTTACGTGGAGTTGCAAGACTGAGACTTGTGCCGAATTCGATAGGGGACTAGTCTGTTGTGGTCTTTGCTTAGTTCTGTTTTGTTTTTGCTTTTAGTTTGGTGTGTTTCTGATTTGTTTTAGTTTTTCATATATTTGCTTTGTTTTTAGGACTTTGTCCCACTTTTTCACCAAAAAAAAAGGTTTATTATATCCAGTTATTTAGGAGTAAACCAAAAATAAGGGGCAATGGAGGCGTCGACATTGAGAAAGATAGTAATTAACAACATTAATGGAGTAAAGAGGCATGGAGGATTATAATAGAATAGTTTCCTCAATTGACTTACATTAACATCACTGAATATATACAAGTACAATAGCATGCCTTTATTTAAGCCAAATGAATAAACTTTACAACCAATTGTACCTTGCTAGCCAGACTAGGTAGAATTGGAGCAAGGTATAATCGGTTGTATTAGTGCATGAACTTGAGATCTAAGGAGGACATATGATCGCATGTGCAGAAATTTTCAAAATAAAATAAAGCTTTTTTGAGAACACGAGATAGGAAATACCTCGGCCTGCAACAAGAATTCATATATAGATGACAATTGCAAGAATGTGAGATGCAATACAATAAGCATCCTACCCGGATTATCAATACTTAACTCACAAACTATTGAATGAAGATTTCGACTATCGTAACACAAAATATGGGTGGTCGCTAACCACCAATTCAATGCTGGTCTTTCGGAATGTCAAGATTTGCGAAAATGGGACTATCTACACCCACCCCCATTGCATTCAGACCATTGTCTACATAGACAACAGCACCCGTAATAGCAGACGCCAAAGGTGACGCCAAGAAAGCAGCAGTGTTTCCAACTTCCTCTGCATACATTATATTTCAAGCTTGTCAATATAAGATTGTATGAATCGATGAGAATTAAAAACTTCCAGGAAATCTGTAATATATATTACCAGCAGACAATTCCTTTTGCAATGGAGCATTAGCTATGGAATACTCTATCATCATATCGATAAAACCAATAGCCTTTGCAGCACGACTCCGAAGTGGACCTGAGAGAAGACGTTAGAAGATTAGTGAGGCATTGAAGCTTTTACCTCGTACAATGCTGATTCAAACTCTTCAAAGGAAAACATTCTGAGCAGAATATATATATATATATATATATATATATATATATATATATATATATATATATATATATATATATATATATATATATTTTATTTATTTATTTTTTTTTTTTTTTTTTCCAATTAATAAGTGAATTTGTGTAGAAATCAGATTGCAAACTTCATTTTCCTTTGGTTCCTAGTAGCATGAAGTTAGAGAGAAAAAAGAAGTGAAAAAGCAAGGGAAGAGAGAAGTTGGAAGGTAATGAGTGGCTGGTATATTGGTGGTAATGAGTGGTACATAGCAAACTGGTACATAGTAACCACGAAAATACAGGGAAGCTTACCAGCTGATATTGTGTTCACTCTAATCCTGCGTTTCCTCCCGGCTTCAAATGCCATCACCTGAGGCAATCGACAGAAGTTACATAATGGCAGGGTGAAAAAGGCAAACAAATATAGTAATTACATCAAAGAAGTTGCTTGGGCTATCCATGTCCCTCTAAAGAACAAACAAATATACAAACATACAAACCTTTGTGTCACTCTCTAATGCAGCTTTTGCTGAACTCATGCCTCCACCATAAATGTGCAAGAAATAAGAAGAGGTCCTAAGAGAAAATTACTTCATATTCATAACTTGGAAAAGATCAAACACTTAGAAGGGAACTTACCCGGGAATGATCCTCTCAGAAGCAATGTATGTGAGTGATAGAGAGGAACCACCTGCAAACAAAAGAATATACAATAACAATCTAAACCACTTTATACATTAAAAAGAATTTTTTACATCCAACAAATAAATTACGAAAAAATGCAACTCGAAAAATAAGTGAATAAAATAAACTACTACCTCCGTTTCATATTTTTTGCAACTTTGGGGTATTATTTGTAAGGTATAAAATATTCCAAAGTTGCAAAAAATATGAAACGGAGGTAATACTTAAAAACATACAACGACAATGATACCTGGGTTCATTATAGGAAGGAAATGCTTGAGCAGCGAAACATAAGAGTAACTTGAAGCAGAAATTGCTGCCAGGTATCCATTTCTTGATGTTTCTAAAAGAGGTTTAGTGACCTATAAAAAAGTTTTTCCCAGATCAGTTGGAAAATAGTTGGCAACAATAATACTTTGCATCAAACATAAAAATTCAACAACTAATGACCTCAGGTCCATTGGCAAGTGAATGCACGAGGATGTCAATGCTACCAAAATCCTGCTTCACTGTTTCAACAACTTCCTACAAGCCATGAAAAAGACTCAATATGGCACACTTTCTCACATTCAAAATCATTGCAATGAATACAATGGTTGTCACCCATTAATACATGGAATCAGCAACAGGAGCAATTTGAATACCTTCACAGTCCAATTGCTAGATCCTGCATAACGCTTGTTGCTTTGACCTGCAGTGAGCCAATCATTAAGAGAATTAGAGACATGGCCTCTGGATTGTTAACTCCAACTGCCAACATCCCTAGACTATTTGCCACATTTGTATGAGGGTCTTACACATATTGAGATAATATTCCACAACTATCCTTCATTATGTAAATCATAACATCTCCGTTTTTTTTACCATAGCGATGTAATTGTTCTTTGTTAAAATGTCCACAAATTAAAAGAGGTAAGTTAAGATTTTTAATTTTGCTTCTAAAAAAAAAAAAAAATTTTTTAAATTTTTTTAATAACAAAAAAAGGTGGCCTATAATGTTGTATGGAGAGTGAACCAGACAACAAATCCACTATAAACAAGACAACAGTGACTGATGGTCCATCATTACATCTTCAGGTACATCTTCAGGACTGTCAAAAACTGCATCTAGAGGATATACTTTGGTGATCTCCATCAATGAACCATCAGGCAACCTGAAACACCAAAGGAACACTAAGGCCATTGCAATTGTAAGTCCTGAAAACAGCCCAGCACACAGAGACTCTTACACTCGCGATTCATCAAATTTTCCACGCCTTAGACTAGTTTCAAATATATTCAGTGCCTGTAAGAACACCACAAAGAGAACTGAGTAAGAGATTAATATGAATAGACATTAATCATTTTTCATCAATACAGTGGAGCATGTGCAGGTAGAAGACAGTAATGAGGAACCACTTACAGGGACCCAAGTTCCAACAAGAATCTCAGCACCAGCAGCAGCCAAAGATTTTGCAATTGCCCAACCATACCCATTATCATCAGCTACACCGGCAATAAATGCCCTCTTACCTGTGAAGAGTCTTTGTTACATAAAAAAGGAAAAAGGAAAAAGGAAAAAAAAAAAAAAAAAAAAAAAAAAAAAAAAAGGTTGCCTTAATAGTTATATTCATCTGAACACTTGAATTGGCTAATTTTCTAATCCCACTCTACAAAACTATAAACCGTGGCTATCAAGAAAAGCAAAACCGTGGCTATCAACAAGAATCTACCTATATCTATATTCATCTGAACACTTGAATTGGCTAATTTTCTAATCCCACTCTACAAAACTATAAACTTCATCTCATTCTAAATAAACTCAATACCTCTGAAAAACCAACTTATAAATAACAAAAGACTCACTAAAATTAAAGCAGGCATTTCTACATACTTCAAAGTAAAGAGAGATAACTACACCTTACTGCCTAGTATATCTAGATGCCCATCCACTCCACACATCCTATAGACATTAGTAACTACACCAGTATCCCTCTCGTAACTCGTAAGAGAGATACAACTTAAGATAAGCTGAGCAGGATAAGAATTGTAAAGGAATCTGGTTCAAATTCCCCAAATGAACCAAAAAAATTAAATTAGTATCTAAAATAACCCTCAAATATATGTTGTTCATCTGCATTCAAATTAAACATAACAGCAGGAGAGGTATATTTTTTGTCTTAAGGAGGGGGGATTAAGATGTAAGCTTACTAGACTCTTGGTTCTGTATTAATTCATTTTTTACACAAATGCATCATTTCTAACATATCATATCACTTTCGACACAAAAAATTCTAGAAGCTTTTTTGTCTTTTACTAGTTCTTAATACCACTATATGTTCATAACGTTATTGCCTTTGACAATGACAAGAACATCAACAAAATACACAGACTGTTATTATCGCATGTAAAGCACAATACAATGAAAATTGACCTTTTAAGTTAATAGGCAATCCTCCTGCAGAATTGTTACTAGATTCTGCCATCGCCTTGATAACACCCTTGTTGGATTTCAAGGAGGACGCCGATGAAAGGTTGCGCTGGAAAGACTGTACAGATGATATATGACAAGCACTTGTGAGCTTAGCCCAAGAAGCTCGGCTGAAACCAGCAATACAAAATGCGGCAGTGGCACCAAAAACACGGCGAGGGGAAGACACACATGGCCTAACTGCAGCCATTTGCAACCCTGATGCTGTGGAGGCTGACATTTTCAATCTACTTGCTCTAGTAAAAGCAATTATTAATCTGGGTGATAAAATAAATCAACCAAACATATGAATTTCATTGAATTCAAAAAGTAGGGTAAATTTAAAGTTCACTGTAACTGAAATTCAGTAATATCCTTCAATTCACATTCTGCTGGCATATAATTGTAATTTTCAATTGAAATTAAGGAAATTAGAAATTCGATAAATAATACTCAGTTACATTTCTAAACAATCCCAGAAAATCCCAAAAAAAAAATAAACTAACAAATTATTGATTCTTCAAGAATTTGGCAGTAAAAATTTACAACTCAAACAGCAAACAACAATCATCAAAATGGTATACACTAAGTACATGGCCAAGATTCAAACTTTATCAGCTATTTTCGTTATACTAATAATGAAAAACAATATCCAAAGCAAGATCTCAACATAAAACCCAGAAAAATTCAGAAAAAACGAAGCAAAATAAATGAATAATAGTAACAACAATGTGAGATATTTGGCTTACCGAAAAGCCAATGTGATTGCAGGAGGAATGAGGGGGCAGAAAAACAAGGAGAAATGGGTATTTATGAGAACAGAGCTCTTCCCAACTGCATGAAAAGTGTATTAACAGAGGGAGTTTTGATGGGGTTTATTGGGTTCACTTTGGTTGTGTCGAAGTGGAAAGGAAGGATAGAACAAATTGGGTGTGGGTTAGATGAGGAGTTCGTATCTTGGTTAATTTGTGAAACAACCCTCAAAAGGGACTTATGCCCTGTTCTTTTGACCTATTCTGCTTTGCTCCGTTCCGCTGAAATCTGCTCTACTTTGTTCAGAAACTCAAAAGAATAGGGTCTTACTACCTCCGTTGCATATAAGTTGCAACTTTGAAATTTTTTATATCTCACAAATAATACCCTGAAGTTGCAATTAATATGTAATGGAGGTAGTAGATTAATAAATCATTGTTCGCTACATCCAAGATTCGAGTCGGGAAATTATTATTCCACACTCTTTGACCGAATTCTCAAGGTTTGAATTGAGTCAATTCATGTGATACTCTATTCCCGCTCCTTTTAACAAAACACTAAATAACATCAATAAAATTAGAGCATAAATCTAGAATATCCTCAACAATAAGAAGTAACGAACTCTAGCCTTTCACACCTCCACGTAGCACCTCTACCACTCCCAAGCAATCACTCTCAACCACAACCCGTGAATTCAGTTAATCGCTAAATCACGCCCGATATTCACCTTATTTAACACAATTTTACAAATTAAACATGCCCCCTTATAAAACGTACCCCCATTTCACTTTCACTTTCTTTACCCACTCTCTAACTTGTTACCCCACTAGCCACCACCCACCGTCCACTACTCCACATTAAAAAAAAAATGATTTAGGGTGCGTTCAGCAAAATATAGCTATAGAGGTAAATGTTACGAAGTATTAGCTATGATGGTAGTTATTAGTTGTTTGTGTAGTTGTTAGCTGTGAAAATAAATAATTAGGTATATATGAGTGTTTGGTAAAGTAATTGTTAACTAATTATTAGCTGTAAAATTCTAAAAATATTAAAGAAAAATTCCAACAGCTACCAAACTTTTCACAAAAATTAATAATATTAACTTTTCAATAAAGCTACTCCAACAACTATACTCTACTCCCACCACTACATTGCCAAACACTCATATTTTTCACTAAGTAATGGTTTGACTAAAAGCTACTCAAAAGCTGATGTCAAGCATGCCCTTACTCTTCACCAATTAGTAGTTTGGATATGCAAGAGTTAAAGATTTTACTTAGTAATGGGATATGAGTATCATCCAACTCTTGCTTCGTCTTTAATGTGGAGTGTACCCTAGTAGGAATGACAGTGGGCCGCGTTAAATGGGAGACCCGCCCCATCCTCGCCTCAGTGGGGCGGGGATAGAGGGAGGTTTGGCGGGTGTTGGGACAGGGATGGGTCAAAATGTGTACTCGCCATGGGGCGAGTATGGATTTTAGAGCAGACCCGCTCCATACCTGTCTTATACTCACCCCGTGTTTCTGTTAGAAAAGTTTTGAATTTTTGATAATTAATACCCACTAAGGCCCAATCCGCCCAAACGGTAAGAGTCCTAAATTTTTTACCCTAATTTGATATAATTGTCATTAATGGGATATAATACAACATCATGGCAGTGGGTTTAGGACGCTTTTAGGGCAAGTAAGGGGTGGGTATGGATATCCAAGTGGGTGGTGGGGCGGGGATGTATCTTATCTTGTACCCGGCGGGGTGAGTATGGATGTGGATATTGTACCTGCCACGGGTGGTGGGGCGGGGATGGGTAGATAGTTGTTAAAATTCCGATCCGGATCTTACGATCCTACGATACAAAATTGCGTGATCGATCCGGATCTTTGGTAGGGTCTTAAACTTTGTAGGATCTTACGATCCTACTCCAATATTAATTATGAGTGGTAGGATCTCAACACGATCCTACGAACCGATCCAACATTTTGCTATAATATGAGACTTTGATTTATTTTGACATATTTAATTTCTTATTAGGTTATATGCACCTAAATTTAATGTATTCAATAATTATCGCTAATAAATTAGCGAATCCGAGACATTAATATGATTTTATCAATTGACAACTTGAAATTGTCATAGTTAAGGTCTCATTCTTGACAAATTTGCACATAATTTATTAATTTAAACTTGTGTTATTAATCTTCTAACTACCATACAGACAAAGCTAAATGAAGATCGACTTTTCTTAAGCAAACCAATGTCTTTCAGCATTAAAACCCCTTAGAAAAAATGGTTTTATGTCAATTTATAGCATAATATATACTTCCTTCGTTCTTTTTTTATCGCATCACTTACTACTTTAGGAAGTTTACTTATTATTGCATCATTTCCTTTTTAGGATAAAAAATATCTATGTTCACACTGAAAATACCCAACATACCCTTACTTTTTCACACTTACTTTTTATTTTATCTCACATTACATGGACAATTTTGTATTTTTACGTTTCTCTCTCTTACTTTTTCCCACTACCAAATTTTGCCTCCAAAACCCCTATGATGCAATATAAAAAAAACGGAGGAAGTAATATTATTAAGTAGGATCTTACGATCCTACAATCCGATTCTATCGATTCGATTCCACCCCCCCTCATCGATCTAAGGTAGGATCCCGATCTTAACAACCTTGGATGAGTATAAGAGTTTTAGGCGAGTATGGGTATGGAGGTGTCATCCTCCGCATCAGAACCGCCCCATTGATTCCCTATACCCTGGTACTTGGACTGGACATAGGAAAGTTCCTATGCCTATTACCTCTTGACTTCTGAGCTATAGGAGTGACAACTAAGATCAATTTCTTTAAGCAAGACACTTCAGTATGAGAATATACGACTCCGGGCAAGGTCACTTATGATAGAGGGTCAACAGTTGAATTTTGAAGCTACAATAGTAGATCGATCAATTTGAAAATTTGCCTCTTTATGCTTCAACTTAACTAATGCCACAACAGTCTTCTTTCTTCCTGAGAATAGACTGATGAGAAAGAGATGTATAAATACTTAGATAAAGTGATAAATGGAAAAGATATAACTTTGTAACTAACAATGGTTATAGGAAAGTGAGCCTTTGCATCTTTAACATCTAAAAGTTAAAGAGTTCCATGATGCCACCGCTGAATATAGCTCTCAGTGACCAAGGCGTATGCTTTTCTTGGCTCCAACTCTAACAAAGGATATTTAAGTGTTTCATTGGCTAAACATCATCTTCATTAAAAATTGGCCTTAACTCTCAAGGCATATTGCAGGTGGTGATAAGAGGGATAACTAGGCACAAACCAAACTACCTGGCAACCATTTTACAATTGTAAGCCTCGAAATCAAAGTATTTTAATTTAGCGACAGGCAAGTCTCTTGCATCAAGGACTGAACACCGAAAAGGTGAATCTCTTGCAAAAAAACGCAACATTCATACGCTTTTAGCCAATCTAGAGTGGCATCAAAGACCTACAAGCTAGTGTCATCAGGGTTATCCTTACGACTCATTACATGCCAGTTCACTGGTGAAGGATCTAACTCCAATAAGAAACGCATGACCAAGTTTGGGTCAACAACTTTGATGATTATAGTAGTTGAAGCACATATATTTAAGCATATGATTTACGGTGTTCATTTAAAGTATTTTCTCTAGCTACAGTCTAGTCTAGAGGCTAACTGAACCTTCTTATCAGCTCTTTCCTTCATGACCTCATCTCTAGACTTCTACATGCACAATGTGGAATATAAACTTCCCCCAACAAGTGATCAACCACAAAGGACCTCCTATACTTTTTGAGTTGGATGATGATAGTGGGGTCTCCCTACACCTAAATAAACATTTGTACAAGTGTCCTAGCATAACAGGGCTTAGAGACTAGAAAGAACTATTATGTCCTATGTTCATAGTTAGTGGTAACAATAGTGTAGAAATGCCACCAGATTTACACATCATTAAACAAGTAAGAGCAAAAGGTTTGAAAAGTACCTCTTCCTCGGACAATATTGCTTTTGGATATGATGGTGATGTAAAATAGGAAATGAAGGCATTAAAGCCGACCTTACTGGTCTTGGATATCACCAAAATCTTCTTTGATGAGCTCATGGCTCCTCTTGTACAATGATTCAGGGCCATTAATAACATTAAAACTCTAAATTTCTAGCCTACATCGCCATAAGGAGAAAGGCTAGTAAGGAAAGCGATGTCAGCTAGGGTCACAGTTATGCACCCTTGGCGAACTATGAAGCAATTCAATATAGGATCCCATAGCGATATAAGCGTGCCAAAAATCCAATTTTCGCCTGAGTTCAAATTTGTAAGTAAAAGGTTGAATTTTTGAGAGTTTAGACAAATCTAGACTTTATTTAATATTAATTTAATTATTTCAATTTAATATATAATCTTTTGAAGTTACTAACGATTATTCATGATGTAGCGATTTAAAGGAGCGCACGCAATGTAAATAATTAATATAATTAATTGCTTAACTTATTTATTTTGCTAGTACATGTTTAGGTTTTATTATTATGATTTGGATGTTTTAATTAATATTATGACGTTGCTTCCAATATATTTTTCGTATTATTTTATTTATTTTGATCACCCCTTTGCATGTTTAATCAAGAATATATAATTGAAAATCACGCCAAATAAGATAATTTGGACAACTAGATTAGGTTCCCACGATATTTAGAATTTTATAAGGATAACCTTTGTTTTTGTTTATTGTTAACAACTGTCGTATGAATTGCACATGGAAATCTTGCATTTGAAACTATGTGTAAAAGATCTGCCACATTCACCACCAAGGCACCTAGTTGTGGGTTGACTGAGACCTACCCAAATTCGTCGTTGTATACTTGGAGTCCACTTGCATTGCCACTTTGGTGGACTGTAAAGAGGAGAGTATCTATGTGCGGGCCTATGCCCATTGTTTGGGTTGAATCAAGGCATGACGGGTACAAGTTGAGATGAAGTGCATAAATATGGTCATTATGTGTAGCTTCCTCAGGTTCGGGTACTTCATATGAAAAGCAAACTCTTAAGTTTGTCACCAAGGTCCTTCATCCTTGTCTGGTACTTAAACATCACTTCACTGTATGAAAAAAATAACAAATAATAGACATGATTTTGTTAGCAATAATGATATAATTAGTTTGTAAAGCAACATGATTATCCAACATACCTCGAGTCGTTTATGATAACCAAATACATCTTAAATTAACACATTTAGGGTAAGAAAATAGTGTGCAATGTGAATGTAGAAAATAGAATGAGCATATGAAAAAATTAGTGTAAATAGCATACAAGGAGATCTGCACGTACATTTTTTAGGAGGAGTTACCCTCCTAGCCCTTTAGGGGGGGGGGGGCCTTTCCCATGATGTCATTTCTAAGGTCAATCGCTCTAAAATGGACTGAATTAAAGAGAACCGGTCATCTTGTCTTGTTTGGTCCAAAACCCCTTAAAAGTTGTATTAGATTGGACCTTTTTTTAATTAACATTATAAATAAAAATTTCTATAATGTTTAGTCTTTACCTTCAATTTGCTACGAATATATTAGATTATGAGATATTTTATTAAACATTAAAAAAAAATAGGCATCAAACAATCATATTTCTTATTATTTTTTCTTTTATTCCGAAATGTTACAACGATATTTTATTAAATAGGAAATTAAAATAGTTCTTAAACCGGTGTTGTTCGGGCTTTGAACTGATTTTATATAAGTCCATTTATGGTCCTACCTAATCGTTTAGCCTTGAATTTTTGAATTGTCGATTATCGGCTAGGTTCAATATGATCTTTGATTCGTGAACAACTCAAGTTATTTCCATAATAAAATGGACTATGTAACAATGTATTGTAACACAAAAGTATGCAACACCTTGCTAACGACTCCGATAGATATCATAAATTTTATAAATATAATAATAAATAAGTGCATGCATGTATTATGCATGAAAGTTAAAAAATGCACGCAGAGTGACGTTAATGATTGTGGGGTCAATCAACTCCAATTAATTTTTTGAAATTTCCCTTGTTAAAGTTGATTTCTTGTTCATAATTAGATAAAATAATGTGGTATATGAACCCGCTTAAATTTATACAACTTTATTTTGACCCTAATAAATATTATTTCTAGATTTGCCAATAAAAATTGTGGGCCTATTTATTGTTATATTTTGTAAAATTAAAAACAAAATGTAATTAAGAAACAAGGAAAATTGGTTCATAGTTTATTATTGTTAATTATATAAATCATGATGATTTTAATAAGTTTCACAAATTTAAATTTAATCTTTATAATGAAATGTATCATATGACTTTCAAACAAATGGGCTTACCAAAGCCCTTAGAAAAGAAAAAAGGAAAAAAAAGGACTTACCAAAAACCTTGGGAATCATTAGGCCATAGTTTCTTAGCGTGCTGATGATAAGAGTACGTTACCCATGATAGTGAACCCTTCATTCCACATTTGCTTGCTGAAGAATATAGCAAGTCTAGGATAGTCATAGCCAGTATCTTCACCAGGGCCTCGTAAAACCTTCATCTTTTCTCACATGGAAGATTGAATAAATTCTTGGCTTGAAACTCGACTTGATCTAATAACTCCTAATTAAGAAACCCCATGATTTGTGACATGAAACATCCCCCATGTCTCACATGCATTAAAAATGAGGCCTTAAGAATTAGGATCATCAAGATTAATTATTGGAATAGAGATTGAAGCCCCCAATTTCTTATTATCAGGGTTGCCTTTTGAATCGTCATAACATTGTGCACATATATAAGATTCAGGAACAGTTCTGATTGAGCTAAAATCTATGGGAATAATAAGGTTTTGCTGCATAGGATGATCCTTGTCAGCATTTGAAAGAATATGCATTTTGTTAAATGGAAAAAGAAAAAAAAAACCTCGATAATATAGAAAATTTGAGGTTTTAATTTTTATTTTTGTGTGAGGAAGATTTAAAGTTTTATGAAAATATGAGACAAATGTTCATAGAAGCTTTGATAGATATAATGTGTATGTCTTTTGACTGATGGGCGCTTGCGAAAACATGTATTTATAGGGGTTATAAATATTTTATAAATAAAATTAATGACATGTGTCATATATCAAGTAAATAATGGAAATTTATAATGATATGAGTGCAAGATCAGATACCAGACCAAATATTGTTATCTTTATAGTTGAAGATCAAATGTTAAAAACTTTACATGTAATAACATATTTGTAAAAAAGGTAAGATATCAACATGTTTGATTATGTACATAAAATAAATAAAATATTGCTATCTTATAAATTATATGTTGTATATAATTGATATAAAAATGGCTCATGCATCCAAAATGATCTTGCGGAGTAAGAATAAATCTATTGTAGTAACATATATACTTCCTCCATTTTTTTTAAATTGCATCATTTGCCATTTCACACTTGCCGATGCAATACTTTGGCCATTAATATCTCTAATAATACTTAAGTAAAAATTATTGAAAATTGATATTTGAAAAGTAGATGTCGAGACGAAACTAACGAGACCTCACGTGACTATATTTTTCCTTACGGATAAATAACAAAATATTGTCAAAGGAGGTTGTGTGAATAGTGTAAAATCTCAAATGGAACAATTAAGAAAAAACCAGAGAAATTATATGTACAAAAGGTAAGAAATCAAGAATTTTGAATATATACATAAAATTAGACAACTAAATTATATTTTTGTAAATAATTATCTAAGACTGGACTAGGGTTTTACATGTATTGGATTGGATTTTCAAAAACAGAAAGGAAAAGGGAAGTTTACATTTCAAAATTGGGTTTGACTCAAAGGTTTAACCATATTTGCTGACTATGCTTGACTTACGAATTCAACTTTAATTTGACTCGGGAGCTTGATCTAGTTAGAGTCAAGAATTTTACTTTGATTTAAAGTTTGACTAGAAAAATTAGATTGGAAATTTTAACTTTGAATTTGACCAAAGTTTGACTTGATTTCTTTGACTGGTATTGACTAAGAAAGTTTATCGAGATTTGATTGATATAAGAGAGGATAGATTTACAATATATAGAAATTAGGGAGGGTAGAATTAAAATAAATGGGAAACAAAAGAACTAGAAGATGGATACAAAAGAGTACAATATGAAGTAGAAGACTCTTAAGATATACCTGTTAGAATAGGATTTGAATTCTAAAGTTTTATTTTACTAATCACGCGCGTCATATCTAGCCATGTTTGGAGAGCCCTTTTAGTTGTTAACAACATTAATGAGGGAAAATATGTAAACAAAAAATACTTTTAGGGATATAAATGTCCGCATACTATTCTTAAGAGTACCAAAAAAATACAATTAACATTGACGAGGGCAAATAAGTAAATTACCCATTTAGAGGGTATAATTGTCAAAACACTATTCATACAAATTAAATCATTAAATCAAACAAGGAAAAATTTAAAGGCAATTAACATCATATCATAAGGGTATATAGGTAAACAAACATTTTGATGATATAATTATCCTCACACTATTTATAAGTGTTTTCTCATACTTTTTAAAACACTAGGAACGCCTCTCGCGCGCGATGCGCGCGACATAGTTAGTCATTGTAGAGGAACAATAGAATTCAGGCCTCATGTTACATATACGAAGAAGTTATCATGGCTAATAAATATTTAAGTGGTGTTCAATTACAATCATATCAGCTAGACTAAAGACATGCTATTAACTTGTTAGGTCGTTTTTTAATTCTCTGACTGTTATTGATAATATAATTAATTATGCCTTTTGTAAATTGGAAGAATGAAATATATGGAAGCGGGATTTCATTTTCATTAGCATTGTAGACACTTGATTGTGTCTCCCCAAAAACCAAACCTAGTGATAAATACCTTTCATGTCTTTGATTAACGAGTTCGGTAAATAATTGAAGAGTCTCATGAATTTCCATTAAGCCTTGACCATATCCCTAACCTTTCTTAAAATGTTTTAAGCCAAAACAATTCATTTCGTGTCCCTAAAAATCGTTCATTTCGTGTCCAAACCATAAATATGTCCAAACCAGATTAATTTGGTTAATAATCCTAGTCTAATTTTGTTTAGATGGATGGGGATGGAAAAGAGCTTTCCAACGATATATTATAAGCCCAAATCCGACTTAAATCGAATAAGTTATGGCCAAAATACTAAATCAAGTCCAAACCAGACCTAGGTCCATCTGAACCTACGTCCCAATGATCATGTGAAGGTCCAAATACCTTATTCCCAATCCTAAACCCGCTAGGATTCTTTAGGAGCTTCTAGAATCCTCTAGAAGGTTCTAATCTATCCTTTCCGAAAAAGATAAAGATCAAAAGAGTTCGATGTCGAATAAAAAACTTCTCTTTTAATAGTCCTTATCCTGATCTAATTAAAAGACGTACGGATGTAACCCAATTCTATTAGGAATCAAACTCTGTATGGCTTAATAATCTTTGAAACCATCGCAGAACGACAGAACCATCGCGCCGCGATAGGATCACGATAGTCCTACCGCGCCGCGATGGACTCTGTCGTGCCACAATACTCCTGCGTCCCACAATGAAACTTATTTTATTCCGTTTCAAATTCTGATCTTTTTGTGATCGTCCAAACTCTCTTTTATCCCCATAAAAGAGGTCGTTTTACCCGTTTTCAACCACCAACAATCATCAACAATCATCTCAATCATCTTAGTCACCTCTTCTCTTTCTTTAATACCATGTTCTTAGCCTTAGCCTAAGCACATCCTTGATACTCATCCAAATCAGTCACAATTCCTCATTCACGAGACTCGAATACTCCTAGCCATCCTCGACGTAAAAGGTTGATAGTTTTATTTATTTATTTATTTATATTTAATCTTAAATCTATATTTCAATTCATATTTATTTAACTTTCTTGAAGTATACTAACGTGTGTATTGTTTTAATAGCAAGAAGGTTGAGACATCAAAGTAAGTAATTCAATTATCCTTATTATTATTCTTTTGTTTTTGGAGTAGAAATCATGTTTACAACGTTATTTATTCCTAGTATCATGCTAGGATGTTGTTATGATTTCTAGTATCATATTTAGGATAATGATTTGATTTTGTTATTAGTGACATGCTAGGATTTGTTAATAATTTGTTTAGTGTCATGCCTAGGATCTTACTATTAACAATGTATGATGATGTTCTTATGATGATGATTGTTGTGTTAATCATATGTTGCTTGATTATTCATGATTTATTGTTATTGCTTGATCACGCCCCCTTTTGCAGGTTTAAAGGGAGTTTGTACTTGAAATCACGCCTAATAAGATAATCAATTATTTGACTTAGGCTAATATGACCTTAATTCAAGTGATCACCAATAATAGATTTGATTGTTCATTAATAATCAACCAACGTAGATTAAAGAGGTTTAGGATTAATTTGATGTATGTATGTTGATCGAAAAGCGCACATGAATATCATAAGAATTGAGTAAAGGCTTATTTAGGGCGGGTTCAGTCTCTTTTAGGTTGGATTTGTACCATCATCCCCGAACATCCAGTCATGGTTTTGGACCACTATGGAGTTAGTGATTTTAGTGATCGTGAATGGGGTGTAACCTTCACACCCTTGAACTGTTTACAAGTTCACACTCGTGAATGGTTTACAAGTTCCAAAAACTTTTTGGCGACTCTTTTATCTCTAGCTTCTTTTCCTTGGAACGTCGTCATGCCTATAAGCATGAACAACAATAGGGCTAAAAGATGAGTTTGAACTCCCAACAGGTTTTGGCGACTCCACTGAGGAGGATTTCTAGATTGATTCCTAAAATTATTTTAGCAATTGATTTAGATTGAGTGGATGAGACTTGAAAGGTTCTAGATATTCATGTGCGTAATTTCGATTAACATGGTGGCATAAGAATAAAAAGGTTCGCATTAAAAAGACTATCTGTAATGCGTCAAAAACATAGGACATACACGTAGGAAAGGCCGGAAATATTTTCCACAACTAGAATCTAAAAGACAATACGAAAAATCGGAAAAAGCATAAAAAATTGAAACACCCGTAGAACGTGAGAGCCATCGTAGGACGTCAGCGACCAATGCCAGACAACAGCTTCATTGCACCGCGATGGAGTTGTCGTTGGACGTAGGACTCTGTCTTCTTGTTTTGCTTGATTCTAGTAATGTTTCGACGATTTTACTTCCTGATTAAGTTTTTTCGACCTTTCTTAACCCATATGCGTTTTACATATGGTTTTAGACCTTGGGAATTCACGCTCTGTCCACCCTAATAAATGCTCCGTGCAATAATGGGTGTGTAGACACCTGATTGTGTCTCCCCAAAAATCAAACCCAGTGATGAGTACCTTTCACGTGTTTGATTAACGAGTTCGGTAAAGAGTTGATGAGTCTTGTGAAGTATCCTTAAGCCTTGACCATATTCCTAACCTTTCCTAAATGTTTTTAACCAAAATCATTTATTTCGTGACTTTAAACCCAAAATCATTCATTTCGTGTCCTGAAAATCGTGACTTAGGTCCACCTTACCTACGACCCAATGATCATGTGGAGGGTCCAAATACTTTAATCCCAATCCTAAACCAAATTGGATTTATTACGAGCTTCTAAAAGTCTCTAGAAGGTTCTAATTTATCCTTTCCCTAAAAGACAAAGATTAAAGAATTCGAAGCCGAATAAAACATCTCTTTTTTTATAATCCTAATCCTAATTGAATTAAAAGACGTACGAGTGTATTTCGTCAACCCAGTTCTATTAGGAATCAAATTCCATACGGCGTACTCATCTTGAGATCCATCGCAGAACGACAGGACCATCGTGCCGCGATAGTCCCACCGCGCCGCAATAGACTCCATCGCGCCGTAATGCTCCTATCGCCATGGATGGAACCTGTTTTATTCCGTTCCAAATTATGATCTTTTCTGATCTCTTTGACTCTTTTTTTCCCCTATAAATAGAGGTCGTTGTCACCCCGTTTTCAATCACCAACAATCATCATCAATACCCTTGCTAAGACTCTCTCTCTCTCTTGATTCTTCATGTTCTTAGCTTATCTTAAACACATCCTTGATACTCACCCAAATCATCCACCATTCCTCATTTACGAGATTTGAATACTCCTAGCCATCCTCGACGTTGCCTCGACCTCGATGTGAAAGGTTGATAGTTTTAAGGGTTTAGTCCCAAATCTATATTTCAATTCACATTTGATTTATTTACTTTTATTGGTTTAATCTTTCTTGAAGTTACTAACATGGATATTGTTTTTATAGCAAGAAAGCCGAGGCATCAAAGTGAGTAGATCTAATATCTTTATTCTTTGATTTTAAAGTAGAAATCATATTTAGAATATTATTTTAATTCCTAATATCATGTTAGGATGTTACTTTAATTCCTAGTATCATGTTAGGGTGTTATTTTAATTTCTAGTATCATGTTTAGGATGTTTATTTTGATTGATAGTATCATGTTATGGTTAAAGCTTTGATCTTGATTATTAGTGACATGCTAGGATTTGTTATTAATTCGATTAGTATTATGCCTAGGATCTAACTAATGATGTTTTGATAATATAATTATAATGATGATTGTTGTGTTAATTATATGTTGCTTGATTATTCATGATTTATTGCTATTGTTTGATCACGCCCCTTCTTGCAGGATTAAAGGGAATTAGTACTTGAAATCACGCCTAATAAGATAATTAATAATTTGATTTAGGCTAATATGATTTAAATTCAAGTTATCACCAATATTAGATTTGATTATGCATTAATAATCAACCAACGTAGATTAAATATGCTTAGGATTAATTTAATGTATGTATGTTGATCGGAAAGCGCACATGAATATAATAAGAATTAAGTAGAGGTCTATTTAAGGCAGGTTCAATCCCTTTTTGGTTGGATTCGTACCATCATCCCTGGATATTCAGTCATGGTTCTGGACCACTATAGAGTTAGTGATCTCTATGATCGTGAATGGGGTGTAACCTTCACACCCGTGAACGATTTAGATGTTCCTAAAACTTGTTGGCGACTCTTCTATCTCTAGCTTCCTTCCCTTTGAGCGCCGCCATGCCTAAAAGCATGAACGTAGTGGGGCTCAAAAGGTTGAGTTTGAAAAATTCCCCATAGTTTTAAACGACTCCGCTGGGGAGGATTTTTAGATTGATTACTAAAGTTTATTTTGGCAATTAATTTAGAATGAGTGGATGTACTTGAAAGATTCTAGAAATCCATTGTACGTAATTTTGATTAACATTGTGGCATAAGCATAAAAAGGTTCGCATTGGAAAGACCATCTGTAATGCGTCAAAAACATAGGAATATACACGTAGGAAAGGCCGGAACTATCTTTCACGACTAGAATCGAAAAGACTCTACGAAAAATCGGAAAAATATCGAACATAAATACTGCCGCATCACGTCAGGACCATTGTAGGATGTCAGAAACTATCGCAAGACGATAGTTCCATCGCGTTGCGATGTAGCTATCGCTGCACGATATTTCCTGCCTTCTAGCGATGAGATTTGGCGATATTGCGCCAGAATTCTGTCTTCCTGTTTTACCCGATTCTAGTACTGTCTCGACAATTTTACTTTCTAATTGAGTTTTTTCGACTTTTCTGAATCCATATGTGTTCTACATATGCTCTTAGCCCTTGTGAATTCTCGCTCCATCCACGCTAATGAACGCTCTGTGCAACAATGGGTGCATCTGAGTTTGTGAATTCACCAAAATATGGAAGCGAGTTCAAAAAGCCAGATCCCATCCATCATGCCAACCCTTCTATGGTAAGACTTCTACGCGATGCATCCAGACTCATAACCATAGACCCTCTTGGACACCATAATCCTTGACCTTAGAGAAGAGCCATGGTTAGGTGGGAAACTCATTGCATCATATTGTGACTACTTGACTACTTGTGCATCTCTTACTTGTACATACCTTATTTTGATTAAGCTAACCCTTTGTGTTGACTTGTTTTCTTGTAAATAAATTCTAATGAACTAACCAAGGACTGAAAAGGACTTTGCTTAATAAAATTGGTTAATTAATTTGAACCTATAAAGTCTCCATGTACTCGACCTAGCAGACTATAGGATTAAAATTTCAAAAGAGTCACCGAAAACAGATTAGATTGACGTTCCAGTATCGCCGTGAAAATTTGGTTTATGGCGTAGAATGCTGGTTTCCATCGCGTCACGATAGTATTATCGCACCGCGATGATTCTAGCATCCTGCGATGGTTTCATCGCCATGCGATGGTTCGGCTGATTCCTTCCTAGTCTTCGCGTTAAGTCTAACTTCATGATTAACCAGTTTAATGAATAAACGAGGTCTTAACTTGGTCTTTGTTTAAGTCTAACCACATGTCTAGCCCCATGGACATCATATGAGTCTTGAACATATCACTTTAACTCACAAGTCCTTGCACACACTTTGTACATGTCCTTTTTTCACCATGACCATGCTTAGAGTTTTGCGTGCGTTTTTTCTGGCATTTTTTTAGGGGGGTAAGTCGGATATTATCCTCCCAACATAAACTACGTTGTTTGAAAAAACTTTTCTCCCTTACTTGATTCCCACAAAATATACACCCATTTTTTTGCCTTTTTCAACCCAATAAAAGTACGAGTCAACTAGAGTCAAGTCATTAAAAGAGTCAATGGTTTAATTTTTACAGCGCTTGGTCAAGGAAAGAAGGGCGTTTGATTTGAGTCAACACTTTTGTTCAAGTACTACTTTTCCAGAGCCTTGTTAGAACAAGAAGAAAAGCAAAACCAATGGTAGCTATACAAGAAGATGTCGACAAACTCTAAAAGACCATGGAAGGTCTTGCTAAAATGATCAAGGGACTTAGCACTCGAATGGAGAAGGCTGAAGACACTAATAAGCAAGTACCAACTAAGACAATTAAGCGCATCGAAGACAGCTTAAGTTAAATCTCCAATGACTATAAGTACCTTGGTATAAGCTCTGAAGGAATCTCAGTGGACAAGGACATTCTTCCGCAGAAGTTCTCTGCCAACGACATCCCTAAGTTCAAAGCTATTGACAATCCTTACTTTCACTTGAACGCTATTAAGAAAATCATGGAGATTAAGGGTATTGACAAGAAATTCTTCCCATCGTTTTTCTCTCTTTCACTTGAACTAGTATGCCAACGATGGTTCTTTTCTATAGGTGTTGAGAAAATTGCCGATTGGGATAATATTACACATGCTTTTATTGATAGATACAAATGTAATAATATCCAAGTAGAAACTAATCATAGAGAACTTGAAATTCTTAAGCAAAAAGAAAATGAAGGCTTCACTGCGTTTTATAATAGATGGAAAGAAACTTCCACTAGAATGATCGATGTCCCAAATGAGAGAGAATCTGTGAGAATGTTCATTCGAAACATTTAAGAGAAATATCAAAAGCATCTAAAATATCAATGAAATTTAAGTACCTTCAAGGTCGTTTATAAAGTAGGCATTGAAATCGAAGATGACCTTATAAAATTGAAAGTTGCTAACAATAGTAATAATAGTGGTTTGAAAGGAAAGAAGAACGACTATCCTTCTTCTTCCAAGAACACCCACCCTAGCAACAATGTTAGCACCTTTAATCTTAATGACGTCTTAGCCATGGATAATCAAGGGCCAAGAAGACAGCTAAGGAAGGAGTTCACCCCTATTGGGATGAGCTATGATACTGCCTTTGATCGTCTCCATGCCAAGGGACTTATTACTCCTATTGGACCTAACCAAGATCCTGCACCTGAGAAGAGGTCGTCTAACTTGAATCCCAATGCCCATTGCAAGTACCATCAAGGTAGGGGCCACACTACCAAGAGTTCTTGGAAGCTAAAGGAAGCTGTTCAATATTTGATTAATAACAACAAGCTTCCCGTGCCTCCTGCCGGCAAAAAGCCAAGCGTCAACACTTCTCCACTTTCTGACACCTTGGCTATTTCTGATGATTAAACCTTGCTCGATCCATCACTCCTTATTAGGATTATTGAAGATATGTCCATGGAAGAAGTTATTGCCGTTGAAGAAGAAGAGGATGTCTTCTTTGATGCCATGACCGATTTCCAAAGCGAGGACACCAATAGAGACATTGCTAACCTCAGTGAACATGTTGATGCAATCCATCTCATAGTTCAAGATCTTATTAGACGAATGGTAATCATAAAATGCCATCGTGATGAAAGAAAGTACGCCTTTCAAGACTCTATGATAAACCGTTAACGCTAGTGTGACCCTCCATCTTCCTCTCGTAAACCAAATACCGTTGAAAGAAAGTCATTCATCTTCAACGCCATTAAGGCACAAGAGAGAAAGAAAAGAAAGGCTTACAAAGCTATAGGCAGTACGTATGAAAGAGCCTTTGACATGCTCCATAGAAGGGGTAAGGTCAAGCCTCTTGAACTAAAACCATTTGAATCCCTTATGAAGGTAGATGGCCTCTATTGCAAATACCATTAATCTAGAGGCCACTCAACTAAATACTGTTTCCGCTTCAGAGAATATGTCCAAAATCTCATATATGAAAAGAAACTCTTCATTAATAAGACAAATATCCCACTAGAAGATGACACTATCCCAACCTCCAACGATACCATTGTCAATGGAATATGGGACAGTGAAGATATGATGAAGATGTATACCTTAAGGACATTATCGAATCACCCCTTGGTGCACTTTACCCATGCAATGAAAATGATGATATATGGGATGAAGATTCCCTAATTACAGTGCTTACAAGACCTGGAAGGTTACAACAACCAATCACAACTGCGCCTCTACCTACAACTCAACAAGCTCCAACATCCATCATAGAAGAAAATGATATAGTCAAGCAACTTAAGAAGACTAAAGTAGAGATGAATGTATGGAAGCTTCTAGCTTCATCTCATGAGTATAGAGTTGTAGTGATGGATGCTTTAGCAAAAGTAGGATTAGATCCTGAAACTACTCTAGAGGGGTTGGCCAACTTCCTCACAAGTGACCTCCCAAATCCAAATAATTTGATCACTTTTTCTAACAAAGACTTTCCGCCGGAGGGTGATAAGAACAATAAAGCCTTAAACCTCACAGTGGTATGCAAAAGGATGAATGTGCCAATGACCCTTGTAGATAATGGTTCAACAATTAACGTATGCCCACTTCGCACTGCTAGAATGTTGGGAATAAAGGATGAGGACTTGACTCCATCCACACAAGGCATAAGGGCTTACAACAACTCTTGTCACCAAGCCCTTGGAACCATCACTATGAAAGTCAATATAGGAGTCATTGAACATAGCACTACTTTTCAAGTAGTGAACATTAAGGCTTCATTTAACCTATTGTTGGGACGTCATTGGCTCCATGACCTCAAGGCCCTTCCTTCGTCTCTCCACCAACAAGTAAAGGCTATTGTTGGAGGAATTCCTATAACAATCGATGCCTCCCCCATGAGAATCAAAGTTGTTGACTGGCCAATCATTCATGTGGAGCACGATGAGTATGACGAAGACTTGTGGGGCTTTAACGCCGAAGAGGTCTCTTTTATCGAAGAAGATGAAATGACCCCTCTTGACTATAACCCCCACTCAAATCTCGTCGTCAATGCTATTGTTAAAGACTCTAGGAAAGAAGAAAGAAATACCTAAGCGCATGGGACTACCTAGCCTCCCTAAGAGGGATACTTTTGGACTTGGATTCGACCCAATTCCGAAAGACCTTAAGCGAGCTCTGGAAAAGTCAAATCCAAAAAGGTGCGATACCAATAATCCATATCCCCTCACTTTGAATGGACAATTTATAAAAGAGGGAGAAGATTACCAATGCTATGAATCCTCTGAACCACTTGTCGGGAATGGGATACGCCAACCTAGGTTCGAGATCTTCTCGGATTGCAAATTTCTAGATGAAATTCCCAATCCAACCTATATGGAATGAGCACCCCCGTGCTTTGAATTTAATGTCATGGATTTCCTCTTTGGGTACGAGAAAAACGAGCCAAAGTGTGTCGATGACAACTCCACACTTATACAGACTGTCTTACAAAGCGAATTGAAGACTTTGACCCCTCCAAACTCATCACTCTAGCGAAAGGACTACTCTAGGGATGGCGCAAGACCGTAAAAGTGACTACGCCAAGTGGAAGAAAGATATCCATAACTACGGGAGAAGACCACCTTCATAACACCTTGGGGTACTTATTGCTACATGGTGATGCCATTCGGTTTGAAAAATGCGGGTGCCACATACTTAAGAGCAACAACCTCCTTAATCCATGACATGATGCATAAATAAGTCGAGGTGTACGTGGACGATATAATTGTAAAATCTAAAGATTGCCCTGGTCACCAAACAGCCTTGAGAAAATTCTTCGAAAAGATTCGCTATTACAACATGAGGCTAACTTCAGCTAAATGTGCATTTGGGGTTACCTCAATAAAATTTCTAGGCTGCCCTTAATCAAAATAGACCCCACTAAGATCAAGGCTAGCAAAGTTGAAGTCTATAACAAAATACCTAATACAGAAGCAACGGTGCCGTTCTTCTTATTTTCCTTGAATTTGAGGCAATCTCGCTTCCAATGTCCTTTATTATTGCAATAGAAACATTTAGAATCGGATTTAGAAGAGGCAACATTCTTGTCCTTACCGCTCTTAGTAACACTTGACTTAGGCGAAAAATTCTTCTTCTTTTTCCCTTTAATGCTTCTCTTCTTGCCCGAGCGCTTAAATGGCTTGCCCTTTCTCACCATGAGCATGTCATCCTTGAGGGTTTGCTCGGCCTGCTTCAACATACCATGAAGCTTGGTGAGGGTTTTCTCCATGCTGTGCATATTATAGTTCATCTTGAACTGATTATAGTCTTTGTGCAGCAAATGGAGAATGATGTCAATTGCGATCTCGGTTGAATACCCAGCATCAAGCATTTCCATGTTCTCAAATAATCCAATCATTTTAAGAACATGCGGGCTGACTGGCTCTCCTTTCTTGAGCTTACTCTCAAGGATCTGCCTGTGGGTTTCGAACCTCTCTGTTTAGGCCTACTGTTGGAACATGTTCTGAAGTTCAGAAATGATCACAAAAGCAGTCTCCTTTTCAAAGAAAGTCTTTTGAAGGTCTGGAGACATAGTGGCCAACATGATGTACTTGACATCCCAATTGGCACTTTGCCATCAGTTAAGGGCAGCCTGAGTGACCTCCTCATTGGGAGTGTCGGACAATTCCTCATCAAGGACGTATTCCTTTTGCTCTTGCATAAGAACAATACGTAAGTTCCTTTGCCAATCAAGAAAATTTGGCCCACTCAACTTCTCCTTGTCGAGAATTGAGCGTAATGAAAACTGGTTGTTTGAGTTATTTGCAGACATGTTTCTACAATTGAAAGAATTTGAAATGAAAAACCATTCATAAACCAATAAGTTTGAATTTTAAAGCATTCATGCAAATATTCAATATTATTGAGCATTTTATCCACGCATTAACATTTGTCCCTTTTGAGCGAGAATAAAATGATTCCAAGATCCCAAAAATCAAAAAGTGATTAAGCATGCTTTAGCTTGTCTTAATATTTTAAGGTAAGCAATCCAATTGCTAATAGCTTTAAACTACTCTTGGTTTGATAAAACGCCGCATCTAATGCTTCCTTGACATTTTATCTCCATTTCCACGACATCTAAGGACTCCTTACTGATATCGTTGAACTTAACCAAAACAACTTGTATACCTAGTATACCTTACGTTCCTAGGGAAGCGGTGATGCCTCGCTTTAGCATAGCCCATCACCACGCGCATTAGTTCAGTAAGTGTCGTTCTTAGAATGGCAAGTTTTGCTCAATATTATATGGACCTAGGGTTTCTATGTTGGTTGATTTCAGTGAACTTAATTAATCATCGCTACATTTGAAATCCTAAAACATGCATCTACCATACCATTCAATCATGTATAAACACAATTATATATAAATCATAAGTAAATGATGCATTTGGAAACTAGCATGACCCCTTTAGTCTTCAAATCTTCAAAGGTCTCTGATGCAACTTCTTGGCTTGTCTTCTTAGAAACGCCATTTTTGAGACATCTCCGCCAAAATATGCAACTACTAGCTATTACGACTAGGAATAATCTAAATATTAAGGTACAAAAATACGCAACGGTATGCAAACCGTATTTAGATTTACAAAAATACATGACGAATCGCAGTCTGTATTTACTATCCTAGTCGAGCCCCACTAGTTGCTATTTTCACAAAACCTGTGAAACAATATACATTCCATTCATCCATTCACTATTTGTGAATGGCCCATGCAGTTTACAACGAAAAACAAGTAACAATGCATAAATACGCGCGAACTAGTAACTAACTCAGGTGGTTAATCTGATTAACGCGCCTAATTAAAACTAGTCAAAGTTGTTTAACATTTTATGTGATTAAGATGCAATTAGTTCAAGTCATCAACGAAGCTTCCACTAAATTCTGCATCCAACTTAATTAATCCAATTAATCAAGTCGGTTAACCCATAATTTGCCAAATTATTTTGCAAGTGTCGGAGGAATAAAGGCCTAGCCTCGTTAAAATAATTAAATAAATAATTAAAACGGCCCAATTACGCAAAATGATAGCCCACAACACGCCCAAGTGCCTAGCATCAAAGCCACAGGGCTAGGCTTGCTAGGTACCTAAGGTCGTGGATGTTCGTGCTGGCATGCCTGCCTAGTAGAGCACGCTACGCTTGCTGGCACCAACAGTATCGCATCATGCTACGTATGCTTGCGTGCATGATGGCGCTGGCAGCGTGTGGCTGGGCTTGCTGGGGCTCGCATGCCTTGTTGCCCAGTAGCACTTGCGGGCACCTTCCAGCAGCCACACAACACACGCATCATTCTCGCACAACCCATAGCACCAAGTGTGCATCACACTCACACACTCACCATACACTAGCGCATCTACGAGGCAAGGCAGCCTCATCTAGCCTAAGGGCGTGTCTTGGGCAATTTTATCTCGATTTGCGTGCACTTGCCTCGGGATTTTAATTCCCGATTTAAGTGTGATAAAAATTAATTAATTTATTTTAGAACTAATTTAAATCAAAATGAAAGTAAAACAAGTCCAACATAATTAAATTCAACTTTAGTAGTGCACAAGCCTAAATTATTCAAGAACCATTCTTTAAATCAATATAGGTTCATCTTGATGCTACAAAATACAAGGGCCATACTCATAATTAATTTAACCATACTTAAATTAATAGTGAGATTTGACAAAATTAAAGAGGTTGGAAAAATAAACCCATTCATCTAATGAAAAATTTCCAACACTAACTTGTGTATAAACGAAAAATTAAGTCTTCCAATATGAAGATTAATTAAATTTCAATCACAAGTTTTGAACTTTTAGGACTTTAATCAACTCAAAAATGATTAAACCAAAAATTAGTTCAACATGGAATTTAGCAATCAAAGTTCAAACCAAATAAACAATTAAATATTGGATCTTTAACATCTTAGGGACTTCAAAATCACAAGTTCACCATAAACATTCACACTTGCGACAATTTATATCAAAAAAATGTTAAAATTTCAAGTTTATGTGAAAAATGAACTCACCAAATTAAGCACCAATTATGACTTCATAAACATGCATAATAAGTTTTATAATTGTAGTAGATTAGTGATGTAACCATACATTTAATCTACCTTTAACATGCAATAATTAATCAAGGTTTAACGATATAAAATTTTTCATCAAAAACAAAAAACCCCTCGAAAAATATGTTTCTAGGTGGATTCTGGTTTTTCGACAGCCCTCAAAAAGAATCAAAAACGATTTAGAACATTGATTCCACCCAAAAATCACTATTTTTTAGTCGAAATCTGGGTTCGTTGGCAAAAATTAGTAAAATACGAGATTAAAACTAATTAAAACGAGCTTACAATCTAATTAGAAAGCAAAACCTGAATCTAAATCCATTTTAAATCACCTCAATTAATTATTAGTTACAATAATTAAAATGAGCGCGGCTCCGATACTGCTTTTGGGTTTCGTAGAGTCCAACGCTACGCGGAAGAGAAACCCGCCCAAGACCCGCCCACTAATTAAAGCAACTAAACATGTAATCACATAATTAACCACAAAAGGGAGAGAAGGAGAAAAGACATTCTTACCCTCAACGCGTGTTTTGCTCGATTCAGGAGCTCTTACTTCAAAGCTTGAGCCACGCAAGTGCGTAGGCCTCCGACGGCTTGAACCCTCGACCCGATCGGAACGGTCTTATTCCCGAAGGCTAGTCGGGATTTGATCAAATAAAACTAGAGTATTACGAACTTAAAGGTTTTCTTACTAATGATGCGATGCCTTATTGAGTTCAACTCAAGTGATTTTTCCCAAACCCAAATCTTGGGTATTTATAGGGAATGGAGACTTGATCTCCCTTCTCCCATCAATGTGGGAGATTTGCATTATTCCTCAACTTTATTTTAATCAAAAAAAATAAAATAAATTTCAAGGCTGGGCAGCCCAGCCAACTAGCACGCAGCACATGCATTGGCGGACCTGGCCTTGTGCATGGTGAGTCAAATGACTCACCAGGCCCAAACAAAATTTCTAAGTTTTTTTTTTTTTAATAAAAAAAAAAAAATTATTTTCTTTTGTTGATTTTGTTGTTGTTTGTTTGGTAAACTTTGAACCTTTTGTTAATGTTGTTGGGATTTTGGTGAAATTTGAACCTTTTTGACCATGTGAATTGTAGTCAGTGTTTATTTAGGGTGTTTATTGATGTCAATTATGTCTGTCAAATTGTCAATACACCATTGGCTTTGGTAGATTTATATGGGGTTTTGCATATGTGCTGATTTGATTGGCGATTCGGACGATTGCTTATGATATAGTCGACCCACCCTAATGATATAGTCAATTATGTCTGTCAAATTGTCAATACACCCCAATGCTTGTAAAGATTTTAATCTTGTCAATTATTAGAGAGCTAAGCTTGTCATGTTGTCAAATTTTTTTTTACATATTTGGTTATCGATTGTGACTCACCAGTCGGAAACTCCTGGGTCCGCCACTGAGCACATGCACAGCCAGCCAGCACGCATGCATGCGATGCTGTGATGCTGCTGCTTGGTGCTACCATGCTAGCACGCACAGCCCAGCCAGCTTGCACGCTGCTGCTATGCTGCGATGCTGCTGCTTGGTGCTGCTCGCTAACAAGCATGCATGCACAGCCCATAGCACAAGCACGCATAGCATGCTGCTGTGCGAGTGCTATGCATTGCATGCTTGCGGCAGGGCTGCTATGTGCGAGGCACTAGCATGCTAGCACGCCTAGCGCGCCAGCGATGCTGGCCATGCCACACCAGCTGGCTAGCCAGCGCTGCGAGCAAGTTCGTCATGGTGTGTGTCTACGCTAGCCTACCACTCGTATGGCTAGGCTAACGCGACGCTACAGCTTAGCTCAAACTTGTCGCTTGTTTGATTTATCGTCTCGTCAAATTCTAAACTTGACTCAACTTGCAACGCTTAATTTCGACGCTCTAAGCTCGACATCCGGCGTCTTTGTTCGTAATACTCTAATGACTCATCTAGTCCTTCGGATTGATTCGTCGTGTCGGATCGGTAATTCGATAGGGGTACGACCCGAAGGGTTCAATCATCATTAAGCCGTAATATTAATTATGCATTAATATTACTGATCGAAAACGGCCTCCACCTAGGCATTCCGATCTCTTGACATCACTGAAGAATTACTTTCTAATAATTTCGAACCCTCTATCGGAATAATACATTTGTTGGAAGGACACCATTCCTTTCATTGATGATAGGAGCTCCTAAAGTTTTGAGGAATGACGAGCTTACAACAAGGAATTTTGATCACTCCCACTAAAGCCAGAGAAATGACAAGCTTACAGCGAGGGATTTCGATCACTCCCGCTGGTATTTGAGGGATGACGAGCTTGTAGCGAGGAATTTTTATCACTCTCGTTGAAGCCTAAGAAATGATGAGCTTGCAGTGAGGAATTTCGATCAGTCCCGCTGAAGTTTAAGGAATGACGAGCTTGTAGCGAGGAATTTTTATTACTCCTTCTGAAGTTTGAGGAATGGCGAGCTTGCAGCGAGGAATTTGTATTACTCCTACTGTAGAAGAGGAAATATTTTTCTTTGGCGGGAACGGTGTCTTGCATGCGTGGGACACGTGTCGGTCATCCAGGGTGCAGTTATTTTATAGAGGTGACATGGAGGTTGAACTCTAGATATTAGGTAAAACCGCTTATTATGTCTTATTTAATTTCACTTCCCCCCTTTTTACTTCCCATTCATATTCCCTTTCTTTTCATCTTCCTCTTTTTAAATTTTTCGCTCTCTCTTCTCATTCATATTCCCTTTCTTTTCATCTTCCTCTTTTCAAATTTTTCGCTCTCTCTTCTCCTTCACCATTGCTCTCATGTGTACAGTTGCTACTCATTGTTGTTGTGCGATTGATTTCTCCTCTTTTAATTGCTCATTTTCTTCGATTTTTATCCTACATTGGGATTAATTTTCCCCTGATTACAGTTAAAAAATCTCACTTTGATTTTCAGTTTTTGGGGTTGCAATTATTACTGTGTGCTGTCGAGTGTGCAATTTTTCTTCGAAAAGGTACTTTCTTTGTACCTTCTTTTTCGCACTTTTCTCCCCTTTCCATCTGTTTTTTTCCCAAGATTGAAACTTTATTTTTGAGTTTTAATGTTCATATGCGTTCTTTCTTTTAGCTCGCTGTTGGTTGCGCTTTTTTGGTTAAATTTTGCCTTTTTTCTTCTTTTTCCTTTCTTGTTTCGCTTGGATTTGCCGTTGTGGCACAACTGATTTTGCTTTTACTCCCCATTTTTTTTGTCTTTGGGGTTTTCTTGTTGTTTATAAATCCTAAAAATGTCCGACGCTTCTGACAATCAGATTCCAAGTACTCCTTCTGCTCGTACTGAGTCTGTTTCTTTCCCTGAGCCATCTCGCTCAAGTGAGCATTTTGAGCGAACATCCTTTGTTTCTTCCGCTTCACCCCCTATTCACGTATAAGTTGTTATGGTGGGTGACACTTTTTTCCTACTCGGGGCGGGGTGAGTACTGGTGCGACCTTTCCAGTTGAATTCGGGTCGGGTGGTAGCCATCCCGCTGCTGGCAGTGCTTTTCGCCCTTTTCGATTTCGGACCTGCCCTAACCTCTTTTACCCTTACTGTGAGCAGGAACTCACTTATAATGGCGTTGCCCTCTCACATGTCATGCGTTTGAGAATGCGCGTTATGCGCCACAAACTCTTAGCTGACGTGGTTAAAGTTAATCTCCTTGATGTGTCATATTCCCCATGTTTAGCCTTTAAATAATTTTGCTTGGCTTGATGATATGGCTGTTGTGAATTGAATTGTTTTAATCACTATGTACTGTAGGGTGTTCGCTCTCCAACTCTAACTCCTTTGCCTTCTCCTTCTCCCGTGAAGAATATGGTCAAAGTTGCTGAGTCCCTAGTGAACGTGCTTTCCAAGATTGTCAACCTCACTATGTTGTTGAACCTGTGGAAGAGGGGATGTCTGATATTTATCTAAACGGGAGATGTGCTTCCCCAAGAACTGTATGCTTGATTCCAATTGGCGTAAGGATGCTGAGAGGTTGGATCTAGCGAGAGTGGGTCAGGAATTCTATGGATTCAGGTTAGAGTACCAGCTGATCCTTCCTGTTGAGGGTTCAAAGTTGTCTGCCCCCTCCTAACGGGCACATTGTAGTATTTGCCTCGCAACTAGATTTGGGTCTACGTTTTCCTTTGGACCCTACTTTGGACAAGGTTTTTCGTGCCTACAAACTTTGTATTTCCCTTCTCCATCCTGCCTCTCTTCACACGCTGATCTTCATGTTGTGGTTTCTCCGCTTCAGGCGCTACCCTAAATCACTGAACTTGTTCAAGTCCTTGATGAGCTTGAAGTGGACTTCATCCAACTCTCCAGAGTTTGGCTGGTACTATGTGGCTCCCAAAGATGGCAGGGTGCTTTCTTATCCGAAGCTTGGCCACTATCAGGACTGCATTGGCAAGTTCTTCTGGGTGTCTGTTCCCTACTCTTTTATTATACCATGCAACTTTAGGGTGGTTCGTACTAATATGGCTAGTGTTACCGTCGCCCCTTCTGAGAATACCAAAGAGACACAGGATTACGATGCGCTGCAGGGGGCTGGTACCACTGACAATAGGTTTCCCAAGGTCTGGCTGCCCAACTCACTTTATATTGTTGGCAACGCGCAGCTATCTGCCAGGTGCTTGTGCTCTACTCATGAGTCTGGTATGTGTTCCCCTTCTTAGTTTTTAGGTTTTTTCTGCTCACTTTTGCCTGCCCTTACCTTATTATTTCTTGCTGTTTTTCACTGTTATCTCAGGTTATAACAAGTTGGAAAGGTGGCTTCTTGGTCTAATGGATAATTAGAAGGACCCTACTACTGACACTCCTGATAACCCCCCTCAACTTTTTGATACTTTGGAGGTTCGCACCGGCGTGTTGAAGAGTGAAATTAGTTTGGCTCCAGCTGAGTTGAGATCCGTCTTTGGAACCGCAACTCCCGCAGATCTCGTTGGGCCAAGCAGGACTGAAGGTGAGCCTTCTTCTTCTACTACGGGAAGTCAACGGGCACCTCGGAACAGGCCAAGGGACGTTACTTTGGGTTCTGAGATGTAAGTGGCGTGGGGAGCTTCGTCTAGGACCTTGCTACAGCTTCCGACCAGGTGGAACCTCAGCCCTCCCAAGTAAATCAGCTAGAGAAACAAGTTTTTGTTGATAGTAAAGATGATAATGTCGATGATTTTGCTGACAACGTTCTTAACTTCCCCCCTAAAACGGGGGTTGAGGTTGACGCTACGGTGGGTGAGAAACCCACACCTTCTGCCGAGCATGTTCTGGTCTCTACCACTATTATTAACACTTTTATTGGTGCCAAAGAATCTGTTTTTCCTCCTAATCAAACTACTGGGTTTAAGCTTCCTAGTGATGTTATTACGGAGCTTCCCAAAATTGCTCCTCGTTCTCTTGAGCTTCTTGGTCATTTGCGAAGCGCCTGTCAGGGCGGCCATTCTCAGTCTGCTGGACCACAACAATGGGCTCCCAAATTTATAGACCTGGAAGACCCCTCTGTCTTGCTCACTGCTACTGACGAGCAGCCTGCTGCCAAGAGGGCTTGCACCTCCTCTAATTTGGATCCTCTTGCCTCCCATTCTGCTAACATCGGCCTTCTTGGCGAAAAATACTGCAAAAGAGGTCGGGACCCATAATTCCTGCGAGCTCAATCGTTTTGTTCACCAAATCCTAGGTGATGCTTTTGAAAATACGTTTTTGGCGACTTCTTAGTTTGTCGGTGGTACCTTCTGCCTTACTAGGGCCATAGAGTTTGGGGAGGTGCCCATTGACTCTGATTTTCGTCCTATTCTATGCCTAAATAGGGCTTAGAATGCACCTTTTCGCCCTATGATGAATGTCCTGGCTGATGATCCCCTCTTTGTGGACAACCCGAAATAGCGTGGGATTCTAGGATATCGTCTTACTCAGGGTATCAAGCTGCCCGCTGAATCCACCAGCATCTCTATAGTCTTCCGGCTGACACTGCTTTCCATGACCTCTAGAAGGTTTGTTTGCATTACTTCTATTCTTCCAATCTTTGTTTTCTTCTATTTTTTTATCTCTCTTATCCCTTTTTCTTACTTATTTTGTTTTTTTATAACTTATCGTTATTTTTTCTTTGTCATTTTGCAACTCACCAGGTCTGTTGGGGAGTTAGAAAATGCTTTGCTTTCTGCGGAGAGGGAATATCAAACTAGAGTGCTGCTTTGGCTGAAAAAGACAAGGAGATTCAGCGGGGTTGTTCTGAGAAGGCTGCATTAGCTGGTAAGCTGGGTCCTTAGAAACAGAGAGCGGATGCCATTCAACTTTAGTTGGATGAGTACCAACCCCTTAGGAGAAACTGGAAGATTGTGAGTGAGAGCAAGATTCTGCCCAGGCCAAGGTGCAGTCATTGGAGGCCGAGGTGGCTCGGTTGCAAGCTAGACGGGATGCCAAGCTTAGTGCTTCTAAAAAGGAAGCACTTAAATCTTTTGCCCTCTTGCCTGCTTTTGTTAAGTTGCTAACTGATCGCCATAATGGGGTTGGGAGGCTGTAGTGACGAGTAGACAAGCTCGCTTTCAGACCTTCTGGGCTATGGTTGGCAATGCTAGGGATTCTGAGCAGTATAATCTCCCTGTTGATCACCCTCGTGTTATTCATTGCAAGGTCCCCAACCATGCTATACTGAACTTGCTTGTGCCCTTCTACCCTAATGTTGCTGCTGCCATTGGAGTTGAGACTCTGGATGATGAGCAATAAAGGTTTTGGCGGCTATCTCCCCTATCCTCAGTGGCTCTTCAGAGTTTCCATCAGCTAGGTCCGTAGTTAGTAGGTAGTATTTGTTTTTATCTTTGGGGTGTATAGCCGCCAAAGGTTATGTGATATGTTTGCATTTGTGCTTAACATTTATATTTCTCCTTGCTAGGCTTGTCCAGCTTAACTTGGTTTATTTTGTATGTATTTGCTGGATATCTGCTAGCTCAACTTGGTTTCTTTTTTTACCTTTGGCTGAATGTTTCTTCACGTTGGTGGTGGAGGTTTAGCCTGAATATAGGCATGCACCTTGGTAGTTTTGTTGTTGCTTTGTATGTTGATTGTTTTTCTTACATGTCTCTTTTCTAGGAGTCTTGCTAAGCTATGGTATAGTGATCCTGGGCCCTAACTCAGCATGTCCCTCCCTTTGCTACTCCCTCTTCCAGGTGAACCCACTTAGGTTGGGTTTCCACACTAAACAGGGAATGTATATCTGTCTTGATTTGCTTCTTGCCTTTACATTCTTCATAATGTTTCTTACTTTGTTTGATGTGGTTATCAATTGAATTTGCTGCTTATGCGCTTCTTAAATTTTGATCACTACCCGCTGCCTACTGAAAAGCAACAAGCTGAGCTTGAGCGAGAAATTTTGATCACTGCTCGCTGCATGTTAAAAGTTACGAGCTGAGCTTGAGCGAGAAACTTTGATCATTCCCCGCTGAATACTGAAAAATCATGAGCTAAGCTTGAGCGATGGATTATTATTCCCCGCTGAACGCTGAAAAATTATGAGCTGAGCTTGAGTGAGGAATTTTTATTACTTCCCGCTGCATGCAAAAAAATACCATGTAGAATTCGGGTGAGGAATTTCGATGATCTCCCGCTTCAAGCTAAGAAATTTGCTTTTGTTGATCCCCTTACTCTGGCTGAAAATGTTTTAACTTTGTAGATTATAAGTGTGCTTATATTGCACTTGCTCACACTTTTGGAGGTTTATCATTCTCTAGAGTGAGTGCTTATTGTTTTACCACTCAACCTGTTGAGTGAGGGTTTGTCTTTATGCCACTCACTTTGAATGGTAAAGGCTTGATTTTATGCCGCTCACTTAGAATGGTGAGGGCTTACATGTGGAGGAATTAAGTGGGGCAAAACCGAGAGGGCCTTGGTGCCATTCCACGCTATCCTTTTTACTCTTTATCTCTCATTTGGTGAGGACTTAAAGTTATGCCACTAATCTTGCTTGACTAGGGCATATTTTGTGTCACTCACTTAAATAAGGTGAGGATTTGAAGTTGTGCTGCTCATCTTGTATGATGAGGGCTTGTTTTTATGTCACTTACTTAATTGTGTAAGGACTTCTGGTTATGCCATTCAGCCTGTGGTGAAGGCTTATTATTGTATCACTTACTTAACATATGTGAGGATTTGTGACCGTGTTGCCTCCTCTTACTACCTACCAAAGTGAGTTGGGTGGGACTAAGAGAATCTTAGTGTTGCCCACTTATCCCCTTTTATTTTTCATCTTGTCCTATGCCTTCTCAAGTTGAACGTGTCAGACAACCACCTCAGGCGTCCCCATGGTGGTATCCTATTTTACTTGGGTTGGTAGGATGGACTTAGTAGTGCTGCTGACTCCTTTCGTATGACTTAAAACTCTGGGTGGTCTTTTGAGACAATCCCTACTAGTATTATCACTACAAGAAAATTACCTTTTCGTAGCGATTATTCCAACCTTTGGTATCGATTTTATTTGTTACAAAAAGCTTTCCCAACATATGGTTATTCGATACAATATCCGCCGTTACCATAGCCTTTAGTAGTGTTTTTCGATATCGTTGGGGTTGTCCTCAATAATCAATACGAAAAACTACATCCAATCGTGGTGATTACTGTAGCGACTATTATCGCTATAAAATGTTGAACTCATTTTCTTCCAAAAAAAAAATATCACACATATGATCTTTACAAGATTCAAACATGCAACCTTAAGCTCTAATATACATACATACATGCATGTTGTAGCAAATGTACAATCACCACAATATAATCGCTACGAAAAGGCATTTTTCTTGTAGTGTATGACTACCATAGATTTCCATGATGAGTTTATCCTAAGTATAGCGAATTTAATTATTCTAGCTTACTTGTATGTTAGTGGTTGATGCCAAAACATAACATTAAAACTTGTTTGGACAAATTCATATAAGATACTCCTCATGCAGAGGCTTGTATTTCATTGATTAAATGGCTTAAATGCCTTAATTAACATTGAACAAAATAAAAAGAGCTTTTCTATGTTTTCGACGTAATTGAATAACGTAAACAAAATATTTCTTTAACACATCCGCTTTGAAATTGTTCCTTTAGACTTGACCTACTTGGTCAGAGAGGAGAAAAACACCTGGTCACACTTGCTCGTGGATGAGGAAAGGGCCCTCCCAATTGGCTGATAGTTTTCCATGCTAATTTCCAAGCCCAACTGTGGGGTCCTCTTGAGAACTAAGTCTCCGGGTAACAATTCCCAATGTTTGACTCTTTTGTTGAAGGCCTTTGAGATTCTGCTCTTTTGAGTGGCCAGCCTAAGAGCTGCTTTTAGTCGTACCTTTGGGAGGAGATCTAGCTCTTCCAGCTGATGTTTCTCATTTCCTTGTTGCTCAAAATGCTGAATTCGTAGACTGGGGATTTCCACTTCTACGGGAACAGCAACATTTGTTCCACATGCTAAGGCAAATGAACTCTTACCAGTGGCTTCTTTCTCAGTTGTTTGATCTTCCCACAACACCTCTGGCACCAAATCAGCACAAAGTCCCTTGTGCTCCTCCAGTTTTCTCTTCAAGGCAATCAAGATTGGCTTGTTTGCTGCTTCTGCTTGGCCATTAAAGTGACATACTGAGGCACTTGCGTACTTGACATTCAGCTCTTCCAAGTAATCCTTCATGGTATAAGTGTCGAATTGGCAGCCATGGTCAAAGAATATACACTATGGCAGCCCGAATCTTGTGATAATATTCTTCCAGTTGAATGTTCAGACCCGAGAATCCATTTAGTGAAGTAATCCACTGCCACTATGAGGTACTTCCACTAGTAGAATAAACTAAATTGGAAGCGGTTCAAAACCGTAATGGGAAGCGGTTTTGAACCGCTTGCAATTAGGGGGCTTCCCATTGCCAATTGAAATTGGAAGCGGTTCAATGCCTGAACCGCTTCCAATTATGCCTTCAAAGTATAAATAAAAAATAAAAAAAAATCACAAAAAATCAAAAATTGATAAAAAAAATGAAACATATGTAACAAAATATAAAATTTCATTAATAATTACTTGTAAAATTACAATTTAATTCCCGTCCAAAAACAAAATTACATTTTAATTAAAAAAAAAAATTTAAAGCTACTACATACCACCGAAACCACAGCTATTCTGCCACTGTAACCACCACCATTCGACCACCACTACCTCAACGGACAACATCAAAAAAATTATACCACCGAACCACCGTCATCCTTCCACCGCCACCGCAACCACTACCATTCTGCCATTACGACCGCAACGGACAACCTTTTAAAAAAAATTAAATCAAAAAGTTTACTAATTATGCAAATAAATTAAAAAAAATTCATTAACACATCAATAAATTTACAAACCCTAACCAAATTTCAACTTAAAAAATACAAATAAACCATAAATCTAACCAATTTACAGCAATCTAACATAACCTAATAGTTCAGAAATTCATATAAAAGATGAAATTGGAAAAATAAAATAAAATAAAATAAAATAAAACTAGATCTAAATTCTTACTTTATTTATAATTCGATTTGAAAAACGCCTCGTCGGTGTTGTTGGTTCTTCGCCTCGTCGGTGTTGTTGGTGTTGCATTGTTGTTGCTCGGTGGTGGGGTCGTGGGTCTGCTAGGTGATGAGAAGGTGATGAAAATGGCGTGAAGGAGATGAAGAGGAGGAGAGAGAAAGAAAATGGAGAGGAGGAAGGAGCGAGAGATGCGTGAAGGGGCTGAGATGAAAGTGAGAAAACGGAGAGAAGGAGAGAGAAAGTATGAGGGGCGTGAGGGAAAATGGAGAGGATGAGAGAGAAAATATGATGGGCCTGTTTATTCAAGAAGCCGGTTTTTTTTTTAAAGGGAAGTGGTTCAAACCGCTTCTAATTACTTTTTGGAACGGTTCAACCCAAACCGCTTCCAATTCTCTTCTGCTTTTTTTTTTTTGCTGGGTTTTTGTATGGAATTGGAAGCGGATTTCAATAACCGCTTCCAATTAGTGGCTTCCCATTACCTATTTTCTACTAGTGTTCCTTCCCGCTAATCTAGTGGTAAATGGTCCCAATATGTCTATTCCCCACTAGGCAAATGGGATAGGGATGAGGATCAGGGTTAAATCATTTGCTGGTTGATTGATGACTGGTGAATATTTCTAGCACTTCTCACATCTTTTGACATATGCTAAAGCATCCTATGTCAACGTTGGCCAGTATGCTCCTCTTCGGAGTATCTCAACCCCTAGAGCTTTCCCACCAATGTGGTTTCGCAGATTCCAGAGTGCGCTTTTTTCATGATTCCTTCTTGCTCCCACTCGGGGATGCACCTCTGGAGTGGCTTTGAGAACCCTTTCTTCTTTAGCTCGCTAATCATCACCACGTACCAATTAGCGTCTTTTTTTACTTTCTTGGCTTTTTTTGTGTCCTAAAGTAGTATTCCATGCACTTTGTACGCCATTATGTCTATGAACCATACGTGCTACTGGGTGAAGCAATGTCGCTTTCCTCTAGAACTTCTACCATGATTGTTCTTATGAGGCATTGAAGAGTGGAACTGGCTAACTTTGATAATGCGTCTGCCTGAGAATTTTCTGCTCTAGGAACCAGGTCCACCTAGAAATGCATTAGTAGGGCTGCCAATTCTTTGACCCTGGATGAGTATTTCTGCATTGCCAGCTCCCTGGTTTCATATTCTCCTTTCAGCTAGCAGGCCACTAACTGTGAGACTGTCTGCAAGTGTACTTTCTTGGCTCCGGCTGCTATGCTCATACACAATCCGACTAGGGTTGCTTCGTATTCTGCCTCGTTATTTGATGCCTTGAACTTGAACTTAATGGCGTACTCAAACACATTGCGCTTTGGGGAAGTCTAAATTATTCCAACGACGCTGCTTGTCTTGGCAGTCGACTCGTCTACTTCCACCTTCCAAATTCCAACTTCGTCTTCCTTCTCTTTGTATCATGCTTCTACTATGAAATCAACCGAAGCTTGAGCCTTTATGGCTACTCTTGGTTTATCCTCCAGCTCATACTCAGAGAGCTCAATTGTCCATTTCAACAATTGTCCAGAAGCGTCCATTTTCTGTAGAACTTTCTCTAGTGGATGGTTGGTGAGAATCTGAATAACATGAGCATCAAAGTAGGGCTTCAGCTTTCGTGCTATTATCACTACTACCAGTGCTAATTTTTCCACCAGCAAGTACCTTTGTTCAGCCTCAGTCAGTACGTGGCTCACAAAATAAACTGGTCGCTATTGTTTTCTTCTTTCCACCAAGAGGATTGACCCTATTGTTTTTGGCGAGGCTGAAATATACAATTAGAGCTTTTCACCCTACTCTGGGCTGATCATTGTGGGGAGCTTGGTCAGATGCTCTTTAATCCCTGTGAAGGCTCTCTTTTCTTCTGCACCCCACTTGAATTCTCTATTTCCTTTCAACAGCTGAAAAAATGGTAAAGCTTTGTCCGCTAACTTACTGATGAAACAAGTCAATGCTACCATCCTTCCAGGTAAGCGCATTATGTCCTTGGTGCACTTTAGTTTTAGGAGACTAAGAACTGCTTTTATCTTTTCGGGTTTGGCATACATTCCTCTTTCACTCACCATGAAACCCAAGAACTTTCCAGAACTCAACTCGAAAATTCAATTCTTTGGATTCAGTTTGATGTGATATTTATTCAACGTGGCAAATGTTTCTTCTAGATCCAAAATGTGACCTGCCTATGTAATGCTTTTGACGATTGAATCATCTACATACACCTCTACATTATGTCCTTTCTAGTGGATGAATACCCTATCCGATGTCTACTGAAACGTAGCTCCTACATTCTTAAGCCCGAACGACATGGCAATGTAATTGTACACCACACCCCCCCCCCCCCCCCCGTTCGGTGATGAATGCAGTTTACTGCATGTCTGGTCTGTACAAGCTGATTTGGTGATACCCTGAGAAGACGTCCATGAAGCTCAGCAATGCATGCCCACTTGTAGCATCTACTAACTGGTCAATTCGTGGCAGCAGGTAACAGTCTTTTGGACATGCTTTGTTGAGATATGTGAAATTAACGCACATCCTTCACTGGCCATTTACTTTCTTCACCATGACCACGTTGGCTAGGCATTCCGGTAATCACATGGTTCGATGAATTCAGCCTCTATCAGCTTATCCATTTCCTATTGTATGGCTTGGTTATGACCTTTGGGTCAATATCAGGCATCTTGTCCATTGAGAAAGCGAAGATGCTTTTGTTCCTTCTTAGCAGTTCAATGAGGTTAACCCATACTCCAGGCTTAACATCCTTGTCGATTTTTACCATTGTGGAACCGGCAATTTCATGAAATGCCACTACTTAAAAAATTCACCAAATACCATTGCGTTTTTCAAAATTCACCATATGCCACTGAGGTTTAGTACAATATTACCATATGCCATTTTCGTTAGTTGACCGTCAGTGCCTGTTAGTTGACCCCACCACTTGCCACGAGTCACCTTCTGATTGGTCCGTTTTAAATACAAAAATAATTAAACAAAAATTTAAAAAAAGCCAAAAATATTTAAAAAAAATAATAAAAAAACAAAAATAACAAAGAAAAAAACAATAAAAAAATTAAAAAACAAAACAACAAAAAAATTAAAAAATATAAAAGGAACTCAGAGGTGGCCAGCCACCACCTCCTCCTTGCCGTCGAGCCCCCTACCCACCCCAAAACCCTAGCCACACCACCCCCTTCCACCAGGGCTAGCACCGAGAGGCGCACATGCTACCGGCGACCCCTCCCCTATCCCGTCGCAACCCCCCTAACCCGCGAAACCCCACCCCCCTTCCTCCAACACCCCGAAACCCCACCCCCCTTCCTCTCCCTTTTTCGATTTCCCGCCACCCTACCCAAAACCCATCCCCTTGGCTGGTGGTTTGAATTTTTTTTTTCCTTTTTTCTATTGGTTTTTTTTAATTTTTGTTTAATTATTTTTATTTTTAAAAACGGACCAATCAGAAGGTGACACGTGGCAAGTGGTGGGGTCAACTAACGGGCACTGACGGTCAACTAAAGAAAATGGCATTTGGTAATATTGTACTAAACCTCAGTGGCACTTGATGAATTTTGAAAAACACGATGGCATTTGGTGAATTTTTAAATTAATCAGTGGTATTTAATGAAATTGCCGATTCTGGAACTATCTCCCTCGGTGAGCTTAATTTCCTCATGTTTACCGCTAGGTGGTATAGTAGCTTCCTCTTTTGCGGGCTCAAAATTCTCCGTGGCCAGCTTTTGTTTATCCTTTTCATTGCGGTAATCTTCTCTTTTTCTTTTTCGAGATTTCCTTTCACCTCGAACCTTGCTTTATCTCTGAGCCTAATTGGGATTTTGCCTTAGCTGGTTCCTTAAGAGCTGTAATGTAACACTGTTGTGTTGTCTTCTGACTTCCTCTTAGCTTGGCTGATCTTCCGTCGTTAGCTGTGTAAGCCATAGCAAGGTGATAAGTGGAGACCACTCCTCCTATATCTTGTGGATGAGCGGTCTTCCCATAATCATATTATAGGGTGAGGCTGAATCCACCACAAGGAATTCAGCTGTAACGTCACGCCGTCTAGACCCTTCTCCCACTCTAACTGACAGCTCCATTATACCTGCGACATTAAGCTTGACTCGTTGAAACCGGTGACTTTGTAACTCATCCTTTTTAGGTCCTTTCTATCTAATTGTAAGCTCTTAAACGCACTGATGAAGATTATGTTGGCTGAACTGCCACCATCTATCAGTACTCTATATACTTCCCAGTTTGCGATCCTAATCGTGACTACCAAAGGGTCATCGTGAGGGTAAACTATGCCCTTCTAGTCATACTAGTCAAACACAGTTCGTGGATGGGGTGGCAAGGGTGGTCATGTGCGTCAGGTGAATCATTACGCGAAGATTAGCCCTGTTCACCGTGCCGCCATGCACTGGTCCCCCACTGATAACCAGTACCTTGCTGTTCAGCCTGTTGTTACGGTCCTTGCCTTCATCTCAGTCTTTCTAACCCGTTCCGCGATCATAGCCTGATTTATCTTCCTCCCTGCGTCGGTTGTAATTATAATGCTGATTAAATTTGTTTAAGTATCCTCGTCGGACTAAATCTTCAATGTTGTCCTAAAGGTGTGTACATTCATCGGTGGTATGCCCATGGTCTCTATGAAAGTCACACCACATGCTAGGATCATAGTTTCTGTTTACCATTCTGGGTGGCCTCTGCCATTTACCATCAGACTTATTCACGCTGAAGATGTGAGACATCGAGTGAGTGAGCGGGGTGTATTGTTCAAACTTTTCAGCCCGCACTCCTCTTCGGTGGTCATCTCTCCTGATTCCTACTGATCTGTCTGCATCTCTCCGACCTTACTCAACTTTTCTTGGCTGATCAACCCTGGCTGGATGCTTAGTTTGGGTAGTCTCCGCTCGCTTAGCTAGGTAGTTTGTTACTCTTCTACTTAACATGGCCTTGTCAGTCTCATCTGCTTTTATGAACTCGTAAGCTTTTCCGAACACTTCTGCCAGCGTTTTGAGACTCTTACACCCTATGTAAGTCCTGAATGGCGACCCAGGCAGGAGTTTGCTCTACATGGCCAACATAGCTACCTCCTATCTCATGTTTGGGAACGTCGTGGCCTCCTTGTTGAATCAGGTGATGAAGTCATTTTAGTACGATCTACCAACGTGACAAAATGTTCCATGAACATTCTTTTAAACTGGTTATAGGAGTAGACAGATCTTTTTGTGATGGCCCCACACCACTCAGCAGCTAACCCTTCTAGCGTTGGGGGAACGCCCTACACCAGACTAAGTCGGTCATGGTATACAGCGCTTTGTGGTTTTCAAACCTTGAGACATGATTCTTCGGTGTCGTGGTGCCATTGTATTTGCTGCCGAGCATCTTAATCTTCTCCATTAGTTCTTCTGGAATCTCCCTACACAATAGGGAAACATCCAGAATCACCTAGAGTCGCGTACACTTCATCTTGTCCAGGCTTGGCCCTCGCACGAAGATCGGGATCTACTGCGAGTGACTCGTGCCTCCGGGCTCCCCCTCTCAGCCGCTAAATCTGCTCCTTATTTCTGGTTTAGGTTGTGAGCTTCCAACTCTAGAACTTTTTTCCTCAGCTTAATTAGCTCTTTCTGGTCTAGGGTGAGAGTTGGTGATGCAAGCTTCCTGATTACTGGTTCTGAAGTGGAAGCAACTAATGTTGAGCAAGCTCCTATGCTTAAATTGGTAAGCACCGTCGTCATTGCCGCCAGCTACTCTTTATAGCATTTGGAAAGGTTTTGGAGGATGGCTGGCATGTTAATAGGCTGAGATTTCCGGGTTAGGGGTGTTTGGATGATCAGTTCATTATTCAGGCCTGTTGTTGGCATTCCGAACATGAAAGGAGAGCTTGATCCTGCCAGATCTCCTGGTTTCACCACCGCTTTTATTGCACTAGGCTTCGGTCCGGGGGGATTGGTTTTTTAGGTTACATTTGATTGGGGATTTTCGGTGGTTCCCTTAAGATTCGTTGTTACTAGGGTTGTTTTGTGTGGTGTCTGGTTGTTTTCGGTTGCTTTTTAAGTCTGTGTTTGTATCGCTTCAATTCCTCTCCGGCCATGGCGGTTAACCAGCTGATCCCTGCTCAGTTGGTGAACCTTTTGATATGGATAACACGTTCCCCTCCTTCTAGCGCCAATTGTTCTTGGTACGGATCCGGGGGTTAGGATTGGAGCAGGCTGGGTCCAGCTAGATAACCTGCACAAGATGACAAACGCGACTGCCCTCGGGGGTGGCTCGAGGAACCCCCCTCTAATGCTTAAGTTAGAACGTGTTTAAAGAGAGAAATTGTACTTAGATAGAGAGAGAGTGTAATGACTTGTGTGTCTCATCTCTATTTTGTTGTACTTAGTTCCCTATTTATAGGTGTACGATCTCCTTTAGGCGGAGTCATTCTTGGTCAGTAAGCCGACTCTAACTGGCTGGGAGCCCCTCTGGGTGTCCTTCTAGCAATCAGTGTGCACCCTGTGACCGAGGCTGGGAACGCGGTGATAGCTCACCAGGAGCTATCCCATACAACTAACCCCACAAGACTGATTGATGCCAACCCTTGACTGATTGATGCGCCCCCTCTAGACAAGCCCGGTTGAGAGGGAATAGCTCAACAGGGGGTATCCCATACAGTAATATATCATCTTGCTTTCTTCCTACCATTGCGCCATGGTAGAATTAATCAAGCTTAGGTTGATTGGTTTAAGACAAGATCGTAGCCCACATTTAACCCGTTTCACTACCTTGTTTGGTTTCTCAATAACTTGTTGTAGTGAGGGGAAAAAAAAATTAATGCAAGTAGATCATAATATTGAGAGGAAGTAAGGGTACAATGTACACATGATAAACCATCTACCAAAGCCACCACTAAAGAAGAGGAAAAGCCCTTCTCTAGTACTAATTATGTCACAATTCACAGACTAAATTCAATACATAGTGCTAAGACTGCTAACTACTCGTAATTAACAATGCCAGCCCTTCCATTTTTTATTTTTTTTTTTCATGATAACTCCATCACAAAGACTATCTCCACTAACATACAAAATCAAACACAACAAATCATTCATATAATACTAATTACCTCCACTAATAATATGGACCAAATTATTCAAACAAGAAAGTGTTAATCTATACTTCTTAAACTACCTCAAAATTCAAAATTGCATTATTTCTATTTGAATTTCGTTGAAATCCAAATTAAATTGTAATCGTAAAAAAAATACTAATAAAATAAATCATACCCCCCACATCATTCAACAAGTATATGGTCCTAAACTCCAAAATTCAACATGCATTCTATGCTATTTCAGACTTTCAGTAATGCTTCAACTCCAACGTAACTTGTTAAATTTAGTGTCAAAATCATACAAACCAACAATAATTGAATACAGATTATCATTATTCCACATACCTATAATAATGCATATAAATAACAATTGGATTATACATTAAATTAAAACAAAAAAATAAAAAAAAGGGAAGAAATTATACCTTGAAGAATACATTTACAAATCATGAAACCAAATCAGTGTTGCTCCAATCTGCTGCTATTAACACTGAAAGGCTCCTATGCAGAAAGATGAAAGGGATATTAACAGTTTAAATAAACAACACATATTGGACAAGGAATTAAGATGATTAATCCCAATGTCAGCACCTTACAAGACTAGAAAAGCTAAATTCATGCCAATAGAAGATTCTATAATCAGAATAACTAAAACTAATAGCAAAATGCAGAATCCGCCAAAATAAATACTTCGTATAAATCAAGATAAAAATATCTAAAAAAATATACAAATTTCTCTTTAAGAATAATCGATTAAAATTAAAGTTTCATCAGCCAATTATAATCCATTACTAACAAACCTTATAAAAGCTTTAATTATAAAATTCGAACTAAGTTTTTAAAAATCCAACAACAAGATTATAAAATAAATAAACTTTTATGGAAGAACTTGAAAATAATTCAACAAAGCCAGAAATCTACATCGTAAAAATAAATAAAAATGAATACGAACTAGTAGAAGAGTGAGGAACTTGAAGAGCAGCAACAAGATGTCCAGGTTGAACAAGTTCAGCAACACCAGAACCGTCATTCAAGCGACCACCGCAAGAAATGCCTTCACATTTGGCGCCTGCCTTCTTAACCACGCCATAATCGTATGGATCTACTCATTTTCTCTCAATTCCTTCAAATTTGGGATTTTTTTTCCTGAAATTAGGGTTTTTCAAATTATGGAATAAATATTATAATTGGAAGAAAAAACAAAACTTAAAGAGTATCTTGAGAGGAAAGTTACAGTATTATATGACTACATAACGCAAATAAGAAAATGAGAGAAACTCATGAGAGAGAAATGAAGAGCTATCCCCCGAAGAAACTAATTTGAAGAATATATAGATCGAACAAGAAATTTAAACGCAAGGAGATTGAAGATCCTCAAGGATCAATTCTGGATCTTTTGAGACACATGTATCTCAAACTGCCTTGTCTAAACAAGGAGAGCAGTCGAAAAAAGGAGGGTCATATAATAAAGCTGCTGGTGGTTATGGCCTTCATTTGATGAACTCTATGAAACACCCCCTAAGTGCTTCTAGAAGTACAGATGAGATTTTTAACGATGAATCAACCAACCAGGAGGAGGATGATCCATCTTAAGTTGAGACAACCCTGGAAAAATGCATTGGTTATTAAATTATTTAATAGGAGATGAGATATGAGGATTTTCTAAAGCGCCTTAAGCTCAAGTAGTGTTTAAAAGGTAATATATCTCTTACAAATGTTGGATGCGCGTTTTATGTAGTGAGATTCACTAGCTTTGAGGATTACTCATTCGTTTTAACTCAAGGGCCATGGATGATTGGGGATAGCTACCTTACTATCCGGAAGTGGATTCCAACTTTCATTCCGGATGAAGCTACGATCAAGGTTCTTGCCGCTTGGGTTATAATCCCAAATCTTTCAATGGAGTATTTTGCTAAGGGTTTTCTGCAACAAATTGGTAAGAAGATTGGAAAGGTTATAAATATTGATAAGCATACTGAAGCCATCAGTCGAGCACAATACATCAAACTTTGTGTAGAGGTGGAAATCACCAAGCCTTTAATCTCTATGTTTCGCTTGAATGGAAGAGTCTGGTTAATTCAATATGAAGGGCTTCGATAGATATGCTTCAAATGTGGCAAGCTAGGCCAGAAAGATGAGGCTTGTCCGCTTTTTATCCAGAACAAAAACACAGGGGAACCAGAGAACAAAGAGGGATCACAGGATGACAACAAAGTTGCAGAGAGATCCGAAAGAGCAATACGGATCTTGGATGTTGGTTCAGCGTCCGAATCATAGGAATCCCAAGAACAAGATTATTAATAGAAAGAATTTCGAAATCAGTGAGGAAGTGATTAAGGTTGACTCAATCACAAGGAAGTTGACTAATGGCAAGAAACTCCAAAACCCGCAAAAAACAAATTTGGAAAAGAATAATTCTGGTTCAAGATTTGTTATTTTAGACAAGGAGGGCGCCCCCATTACTCACAGTGAGTAACAAGCTATGTTACTCACAGGGGTATAGGCGACATTTCACCTACTATAAGTGACTTGGTGGATGGGTGATTAGGCCTCATTTTGCTGACGTGTTTTACTTGTTTTGCCAATTGTACTGATGTTGGGTTTTTCACAATTGACGCCGTTAACATTGGACGTTTATGGAGTTTCATGAAAACTCCGAAATCCTAGTCGAAGAAAGGCACGAATTCTGGGTTTTCAATTCGACTTCGTCGAAGCTCAACTAGACTTCTGGGCGGAAACGAACCCGAAGAGGCTCGAAGAGGTCCAACTCGAATTCTAGTCGAAACTTAAGTCGACGAGGTCCCAACTCGAATTGTTGGTGTATCCAAGTTCTTTCTTATTCAATGTAATTTCGAACTGGCTTTTTGTTTTTCGGTTTTTTGAATGTTTTATGGTTGGGGCTCGATGTTCTGTACGTCGATTGTTTCTGTTGACAGAATTAATTCAATGCTAGGGTTGCAGTTCCAATTAGGATTTGTACTAGCAAAGGTAAAAATGGTAATAGTTTAACTTTAATCGTTAGCTTGTGGAATTAGCGAAATGTAAGTGGTAATTAAGAAAATGGAGTTGTTGCGATTATGTTTGTTAATTGGATATAAATGAAATAAATTAATGGAAGTTGTGGAATTTGCGGAATATAATTGGAATTCTTTAATTACGGGTGTAATTATGCTGCTCATTCCAGCATTAAATTTGATGGAATGAGGTGAATTATGCATTCATTGGTGGTCATTATTCGTTCGTTCTATGTGATATTGTGTTATGGTGTGGAATCGTGTCAAGATTCGATTTTCTTTGATTGGTTATTGTGGGTATTCTTATGTGACAGATTATGAAAATGTCAGCGGGGAATGGTAAGCGTAAACGTACAATGGTGAGGGTTTTGTTTTTTGAAGATATTCTTTAGGCTGGGGATGTGATGATGTTTTGAACTGTGGTTTTATGGGGATGTGATTATGTTTTAAATTATGGTTTAATGTTTTGTGATGTTGTGGTCATGAAGGTTGGGGCTGAAGCTGAAGAAGGGTATGGGGGGTATGGGCTCAGTAACAAGAGTAATGTATGTGAGCAGAAGACCATGCCTTTGTATCCAGAATTGTTTAAGGTACTACATTACGGAATTCTGCGTGTGTGAAATTGCTTTGTTTGCACGATTAAGGTTTATGCATGAATTTAGTTACTGGTGTGCTTAGGATGACGGATTAAGCTATGGAGAGGTCGTCAAAGGTAGGGCGGAGGTGATGGCTGAACATTCAAAGGCCAGAAGTCGGGTAAGTTTGCATGTTGATTCAGTTGTCAGTGGGTGTGGGATAGGAACATTAACTTAATTACTGTAATTTCATTGGAAGCCTCCTAACATGAGTTGTCGCATCGAGTCAATTGGGCGCATATGTCAGAAATTTGATGACAGGCGAAGACGTTGGGTTTGTGAGATGGGATTTGGCAGTCTTTTACATCTTGCTTTAGATATGCATTTACCAAGGCAATTGGCATACTAGGTTATGACACGGATGGATCCAATCAGTAAAATGCTTAGGAGTCCCAACGGACTTAACACGGGTGTGCAATATTTGCCGTAGTATGTGTTTCAGTGTATTGTTGCTTGTTCTTTTTTGATCTTGTGCTTTTGTGGTTTAGTAATTGCTTGTTTTGCTTTTATTATTTGGCAGATATTTTTCTCGGATCGGTTGGATAGGGATCCTATTCAATGGGATGTTTTTCCAAGAATTAAAGTGTGGACAATGCATCAGATTGGGAAGGCAGCAAAATCAGACAAATTGTTGTCCGGCGACTACGGGAAACTAGGGGTAAGCACTTTTGTATATGTATTATATTGCATAGTATGCATTGTGTTCTGCTTCAATTTAAATAAGGTTTAGAGTAACCTTTTTCCATTTGTATTGGGTTGTGTGGTTGAAGCTATTGGATGTTGCTTACGGTGAACAACACCCAAGGGATGCAAGGGATAGTGTTGGACCCCTACAAGCTAGATCGAATAATGTGAGGTTTGATCTTAAAGTAATTGTTTCACCTAAGTACTTTGAATCTGAATCTGTCGTAACTTTGTTTGGATGCAGATGCATGATATACCAGTGCCTGGGGTTAACTTCAAGGCCAGGCAAAGGAGGGGCTGAATGCCTGAGCTGGCTGATAAATGATTCGTAGAGTGTTTGTTGTATTAATAATACAGGTTAAAGGTCTTGAGATCATTTTCAAAGCTTTGTAAAATAATTCGTAGAGTGTCTTCAAAACTAATGTTTGAATGAATCAGTTTTGAACTAAAGTGGCCTTAAAGAAAATGAAATCAATGAGCTCAGTTATTTGTATTTCATTTAAGGGTTATGGTCAAGGCCTTGAGCCAAGTGAATATTTCATCTGAATTTGTCTTTTTAAAATAAAGCCGATTATAACTCAGAAAACAAACTTTGAAAATGTTGGACTTGAACAATACAACCTGAATATTAGCAATGGCTTTGACCTCCATCAAACATACAAGAAAAGCATACAGCCCACTCCCAAGTCAAAATCACAACTGATATAAGCTTCAACCACAAAAAATTATAGTATAACCTATAAACAAGAGTAAACACAACATGGTCAAAAGCTTGTTATAGCACATATTATCTCCCCTTGTTGAATTCCGGCAAGGGTGAAGGGTCAATAGGGTGATGGAATAATAACAAGAATACTCTAGAAGGGGGGGGGGGGTTGAAAAGAGTATGGCCAATTGTCGCAAGTTTTAAAGTTCAAGGTCTTGAACGAAGTTTCAAGGCGTACCTGATTTAACTATTCAGTGCCAAGGCTTTGAGATTTACTTGAAGGCTTAAAAGCAAGTTGCGTAAATAAAACTGAAGTTAAAAGCGGTAAAATAAAGCAAAAAAGCAGTAAAAGAGGCATATATTATTACGAAGTTCGGCAAAAATTGTCGACGTCTCCACCGAGGGTTATTCAAAGGCGTAATAAACTGATTTAACTATTCAGTGTCAAGGCTTAAAAATTAGTTGCGTAAATAAAACCGAAGTAAAAGCAGTAAAATAAAGCAAAAAAGCAGTAAAAGAGACAGATATTATTACGATGTTCGGCAAAAAAAGCCTACGTCTCCGCCTAGGGTTGTTCAACCCGTAGGTTTTTTAAACTTTTTTTTTTTTATTTCTTCCTTTAGAGCCCTAAAGCACTTACAAGATCACCTCTCTTCTACCCGTAATCACCCGATTACACTTTAGAAACAATTAGTAAAAGAATTCAAAATATGAATCAAAAAAATGCCATGGAGGAACAATGATAATATGCGTGACTGTGGCTTCTGTTGTCTGGATTGGTGTTCCGCTAAAAGTTCTCATGACACTCATCTAAACTTTTCACATCAGGCTGCTCGGGCGAGAAGATACAGGTCTGATTCCCGTTGTAACAGGGAAAATGATGACACCGACTTCCATCTAGATGGGATTAAGCTGCCTGGACATGATTTGGCCGTGAGTGAAATCTCTGCAAGTGATGAATCTTTCAAATAATTTAACCATCCCAATTGATCAAAATTACAGATAGTAAGGCCAGATAAGATTATTGAGTATTATATCTCCCTCAAGTTTCGATAACCAATTTTCGGCTTATCGAAACTTGAGGGAGATATAATACTCTTATCTTCACCATTATGATTGTCAACGGGCTGTAAAATTCACAAAGGCATACCCCAAATTACCTCTCCTCCTATGTTAATTAACCAAATTCAATTAAATGAAATAAAACCAGAAAAAGACAAGAAAATATAAAGAAATAAAGACGTGCTTGAAATCAATAGGAAGATAAAGGAAGTCAAACTCCGAACGAGCCTCATCACTCCGACGCTTCTCATTCTCCTCACGACAATGCTCGTCTAACAGCCGTAGCAACTCACCCCGATAGATTCATCTTCGCTTTTAATCTGTAAATAAAACTTGAAAAATAAATAAAGAGAATCGATTGTACCGGGGCAAACCAGGATGTTACTGATCATCAGAGAAGTGCAATCACGAAACGGGTATATAACATTAAACGGGAATGCAGCCCCAAGTGGGCGGTAAATTCCGTCCAAGGCTAAATACTGGCGAGAGACCAATAGCGAACAAGTACCGCGAGGGGGCTTATTTTAATAATCTGCTGCCTTAGTATCTCTCGAGGGATTTCTTAAGGTGGCGTATAGCGCCAATATGGAGAAAAAACCAACCATAATTGAGGAAGTGAAGGAGGTTTTAGAGAGGGAGAAATTGGAAAGTTTGGGGAGAGAAATTTGAAATAATTCAGGAACTAAACAAAGAGAATTAAGATTTAACATGCAATGTACTTTCTTTTGGGCGCCATTGCTGTAAAGAATGAGGCTTTGAGGTGCAGATGAAGGTTAAATAGGTGGAGACAGGAGAGAGTTAGAAAATGGGGGGCTTAAATAATGGATGAAGTGACGGTTTAAGAGGAGTGAGAAGGTAAAAAGGTGGAGTGAAGAGTTATGATTTGACAATTCAATGAATGAAGGCAATAAGTACAAGGAGAGAGAGATAAAACGAGGGCTTAAGTATTGGATGAAGTGACGGTTTTAGAGGAGTGAGAAGGTGAAAAGGTGGAGTGAAGAGTTGTGATTTGACAATTCAATGGGTGAAGGCAATAAGTACATATGCATGTATTTGGCAATAGGGACGCGGGAAACAAGGTCAATATATACCTTGAAAATCCGAAAGGTGTTATAAAAAATATAAGAAGTTATTTCCGAAACGAATTTCAAAACCTTAATTACTGCCATATTTGAAAATCGGAAAGGTTTTATCAAAAATATAAGAAGATATATTCGTCAATATTTTATTTACTGCCATTTTTCTGTCCCGGTATTCATCAAATATTATGCGAATATTATGTTTTAACTTTTTAAATTTTAAGATGTTTTTTGTCCCCTTCTTTTTAATGGAGTTCATACCTTATTTTCATTTATAATATATGTTTAAAGTTATGGTTTATTGTTAAGATAAGTTACATTGAAAGTAATACTTGACTATTAATTGTACTGGATTTTAACTATTACAATTAGTCAAGTGTTGTTGTCAATTAAAATAAAATAGATTTATTTAATTCAGAATGCATTGAGGATTAATTTAGGATTAAATCGTTTTAGTCAAAATAGATTGAGGAATATTATGAAACTTTAATTGTATTCATATTTGGTTTTGAATTAGGTCAAACATGTGTACACATAATTAAAACACTTTGACAACATAGTACATTGTTATTGTTATTGGAATTTGATTGTATATAAATACAAATTCTTCTTAAGCATAACATATTAATCATAATTTCTAAATCATAGAGATGTACAGTAACCTCCCATGTCATATTTTTGTGTTTGGAAATGGATGTAGACTTACATTGGTATGTTATTTGGTTTTTGTCTTAAATATTATGTATGATTTATTGTTTTTTTTTTCTGTTTGTAATTAAATTGTGAATAATGTAGGTATTTCCAAAGGAATGGACTTCCTTGTTGGCTGAAGTTTGTAGTCCTGTGGAAGTTCTTCGAGGCCCTAATAGTCGTATGTTGCTTATGCAGCTAGTGAAGGTTATTGGAGATACCAAAAGTAATATGTGGTTTGGTATTGGGTGGCAAAGTTTTGTTAATGAAAATTACTTGGTTGATGGTGAAATAATGTTTATTTATTATGTTGGTAATAGAAAATTTTATATCAGGGTCTTTTCTCCGGATATGGTTGAAAGACTTGCTAGTATTAAACCTATGCAAAAATATGAGGATATCTAAATTTATGTAATCTTATATTTGGACTTTATGAATTAAACAATATTAGAGGTAATTTAATATGTAAATATATACTTTTCACTGTTCAACGATAGTGGTATGCATTTTCAAAATAATAATACACCAAAGTGGTCTATTTTATCCTTGGCTTCATCGGTAGTTTACAGTGGTCTATTATTTGGTTCAAAAAAAGATGTATGAAAATGTATATCTAAATAGTTTGCTTTGTTGAGGGGGAATATTTAAAGGTAGGCTGAATATTTCCCTTGAAAATTGAAAGGGGGAGCAAAGGTGTTTTACGCCGCATAGTATTTCAATACCTTCACCCTCATGTCACAGTCTTGACATACAATATTTGATGAGTATTGGAAAACACCACAATTTTCAATTTATGAACACTTTACTATTATCTGAAATATCCTTAACTATGCAGCGTCAAAGCTTTTGAAAATATCTTTGAAAACATCTTTTGAAAGCTCAAAATCTTTTCGTTTCAGACATTTACCTCCTCCTCGTTTCCCAGTTTTCCCTCTTAATTGCAATTCAAAATAATAATACACCACAGTGGTCTATTAATATTTTGAAAATAAGTAGAGGTAGTTTATAGTTGTTTATTTTTAGGTTCAAAAATAGATGTTTGAAAATGTATATCTAAATAGTTTGCTTTGTTGAGGGGGGATATTTAAAGATAGGCTGAATATTTCTTTTGAAAATAGATGTTTGAAAGTTGAACGTTGGTTTTGAACCCTAAGTAAACCGCAAGACCTATTCAAGTGTACGTTCAGGCTTTAACACATTTTCGATGTCGACCCTCAGATATTTGATTGGCGTTGGGCATGTTAAATAAGAGTGCATCTTCTTCGGGGGAGCAAAGGTGTTTTATGCCGCATAGTATTTCAAGACCTTGACCCTCATGTCAAAGTCTTGACATACACTATTTGATGAATATTGAGGGTTAATTAAATTTCAATCACAAGTTTTGAACTTTTATGACTTTAATCAACTTAAAAATGATTAAATCCAAGAATTAGTTCAACATGGAATTTAGCAACCAAAGTTCCAACCAAATAAACAATTAAAGATTGGATCTTTAACATATTAAGGACTTCAAAATTACAAGTTCACCATACACATTCACACTTGAAGCAATTTATTTGCAAAAATGTGAAAAGATCACGTTTATGTGAAAATGAAGTCACCAAATTAAGCACCAATTATGACTTCATACACATGCCTAATAAGGTTTATAATTGCAGAAGATTAGTGATGCAACCATACATTTAATCTACCTTTAACATGCCACAATTAATCAAGGTTTAAGGATTTAAAAATTTTCGTCAAAAACGAAAAACCCCTCGAAAAACATGTTTTTAGGTAGATTTTAACTTCTGGACAGTCCTAAAATAGGGTCAAAAACAATTTAGAACATCAATTCCACCCAAAAATCACTATTTTTGAGTCGAAATTTGGGTTCGTTTGCCAAAATTAGTAAAATACGAGATTAAAACTAATTAAAACGAGCTTCTAATCTAATTAGAAAGAAAAACAAGAATTTAAATCCATTTTAAATCACCTTAATTAATTATTAGTTACAATAATTAAAATGAGCGCGGCTCCGATACTGCTGTTGGGTTTCATAGCGTCCAACGCTACGCGGGAGAGAAACCCGCCCAAGACCCGCTCACTAATTAAAGCAACTGAACATGCAATCACATGATTAACAACATAAGATAGAGAAAGAGAAAAGACATTCTTACCCTTAAAGCGTCTTATCCACGCATTAAAATTTGTCCCTTTTTAGCGAGAATAAAACGATTCCAAGATCCCAAAAATCAAAAAGTAATTAAGCATGCTTTGGCTTGTCTTAACACTTAATATTTTAGGGTAAGCAAATCCAATTGCTAACAGCTCCAAGCTACTCTTGGTTCGATAAAACGTCGCATGTAATGCTTCCTTGACATTTTATCTCCATTGCCACGACATCTAAGGACTCCTTACTGATATCATTGAGCTTGACCAAGACGACTTGTATACCTAGTATACGTTACGTTCCTAGGGAAGCAATGATGCCTCGCATTGGCGTAGCCCATCACCACGCGCATTAGTTCGGTAAGTGTCGTTCTTGGAATGGAAAATTTGGCTCAATATTATAGGGACCTAGGGTTTCTATGTTGGTTGATTTAAGTGAACTTAATTAATCATCGCAACATTTGAAATCCTAAACATGCATCTATCATACCATTCAATCATATATAAACATAATTATATATAGAAAACATAAGTAAAACATGCATTTGGCAACTAGTATGACCCCTTGAGTCTTCAATTCTCCAAGGGTCTCCGATGCAACTTCTTTGGCTTGTTCTCTTAGAAACACCGTCTTCGAGACATCTCCACCAAAAATGCAATTACTAGTTACTACGACTAGGATTAATCAAAATATTAAGGTACAAAAATACGCAGATTGTATTTAGATTTACAAAAATACATAACAGATCGCGGTCCATATTTACTATCCTAGTCGGGCCCCACTAGTTCCCATTTTCACAAAACCTGTGAGGCAATATGCATTCCATTCATCCATTCACTATATGTGAATGGCCCATGCATTTTACAACGATAAACAAGTAACAATGCATTAACACGCGCAAACTAGTAGCTAACTTAGGTGGTTAATCCTATTAACACGCCTAATCCAAACTAGTCAAAGTTGTTTAACATTATGTGATCAAACGCAATAAATTAGCTCAAGCAATTAACGTAGCTCCCACTAAATTCCGCATCCAACTAAATTAATCTAATTAATTAAGCCGGTTAACCCATATTTTGCCAAAATAGTTTTAAATGCCGGCAAAACCGAGGCCTAGCCTCGTTAAAATAATTAAATAATTAATTAAAACGGCAAAATAGCAAACACATAGCCCAACGATGCATTACGATCCCTAAGTGCTTAGCACTAAGGCTTGAGGTCCCTTGCGTGGTCGCATCATACAACCGCTTGTGGCCTAAGCACGTGGGAGTGCTCTCAATATCAACACATTACACCGGCCACATCAGCGCACTTGCACACACACATGACATGGCCTATAAGGTCCTAAATCATGCGAGCTTATGTTGCCTAGCAACACATATCAGCCCCAAGGCACCCTTATTGTAGCACCTTGTGCGCATCACCCTTGCATCCTCGATGCACCAAACAAGCACACACCGCACTATGTGTGTAGCAACATGCGTGCACCAAGCCCAAAACCGCCACTAATTAGCATCACTTCAAGACATAAGCAGCCCATGCACACCACGAGAGCCACATGTGGGTTGCGAGAGCAGCCCGGCAAGCCTGTGGTGTGCTTTGGCGGTTCTTGCCTCGATTTGCGTGCTTTTATCTCGGATTTTAATTCCGATATGTGTGTGACCGAAAATCAATTATAAATTTATTTTAGAACCAACATTGAGCAAGAATGAAAATATAAAAAGTCTAACTTAAATAAATTCAAATTTAGTGCACAAACCAAAATTATTCGAGAACCATTATTTAAATAAATTTTCGGTTTATCATGATGCTACAAAATTGAAGGGTTAAACTCATAATTAATTAAACCATACATAAATTAATAATGAGATTGACAAAATTAAAGAGGTTGGAAAAATTAACCCATTCATCTAATGAAAATTTTCCAACACTAACTTGTGAATTAATTGAAAAATTACATCTTCCAATATGAATATTAATTAAATTTCAATCACAAGTTTTGAACTTTTAGGACTTTAATGAACTCAAAAATGATTAAATCTAAAAATTAGTTCAACATGGAATTTAGAAATCAAAGTTCCAACCAAATTTACAATTAAAGATTGGATCATTAACATATTAGGGACTTCAAAATTATAAGTTCACCATAAACATTCACACTTGAAGCAATTTATTTGAAAAAATGTGAAAATTTCAAGTTTATGTGAAAAATGAACTCACCAAATTAAGCACCAATTATGACTTCATAAACATGCTTAATTTTATAATTGCAATAGATTAGTGATGCAACCATACATTTAATCTACCTTTAACACGCCATAATTAATCAAGGTTTAAAGATTTAAAAAATTTTGTCATAAAAGAAAAACCCCTCGAAAAACATGTTTCTGGGTGGATTTTGGATTCGATTCCACTGAAAAATCACTATTTTTGAGTCGAAATCTGGGTTCGTCATCCAAAATTAGTAAAATACAAGATTAAAACTAATTAAAACGAGCTTCTAATCTAATTAGAAAGCAAAACAAGAATTTAATTCCATTTTAAATCACCTCAATTAATTATTAGTAACAATAATTAATATGAGCGCGGCTCCGATACTGCTGTTGGGTTTCATAGCGTCCAGCGCTATGCGGAAGAGAAACCTGCCCAAGACCCGCTCACTAATTAAAGTAACTAAGCATTTAATCACATAATTAAACAACAAAAGAAAGAGAGGGAAATGACATTCTTACCCTCGACGTGTGCTTCGCTTCTATAGAGCTCGGAGTTCAAAGCCTTAGCTCCACAAGCACGAGAGCCTCCGACGGAGTCCACCCTCGAGACCCGACCCGAACTACCTCTACCCCGGAGGTTAGTCGGGGCTAGACCAAGGAAAGATTAGAGTATTACGAACTTTAAAGGTTTTCTCACCTATATGGAGATGCCTTATTGAGTTCAACTCAAGTGTTCTTCCCAAAACCAAAAGTTTGAGTATTTATAGGGAAATGAGACTTGATCTCCCTTCTCCCATCAATGTGGGAGATTTGTATTTTTCCCTCAATTTATTTTAGTCAAAAACAAAATGAAATGCCAAGCAATTAACAAGCTCCAAGTGTCACATGGAGGGAGAGAGTAGGTGAGGACCACCCAAGGGGGGGGGGGACCAAATCACCTTTCTCCCCAAGCCAAGAACCAACCACCTTTGGTCCCCTCCTTGACCGGCTGACCAGCTGGCGCCTAGCACCAAGGTTGGGCTACTAGCTAGTTTGCCCATGCATATGCGCGGCCACACAGCCATCTAACGTATGCATCGCTGCGATGCTGCTGTGTGATGCTGCTTGGTGCTGCTTGCTATGCGAGTGGCGTGGTGCTTGGTGCTGCTCGCTAGCAAGCACGCTAAGCTACACATACGCACACACAGCACGTTGCTGCAATGCGTGTGTTGTACGAGTGCATTTCTTGGTGCGAGGCTACGAAGTGCTGGGCGCTAATCCCTAGCATGATAGCAAGAATGCAAGCCACCATGCCTGCGATGATTGCGGGCTAGCAAGGGGCTTGGTTCTTGGCCTAGCATGCTAGCAAGCACGCAAGGCACCATACTTGCGATGTTTGCGGGTTGTGCTTGGCCATGCCCAACATGATGCGATGGCAGGCGCTGCTATGCTAGCAGGCCCAACCATGCATGCACAGCCACACCACACACACACACATGCACGCATCTTGCGATTCTTGTGCAATGCGATGTGCGTGTGCTAGGCGATGCTAGGCACCCATGATACGCATGGGTTGGTGACCTCGCCTAGCCTAGCACTCACATGGCTAGGCCAATGCGAGGCTACGGCTTGGCTCAAACTTGTCGCTTGCTTGATTTGCGACACTTGGTCTCGACGCTCTAAACTCGATATCCGACGTCTTTGTTCGTAATACTCTAACGACTCATTTAATCCTTCGGATTAATTCGTCGTCTCGGATCAATTAATCGATTGGGTGGGACCAGAAGGGTTCAGTCAAGATTAAGTTTTAATATTAATTACACATTAATATTACTGATCAAAAGCAGCCTCCACCTAGGCATTCCAATCACTTGACCTCAGTTGATTAAGGGATTTAACCCCGCCACGTGGTCCAATGAGATCCTGGCACGTGTCATCCATGTGGACCAACAAGAGTTCACCATGTGTCACCTCGTGAGAGGTCCAAGGTGGACCAATCAGGCCACGACACGTGGCAGACAAAGTTCCAACTAGGAAATTGGCCTTTAACGTCCCAAATACCTAGGCAAGCCCAGTTAGTCCTAGGTTTCCGAAACCTAGTACTAGGCACGCATTACGAGACCATATAAAAGGGAAGATGTTTCCCCTGTGGAACATCATTCAGAAAATATAAAACACACGTGTACATTAATTGTTGAGCAGTAACTCCAGCTTTAATTTCACTTCTTGAGAGCTAAGGCTCGGATTTCGAGGCTATCTCAGATAGCCGGATGATCACTTCTCTCCTAAGAGGAGCCTAATCCCCCTTTACAATCTGCACTTTTTACATCCGAACACGTTCTAACTTGATCGTCGGAGGCGGAACTCCCACCCACAGAAGTCTTCGTTGTTTTGCAGGTACAGGCGTCCAGAGGCCAGTCTTGGTGTTGCAACTCTCCCGCAGAACATCAAAAAAAACCCCGGAACATTTAGCGCCGTCTATGAGGAGAGTACTTCTTAGATGGCTTCACAAGAACCTGTACCGCTCTTAATGATAAACAGCCTATGACCGACGTCCAAGTCTATACAGACAGGATACAGATGACGACTATGAGGTCGACACACACACAACCCCTGACGGGTCCCTAAGGACTAGGCGCATCCGTCCCATCGAAAGGAGGGGAACGGAATAACAAATAGGCGGGCCCTAGTGAACCAGTCAGCCAGTCGGATGATCAACCCTAGGTGGCCGAAAGATCCATCCCTATCACCTGAAACGAGCTCATGACTCTCATGACAAGTTTCAAAGGGGAGATTAAGGACCTGATTGACAAACGGATGGCTGCTTCCACTTAGGACCTGTCGGCCAAGAAGCCCTCTCATTCTGGGAGGAATAAGCCGGTCAAAGACCGAGAGGCCACTTTTTACCCTAAACCTAGGGAGGGGCAGAGGCCCTTGTTAAATTTGGCTAAACTCCGATTCCTTGAGCAAGGGAAGAGGAAGGCCTTCCGACATGTACAGCCGGATGGTTCAAAGAAAACTTATTCTGATGCCCGGATGTTAATCCAGCAGAAGAAGAACATGCAATTGTAAGAGTTGGCTTCGACGTCGAACTTGCAAGATAGCTTTTAGAATACCACAATGAGGTATTCATAATCAAACCGAGAGAACCAGACAGGCGGCATGTCCGCTCACTCTAGCCCTCAGATGCTCCATGCGGCCCCGTATGTGCCTCAACAGCCCTACATCTCGTATGGACAACATTACATGCAGCTGACCCTCTTTAGGGGGCAGGCGGCACATAATGTCCAACCTTTGGATTGGCAGCTCCAACTGCTAAGATTGGGGGAACAACCCCTCTACGTTTTCCAAAGAAATAACTGAGGCTGGCCACCCGGCCAAGGTGAAAAATGTGTTGGTAGGTACCTATGACGGTACCACCAATCCAAAAGATCATCTTATGGCATACACCAACCTTATGTATCTTCAAAGGTTGGATGATGCCGCATGGTGTAGATGCTTCCCGGCCACATTGAAGGGCGTCGCCCAACAATGGTCCGACAACCTGCCAGCCAGATGCATAAATAACTTTAAGACGCTTGCATACTAGTTTGCGTCTAACTTCTTAATGAACATCCCTGCAAAGAAAACAAATCTTGACTTGGGGGCTATACAGCAAGGAGAGAAAGAAGGGCTACAGTCATACGTCAGGCGGTTCAACCTAATGAGAATTCAAATTCAAGGAGTGTCTGATAAGGTGGCTTATACTGACTTTTTCAAAGGTCTCGATGACGGGTTGGCCTTTAAGTTTGACCTTGCCAGAAAGAGGGTTTCTACCCTCCAAGAAGCATTGATGGAGGCGAACGCCTATATACAGGTGACCGAGCTCTACCACATTAGTAAACAGTCGGATTCAAAGAAGTCCAACAAAAGAGAGGGTCGGTCATCACAGGCGGCTAAGAAAGAAGAAAAGAAAAGAAAAGAAAAGAAGTCTGGGTGGCTGATACCTCTAAACAGCCATCCAAGAAGAAAAAGAAAGAATCTGAACCATATACCTCCAAATATGAGTTTAACAAGGATTGTCACTCCATCTCGAAGACAGGGTGACCATTGAGAATTCGGCTTCTATGAAAGGTTCCGCCAAAATCGGAACAGAAATAAGTATTGTCATTTTCATGAGGATGTTAGCCATGACACCAACGACTGCTATAGTCTCAGGCGACTGTTGGACCGTCTGGCTGACAAACTGGTGCTAAAGTCCTACATTACGAGGTCCAATGTTACCCTGTAAACCAACCCTGGGCAGTGCCAATGTCAGGAGGCCGCATGATAACTCCATTGTCATCGAATGCAAAGTGGCCAACCAAAAGGTGGGTCAAATCCTCATAGACACCGGCAGTTCCTCTGATCTCATCAAACACAAGTGCTTGACCAAGCTTAAGTACAAAACTCAGAGCATGCACAAGTTCTCTCATCCCTTAGTGGGATTTGGGGGCAGAGTTGTGCATCCGGTAGGTCGAATAGACTTACCCATTTGGCTGGGAGAAAAGGGAGAGGGACGCCACTTGGTGGTCCGGTTCTTAGTTGTTGCAGAGCTGACCGCCTATAAAATGATTTTGGGTCGTCCCACCCTTATGCTTCTCAAGTTTGAAAGGGATGATGGAACAGTCGCCTCCCTACAGGGAGACCAAAAGACGGTGGAGAGTGCTATCTCTCTGACGTCAAACCCACTATGGTCGCATCCGACCCCAGTGGGAGAAACTATAGACCTTCATAAAATCAAGGAAGCAGCGCCTGCTCTCATGACATGCGGCAAAAAGCGAAAGGCCGACCAATTGGTGGCCGTGAAAAAGAAAAGCAATAGAAATCACTGACCAGAGAACGGTCGGATGAACTCCGTCCCCAGCCGGCTAGAGAGCACATTAATTTTGTTCTAGATGACACTCGTCCGGAACGTACAGTTAAGGTGGGGACGGCTTCTTTTGCTAAATTGGGTGCAGACCACCACAACCTATTGAAAAAGTTCAAAGACATCTCTGCCTTTGAAGTGGACGAGATGCTAGGCATCAACTCGGATCTAGCCATCCACAAACTTGTTATGGATCCTAAAAAGAAGCCGATAAGCCAAAAGAAGAGGAACCATGGTGAAGAAAGAAGCCAGGCGGCAGCCGCTGAGGTAAAAAAGCTTTAGATGCTAGGTTCATTCAGCAGTGTTACTTCCCTGATTGGGTTGCCAATGTTGTGCTTGTAAAGAAGTCGAATGGTACCTGGCGCATGTGTGTAGATAACACAAACCTGAACCAGGCATGTCCGAAGGATAGTTATCCCCTTCCAAAGATCGACAGTCTAGTCGACTCTACAGCCGACCATGCTTTTATGAGCTTTATGGACGCCTATTCAGGCTTCCATCAGATACCCTTATGGAAGAAAGATCAAGAGAAGACGGCATTCGTCACCGATCAGGGGTTTTGGTTTGAAGAATGCGCCTGCTACCTTCCAAAGAATGATTAATACAGTCTTCATTAATCAAATTGGAAGAAATGTGGAGGCGTATATTGATGATATGATACTCAAATCCAAACTACAAACGGACCATCTTACAGACCTCCGAGAAACATTCGCCACACTCAGGCGGCACCAGGTCATGCTTAATCCCAATAAGTGTGTTTTTGGAGTTGAGTCTGGGAAGTTCTTCATATTTCTAATAGATCAAAGGGGGATAGAGGCCAACCCGGAAAAATTCAGGCGGTCATAGACATGTAGTCACCCCGCACTGTAAAAGAAGTTCAAAAATAAACAGGTTGTCTGGCGGCATAGGGGAGATTCCTCAGTCGATCAGGCGACAAGGGCCTCTACTTCTTCCAAGCAATCAAGAAGAAGACTATGTTTGAATGGGGGGCGGATGTAGAGGCGGCCTTCCAAAAGTTTAAGGAACACTTGCACTCTTTACCAAGGCTGGTCAGTCCTTTGCCAAAAGAAGTGTTGTACATGTACCTAGCCATCTCTGACCATGCGCTCAGTGTTATTCTCCTTACTAAAAGAGACAGCACCCAGCTCCCGGTCTACTTCATCAGTCATGTTCTACGGAATGTAGAGCTGAGGTACCCCATGGCAGTCAAGAAGTTAAAACCTTACTTCCTGGCGCAACCGGTGGTGGTTTACACAAACCAACCAATCAAGCGACCAATGAAAACCATGGAATCATCCGGCCGAATGATCAAATGGGCGATTGAAATTCAAAACCTTGAAATTTCTTTTGAACCAAGAAAGGCAGTGAAGGGACAGGCGTTTGTCGACTTCATTGTCGAAATGACCAGGCTAGCTGATCTTGAAAACTTTGAACAGGTTTGGAAGGTATATGTGGACGGGAGCTCCACCCTGAATAGTTGTGGTGCAGGCGTCATATGTCAGTATCCTGAAGGAGACAAGTATAAATATGCACTATGTTTCAAGTTCCAAGCCTCAAATAATGAGGCAGAATATGAAGCCCTACTAGCCGGCATCAGCATGTGTAAGGCAGCTGGGGCAAAGAAAGTGGAAGCCTGTTCTGATTTGCAATTGATTGTTAGCCAATACCATAGTGACTATGAAGCCACACATCCGGCTATGATCAAGTACTTACAGGCGATCAAAGAAGAGGCTGGGACACCTGAAGAATTTCATCTAAGTCAGGTGCCTAGATCCGAGAACAATCAGGCGGATGCGCTCTCCGAACTTGCATCATGCGCCTCTTATGATACACCTAGGTCTCTCTTTTGGGAAGTTATGGAAAAAAGAAGTTTTGAAGATCCCATTGGAATAATAGACCGAGGCTCAACCTTGATGGACGACATCCGGGCTTACTTAACAGACGGCACCTTGCCGGATACCTACCCAGAGGTGGTCGCAATGAAAAAGCGTGCGGCAAATTTTGAAATCCACAATAGAGAGCTTTTCAAGAAAGGCTAACTCCAACCTTTTTTGAAATGTGTTACCCTAGAGAGGGGATGAGAGGTCTTAGAAGACTTGCATTCGGGCTTCTGCACCTCCCACATAAGCGACAGGATCCTAGCAAAGAGAGCCAGGCAACAAAAATACTTCTGGCCTACCCTAGAAGCAGACGCTATGGAGATGGTGTAAAAACGTGACAAGTGTCAAAGGTTTGGCAAGCTCATACACCGACCGGCCACTGATCTACGGTCATCCATAGCCCAGTACCATTCGCCAAATGGAGCATGGACATTCTGGGTCCGTATACGTCTGCCATAGGCGGACGGAGGTATATTTTGGTTGCTATCGACTACTTCACCAAATGGGTAGAGGCGAAGGCAGTCAAAGGCATTAAAACAAAAGATGTTATCTCCTTCATCTGGAGAAATGTCATCACTCGGTATGGGGTACCCATGTCTATGGTCTTTGACAATGGTCCTCCATTTGAGACGCCTGCTCTCAAGAATTGGTTGCGAGACCAAGGGATCTCTCTCTATTTTGCATCAATCGGCCGTCCCCAAGCTAACAGCCTGGTTAAAGCCTTATACAAGTTAATATCTGATGGCATCAAAAAGAAAATTGAAAGAGCTGGCAGCTAAAGGTGATCATTGGGCAGGCCAGGCTGGGCCAAGCTTCGGGCCGGATTTTTTGTGCCCAAACCCGCCCAAAATGTTCGGGTCGTGCGGGCTTTTTGGGCCATTTTCGGGTCGGGCCTAAAAAATCAACTAAATATACAGATAAAAGCATTCCCATCCCGTCATAAAAAAAACAAAATCGGGTCGGGCGAGGCCCAACCCGATTTCGGGCCGAAAATTTTTGCCCAAAATCGGGCCTTTGAGAGACATTTGCACAATCAATACTCTGTAAGTACTTGGTGTAAATTCGGCCAATAGACCGGCTGCTCTCAGAGGTGCTAGACGACTACTAATTGAATTTGACCCTCAAAGGGTAAAGGAAAGGAAATAAGTCTTTGATACCTTCAACAGTCGCCTTCTTCTCCTTCTCCTTCTCGAGCCGACTGCCCTCATGGACGGCTGGGGATTTTGGAGGTGGGTTCATCCCTGGCCTTGAGGCCACGTGCTTCCTGGCCCTCCCAGGAGTCGTCACATCACCAGCCGCATGTTTCCTAATTTTAGGATCTGACTGTGAGGAGGAGGAAGGCTCTGCTAAGTTTTCCTACAACAATAACCACAATAAGTAAGAAGTAGGCGACTGAAAAGCTAAATGAGGCTTGTTCAAAGTTGAAAGAAGTTCACCTTGGGCGCCTGCAAAGTAGGCGACTCTTCTGTGACCGCTTGCCCAGGATGGTCGAGCGGTACTAGGCAGCAGCTTTCTTTAATGCCGAGAGCTTTTCCATGGATTTATCTGCAAAAGATGAATCAAAGAGATAGTTTGACACAAAATCAACCAAGTCCTACAAAACACTTGAACATGCGGTCAACTACCTCTCGGCATCTCTTCGCTAAGGCCATAGGCGACCAGATATGTCCCATCGTATAGCCAATTATATTTGGAAATGTAATTTTAAGGAATGAACTCCCTTACCCCAGTCTCGGAGTTTGCTTGTATATCCACTTTAAAGAAGCCTTTGTCAAGGATCTCTTCTCTGGCTCTACGAGGAACAGGCGGCAGCTCAGATCCGCCTGTTAGGAAAGGTGGGTTCCTGTTCCACCTGTTAAACTTTTAATTCCTGACTGTGTCAAGGCTGGAGACAATGTAGAAAGTGTTCCTCTAATCTTTCCATTTTCTCTCCTTCCCCAAAGTCATCATATAGCCCTTGTGGCTAGACAACTGGTACTACACTAGGCGAAAAACCTCAATCCCCACTGGTTCAAACCACATATTCCCCACCGGTTTTGAACCGATCTTGATTTGGGGGATGCTAAATCCCCAAAGATTTCCCACCGGTTCAACCAGTGGCAAAAATAACTTTTCGCACCGGTTTTGGAGTAAACTGGTGGCAAAAACATGCGATTTAGCAAATAGCTGGAGGACTTTTTGCACCGGTTCTGGTTGAGAACCGGTGCGAAAAACCACACTTTTAGCATCGGTTCTTGATTTGAACCGGTGCAAAAAGTAGCTAAAAAAATTTTTATAAAACTTTTAGCACCGGTTCTTTTCCAAAACCGGTGCTAAAAGTGCCCAAAAAAATAAAAATAAAAAAAAATTGCATTTTTTTTAACTGAAATTGTACCAAATACTTATATATATTCATAATATTCATAATATCCATAAAACACATATATTTTCTTCAATAACTTGTAATATTACACTTTAAAAAACTAAAAAAAAAAAATGGTTCCGATAGCTATATGCTGCCTGTTTTGCAGTTCTGGCTGGTGCATTTTGCTACTTGTTGTAGGTGCTGCCTACTGTTACGAGTTACAGCCTACTAGGTATGATCCATTATCAGCCGAAATCTTCCAATAGCCACATAATGCAATCTCCCACTCAACAAACCTATTCCATGGTACAAATTCATAGAAAATTCCAGCATGGTGCACTCCCACCTGTAAAAGACTCTTGAGGTATTAGCAAATTCTTAATTTATGAAGTTAAATTTTGCAACATAATCCACAGAACAAAATTACCACAATATATCTTAACAACACCCCCCACTTCACCCCCTGTCGAAACAATAAATTATTCACCTCCGGTCACATGAGCTTTTGAGAGCCCGATCTGGTGCAGTTTCCTCAAAAGATATGTTTTTCCAAGGAACAAAGACGGAATTATTATTTTTTGCGATCTTACGTTCATTAAATGAAGTTTTTTATTTAGTGTTAATGTGTATCCATCATTTTCATCTATTCCATCTAGCTACTTAACCTTCTAAAATGGTGCACTGTTTTTATCTCCCACTTAATAATGCCTTAATTACTAGTTTATTCCAGTGTTCATTTGTTAACACTAAATTTCAAGAGATGGTGAAATAGCTCCAGCAAGATACTTCAGCTCTAATTATTATGTTTAAGTGCATAAGGTAAAGAACTGCCATGCTCACAGCAAACAGACAAGTTTTGAAAGCATGAGAATATGTTTCAACTTCAAATGTACAATTGAGACATAATAAGACTACTGATAGTATAGTGTGTATAGCATCTCATGTTTTCTCATTAATACTCTTAATAACATCATATTGAAATTTGTTTCATGCTTTTGCAATGAAACTCTAATGAGCACAGTACGTAGAATAATCTTGATTCATTAAAGAGTACAAAAAGAGAATCAAAACTAGTATGACGGTAGCAACATAGTAACAAAAGGAAGAAAAAAATATACGGAGTAATACAATTTCTCACCATAATACATCTCAAGCCTATCAAAGAAACCCTTACTAACACATTTAATATAGGCAACATTTCATGCCTTTCAACCACACAAGTAACAATGAAACACTCATTAAGCCAGAGATCTATTGAGAACATAGAAGTACCTGTTGACAGTCCCCCTACCATGCATACTTGCCAATGAGGTTCAAAAACAGGAAAAGCAGCAAGCCAACCTGCAGTGGATTTTTGTTTTGAACTGACATTGCCCCAGGACGAGTACTATACCCCCAACGAGCTGTTTTCACTGTTTCAACATAGTCTGACCTGTCAACAAAAGACATGATGCGTAATGTGAGGCAACAAAAAGTATAATACCAAGTCCAAGAACACTAAATTGCACAGAAATTAAAAGTGCATATTTGATTTAAAATAAAGTTAAAAAGCTCCCGTAAAAGCAAGCTATTAATGAGGGAAATATTAAGCCAAAGAAAGATGCTCATAGTAAGAGATTCAAAGAGTTCAAACAGAAGACCCATAATGTAACTAATAATTCCTTCCATGTTTACAGTATTTTCCCATTGAAACTGGAGAAGGGTGCTTGATAAAAGAGGAGAGTCAAATTGTAGTAGGTGACTTCCTATAAAAACCCTAATATTACACATACTTTAAGTAACCAGAAACATCAATGATGCAAGAGTAATCCCAAAATAAAATAAAAAAATGCATATTAGAAGGAAACAAGCAATCCTGAAAACCTATAAGAATCAAAATCAGCTATTGTAATTTTTTGAGGTTTGCAAGTCTCGAGAAGAAAAGTCAGAGCAAACTAGCTCTAAGTCATATAGTAACACATGTAAAACAAAGATAAAAGAAATAAATAAAAAAAAAAAAACAAAAAATTCAAGAACATAAAATAATAATACATGAAAAAAAAAAAAGCCTCTTAAAGGGGAGGGGGGACAATATTGAGAAATGGGAAAGGGTTTCACTTGCCATCGTCACGGATGAACCCTTGATGCCAAAGTAGGGTCACTTAGAAACCCTCAGACACACTCCTATTGAATTCCTATCAAAGGTTACCGTAAAAAATATCAGCAACAATCTGGCTAAAAGTCTTCTATTAACAATTGTGAAAACTGAAAACACCATAATCCATATAGAATCTTCATATAGGTAAACACCACTATTCACCTACAGGATTTAAAAAGAAATCATTAGACGAGAATTATTACACAAAATACAACTCTTCCACAAACCAGTCAGTACTTCCAATTGTTTTCTTTGCTATATGAAGACTATGCAAAACAGAAGGGGTACATGTATATCAACAAAAGTCTCCTTTGCTGGTAGGAATATCTTGAACCTCACATTGAGGGGTTTTCCCTCACATACTATCTTGCCATTTATCTTGTTTTAACTTCATGACTACTTAGTTCAATCATAAATTGAAATAAGGCCTGATCTCAACACTCCATAATACAATAAACAAAGCGCAAAGGAAATTCAAAATTCAGAAGATTCAGAACACATTAAATTTTCTACTATCAGAAAATATATTGGAAGAAAACAGTTGTAATCTCTTGTGAGTCCGGTCAGATTAGACAATGACCAGATATCCTCTCAGTTTTCCTTCCATTTCCATATTTCTCATTTGCAAGGATACAAACCCATAAATTTCTAAGCATTTTTGTATCATTATACCAATCTAGTTATAACTCATTATGTTTTGATCATTCATAAAATGACCTTTAAAAAAATTGGACCAAGACAAGAACCCCCCAAAACTCAAAGCTCAGAAAAAGAAATAAGAATTGCAACAACCAGACACAGCATGAAGTATATCCTATTTGGATGCAAAGGCCAAAATTTACCAGAGAAACTCACCTCTACTGGCTCTAACTCTAGATGTCATCATATTTTGAACAAACACAAACAAGAATTAACGAGAAATGAGAAGAAAATACTCACTTGAGCTTGGCCATGAAACTGTCAACAGTTTCATCTTTCTCCTCTTTCGAAAAATACCAAAGCACACTTGGAATGACAAAATACGAAAGCTTGCGACATATAGGACAAGCCCTCAATGTGGAATTAACATCCATTCCAGAGGTTGGTGAGCTGTTTCGCCAAAACCTGATGCAAGTTATACAAAATGGGTGGTCACATTCTGATAGCAAACCAAACTTTCGCTCAGAGGCTGCTGTCTTAGCGAGCACACGTTCTAAGCACACATTGCACTCTATCTCTTGATTGTGTTTTAGTGAAGGAACATAGGAGTTTGTCGCTAGGTATTTGACCCAAAATCTAACATATTAACTTCGATAATACAACAATGAAACCCCAAAATCTAAAATAAATTCAATTATCTAATTAAAATCAAAAAAATTAATTAAACAATTCCCCACCCAGCCCGACAGCCACTCCCCAACCCAGCCCCGACAGCCACCCCCTCCCCCTGCACCACCACCGAAACCACCCTCCTTCTAGAGCCACATGAGCGCAATAGACCCCCCGCCCTAGCCCCACCAACGAAACTGCCCAAAACTTGAATTCCCCAACCCAAAACCACCCTAACTCCCATCCCTTTCCCCACCCAAAACACCCACCCCTTTCCCTGACCCAAAACCGCCGTAGACTCGAAACCACTACCCCTGAAACCATTCTCCCACCCCCAGAATTTGTGAATTTGTGTTTTTCCTATAAAATAAAATAAATAAACTACAATTCACAAATTAGCAACCAAAATTGACTCAATTATCAAACTAGACTCCAAAAATTACGTTAAATTCTTCGACTTTCTATAACCAATAGTTCAATTATCCAACTTCGAATAACCCTAAATTGAGTATATACTAACAATTAAATACACGATTAACACTTGTTTGGGTCCAATTTAGTCAAAATTGGGCCTAAGCACTAAATGATCCAGTTAAAAGCCCAAGGTCAAGGTTCAACTCTCCAATTGCACAAAAGTCAAAGGTCAGCCCACAAAGCATGCCAATTGGGCTAGGGCCCAATCTCACCATGTATGATGAGGTATAAAAGCCATCATATTGACACATTCATACATTCACGTTCAGATTCATATGCTCATTCTTGCATTCAGAAATATTCCACAAAAGCCTCAAGCTACAAACTCTCTTGCATAGTGTCTTCCTTTTACACATTGTACTGACTTTAGCATCGGAGGGGCCTTCCTCGGAAACACCCCCGAGGCTAGTTTACGTGTGTTCACTGCGCAGGAAACCTTCGGCCCAACACAACTTGGACCGAATCCAGTCTTCTCCATTTCAGCGGACCTTCGGCAAGGTCCCATTGTTTTCAACCGAAACAATTTGGCGCCGTCTGTGGGGAAGACTTTCAAAAATCTTTAAGCCAAATTCCTAACCAAGATCATCTTGCAATTATCTTAGCAGCCATGGCTAAGAACCGCAAGAGCAAAAGCCTCCGTCAAGGAGCGGGCGAAAAGCCTAAAACCCCTACACCATCGCCCTCGCCGGACCGGAACTCTCCCAAGGGTGCCGGCTCGGGGGGGAGATCATGCAAGGAGGATTCCCTATCTCCCGTAATGCATGACTCTCAATATAGGCCGGACCACTCTCGGTCTAGCAGGGGTCAGTCTGATCATAGGACATATTCAGTGTCCCAAAGCCAACCATCGGCTGCGCGGCCTCATTCCCACACTCGGCCGAGGACCCCTTTGACGGGGCCCAGTTCGGAAGAGGTGGCAAGAGCGCTGGCAGTACTCATGGAGGCAATGAGGGCACAGAATATGCCACCGCCTCGTGATCGAACTCCTCCGCATACCCGGCATCAGCGGAGGAAGTTAGACCATGACGGTGGGAAGCTTCCTTCCTTCCGGGAACTGGAAGAGTGGGAGGAGGATTCTTGGAAAAATGAAAAACAGAGGAAAAAGAACCCTCAAGTATTTAAAGGATCCTCATCCTCAAGACCAGAGGCGCATAAGAGCAGCAGCTCAGCTTCTCGGCCAGAATCTACTCGCCGAGAACCTGAGACTGTTCGCAGAAGCGTCCTTGACCGACTCGGTGGCCAGGAACCGAGCGTGCGTAGTCGCCTCTCGTTCCCTGCAGCCGAGGCCCAGACTTCCCAGCCAGGGACGAAAACCACTCCTACCTCTCTAAGAGGGCGGAGCGCGGTCCCTTCGGCCAGGAACAAGGGCAAGGCCGTTATGCTACCCGCTAGTTCACCATTCGAGCAATGGATACTGGAAGAGCGCGTACCCACGGTTAAAATACCGTCGCATATCACATATGACGGGACCACGGATCCGAAGGACCACGTGGCCTCGTATGAGACTCATATGCATCTTTGCCCCAGATCCGAGGCGACTTGGTGCAAATATTTCCCAACCACTCTCAAGGGGGTCGCGCAAGCGTGGATCTCCAAGGGAGTAAGGCAAGGCTCCATAACAGGTTGGGATGATCTGTCCTCCAAGTTCAGGAGCAAGTTTTCCACGGCAAACCGCCGAGAGAAGACTACCGCAGAGCTCATGAGTCTGCAACAGGGGGAAACCGAAAGCCTCCGAGACTACCTGACCCGTTTCAGTAACGAGTCATCAAGCGTCTCCCAGCTGGACCAGGGGTTAGCTGTTTTTGCAATGCAGAATGGCCTTCAGCCAGGAAAATTCCTAGACTTCATGGTCATGCATACCCCGCAGACCTTGGAGGAAGCTCTTAGTGCTTCGGATAAGTTCATCCGAGCCGAAGAATGGAATAAAGCAAAAACCCAACCTCAATCCGGGGGAGGGAAACAGAGGCAAATACCCTTGTCTGAAGGCCAAGGCCATAAGGCAAAGGGAAAATCAAAGGCTCCGGAGCCATCTTTGGCCAATGACCTAAAGAAGGACAGGTTTGCCTCATACACAGGCAGATACGAGTCCTACACTCCGCTCTCTTTTCCACGCGCCAAAATTTACAGTGTGACGAAGGAGGAGCAGAGTTACCGAAAGCCGAGACCACTCCCAGAGTGGTATCAGCGAAAAAATAAAAATCAGTGGTGTGAGTTCCACGAGTCTTCGGGCCACAACACTGAGGAGTGTATCCAGCTGAAGGACCAGATAGAGGACATGGTCCGGAAGGGATACTTGAAAAAATACATCGCGGATCACCGCGAGAAAAAAGAATCCGAGAGGCCAGCAAAGGACCCTCGGCAGGACCTTGATTTCCCCCGGAAAAACAGTAAAAAACCGGAGGGGAAATTCCCTCCGATCAATGTTATCTCGGGAGGAGTATACTCTCGGAGGGAGCACAAGCGTCACCTTAGAGCTTTGACTCACCAGGTGAACAACGCTGACATTCAATCTCCCCAGTCGCCGGTGCCGAACATGACGTTCACAGCCGCCGACTGCCGGGGGATTACGTTCCCTCACGAGGATCCGTTGGTGATCATCGCCACGGTGGCCAACCACGACGTTAGTAAGGTCCTTGTTGACGGTGGCAGCGGAGCAAACATTCTGTTCCGAAAGGCCTACAATCAAATTAAGCTGAAGCCCAAGCACCTTACGCCGGTACCCTATCCGGTATCCGGGTTCAATGGGGCTTCAACTTATCCAGATGGGAAGGTGACACTTCCTGTCACCATCGGTTGCGATGAGGCAGCCCGGAACGTCATGATTGAGTTTTTGGTCATCGACGCTCCTTCAGTGTACAACGTGATTTTGGGGAGACCCATAATTCACGAGATCCAAGGGGTCGTCTCAACTTATCATCAGCTGATGATTTACGTCTCAGACGCCGGCTTCCCCGAAAGGATACAGGGCAACCAAAAGGACGCCCGAAGGTGCAACTACCTCAAGCCATCCAGTAGTCGCCCAGATGACGACAAGGATGAGGAGGAGAAAGAAAAAGAAAGAGAGCCAAGCACAAAAAAGCCGAAAGGCCTAAGTGCTTCGGCCCAAGGATCTGTGCCCAGAGAAAAAGGTCCCGAAAGGGAAAAGGTTGACTCTTCAGCTGAGCCGCAAGACTCAGAGAGCCAGCCGAAGAACACAAAGACTGGGACACCTGCTGACATTGGCAGCAGACCAGATTCTGAAGAGTCCAGTCCATCGGCAATGGACATGGACCAACAGACTGAAACAGTTGAGTTGGCCGAAGGAGATGCTGAGAAATGTGTAACAATCGGGATGGACCTTGATCCTAACACCCGTTGTGAACTTATTCAGCTCCTTCGGGATAACAGAGATGTGTTTGCTTTCTCGGCAGCTGATATGCCCGGGATAAGTTCAGACCTCATCTCCCATAAGCTTAATGTTGACCCAACGTGTCGACCAGTTAAGCAAAAGAAGCGGAATTACTCCGCCAATAAGAACCGAGACATCGCAGCCGAAGTCAAAAAATTATTGGAGGCAGGGTTCATTGAACCTTGCCAATATCCGGAATGGCTGGCAAATGTGGTGATGGTTCAGAAGCCCAATGGTACCTGGAGGATGTGCGTTGACTTCACGGACCTAAATAAGGCTTGTCCAAAGGATTTCTATCCCTTGCCGAGAATCGATCAGCTAGTCGATTCGACAAGTGGCCATGCCTTGCTTAGTTTCATGGACGCATTCTCGGGGTATCATCAGATCTTTATGCACCCCGACGATCGAGCCAAGACAGCATTCGTCACGAACGCTGGGGTGTATAATTACAAAATGATGCCCTTCGGATTGAAAAATGCGGGGGCAACCTATCAAAGGCTGGTGGATCAAGTTTTCGCCGATCAAAAGGGCCGAAACATGGAAGTCTATGTTGACGATTCGATCGTCAAAAGCAGAAAACTAGAGGACCATGTAAAGGACCTGGCTGAAACTTTCGCCACCTTGAGAAAGCATCAAATGAAGCTGAATCCGAAGAAGTGTGTCTTCGGCGTGAAGTCAGGGAAATTCCTGGGTTTCATGGTCAGCAAAAGGGGGATTGATGCCAATCCCTCTAAAGTCAAAGCGGCGCTCGACCTTCCTGAGCCGAAAACGAAGCGGGATGTTCAGCGGCTCACCGGAAGAATGGCAGCCCTCTCGAGGTTCATTTCCAGAGCTTCGGATAAGGGGTTACCCTTCTTCAAAGCCCTGAAACTCCCGAAAACAAAAGAGCTTGTTTGGGAGGAAGAGCAAAAAGATGCCTTTCAACAGCTTCGGGAGCATCTGGCTCAACTCCCAACGCTGGCTAGCCCAGCTGAAGGAGAAACTCTATACCTATATGTGGCCGTTAGCCCGGCCACCATCAGCGCAGTATTGCTGAGGGAAGAGAGTAAGAGTCAACAACCGATCTATTTCGTCAGTCATACACTGACAGATGCCGAGACCCGCTATCCTCTACTCGAGAAAGTTGCTTTCGCGGTAGTAGTAGCTGCTCGGAAGCTGAGGCCCTATTTTGATTGCCATCAGATAGTGGTCTTAACTGATCAGCCGTTGGAAAAAGTTCTCGGCAAGGTTGAAAAATCCGGTAGGCTAGCCAAGTGGGCTTTTGAGCTCACCGAATTCAGCATCAGCTACCGTCCGAGGGCTGCCATTAAGGCTCAAGCCCTGGCGGATTTCTTGGCCGAATGCTCATACCAAGAAGTGCTGGACAGTGAAAAGAAAGTCTGGACCGTGTTTACGGATGGGTCTTCCACCGAAAACGGTTCGGGGGCAGGAGTAGTGATAACTTCTCCCGAAGGCAAATCCTTTGAGTATGCACTAAAATTTTCTTTTAAGGCCTCGAACAATGAAGCCGAATATGAGGCAGCAATCGCCGGCCTACAATTATGCATCTCCTTGGAAGCCGATCATGTCTGCTTAAAAACAGACTCCCAGCTAGTTGCATATCAGATCAGTGGCAGCTATGAGGCCAAAGAGCCCTCCATGATAGCTTATCTTGCCAAGATCAAATCAGTCATTGCAGAGCTGAAAACTTTTGAGGTTCAGCTGATCCCAAGGGGTCAGAATACTCAAGCCGATGCACTCTCCAAACTTGCTAGTTCATCTTTTACCGAGCTGAACAGGTCTGTATATGTAGAAGTGCGTCGAGAGAGAAGTGTCGACGAAGCACCTGAAGTGTGCTGCGCTGACCCAGAGCCTAGTTGGATGGAACCCATCTTAGCTTTCAAGCTTCGGGGAGAAACTCCTGAGGATAAAGCTTTGGCCTCCAAAATGAAGAGAACCAGCTCTAGGTTCATTGTCTTCAGGGGGGAACTCCTGAAAAAGTCCTTCTCAGCCCCATTGCTGAAATGCGTGGGACCAACAGATGCAGATTATATCCTACGGGAGATTCACCTCGGCATCTGTGGGAACCACATTGGGGGAAGAACCTTAGCCCACAAGGCATTGAGGGCTGGATATTACTGGCCCACCATGATCGCAGATGCTAAGGAGCTGGTTCGGAAATGCGAAAAATGTCAAAAATATGCTCCAGTTATCCATCAGCCAGCAAGGGATCTTCAGCCGATCCTTAATCCACTCCCGTTTGCCCAATGGGGACTGGATATATTGGGACCATTTCCAGAGGCTGTGTACCAGAAAAAATGGCTGATAGTTGGTGTCGACTACTTCAGTAAATGGATCGATGCCGAAGCAGCCTCGAACATTACAGAGCAAACTGTCAGAAAATTTATCTGGCAGAATATCATCACTCGCTTTGGCATCCCGAGAGTATTTGTCTTCGATCATGGGAGGCAATTTGACAACTTACCGCTGAAGCGATATACAGATCAGTTCGGCATAAAACTGGCATATTCAGCAGTATGCCACCCGCAGAGTAACGGACAAGCCGAAGCAGCAAATAAACAGATCTTAAGTGCCCTCAAGAAGAGGGTGGAAGATCAAAAGTCCAAATGGCTAGAGGAGCTCCCTGAAACCCTTTGGTCCCTTCGGACAACTGAAAAAGAGGCAACGGGCCACTCACCTTTTGAACTGGTGTATGGTGCCGAAGCCGTCCTTCCAGTGGAAATTGGCTCAAAGAGCCTTCGAGTGCACCATTTCTCGGCTGAGAATGAGCGACTGATGAGGGAATCTCTCGATTTCCTCGACGAAGTAAGAGACTCAGCTCGAGATAAAATGGCGGCCTATAAGCAGAGAGTCAGCAAATTTTACAACCGAAGGGTCCATGCAAGGCCTCTCAAAATTGGAGATCTTGTCCTTCGGAATGCTGCTGCAGTTCAGAAAGGCCGAATCCATGGGAAACTCTCAGCTACATGGGAGGGACCTTATGAAATTTATGATGAGCTTCAGCCAGGGACATACCGACTTCGGCAGTTAGATGGAACTGAGTTGAAAAATCACTGGAACGCTGATGTACTGAAAAAATACCATGTGTAAACCCTTCGGGGCAGAACAATCTTTGTAAGTACATTTTGAACTAAAGAAAGGCCTTGGAGCCGCCATTTATATAAATATTTACAACTTTTTATCCTTTCAAAATTTTCTTTGTTCTATCTACTCTTTAAGGGTTTTTTATTCAGCCTCGTCCGAAACCTTCGCCTTCGGGTAACTGGGTTTCAGATTGCTGACAAAACTCGTCTTTTTAAAGAACACCGGTCTTTCAGCTGAAGTCAAACTTCAGTAAGATTTGTTCTCCAAAGACACGAGTCCATGGACAATTCTGGGATATTGCCTTAACTGAGCCCTGTATCCCAGAGAGCCATTATCCGAAACATTGCCTTAAGTTGGCCCTGTGTTTCGGGTATCCATTTTTCAAAGATAGACAGAAAATCAAGGATAACAGCAACAGTTGAAAATTTTTAAATCAGCCTCGTCTGAAACCTTCGCCTTCGGGTAACTGGGTTTCAGATGGCTTACAAAACTCGTCTTTTTAAAGAACACTGGTCTTTCAGCTGAAGTCAAACTTCAGTAAGACCTGTTCTCCGAAGACATTAGTCCATGGACAATTCTGGGATATTGCCTTAACTGAGCCTTGTATCCGAGAAAGCTAATATCCCAAGCATTGCCTTCAGTTGGCCCTGTGTTTCGGATATGCGTCTTCTTTAAGAACGCTGGTCTTTCAGCTGAAGTCAAACTTCAGTAAGACTTGTTCTAAAGAGGTTAGTCCCAGAAAGCTAATATCCCAAGCATTGCCTTCAGTTGGCCCTGTGTTTCGGATATCCAACTTTCAGACAGTCAATCTTCAGTAAGACTTGTATCCCAGAAGCATTGCCTTCAGTTGGCCCTGTGTTTCGGATACCCATTTTGAAGAAGTGCAGAAATTGCTTATTCAACTGAAGTCATACTCCAATTTCTGGGGGGGCAAGAAGCACTCAAAGCAACTATGTTCGGCAGAGTTGAAGAAAAGAAACAGTAAAGCATTCAAAAATAAAGCAACTGAAGAAAAGAGCATCAAAATAAAGCAACTGAAGAAAAGAGCATTAGATTAATATTTCATGCTCAAAAATTGAGCTACAAGTTCAATAATTCAGTATCGGCAGCCGCCCACAAGCGGAAAATAACAGCTGCCGAAATACGTACATAAGCAAAAAAATAAAACTGCTGTACGACAAGGCAAGCTGAAGCAAAAAACAAGGCAAAAAACTCAGAAAGCGGCAAGTCTAAAGTTAAGCACATGATGAACCGCAAGATTCTGAAGACGACTGCCCGAGTTCCTATGCTTCAGCCTGAGGATCAGACTGATCAGCGTTGAGCCCCATGGTGGCCTCAGCCCCAGCAGCAGAAGAAGCGGGCTTTGCACTTTGCCGAGCCTCCCTTTCCCTCTGCTCAGCTTCCAACTCCAGTCTTTCAGCTTCCTCTTCGGCTTCCTCAGCCTTAAGAATTTCAGCTTCGGCTGGAGTTGCATACTTCATGTGAGGGTCTTCGGGATTCTGGACCCACTCAGCACATTTAGACCAGTCCAGCTTCGGCTCAGCATGAAGGCAGACTCTTCGGCATACTCGGAATCCGTTTCTGAAACCCATCTCATATTCCTCTTGGGTATAAACACGGACTTTGAGTAAAGCCTCAGCATCAGCCAGCTTCTTCTGGGTCTCCTCTAAGTCTTCCTTGGATTTCTTCAGCTCATCAGCGACTTTGGAGGAGGAACCTTTCAGCTCATTCAGCTCTTGCTGAATTTGGAAAGCCTTTGTCTGAGCCTGGGCCACTTCAACTTTCTGGATCAGCAATTGATCCTCAGCCTCTTGGAATTTAGCTCTTTGGGCTTCAGCAGCAGCAGCAGCCTCTGAGAGTTGGACGTCTTTGGCCAGGAGCAACTCTTCAGCAGCCATTCGGCTGGCTTCAAGAGCCTCTAGACGCTGCTGCACTTCAGCTTGTGCAGCAGTTCCTTCTTGAATTCGGCTCTCAACAGCAGCCTTGAATTTGGAGACGTCCACTCCCATATGCTCCTGGAGGAATTTTTCCCCTTCCATCAGTGGGGGAAAAACTTCCTTCTCCATAGCATCGCAGAAGGTTTTCAGGGCTTCGGCAGCTTTTTTCCCGTACTCCTCAACCTCCTGCTGCTTCTCTTCAGCTGCTGCTTGCTTCAGCTTAGCAAGCTTAACTTCCTCTTCAGCCACCTTCTTTTCGTGCACAGCAGCGTCTACCCTATCTTGTAGGGTATCTATCAGCTCTACAGTGAGAGTCTGATTGTGCACGAACTGAAAACAGGAAGACAAAAATAAATAAAAAAAAAAATATATATATATAAAGAGCTGAATTTCGGAGGAAATGAAGGAAAATTACCTGCATCATCAGCAGCTGGTTAGACCTGGCTGGGTCAGGAACTGATCTGCTGGATTCGCCCATCCCAGCAGTGGCCTTCAGCGACCAGATCCTTGCCCTGTCTACTTCGGACATGCCAGCAAAATTGCCGAAGTAGGCTGCAGCTCCTTCTCGGTTTTGACCCCATATGAGGTCCCAGATGTGGTCTGGGATTGGAATTCGGGGGGCCGAGAAACCCATTTCTCCAGAATGCAGAGTCTGGAAAGAAGGGAAGGATGACGATGGAGCTTGATTAGCTTTGGTTGTCTCAGCATCATCCTTCTCAGAGGAGTCAATTACTATGACCTCCTCTTCTTCAGGGGTGAGGACGAAAGCCTCAACCTCTCTTGCGATGTCTGCCGTGAAGCCCTCAGCGCTGGACATCACGGCATCCTTATTTTCGTGCTCATCAGCACTCTTCTTCATTTCTTCTTGGACCCCTCCCTTAGGTTCGGGAGTTCTCTGATCCACCTCCATCTCAGGAGGTGGCGGAGGGGTCTTTTGAGGAGATTGGGGTGTTGGCTGGGGAACCCTCGGCGATCCATTGCCTTCCTCAGGTTCCCTTATTGCGACGCCGATGGTCATCGGCCTCTGCTGAAAGTCATGAGGGTCGATGATGGCCATCCTTCGGCGCCTTTTCAGAAGGGGCTGCTCGTCCATATCTGAGTCTGAAGACTCTTGTATTTGGTCTTCGGGACGAACAGGAGCTTTGCCTTCTCTGTGTCTGTTACTCTCTTAAGACTGTAACAGACAGGGGGGAAGAAGAATGTGAGTAAAAACAAAAACAAAAAAAAAAAAAAAAAAAAAAAAAAAGAAGAAGAAAAAGTTGTCTGAAAGCTCACCGAGGTCTTCAGCAAAGCCTCGTCTTCTTCAGCTGCTCTAGCTGCAGCTTCGGCTTCAGCAGCTCTGGAGGACCCTTCTCCTCCTTCGCAAGCCTCGAGTACCCGTGCAACCTCTTCGGCTGTGCGGGCAGCTTCAGCTTCTTCGTTCAGCAGCTGAAACCAAGGGTCTCTCTTCTTCCACCAAGGCTTCTGCCTCTGATACAGAGCAACAGCCTCAATTTGGAAGTGGGAAGAGTCCAGATGAACTTCCCTATGCCTCGGCTCAATGATAGACGGGGCCCGTTCAGTTACAACTCGCTCTCGGTTAACACCAAGACGAGCGTAGTTAATGCCAACGTTGGTCTCGTCCCGCTCTGAAAAAAGGAAAGGGGAAAGTTTAGCTCAGATATATCGGCACAGCATAAAAAAAGCAAAGCGAGAGAAGAAAAAGAGGTAGTTAAAAAGCCTCGGCCCCAGCCGAAGAAGCTTACCATCCTTAAACTTTCGGCTGAGGCCAACAGCTGCTAGCATGTTCTCTTGGAAAACGTAATGCGTATCGGGGAGCCAAGTCTCCGGGATATGCTGCATTCGACCACTTCCCCCGGGTTCGGCAGCTTGCCGAAGATATGTTGCTGATCCAGGTTCGGATCCGCCCCGTTATCTGCGGGGGGACCTAGACTTCCCATTTCGGGATCAGGCTCAGCTAAGTACCGGGGAGCGCTGAAGACGCAAGGGTGGCCCGGATCTGTGGGTGCCCTAACCCAAATCCATTGACCTCTCCAGTCCTTGTCTGAAGAGTCATTTGGCCACATGGTCAAGTATTGGGGCCGGGACTCAATCCGGTACCACCCAGAACCATGGCTTCCGTGCCCACTTTGAATATTTGGCACTAGCCGATGGAGCTTTCTGAAGCAGTGCAGGTTCGGCACGTACTTGAAGAACTTGCAGACCCATAAGTATGTCATCACCCTTCGGATGCTGGTGGGGGTTAGCTGACATAGGGAAATGTTGTAATGGATCAGCAAGTCTCGGACGAAAACGTCCAAAGGGAACCTCAGCCCGTACTGAAGTTGTCTCGTGTACACCCCCACATACCCCGGGGGTGGACGATGGATTCTATCGGATGCTGAGGGAATTCGGCACCAATATCCATCAGCTTCAAAAATGCCGTAATGCAACTCAATTTGCTCGGCAAATCGATATTGATCGGCGTTCTCTACCCACCATGAGTAGGGGCGGTTCTTTATCATGGCCGAAACGACTTCGGCATTCTCCCATTCTGAAAACCCAGGGAGGATATCCCAAAGGACAGCGGGAACTTCATCATCCCGTCCAGAAGCGCTCGGCTCATCCGTTCTTTGAGGAGGAGCCGAGGAAAGGGGAGTCGCCCTAATCCCTTCAGCAGGGTCAGACTCCGGCCTTCGACCATTCCAGGTCCCAATCCTGTTCCTAGGATCGGGAATCGGCCTTGCTCTTCTTGGAGCACGGGCTCTACCTCTAACTCCTCTTGCCATGGATTATTTCGAAGAGAAAAGTCGAAAGAAAAGGGGAAGGAGTTCGAATTCGAAGAAAAATAAACTGAAATCAAAGGAATTTACCTTAATCTGAAGCGAAAGTTGCCGATTTACGAGTTCGTAGTGGCAAGTCTCAGTTTCTAAGCTCAATGCTCGGGGAATTTGCGAAGTTTTGATGCGGGTTCTTGGTTTCTCTCTCGAGGAATTCTGGGTTTGTGTTGGTGAATAAGTGAGGAGAATGACGCGCCTCTGTTTATATCTCCAGGTACGGGATACGAAGAGTCTGTGCTTTAATTTCTCTTAAATACCCACTAAGTAACCATTAAACACATGTCTTGTGAATAAACTGCCCATTATCCGTCCAACTTCCGCAAATCATTAACCGTTGTTATCTCATTAATTACGGTTTAAATTCAAATTTTTGGATCAATTAAATCATTTACTTCCCTCCTTTTCTGAGTTAAATCAAACCCGACCCGTCATCCTTCCAAATCGGGTCTGGGGGGCAAGTTGTTTGGGTCCAATTTAGTCAAAATTGGGCCTAAGCACTAAATGATCCAGTTAAAAGCCCAAGGTCAAGGTTCAACTCTCCAATTGCACAAAAGTCAAAGGTCAGCCCACAAAGCATGCCAATTGGGCTAGGGCCCAATCTCACCATGTATGATGAGGTATAAAAGCCATCATATTGACACATTCATACATTCACGTTCAGATTCATATGCTCATTCTTGCATTCAGAAATATTCCACAAAAGCCTCAAGCTACAAACTCTCTTGCATAGTGTCTTCCTTTTACACATTGTACTGACTTTAGCATCGGAGGGGCCTTCCTCGGAAACACCCCCGAGGCTAGTTTACGTGTGTTCACTGCGCAGGAAACCTTCGGCCCAACACAACTTGGACCGAATCCAGTCTTCTCCATTTCAGCGGACCTTCGGCAAGGTCCCATTGTTTTCAACCGAAACAACACTAGATTGTCAAAATTAATATTAGATGATTAAAGAAAAAGAAGCATCTAACCTTAGAGATTGCTTCAATGGAGGCGAGAAAGCTCAGAAGCCCCTTCAATGGAGAATTTCGAGTACGCTTAAATAGAGGAGAGAGAGAGGAAGGAGTACAGCGAGAAACGCTTAAATGGAGGAGGGAGAGAGGAAGGAGTACAGCGAGACAGATATGAAGGAGTACAGAGAGAGAAAGGAGTACAGAGAGATTCGTTTTAATGGAGGAGAGGGAGAGGAGAGAGAGGTAGTGCAGACGAGAGAGGAGGAAAGATTGAGGAATTGAAAGAGAAAGAAAGAAGAATATAAGCGGTTTTTATTTTTTTATTTTATAACACTTTTCCCACCGGTTTGAAATGAACCGGTACAAATTACTCACTTTTCCCACCGGTTTTGTTAGAACCGATGCGAAAAACATACTTTTCCCACCGGTTTGGTTAGAACCGGTGGAAAAAGTCTTTTTCCCAATCCCGCCCATTTCTTTTCCCACCGGTTTTCAAGAACCGGTGCGAAAAATGCGGTGCCTATTTCATTTTTTCTACTAGTGCTAGTCGGTCCCGCTTGTTTTTGGGGTCTGGCTGAGGTAATGCATGGGGGGGAATGCTTCAAAGCTGGGGTCTACTTGATGCATTTCACAGCTGGTAACATAGCCTAATATGTTGAACCAAGAGTTTGGGGCCAGTTTCCAGACACCCAACTGGTATCCGTCGAAGATTCGCTCCACAGCCAGATGTAGAGGAAATCTTAGGCCTGCCTTAATAGCCGCCTCATAGTAGCCAAAACATGCGTCCCCGTAGCTGGACTTCTCTGGCCAAACTACAGTGTCCTCGGCATCCGGCGTGCATAGGACATAACCATTCCCCATGACATGGTCAGCTCTGAAGCTCCCAATTTTGTCCGTCATCATTTTCTGCCTGCTTGCGGGAACATGATGATAGTAGGCGGCATATTACTCTCGGCGGGTAGCAAACGGCTCCGCCCAATTTTCTCTTAATTCTACTGAGAAGGATTATCTCGCTGTCTGTAGCCGAGAGTGCCTCTTTTCAGAGTCGTCAGAGAACTTGCTGGAGGTACTTGGCTCAGAGTCGCTGGCTGAGCTCTCGGACCTAGCGTCCCCCTGATGGGCTAGATCATCAAAGCCCGGAATGTCATTTTGAGCCTCCTCCCCTAATTCTTCTAAAATGGAATCACTAGGGGTGCTTGGGGCGCCAGGCGGCACGTCAGATAATTCACTGACAGGCGCATAGAAGGAGGAGCTGTCTGAGTTTGTCGCCCTTGTTGTTCTCTTAGTTCTTGCCATGGTGTCCCGCACAGACACATAGACAGTCGGGCATGGGGCAGTTCGCAAAGGGTGATCCAGCAAGGGGCAGTCGGCACTCCTAGTTCTAGATTCAGCCGTCCCCGGTGACCGGCTAATCACTAACCTACGCCGTGCCGTGTGCTTTTGGGAAACCATTTTCAAAAAGAAAAAACAAAGAGAAAGTACGAAAGAAAAATAGGCGGTTACCTTTAGTCTCTGAAGATGAAGGTGCTTGAAAAATCTGCAGCGGCTGTAAGAGCAGGCGGTCTGGTAGTAGGCGGCAGTCGTTCTTTCTCAGAAAAAGACAAAGTTCTCAAGTCAAGATTTCTGTCTGAATTTTTTGGAAATATCCAAAAAATGATTGGGACATGCCCTACTTATAGTGGGGTGAATTTCAAGGGACAGTCAAAATAAAAATTAAAAAAAAAATTAAAAAAAAAAAGATGGTAAAAACCGTTGGCCAATCAGAGTGTGACACTTGTCACAGGCGCCACGTGGCAAGCCACATCACCTCTGTGAGGGGAAAATGATTAGGGGATTTAACCCGCCACGTGGTCCAATGAGATCCTGCCATGTGTCATCCATGTGGACCAACCAGAGCCCACCACATGTCACCTCGTGAGAGGTCCAAGGTGGACTAATCAGGCCACGACACGTGGCAAACAAATTGCCAACTAGGAAAGTGGCCTTTAACGGCCCAAATACCTAGACAAGCCTAGTCAGTCCTAGGTTTCTAAAACCTAGTACGGGGCACACATTACGAGATCCTATAAAAGGGAAGATGTCCCCCCTGAGGAACATCATTCAGAAAATCTAAAACACACGTGTACATTAATTGTTGAGCTTTAATTGCACTTCTTGAGAGCTAAGGCTCATATTTCGAGGCTATCTAAGATAGCCGGATGATCACTTCTCTCCTAAGAGGAGCCTGATCCCCCTTTACATTCCGCACTTTTTACATCCGAACACATTCTGACTTGATTGTCGGAGGTGGAACTCCCACCCACAGGAGTCTCCGTTGTTTTGCAGGTACAGGCGTCCAGAGGCCAGTCTTGGTGTTGCAACTCTCCCGCAGGACATCCAAAAAACCACGGAACACCATTCCTTTCACCATAACCAGAAGAAGATCAAGCTACAAAATCAGCATAGAGGGGAAGCAATCGTCGTCGCCAGAGAGCTGATGTTCTTGTCGCTAGAAGGAGACAACAAAAAGGAGTTAGAAGATCGCCCCCAAGGAAGTTGGGAAGGCAAGTTTTTTTTTCTTTTTTTTTATTTTTTTTTTAAGAACACAAACATGATGGGTTAACATGCCCTTAGTTTAATATATATTAAGCTCTCTTTAGAGATATGTTAAGCTAAGTGTCACAAACATATTTCAAAACCATATCTTAACTTTTGTAAAGATCTAAATTCATAAAAAATATTGTCTATAGACAATATGTTAACGCCAAGTCTTGTAAAAGGCTTTATTATTAATGAAAGATATTTTGATTAAACCGGCTTGCAATTTATTTCAATTCAAATTCTTTTGAAATTACCCACACAAATATAATATTGGACTAACCAAAATTGATATATGGGTAACTAATACTCCCTCCGTCCCATATTTACATGCCTATTTTCAATTTTCACGGATATTAAGAAAAATGAGAGATTCCTTAAATATTATCATTGGAAGTACAAGCACCCATGTGGGCTATCATTTAATAATGCAATAAACATTTACAAAAAATAAAAAGAAATTAAATGAAAGTTGTTTTTTCTCTCTCTTTTCTCTCATTTCTAGTAATAATCCCTCACCAATATATTACTTTCTCTCACTACATTACCAACAATGGCTCTTCTCCCGTATCTCCACCTTCCCCCATCCATCAACACCATCTAACCGCCCATACATCCACTTCCCTATCAAACACATTTTCTTAATTTAATCCTTGTACATGTACTACTATAACCCCATCACCTTTATCTTCTTTCTCCATTCACAAGCTTCAACTATGTCCAAGAAGAAACAGATAGTTACCCACCCAAACAAACCAACAAAACAATCAATCAATAATCCAAGATTCTCCCTCAATTTTTCTCTGCATTTTCTTCGATCTAACCCCATTTCTATGGATTGTAACTGAAATCCTCAAAAGGGTCGCCGCCGAGAACAACAAGCTCGCTTGAAAACCGCCGCAACAACTATTGCGACCAACTTATTCTTCATAGTTTAATAATTTAGTGAAATCAGTGATATAATCACAATTTGCAAGCCAAAGAACCAGATTTGGAATGTTTAAAAGAGTGAGAAAATGAACAATATTCAAGTTTTTTTTTATTTAATTTTATACAACCAACATAAGGTGAAATTAGTTAAGGGGTTATATAAAGGGGACAAATTAAAGCAAGAAAATCGAAAGTTTAAGCTAAAACTCGGATGAAATCGCAAGAAATGAAGAGAGAGAAGGAACAAAACCAAGGTTGAAGATGAAGTTTCTAGAGAAGTTTAGAGAGACAGAGAGAGAAAGTATTATTTTTGGAGTAATTATGTCAAAAAGAGAAGGACCAAATAACGAAAACCAATTCATCAGAACCAAGGGAGCTGCCCCTAATATTAATGCCAACTCAGTAAAAAATGGAAGACATTTGGGTCAATAAATAAGGGGGATGAAGGTATTTTTGTCAAAGATTATTATAGACTAAAAATAGAAAGATTCTCTAATAGGCATAACATCTTTGGGACACCTAAAATGGAATACAAGCATATAAATATGGGATAGAGGGAGTACATTTTTTATCTCAATTCACCGAGAACCAGGAATTGTAAGGGCAAGTATCATATGGTGTGAGACATTGGTAAAGACGTGGTTTTATATCCACTAAGAAAACCATCCATCCTCCCAAATTAATGAATCGCTCAATGATCATTTCAACCTCCCCACCAACTTTATTTATGAAGAATCTCTCTCTCTCTCTCTCTTTAAAATATGAGCATACTCACTTTCTATTTTTCTCTCTTAAAGATCAAAAGTTTCTTCATCCACCCAACAAAAATCTTCCAATGGTAGGGGGTATCATCAACCCGATTGAAGAGATTAACCTTGTTGTTCCAAAGGATCTTTAAGGCATTAAGGTGCAAATAATAAATAATGGAGAAGAAATTCACCACAAGCCAGGCCTTGCAATAGATTAACCTCGAGTTGTATTAGAGCAAATAGGTCCCTGAGTTACCCAGGTAATGCAAATGTCCCAACCACCACCTGACAAAGGACATATACACCAAATGGATGTGTAACTACATACATTGCAAACGCAATAAGTTAAACCGACGAATTTGTAGACGATGGGGAGACAAACTGGACATCACATAAGATCCTGATAAGGGGCGTGCCATCCCAAATGCCTTTAACACATACGGCAACCATGACTTGGTAAGAATTACATTCTCCTCAAGATTGATGTAAGCGATTTGGCCAACGTTAGTTACTCTGGTTTGCTAAGGCTGGGCTAAGGAAGTTAGGGTTATTTCTCCTTGCCCTAGCTCTAGCCAATGATTGACAAAAAGATTGATCACTTATGTTAGTGACTATTATCGAGTCAAGACAACTCAAGGATCGAACAAGGGAATCCACACTATCTAGTACAAGGGACTTTGAGATCAACTTCAACAACCGAGTCAATTGGTCATTGGTTAAGCTGAGCCTAGTGACAAGTAGTTTGAGGGCTATCTAGACATCCCAAGGTTGAAGAAGGATATCGATGACATCCCTAGCAATGTTTAATTCTAGTTGGCCGCTGATAAACATATTTTTGTATAAATATTTAGGGCTTATATTTTGTAAAGGACACTCGTTATAAGGATATATGTTCTTGAAGTATTCTTTTCTTATGTGTGTATATATTCCTATATTTTAATGAGGTATCATGAAAAAATTCTTATTAATCATAGCATTTAATTGACTCAATACTCCCTCTGTATTTTATTACTTGCTCCACTTTCAAATTTCTTATTAGGAAATTTTAGAAAATAACACCACAAAGTTCTCAAAAAAATGGATTATAACACCACAAAATTTTAAAATTTTATTATAACACTACATAAAAACCAAAAAAATTGATGTCACCACCACCTAACAGAAATCATCCAAAAAACCATTAGTGGGTCCCACAATACACACATGTCACCATTCTATTAAATTTAAAAAAAAATTAAAAGAAAAAGAAAAATAAAAAAAGAAAAAACTCCAAACCCTAACCCAGTGATCACCCTCACCACCGGCAACCCTACAACCCGTCACCGGCAAGCCCACCCAGCCACCGCACCGAAACTTCCTCCTTCACCTTCGAAACCACCACCTAACCACCGAAAAACCCAATTGCCCACCAGCCCCACCCACCATAGGTTCATAGCCCCCGCAAATCCCACCCTAGCTCCTACCACAACCATAAAAGAGGGTTGTTGGAGAGATTTCGCAATTGGTGGTTTTTGCAATTGGTGGTTTTCGCGATTTGGAATCAGAAAGAGAATGAAAAGATGGTGGGGGCTAGGGTTTCGATTGATGGTTGTGGTGGGATTTTCGGTAGGGCTGTGGTGGGTTTAACAGGTGGACGTGGGGTTTGTCGGGGTTAGGTGGTGGTTTCGAGGCTATGGTGGGTTCGGTTGGTGGACGATGGGCTGGTGGGCTATGGGGTTTAGTTGGTGGGTTTGGCTGGTGGGCTATGGGGGTTAGGTGGTGGTCCCGACGGCTAGGCTGGGTTGTCGGCGGTGGGGTCAAGGTTGTCGGTGATGGGGTGGTGGTTAGGTTAGGGTTTAAGGCTTTTTTATTTTTTTTTTTTTTTTTTTTGTTTTTATTTTCATTTTATTTTTTTTAAACCAATGTCTTATTGCCACGTGTTCATAGTGGGTCCTAGTAACAGGTTCCATCCAAAAATCCGTTACATGGTGGTGAAATCTAATTTTTGGGATTTTTTGTGGTGTTATAATAAAAGTTTTAGATTTGGTGGTGTTATAATCCATTTTTGTAGAATTTTGTGGTGTTATTTTCTAATTAATCCTTCTTATTAATCATAGCATTAAATTGTCTCAATACTCCCTCTGTATTTTATTAATTGCCTCACTTTCCTTTTGCAGCCATATTTTATTACTTACTCCTTTTCTTTTTTTGGAAACATTTAATAATATTTTACTAATTTCTTCTCTCTTAGTGGGACCCCCCACTATAATACTTTAATATTTTCATATTTTCTTTTCTCCCAACTATCATACTTTATTCTTCCACCAACCCCACTTCCTTCATATATTATTACTTTCTACTATTTCTCCTAAAACTCCGCGCATTGAGAAATTGAGCAAGTAATAAAATATAGAGGGAGTACTTCTTAAAATTGCCTAGCTAGAGTTATTAATTTATACGGTTCAGAATGTCATCAACCATACAAATTAGGAGGGCATTTGTTCCACTCAAAATTAAAATGTTATTGACCCGCATTGACCTTGACATGTTTAGGGGAGTTTGATCAAAGGGTTGACCAAATGAAGGATGCCTTGCTTTAAATGTTAGACAATCTTGCACTGAAAGGATCATCATCCAAGTGAATGTTGAAGATAATACCAGGTCCAGGTAAACAAGTCCAAAGTCAAGAAGGAGCAGCCTTTGTGCAGCTAGAGTAAAATTCAAATCAGCTACCAGCGCCAAGAAGAATGAACTGAGTAGCGGTTACAAGAAGACCATGGGGAGATATTGATAGGGCCTTTGCCTATAAATAGAGGAAGGACTTTAGAAGAAGGAAATCAACTAATCAACCAACAAAGCATTTTTATTCTCTAAGCTTCTTTAGCATTTTCTTAGTTTTCCCTTGGCTTAGTAGCTAAGCGATAGTTTAATTTATTTAGCATATATTGAAGATCGTCCGTTTGTTTCAATTCTTTGAAAATTGAGGTAATTCTTTTTTTTTTTTTTGTAGTACAATTGAATCCATGACTTTATCTTTTAATTAATGTATACATCTTTTGTTATTGATTATCTTATTCATTTCTTTGATGATTCAGCTGTTTTAAAACTTTTTCTAGGATAACCTCTTTACTTATTTGATGTGTTACGTTAGCGAGGTTATCAATTTTAAAACAGTAACAATCCAGGCAGCCCTTAAATATCCTATAATAAGATTGGAGATTTGACTTGTTGGTAAAGAACAATATTTACATTAACAACTCTCAACATGTTAGAGTATAACCCAACATGGACCCCAAAATGAAACTATTACCATTTTGTCTACTTATACTGTTCACAAAACATAAACAAAGTTTAAAATAATTGTTCACAAACTTTGACCATAAAAGGTGGTTGCCCGAAAAAAATGCATAAGTAAATAGTACTTATTCACAAAATTTCCTCAAATACATGAAATAAAAATTCAAAATTTTTAATTATCTCCCTCTATACTTGATTTGTTAGAGATAAAAGCAAACACTTGCTTTTTCATTAATTAAACTAATCACATAATGTACACAATTGTGATTTTCTCTCGCATATATTTTAAAAGTTAAGTACATATATTTATATTTAAGAAAATTTGACTTTTACTACCACTAAAAAGCACCAATTTAATTCTTGCTACCTATCAAAAAATTTATTTTATTTTACTACCACCAAAAAAAAAAAAATGATACCACCTAATTGTTTCCGTTAGTGGTAGAGCTGATCAAAACTAGCCCAGCCCGATTTTGGGCGGGTTTCGGGCAGCATTTTTAGGACTGAAATCGGGTCGGGTTTGGGTTGGCCCGAATTTTTTATATTTTTTGTGGGCTTGGGAATGCATTTTTTGGTATTTTAATTCATTTTTTTGGTCCGGCCCGAAAATGCCTAGAAAAGCCCGCACGACCCGACCATTTTGGGCATGAAAATTTTGGCCCGAATCTAGGCTCGGCCCAATAAATGGGCTGATTTTTTATGCCCCGCCCATTGATCAGGTCTAGTTACTGGTCAGCCATTATTTTTTCCTTGATTCGCGTGCTGAAAAATTTTCTCTTAAGATTTTAGAGTGTCATTCTATCCTTTAAAAAGCCAAATGGAGCCCGGAATTAGCAAAAAAAACTAAATGCCTCAGTTTACGTGTCAAAATGTATTTATTTGCATGCAACTATTCTTTTTGCCGCGAATATTACTCGGGTAAGGTTTTAAGGTTCAGTTAGCCCTTAAGGATCCAGATTGAATTTGGAATTACCAAAAAATCATGTAAATGTCTCATTTTGCGTGTCTAATTATCTCAATTTCGAGCTTAATAATGTCAATTTAAACACACAAAATGAGACATTAACACTATTTTTTGTCTATTCTAAGCTCAATTTGGGATCTTAGGGATTAAAATGACCCCTAAAACCTTATCTGAGCAATTTTTACGGCAAAAAGAATAATTGCACGCAACTTGATGGATTTTTTACATGCAAAATGAGGTATTTACATTATTTTTTTACCAATTCTGAGCTCAATTTGGTTTCTTAAAAGCTAAAATAACCTCCTAAAACCTTAACAAAACATTTTTCAACACACAAAACGAAGAAAAAAATTTAATAGCTTAACCACTAACGGAAACTATTAAGTGGTAACAAAATCTATTTTTTTGTGAATGTGGTGGTAGTAAAATAAAACAAACTTTTAGATAGGTAGCAAAAATAAAAATTATGCTTTATAGTGGCCGTAAAAGTCAAAATTTCTTTATTTTTATTGTATGTTATTTTTTTAAGAGAAAGAGTGCATAAATTTGTTGTCAATATAAAAAATTATAAAAAAATATAAAAAAAAAATCCAAAAAATAAATGTAAAACTAATTAAAAAGAGCTTGAAATTTTAGAAAAAGATATTTTGTAAAGAAATTCTCAATAATTGTGGTATAGCATCTATCTGTTGGCTTTCGGACAGAGAAGACTTTAGCGTGAATAAAATGTGAGATATACAATTTGGAGAGATGGTTACTGAAGCAGGCAATGTTTCACCTTCTTTCCTTTATGATTTTGAACATCTTTTCCTTTACAAGGTGGATACTATAGCTGTTACAAAATGCTGTCAGCAAAAAAATATGGAGGAATTTTGACAACTACATTAGAGAGAAGCATATGGATGTGATTCACATATACCACTTATGTACAGCATGATCTCATACAGAATTGGCCAAGCAGGTCATTGAACATCCGCAAAGGATCGAATGCTCGGAGCAAATAGATCATAGCTTTCGGAATTTCAAGGATGCAGGAGCGAGCTGATATCTTCGCTGAAGTAAAATAACCAGTCTAGCCTTGATATTGTACAAGAGCACTATGTTCATTCATATTCATCGAGCCATGCTAGTTCCTTCAAGAGCAGCTGTTACCTGAGCTGAAGCCTCCTCAAGGGTTCGTTTCTTTTGCACTGTATTGAATGCCTCAAGTCTATCACCAACCTCAAAATCATCATAGTCCACCAATCCAATTCCACATTCAAGCCCATTGTTTACCTGAAAAGTGAGAAATTGTTAACTTCCACAGGCAATATGTATATGCAATCAAAGCAACGATGTAAGAGTCTATCCAATATAATAAAAAGAAAAAACTTAGTAAATACTAAGCTCAATACGAAATGAAGGAACATATTAGTAAGTGGTTACAAATTAGATTTCACTTAAAGGGAGATAGCATGCTTTTACAGCATGAAGATTGAAGTGAGAGATCAACATTAAAATATTCCTAATGCCTCAAATAGGTTCCTTCCCTGCAAACAAGGAGGTTGTTTGAAAATGACCCTTCATCTAAAACAATAAAACACTACGATTCAGTAAGCCTAGTTCACACAAGGCCTCGTGGCAGAAAGTAGAAATCGAGAATGGACCTGTATCCATTGAAGGAACTTCAACCTCGAAAAACGCACTATTCTCATTTCTATAATGTTATTAAAATAGGATATGTAGAAATGGGGGTGAAAAGGTGACTTGATGTTTTCTCCAATGACAAACCCCTACTCATTACCAACATCAGTGATCTAAACTGTAGAAAAAAAGCAAATTCGATAAGTACCTCTTCCACGGTTTCCTTCACTCGACGCAAAGAATCAAGGGGTCCAACATGAACAGTTTTTCCCTTACGTAAAACTCGAATCCCACAGCCTTTAGTAATTTTTCCCTCAGTCACCATGCACCCAGCAACACGACCACTGCCACTGCTAAACGTGGCCCGGACTTCTGCTGCACCAATTGTAACTTGTTCCTACATTCATATTCCATAGAACTATTGAGCGCTGAAATTTAAATTTCAAACATGGAAGCGCAAACACAATTCTGAAAAAAGATTAATAGAAACTTCAAGAAAAGAACACGTATATTCCAGGATGGAAACAACAGTTCATGTAAACCATATATAACTAAAGTTGACATATATCAATATGCATGCTTACTTTCAACATGACAATCTTTCATCGTAAGCAATACAGCTTCAGGGAATCTTTTTGTTTAACAATACTCCATTCTTTTATAGCACTTATCAGTGCTTATTGGGCTGAGCAAACCCTTGAATAAGAGATATTTATTTTATTTTTTCCATATCTTATGAGATTCCGAGTTAGTATTGTCGCAACAGTCATAATGAAAACAGTAACAAAGCTTTAAAATTCATAAGTAGATGTAATGCAGAAAGGGAGTAGCAGGAACAAAGGTACTTTCATCATGGAATCTAATACAAGTATATCATCATGATTGTACACATCAACACATACAAAATTGTGGCTAGTCTAAATATACTATGATCTTAGTTGAAAAGCATATGGGGCTTTTTGGTAATTTGTCCGTAAACAATGATTAGGTAAAATTTATTACTAATACATACCTTTATTAAAATACTCCCTCCATCCCAAAATATACCAACATTACTGTACTTTCTCATTCTTTCTTCACTTCATGTGCAGATTTTTATTCAACTATTTTATCTACAAGCATACAGCAATTATGAAACCTTGTGCCGAACCAACCATGAAGTTTATTTTGAGATAGAGGGAATAATGTTTAAGCACCAAAGACTTTTGGAAACATATATTTAGTGCCCTGTTCTTAAAAAATGAAATTTTGAGATGGAGGGAATGAATCTTCTTATTTTTTCCTATATGTTGCTATTTTTATCTTTCTCTCCGTCAACTTATACTTTTTTTTTTTTAATTTACATACATACTAATACTTCTAAAACATGAGCTAAAATCAAAAAGTAATTTTACGATGGAGCCCATGGAGGAAGCAATGTTTAAGCACCTAAGTCTTTTGAAGATAATCTTTTGTGCCCTATATTTAACATGACTACTTGTCTACTTGATAATATCATACAATTATCAAGTTGATGTAATATTCTCATAAAATTTGATCAGAAATTATATTTTCTACACTCCATAATTTTGTCAACTCGACTAATTTTCTCATTATATATAACCTACCACTAACTTTATCAATGCACATTTACTTCTTAGTTCAAATTACCAACTCAATGTAACTGAAAGCTTTGAATACCAATGCATTTCCTATAAAAAAAAAAAAAAAAAAAAAAAAAGAAAAAAAAAAAAAAGCAGACCGCATTGAAGACGAACCATTCTTTGTAGAGGAAGGCTAACTGCTTGCTGGCTAGGAGCTGTATGAGCAGTAACCATAAGACCCACATGACCACATCCACCGATTAACTTTTTCTATCTACTTTTTTCCCTCCTTAAGTTTCTTGCCCTAATTCTGAGTTGGGATGAAGCGGGTAATAAACTACCAAGGCAATAGAAGGGTAATAAATTACCAAGGCAATAGAAGGGTAATAAATTACCAAGGCAATAGAAGTTTCAACACATAATTTTCATCAACTTCACAAAACCTTAGATAACTGACTATTATTGTTTCAAATAAGGGAAAGCAAAGTGTAATACCTATGTTTGATAAACCTATACCATACTTTTGATCAATGATGTCAATTTGTAGATAAGGTGGACTAATTCCTTATTATGTTATATACCTGACCCCTATCCATAATTAGTGTACACTCTGCTTTTAGTAATGAGCTAGTGACAACTGATGATCCCACTCCTCACTGGTGAGCCTTTTTATGTACAAACACAGGGAGAGGGCTCGTAAACACCTAGGTTACTTTCACTCTTCAATATACCTAAATACTTGCGTCAAAACTCCACACTTCAACGAGTATGAATTCCTTAGCCAAGAGTTAAATCAACTAGATACCTCAGTTATTTTGGAACCACAAGGAGGAAGATATGCTGACACAAGAACATAAAAGAATTTTAACAAAAACTATAAACTTCAAATGTTGATACAATTATCTGTAAAAGAAAGGCTGTAAAAGAGATGCTTATAATCAGATATATATTTCCACACTCATGTCAATTTTTAGGATAGTAACCCTGTGTCCGAAATTGACAGTACCACTCATAACTGAATAAGGGCAACATATAGGTGTGCCAATAATATTTAATCTTTGATTTTCATTAAGAGCTTCTATGCTAAATTAGTATGTTCAATATCATGAAATTTACAGGTGCGTCCTATATCTATTCACCTAGAGGAAATTTAAGCCAAACCGGTAATGTCTTATCTTTCAGAATACTGGGCATTCATTACAACAGCTATGTATTGCAAGACCCTCATCCAACCACCATCCAGTACTCAACCCCTTCCCCCCTCCCAAAATATAAATATAAATTAAATTAAATTAACACAAACAAAAGACCACCAGATGTCTAACGAGATTCCCTACAACATGAATGTATATATCCGCAAAATGCATGTACCCCAATTAGCAGAGTTCAACAAAATTACCTCTACAGGATCCAACAATCCTTCCATTGCACGTCGCATATCATCAATTAGATCATAAATGACTTTGTATAGCCGAATCTCAACACCTCTGTTATCCGCATATTTTTGAACAGAACCAGGTGCCTTTACATTGAACCCCAAGATTATAGCTTGACTAGCAACTGCAAGATCAACATCACTAGTACTAACATCTCCTGTTGCTTGCAAGAGAAACTTCAAAGAAACATTAACCTGAGGAAGAACCTCCAGAGCCTGTCTCAGTGCTTCAATTGAGCCCTATAATAAGTTGTGCAAAATAGCAAATGGATAAGAGAAACGTCCCGCAATGATATTAAGAAAAAAAAAAAAAAAATAAAAATTATATATATATATATATATATATATATATATATATTTATATATATATATATATATATATAATATAAATTATTAAAAAAACAGGAAAAAAAAAAAAAGGGAGAAAAGAAACCAAAAGCAGAAGTTTACTTATAGAACTAACAGACACATGCTAACTAATAGTTCTGCATCCTAAACAACCAAAAGCACATCAAGTCAACCAATAAATACACAATTCTCTAATCAAGTCATTATGAAAGTCAGGCTGTTACTATAACAAGATATGTTTCTGAGAAAATCCCTTGGTCTCATTCTGAAGAACATACATAAAAAGGTATATTCCACATATATATTCATTGTGATGTTACAATAAGAATCTCCAGATTCATAATCAATAAAATTATTATGCCAAATTATCTAAAGCCTGTCAGCTCCAATCAAGCATGTCTTTGATCCAGAGTTATTAGTAAACTAAAAGCTCTGCCTAAGGGTGAAAGACTTTTATACAGCAGCAGCTCATGATTTAAAGGGATAGAACTTCAATATCATACATCAATCAATCAAAGCCTTAATCCCATAAGCGGGGTCGACTACATCAACCAAAAGTGATTATTCCGTATAGTCATCCACAAAAATCTTCCTCCTCCATCCCTTACGATCAAATACTCCCTTACGATCACGGCACGACAGTGCAAGGAAAGCAGTATAACAAATAATAACCTCCAATTTGATTTAGATAGCCACTAATGGATGACCTCTTTAAATAAAGAATTATCCCAATTATGTATTCAGACAAAAATAAAAGGAATCTATGGGTATAAAATTGGGTATACTCAAACAGCTTGAGTCGTCTAAAATGTACTGTCCACTAAAGAAGAGGGTCATTGCCTCTAAGATGCCTCAAGGAGCTTTCGACACATCAAGATGCCGTCTTTATTTTATTTTATTTAAATTTTGAGACCTACAAATGTTATTTCAATTTATCTTAAGGCATTACGATAGCTTAAAACCCACTTTGAAAATTTGGTTGCAGTTAAGAACTCAAGGCTGGTTTAACATTGAGTCCTCTGCAGAATCAAATAAAGGAATGTTATAGATTCAATACAGCCCAGGAAGGGACTATTTAAATATGAAGAAAGTAAACAAGGAATATTATAGATTCAATATAGCCCAGGAATATGGTTTGTATACCTATTGTAGTTAAATCTTTACTGAGGATAATTTAACATAGCTGGTAAATTAGCCCTTGTCTTATTAGTATGTGATTCTAAGTAATACTTCCTCCATTTTTTTTGCAACATGGTCTCATGGAACATTTTTGAGGAAGTTAATAGATAAGATTAACAGATAACGTAATCAATATAATTTCGAACAAAATCTAGAGGAGCTTGTTGCAACATACTTCGGTCCCAATTCCGAGAATTTTGACAGGTACCTGTGTTTCATACCCCTATTGAATTATTGAATTTTGACAGCTAGTTGACGTCATTTCTTTTAACCATGACTGAAACACCTTTCTACATTGTTCAACAATGTTATAGAATCTCCAACACCCCTATCAAAGATTACAAGATTTGAGAGCTTTAGTTATAATCTCTGTCTCTCTCCCAGATATTCTAATCACTAAGAGGGATTGTAATAAAATAAAATTAAGGGTTATTTTACTATAGTGGCCTTCAAATCCATAATAGTGATATAATATACGAACTACGAAGTATATTATCTAATGTGGTGCTCCTGTATGTTTTCCTTTTTTACATAGCATATAGCCCATATACATGTTTTCTTCAAATGCATGAGGTGTGCCATTTGAAAATAAATCAACGTGTCACAAGCCTAAATTTCTCCTTTCCTTTCCCTTCTCTCTCAAATAGCATGAAGGTAGTAGTTTAATATCCACGGTAACCAGAAAGTCAGTCAAGTACAAGCTCTAAAACTGAAAAGTGAAAGATAGATCGAGTTCACTGCTTAATCAAATTCTCCCTAATATCTTTTAGAGATTGAACATCATCCTAAAAGAGATACCTAGATTTTTGGTTCAGAAATATACAAATAGAAGGATCATTAGAACTGCTTTGTTTTCATCAGGTTATTATACTGTAGTGATGAGGTTGAACTTAAGTTTCACATACAACGCTAGACAAGCAATACAATTTGAATCTGCACAACTTGTTTCCCATCTTAACAAGCAAAACACCATGCAATGGAGTTATGGATCAAAAACTTATTCACATGAAACATATAATTAATCTTGGATAACCTATGCATTTCAAACGTTATCAAGACTCCGCCAGTTTTTACCATACAAGAATTGCCATTTTCTAAACCAAATTACCAAACCATAAGAACCTATAGCATCCCAAAAAATTTGTTAGGGAATTAACCATACTACAGCCGGTTTTTTCAAGCCAATGAATCCTGGATTAGGCACTAAGGTGGAAATTAAGGGCAATGACAAACTAATGGCATGCTAATTATTAAATAATAAATAAATAAATGAAAAGTGAAGACTATGTTGAAAACATACACAAACTTCGAAACAATAAACATATGAACATAAATATATGAACATAAAAAAATAAATAAATCAGTCCATCCCCTGATACTCAAACCCCCAATCACTTATCGCAAAAAAAAAAACCATCACGCATACATCATTAAAAATTAGTATGGCAAGAAAAAAATGGACACCTTACCTGGAGATCAACCTTTAGAATAATATTTAGCTGGTGCAAGTCCAAACCAGCCATCTTCCCAGATGAAACTGCTGAAGCCAAAGATGACAAGGTAACCTTACCATCTCCAGCCTTAGTAGCTATGCGCTCATCCCTTATAGAGACTGCACGAGCCTCTGCCTTTTCACGAGCTATGTCAAGAGAACTCACTACTTCAAACTCATCACCAGCGAATGGAACATTATTCAATCCTATAACCTGGTAAGAATTTGCTCGTAGGTAAGAAGATATTGTCGGAGAAGTGGTCCGTCCAATAAGCCACAAAGGTACATTTTTAGAAAAACTGGTTCAAAAGGACTCTTAGGTTAGTCTTTTGTGCACTTGCGTCCTGTTGGGTAGGCAGTGATACATACTGGCAAATTGGTAATGGCATCATGGGAATCAACTAGAAAATAGTTTGCATTGGCAAATTTGCCATACATTTTTAGATACCCAAATATTCTTATAATTGTGGTTGTTAATTACCATAGTTGGTTTCATTTTTTGGAGATGGTAAAGCATCACCAGGAAAAAAAAACCACACGAATCAAAAACAGCTATGCATAAAAGCAAACCTGAACAGGGATAGATGGACCAGCTTCATCCACACGATTCCCTCCATGATCAAATAAGGCACGCACCTTCAATCAGAAAAAACAAGTGAGTAAATGTCTAACGGTAACTCTCCAAGAACTAAAGTTCACAGCAATTGTTACCAACCTTCCCAAATGCTTCACCACAGACAATTGTATCCCCTTTTCTTAAGGTGCCTTTCTGCACAATAAAAGTGGCAATAGGTCCTTTTGATTTATCAAGACCAGCTTCAATTACAGTGCCTTTTGCACTCCTGTGAGGATTTGCCTTTAACTCTTGCAGCTTCAAACATAACACGGAAAGAGAAAAGAACAATATAAGAAAGAGAGATAAAACTATGAAGTGACAGTGTGTAGGTAAGGGTGTAAGGATCTCTTCAAACATAGCTACAGGTTAATAAGCAAAGGAGTGTGTAAAGCTAGCAAGGAATTAACACAAGAACAATCAAGTGTAAGAAGACAAGACATAATTATGCATCATGTAAGAAGACAAGACCCCTCATCTGCATCAGAGTTGCATATACAGCAATACAGGACATTTAAAAAGGATAACCAAATTAAGGATACAACATACAGGAAACTACCTAAAGAAACATATTCATTGTCTCATTGAATACCATATACGACAACTCACAATATATATTGAAAATCCAAATAATTATCTTCTTATATTAAATATTTAAAATTTTCCACTGTGTTAAAATATGCATGATTTTCTCAACACATTCCCGCCATCATATTTCTCCTAAAATCATGGATCAAAAGTAATGAGTAAGCTGTGGGACAGAGTGAGTAAACTTTTAGAGAGACAAGAGTATATGTAAGTAACGTAACTTTAAAATGCTCAGGATAATCGGCCTTGGTTTACTACCTTGATATCTAGGTGTATTTCTGTTATGCAATGAATTTTAGAGACAATGAGTTCACCAACCTAATATAGAATTCCAATTCATATTATTACAAAGAACTAATGAAGAAATAACAGCTTCTACTAATTTAAAGTGTACATTAGCAGATGAATATATTTGTCTCAAACTAAAATCCCTTTCCTTCAAAACTTGATAACAATAAAGATGTGCAGAAATGAGTAAGCCAGAAACAGTAAGAGTCATTCAGAAGTATACGACATTGTAAGTTACTATTAATAGTGTAACCAAGAATTGAAATCAATCTTAAATAAGAACCATTAGCTTTATCTTACCTCTGCAACAAGCATGGCTGTCTCTAGTAATTCATCCACGTTTTCACCTTTCAGTGCACTGATCTGTAATATGGAGATACAAGGATGAGCATCCTCTGAACACCCCCCCGCCCCTACCAACCCCCTTACACACCCTAATATATACGAATTAGAAAATAAAAGGAAAAAAAAAAAGTAGCTGCCAAAGGATATTCATTGAAAAAATATTTTTTTATACTCCCTTTGATTTTCTTTTTAAAAGTAACATTTTGACTTTTGCATAATTTATACACTAACTTTGAATTGATTATTTTACAAATATACATAATGCCCTTTTTGTGAAATATGTTGTTGGATTGGTCACGATGTATATTTCCATAATACTTCCTCTGTTTCTTTTTAACAGTCCTATTTGAAATTTGCATGGTTTCCAATGAAATATTGTGTTTAAAATATCTTAGGCTACGTATTACAAACAAATATAAAATTATATATTTGGATATCAAAAATCGACGAATCTAATAAGATCCCACATGACTATGTTTTAAAGTATGTATCTATCTTTAAAATATTAGATTCCAAGTACTCCGTGGGACAAATAAAAAGGAACGAAAGAAGTATTAATTTTTATAATAATTACTATTACACAATTATGAATATTAATGGTCAAAGCTATGTCCCGCCAAAAGTACTGGTCAAATTGTTGTAGTAGATAAAAATTCAGGGAAATTATTTAATTTTTTATTACTAAAAATACCTTGACCATTGGGATATCACCACCCCAATCCTCTGCCATCAAACCAATTGATGAAAGGTCTTGCATGACACGATCAGGATTAGCCCCATCTTTGTCTATCTGTAACCAAAAAGAATTAGTTAAGATAAACTAACTAAAATTTAAATGCGCATTAAAATGCAAACATAACAAGTCAACCAGTTTAATTCAAGCAATCCTAAACACATGTTCACAACCTATGCCAATTCCACGCTACAAGGATACATAATTTTCAAGATAGTGTCCAACTGTCCAACATCAATCCTTAGAAGGTCCGGTTGAAATTTAGGCTATATTGTGTACTCAATAACTACCAAAAAGAACCTGCTATGAGTATGATGGTTACCTTATTAATTGCAACCACAATAGGTACACCAGCTGCTTTCGCATGTGCTATGGCTTCATTTGTTTGAGGACGGATCCCATCATCAGCAGCTACAACAATAATAGCTATATCCGTCACTCTTGCTCCACGAGCCCTCATTGCCCCAAAAGCCTACAGAAGGAAAATGTAAAATACATCAATTAACATGATTGATGCAACTGATTCATAACAATTAATTATTCGCAGACATATGTGCCACGGGATAAATTATCATATACTCTGCTTGTTAACAGAGCAGGTTTGGAGCATATATGAAAAAATAAGCCAACATAATACCAAATTGACTTATGAATTAAAATTAGAGTGGGGCCTTCAGTTAACCTCGTGACCAGGAGTGTCGAGAAAGACACAAGGTAGCAACTTGCCATCAACTGGTACATCCACTTTATAAGCTCCAATCCCTTGTGTAATCCCTCCTGCTTCAGAAGCTGCAACCTGCAAAATAAAGTAAAATCTAATATCATATCCCAACAGATCCATGCATTTGAAACAAGGTTTGGCATGGATAATTTCTTAAAATAATTATATATTCAGCTATGACACCCTTCATTGCAAACTTGCACAGAAAACCTAATTACGCAGTTATAAACTCGAATGAAGTAAAGACATTAATAAATAATAGACTAATGGATAGACCAAATAGACATTCTATAGATAACACTTAATGCATAGTCTTATGAGTAATTATTATATGATACATAGCATAACGGAAAGAGTAATACTTCTGTACAGCTAAGAATATACTTCTGTACGGAAAGACATTCTATAGATAAGGGAAGGATGAAAGTAAAATTATCATCTGCTAGAACCAAAAACTCTTGTTTTGAGACGTTATAAATGCAGCTATAATGACAAAAATACAAACACAGTCAATGCTTTGGTTGAACGTTTACCTTGCTCTTTCGTATATAATCCAGGAGCGTTGTCTGCCAAGATAGACCAACCATGTTAGATAGTTGCTTGTAAGAAATGAGCAATCTTAATGACAAATTTTTTACAGAGATTGTCATCTACTCACCTTTCCATGATCAACATGACCCATGATAGTAAGCACAGGAGGCCTATCTTCAAGTTTGTCGAGGTCATCTTCATCAAAAGCTTCCGTTTTCCGAGCCATATCTCCCAATTCATCAGAAATCGCATCCAAAACATCAACTTCATACCGTTCACAGATCATCTTTACCATTTCCTTATCGAGAGTTTGTACCCCATCAGGTTTAATCCCCTTGGAATATAGGTAACCAAGAATTTCACCTTCACTGATAGCCAAGTTGTCTGCCAATTCTTCCGTTGACATGCCCTTTTCTCCAACCTCTAAAATATCCACTTTGACAGGAGCTGCATCTCTCGCTGCTTGACGTCTAGCAGCTTTACGACTTGCCTTACTCCATTTCCTCCCTTTTCGTGCTGTAGCACCAGCAATGGATACTCCAAGTTCTGAAGTATCTTCATGCATATCATCATCATTAACCATACGCCTCTTTGCTCCACCAGCTGTAACACCCTTCTTCTTGTAGTCATCTTTAAACTTTCCTGAAGGTATTTTCGCAGGTTTAGGTGGGGCAATTACAGCTTGAGCAATCATTGGATCAACAGCTGTTTTCTTTGAGGCAAATTTGTCAACCAAAATTGGTTTTCTCTCTTTCGATTTCACAGCCTGGTCCTTCCCATCAACTGCGGAGGACATTCCCACATCCTTCAAAACCGGCTTTTTCGGCACTGGTGGAGGAGCCACAGACGGCCTTGCCTGCAACTTGATATCAGGCCTCTGCGGTGGCAATGGAGGTCTCAAGGTCTGAGGTGATTGATTGTCTAACTTTTCTTCTCCCTTAGTCCTACTTTCCGTTTTCTCAACCTTTTCAATCTTAGGAGGTTCTTTTACTACTTTTTGCACCGTGGCAACTGGATTCCCTTTTCGCCAAACACTCTTCCCAGCGCTAGGCTTCCCTTTAGCCGAACTATTTACAGGTTTACCATTTGTTGAAGTACTTACACTGGGAGATGGTTTATTTACAGGTTTGCTCTCATTTGTACTATCTAATTCCGAGCTTCCGGTTTCTAGTCTCTCAGCCTTCTCTAATACCTCATCTAGTGATTCAATTACCTTCTTCTTCTCCTCCACATTACCTAATTTCCCATTACTTGAGCCTGCATCAATTTTTGATTCCTCCCAACCTACCGAATTTTCCCCCAATTTATGATTCCCATTAGACCCCGATTTTAGTACCGGTTTAGGAGAAGGCTTCAAGATAAGGTCCTCATCTTTACTCCCTTTATATGTATTTTCAAGAGAAACAGCATTTCCTTGCTCAGAAATGTAATCAGTAACAATAGAAAGCTTACACACCGATACATATTGCCATCTCCTCCCCCCTCCTAAATGCCGAAAATTACAACTACAAACCCTTCTAGGAATCGAAATTTTATTAACTAATGAAAAGGAAACCTCCAGATTTCCTGAACAACTCGTTCCAGAGCTTCCCAAAGTCACTAAGGAAGCCATTGTTGCCATTATTATAATTGTTCTTAAAGATTAAGGATTTTAATCATCAGAATTTGCAACCAATCAATCCCAAATATAAGAATTTCAAAACAACAGCACAAATTCTTGTAAACCCAACTATAAACTACTTAACAAAGTGGCATTACAGTCCCAAAAGAATCATACACTATTCACTGAACAAACAGATAAGTATGCAAAATTTAAGGATAAAATGAACAACCCAGAATAAGAAAATGCTAAATTTATTGGAGTATAAAGTGTTTGAATTGAGATATTACGTGAGTTCATAAGAACCAAAAAAAAAAAAAAACCGTACCTTATTATGGCTAGAATGAAATCAGGAAAATTTTTGAGGTCGAAAAATAAGAAGAAGAAAATAGGCGGATGGTAAGAAAGAAGGTGAGGTGAGGTGAGTTGAGCGGTATCTGGCTAAGAGAGGTCTACAAAAGCTTGTGTGGCTCTTTCTCTACCTGTCAAATTGAATTTTCGTGATAAGGCTTTTTATTTTCAATCTTCGATTTCTTTTGTTTTTTTTTAGCTGGCCAGGTTGATCTCGGTGATAAATCTGGAGCGTTTATCATGGGGTATAATTATCTTTTTGCGTCTTTAGTTAGGGGTTTGAAGGTCCTTTGCTTATCACATAGAGTTAACTCCTTTCAACCCATTTGCAAACGTTGCAGGCTGAAGTGTTAACCATAATTAAGTGGTTTCACTTTTGCGATTGGAAATAACACCACTCTGCAAAATCAGCAAAATTGCAAGTTCACCATAAACATTCACACTTGAAGCAATTTATTTGCAAAAATGTGAAAATTTCAAGTTTATATGAAAAATGAACTCACCAAGATAAGCACCAATTATGACTTCATAAACATGCTTAATAAGGTTTATAATTGCAGTAGATTAGTGATGCAACCATATATTTAATCTACCTTTAACATGCCATAATTAATCAAGGTTTACAGATTTAAAAAATTTCGTCAAAAACGAAAAACCCCTCGAAAAACATGTTTTTGGGTGGATTTTGGCTTCTAGACAGTTTTCAAAGAGGGTCAAAAACGATTTAGAACATTGATTCCACCCAAAAATCACTATTTTTGAGTCAAAATCTGGGTTCGTGAGCCAAAATTAGTAAAATACGAGATTAAAACTAATTAAAACGAGCTTCTAATCTAATTAGAAAGCAAAACCAGAATTTAAATCCATTTTAAATCACCTCAATTAATTATTAGTTACAATAATTAAAATGAGCGTGGCTCCGATACCGTTGTTGGGTTTCGCAGCGTCCAACACTACGCGAAAGAGAAACCCGCCCAAGACCCGCCCACTAATTAAAGCAACTAACAGTGCAATCACATAATTAAACAACAAAAGAAAGAGAAAGAGAAATGGCATTCTTACCCTCCACGCGTGTTTCACTCCTATAGAGCTCAGACTTCAAAGCCTTAGCTCCGCAAGTGCGTGAGCCTCCGACGGAGTCCACCCTCAAGACCCGACCAGAACGGTCTCTACCCCGAAAGTTAGTCAGGCCTAGACCAAGAAAAGACTAGAGTATTACGAACTTAAAGGTTTTCTCACCTATAGGGATATGCCTTATTAAGTTCAACTCAAGTGATTTTTTCCAAACCCAAAACTTGGGTATTTATAGGGAAAGGAGACTTGATCTCCCTTCTCCCATCGATGTGGAAGATTTGCATTTTTCCACCAATTTATTTTAATCAAAAACAAATTAAAATGCAAAGCAATTAACAAGCTCCAAGTGGCAAAGGGAAAGGAAGAGTAGGTGAGGACCATTCAAAGGGGGGGGGACCAAATCCCCTTGCTCACCAAGCAAGCCCTTGAAATCGGTCCCCACACAAAACCGACATCACCTGAGAATATTCAAAACAGGGTATTAAGACAATGTCTTGGATAAAGAAACACTTGTTAAGCAAACATTGAATATTTCAATCGATAATTATTCCTAATCAAGGTCATTTAAATGATGGACGATTAATGACCACTTGAGATTAGTGTGTAGTATGATTTATAGCACCGTTTCTTGTGCTATGAGGACTTGATTGTCATAAATCATTTACACAAGTATTGGTTTGGAACTATACCGGATCGACCTATGAGAATACTTTAAGAGATTTAAAATCGTCATAAGTATATTTCTCATTATAGCTATCGGAACCTTTTTCCTTGACCATGAGTATTGTAGGTTCTCTTGTTTAAGTACTAGTCAGTTTTCATGTTGTCAAACGTCTGCCGTAAATGGGGATTATAACGGCAACACTTGGGCGGCTAGGTCATCTTAGTAAGGAAAGCTAACAATGCAAGACTGAGAATGTCCCCCTATTAACAATAGAGAACATGTCTTTGTTGTTTACAAGGCCTCTCGCACTACTACATTTGAGAGATAATCCAACCCCTATTTCCGTTGTATTAGGTGTTAAAAACTGTTGTATTAAGCCTAATACAACGGCTAGCAACCGTCACATTTGCTAGGGTTGGATTAGGTCTAATACAACGGTAAAAGGAACCTAATCCAACGGATTGCCCAATCCGTTGGATTAGGTTCCTTTCTTCTTTTTTTGGAATAACTGAACCTAATACAACGGATTGCTCCCCAATTCGTTATATTAGATCTTTCTTCCGTTGTATTAGGTCTTTTGTCCAAGTCCTATCCAGATTGTCCAAGTCCAGAAGTGTCAACTGATCAATGTCTTCTTAGTTTGCAACTTTGCATCTTAATTTTGGTATTGTATCTCTGGATGATTAGAATTTGAAAATCTGAAAAACTAAGATATGAAAAATTGAAAAACGAAAAACGAAGAACGAAAAATTGAAAAATCTGAAAACGAATATCTGAAAAATGAAAATTTGAAAAAAAAAAAAAAAAAACCCAGAAATCGAACCCAGATCTGAAAAAAAAAACCCAGAAATCAAACAAAAAACACGAACCTTGAAAAAACGAAATCGAACCCAGAAAAAACAAACAAAAAAACGTACCTAGAAAAAACGAAATCGAAATCGAAATCGAAAAAAACCGAAATCGAAATCGAAAAAATTGAAATCGAAATTGAACCTAGAAAAAAGGATCCCAAAAATCGAAAAAACAACAAAAAACGAACCCAGAAAAAACGAAATCGAGCCTAGAAAAAAACCCAGAAATCGAACAAAAAAACGATCTAAAAAAACAAGAACAAAAAAACGAAAAACGAAGACAAAAACAAGATCTAAAAAATGATCTGATAAACGAAAAAAAAAAACCGATCTGAAATACGATTAAAAAACAAAAAACGATCTGAAAACAAGAAAAACGAAGACGAAAACAAGAAAACGAAAACAAGATGTGCAAACGATCTAAAAAACAAAAAAAAACAACGGATAATACCTTATAAACGAAACAAAGATCTGGAGAACATAGATCTGAAAATGAAACAACAAAACGAAAACATAGATCTGAAAACGAAAAAAACGAAAAAAATCAAGAAAAAACCGAGAAAAAAAAATATAAAAACCCAGAAACACCCAGAAAAAAAACCCAAATAAAAACCCAGAAAAAAATATAAAAACCCAGAAAAACGAAAAAAAAACAAGAATTCGAAAAAACCAACAAAAAAATGAATAAAACGAATGAAGAATCAAGAAAACGAAAAAAAAACCCAGAATGAGGGAGTTGAGAAGAAAGAGAGAGGGTAGACGAGAGAGTTGAGGAGAGATAGAGAATGGGAGGCGAGAGAGGGTGAGAAAGAGAGAGAGAGAGAATGAGGGGAGACAGAGAGGTTTCGAGAGAGAGCGGAATGAAAATGAGAGTGAATGAGATAATGAGCGAATAAGAGAGAATAAAAGGCCCAAGAAAAAAAGCCCAAGAGGGTCTAATACAACGGTTTCTTCAATCTGTTGTATTAGACTCCTCAATCCATTGTATTAGCTGAGCTAATACAACGGATGAGTTTATCTAATACAACGGTTAGTATAAACCGTTGTATTAGACCTATTTTAGTATAAACCGTTGTATTAGACTACATCTAATACAACGGTATGAAATTAGCCATTGTATTAGCTAATTTTGCACCGTTGTATTAGATTAAAAATGTAGTGTCGAAGAGCAAGACTGTGAAAATGCATGGTCCTGCTCATATGGATTTTGGAAATCATCTGCTTATTGACAGTCGAACACGGGAATTGAGAAACACTTCTGGACTTAATAAGGATGACGAAGAATCTTACCTTATAGTTCATGAAGAGACATTAAGTGACATAGGAAAAAGGCTATACACTAATTGCACACTTGTCTAGAAGGACAAGTGGGAGATTGAAAGGAATGGTGTCCTTCCAACAAGTGTATTATTCTGATAGAGGGTTCGAAATTATTAGAAAGCTAATTCTTCAGTGAGGTCAAGTGATCGGAATGCCTAGGCGGAGGCCTCTTCCTATTAGTAATATTAATGTATAATTGATATTACAGCTTAATCTTGACTGAACCCTTCGGGTCGAACCCAATCGAATAATCGATCCAAGTTGACGAATCAATCCGAAGGATTAGATGAGTCATTAAAATATTACGAACAAAGACGTCGGACATCGAGCTTAAAGTGTCGAAACCGAGCGTCGTAAGTTGAGTCGAATTTAGAATTCAACGAGATGAGAAATCAAGCAAGCGACAAGTTAGAGCTAAGCCATAGCCTCGCATTTGCCTAGCAATGCGAGTGCTAGGCTAGCTTAAGATGCCATGTACGTCACTAGGCATACCGCAAGCATGCAACACATAACACTCGCACAACAACACGCTATGCGTGCTTGTGCTATGGGCTGTGCATGCTGGGCATCGCATAGCAGCAACATCATCGCACTCGCACAACACACGCATTGCTGGCAGCGTGCTGTGTGTGTGTGTGTGTGTGCGTAGCTGTGCGTGCTTGCTAGCGAGCAGCACCAAGCAGCAACATCGCAGCAGCGTGCAAGCTGGCTGGGCTGTGCATGCTAGCGTAGCAGCACCAAGCAACAGCACGCACCAAGCAGCAACATTGCATGCGTGTGTGCTGGCTGGCTGTACGTATGTTGCGTGCTGGATGGGTGGGCTGCTCAACCTTGGTGCTACGCGCCAACTGGCAGCCTTGGCAGCCAAGGTAGGCTGCAAGCCAGCTAAGTGGCGTGGTGATGCCGGTTTCGTGTAGGGACCGATTTCAAGGGCTTGCTTGGTGAGCAAGGGGATTTGGTCCCCCCATTGAATGGTCCTCACCTACTATTCCTTTCCCTTTGCCACTTGGAGCTTGTTGATTGCTTTGTATTTTAATTTGTTTTTTATTAAAATAAATTGGTGGAAAAATGCAAATCTCTCACATTGATGGGAGAAGGGAGATCAAGTCTCCTTTCCCTATAAATACCCAAGTTTTGGGTTTGGGAAAACTCACTTGAGTTTAACTCAATAAGGCATCTCCCCATAGGTGAGAAAACCTTTAAGTTCGCAATATTCTAGTCTTTTCTTGGTCTAGGCTCGACTAACCTTCGGGGTAGAGGCCGTTCGGGTCGGGTCTCGAGGGTGGACTCCGTCGGAGGCTCACGCACTTGCGGAGCTAAGGCTTTGAAGTCCGAGCTCTATAGGAGCGAAGCACGCGTCGAGGGTAAGAATGTCATTTCCCTTTCTCTTTATTTTGTTGTTTAATTATATGATTGTATGGTTAGATATAGCTTTAATTAGTGGGCGGATCTTGGGTGAGTTTCTCTTCTGCGTATTGTTGGTCGCTACGAAACCCAACATTAATATGGATCCATTGTGGTCTTGTTACTTGATGTTTGGTTTTTTGTCTTCTACCTTTATTTATTGTTTGCCCTTCCTTGCTGCATCATTGGTGATAGAATCAACTTCAAAATTTAAGGGGAATTGTTACTTATAGTTCTATTAATCTATTTATTTGAGCTGCTGGAAATGATATAGAGTTTCTAACCCCTCACGAGTTTACTACGCATACTGTATAGACGTTTTGATTTACGTTTGATATTTTTTTATTTACTTTTGATTTTTTTTAATGTTAAATATATATTAGCCTACTAGCTCAATTGGTAGAGCCTTGTGCAATTGCACAAAAGATGTGGGTTCAAATTCCACGTAGGTTTGTGTAATCTAAAGATTATAATTCGTAATAAAGTTTAGTTATTTACTTTTGATCATATTCCTTTTTTGTTTACATTAGATATAGTTTTATTTACTTTTAATTTGAAAACCTCTATATCAAACTCAATATATTTGTTTCTTAAAATTTGACTCATCTTGTAAAGATATGAAAGTCAAATGACTTGGAGTTTATGTGTTATAACAAAGTTTCCTTAGTCATTTATCACTTCAAGATAATTTATTATTCGTATACTTTAGAGCTAATTTGATTTACTTCAATAATATTTTGATTTACTTTTTAACATTATTTATTTACTTTAGAGTAATTATTATTTACTTCTGACATATTTTGCTCTACTTTTGATTTCTTTTAATAGTTATTTTGATTTACTTTAGAGATATATTAATTTACGTTTTTAGTTTTTCTACTTACTTTTGGGATATTTTGATTTACTTTTGATGTATTTTGAATAACTTTAGAGTGTTTTATAATTACTTTTTAAGATAACCTATGTAGGAATCGAACCTACATCTCTATGCATCCGCATAGTGCTCTACCACTTGAGCTAATAGGTTTACTTTAAACTCTTTTTTATTTATTTAGATTAGATTTAATTTACTTTTACTTTAGAGATAATTGATATAGGAATTACCTTATTCAACCTTATTCATCTTCTGTATCTTTATGTATGATCATCTTTTAGAGTAGGATATAGAGTTGTTATGTTATTACCATGTCTGAAATAGATGGCTTAGGCTTTTCAGGCTTAGGTGCTGGAGCAGGAGTGGACTTGGATTTTTTTAGGCTCGCGTGCTGGAGCAGGAGCTGGAGCAAGAGCAGGCTTAGGTTTGTTAGGTTGGGCAGTTGAGGGAGGAGAAGGCTTGGATGGAGGCTTGATCTCGATGCTCTTAATGGATTTGCTAGCTTTGCAGCAAAGCTTGTTTATGATTTTCTCAGGAATGCAGCAAACCACGGTGATTGTCACTGTGTTATTCTTTTGATTGAACACCCGGGTCTCGTATTTCTCTTGTCATTAAATCAAATCAAATCATATAACTCAGTCCAATTTCATTCATATACTTCTTAAATCATGCATATAAATATCATAAAGTATAACATAAGCATAATGATCAATATTAATAAGAATAAAGAAAATGATGAAGCAAGAAGGAAGAAACTCACGAGGGAATTTGCAGCATCTGCTAGGGTTCTTCAAACCACATATATCTAATATCTTCAGTCATTATCTCTGTTGGGGTTCTGCCAGGGGTCTCCAATCGTATAGCTTGACAATTTCAAGAGCATCACATTTTAACTCTATGTTTTTAAATCCAAGCCTCTTAGCAAGCCTCACTCCCATCCTTATTGCCAGAGCCTCAGCGAGCTTCATATATTCAACAACAGATCTGCCACAGTAAGCAGCTTCCCCTCCAAATCCCGAATGCCCCAGCCCCACGCCAATCCCCTCCATAATTGCAGCATCTGTGTTCACTCTTACCCGCCCATCCAAAGACTAGAGGATATCATCTAGTCTTTGGATGATATCATCTAGTCATTAGAGGATATCAACTAGTCTTTAGAGGACATCATCTAGTCTTTGGATGATATCATCTAGTCATTAGAGGATATCAACTAGTCTTTAGAGGACATCATCTAGTCTTTGGATGATATCATCTAGTCTTTAGAGGATATCATCAAGTCTTTGGATGATATAATCTAGTCTTTGGAGGATATCATCTAGTCTTTGTAGGATATCAACCACTAGTTGGATGATATAATCTAGTCTTTTAAGGATATAAAATAATTTTATTTTATGTTTTTAAAAATTGCTAATAATGTGGCTGATATCTTTTAGTCATTAGAGAATATCATCCAGTCTTATAAGGATATCATCTACTCTTAATACAAGAAAAACTATAAAAAAAACGATATAACGATGAACTACATACATACCAATCCATTTTTGCACTCATCATTGAAAGTAATTTCAAACCTTGGTAAATTTTTATACATCGTCAAAGCCACTGCAAAAACCCAAAAACAAAAGAAACATTAAATCAATTTAATAAACTTAACTGATATAAAATTGATTTTGTTGAGGTTACCAAGATTGATTTTGCTATTTGATTTCTTCAAAATAATCGATCGATGATCTTTAATTGATTTATTTTGATTATCGATTGATTAATTTCTTCGATATTCTTCTTCAAAATTGAAAATAACGTGAAAACCTAAGAAACAGCAAGTGAAAAGACTGAATTTGGCGTGAAAGGCTAAGAAACTAATCGAGCCCGCGAAGCCCGGTACAACCGGGCTTCTAACCCCCGCTCTTTTTTTAATTGTTGGGTTTGTGTTGCGACGCACGAAGTGTTTTGTGCGACAAGCCGCACGTAATACGTTCTCTTTTAATATATTATTGTTTCATTATCAGGTTATTATATATCTACTTCTTGTTTAATCATTTTAGAGATAGCATAAAATAAATTAATAGCGAACTAATTAATAACTTAATTGGCACTCTAGTGATAATGTACTCCGTAGCAAACATGTGTGCATGATTAGATTTCATTTAAATTTTTTTTAACGTGATTTTTATTCTTCCTTTATAATTTATATGTTTATATTATTAAGATGCCAAGAGTAATTAATTCTACTAAGGCTACCAATTTATTACACTAACCCAGTTTGTAAACGAGTTGCGATTTGATACGGATTTCGGGTTAAAAACGGTTTAGGTTAACAATGGTACGATTCTTTTTTCAGTTCGATTTAGAATTAGTTTGATTTGTTAATAGGTTCGGTTCATATACATTTTAACATATATTATTCGGTTCGGTTCTATTTCGGGTTTACTAAAATATCGTTCGGTTCGGTTTTCAGTTTCAAATAAACTATTCGGTTCTCATTTGGCTCGGTCAAGTAATTAAATGGTTTCGGTTTGAAATTTGACATTGCTATTAATAAATTAATACTAGTCGTATATGCACCCGTTGTATGTTTTGGTTGTCAATGGACGGGGGCAAAACGGATGTCGGTCTTCCCTCTCCTTTCGTGACGCATTTTTTAGTCTCCATTAAGAGCGAATGTTAGAATTCCGTCCCCTTTCCTGCCGCGTTTTTTTGTCCCCATTTCTATTTCACCCTACTGGGTACAAATGAAATCATCCTTGCCCCCAACACCCACTTAGGAAGTTATACCCACCAAAACCCCAACTAATCCACATTAAGACCCGCTTAATCCCTACCAAGACCTACTTAAAAATACTTAAATGCAATAATTATATAAACATGATTTGGTTAAAATTTACTTTTTTCGTTCAACAAATATTGCAACAATTACTTCTTTAGGAAGCTCACAAATATTACAACATTTTCTTATTTGCACATGTTTTCTCTCTTTCTCACCCCTCAACACATGGATGCCTATATTATTCCTCTCTATCTCTCTCATCTTCTTAAAATCCGTGTTCACTCCTCATGTTGTAATATTAGGGGAACAGAGGAAGTATTTACTAAAAAAAAGGAAAAAAGTTATAAATTAGAGTTATGTACTTCAATTTTCTTTAATTTTGTTTCTTAAAAAAAATTAACTTTATTTTTGTTGGTTATGACTCTTTTGAGTGATTTGTGATTTAAATAGGAATATTATTCAAAATCTTTATTTTTAAAGTAGGTATGAAACGGAGTGGAGTGGGTATGGGGTGATGCGAGGCAGGAGTGGGGCAGATACAACCTAAAATCCCCATCACTCATAGCAAGTAAAATTATCATCCTTACCTTATCTTACCACAAGTGGTGTGAAAAATTAATTAACTTGAACAATAACTCAATTTGATTGAACAGGACTAGAACCTAACCTAATTAGATCGGAACTAACTAAAAGATTTAGGTTCGATCTCCAATCCTAACAATTAGGCGATTTTGAGTTTTCAGTCAGGTCTGGGTCAAATTCAGAGTATCCTGTTTGGATTAGAAACCCTATCCATATATGTACTCCCTCTTGTAGAGACCTAAAAATTTCTCTCCTAAAAAAAAGCCCGATAACGAAACAACCTTCATTGCCTAATTTGGTCTTGTTCGCGTAATGGATCGAAGAATTACTTGAATAGTCTTTGGTTATAGTAAATTATCATTTCCTAAGCCATTTTAGCCATTTCAATAGCACAAACACTTTTCTTAGCTCAAAAACTATAAACCTTAACCTGATTTTCTCTTCTCATAATCGCAGCCTGAAATTGAGCAAATCTAATTTTTAAGCCTCGTAATATTTATGCAAGTCCTAAATGGTTGGATAGCTCTTGAAATATTTCCAATGATATACCATAAGCCAAATGCTGATTACGCAAAGCAAGCATTATTACTTAAAAACACGACATAAAAGGCTAAAAACATGCATAAAACTACAAAGAAATCTACCCTATGAGTGTCATAAATGGCACTCATCATATTGTGATTTTAATGAAAAGGTTTATTACCCATTAAAAGAGAGACTAATTAGGGGTTTTAAAATAATTTTCAGATTATTTAGAGTGAGTTAAAGTGAGTTAAAGTTGCTTGAGATTGTTTATACAAGGGTCATTAATTTAGTTTTATTGTCCCTCTATGTAGGAGACTTTGTTTGGGAAGTGTTCTAGTGTATTTGGCCACTTTAAGGGCTTATTTGTGCTACGTATGCGTACTCAAAATTTTATTAAGCGTGTAGAATCATGCTAGGATTTATTTCGATTAATTCAAAGTTAGTATCATGCTAGGAATTGGTTGGAATTGTTGGATTGAATTTGTTTTATGTAATTGGATTGGATTTGATGATTGGTTTATGAAGCTTGGAATGAATTATTTATTGGAATTAATGATGTTGGCTTGTTATATATGAACTACACTTTTATTATTGGCATGATGAAGAGCATGTTTGATTAAACTAAATGTTTAATTGGGTTTGAAAATATTGAAATGGAATTTTATCAAGGTTCATATAATTTTTATTGATGGTTTAAGCATGGGAATTGAGCTATTTAAGTGTCTTAGTACACGAGGATTAATTATATTTCGGTGCCTACGTGCACTTAAGGTGTTTATACACTGAGTGACAGGATTTGTGGTGCCTACTTGCACTAAAGGTGTTTTTACACTGAGGTAGTCTAAAAAGGGTTCAACATTAAATTATATGTGGTCACTAATTATTCAAGAATTAAGTAGGTATGTTTGATTGCTTGAATGAATTATGTATGTTGGTTGTTTTATGGTTTGAGAGTCATCACTAAGTTTAAAATATGTAAATAACGTAAAGTAAAAGAGGTTAAGCACCAAATTAAAACTCTTGGAGCTTATATACCTTGAGTATGAATATATGGGGGGAGTTATGCATGTGAATTTATATTTAATCATAAATTCTACAAGGAGTACATGACGCTGTACATTCCTTTTTTTATTATACGCACGAATTCTGCCACTTACGAATGGTTCCATTTATACTGGCACGGTTAGCTCCCGTCTTAGTGCACCTTTAATGGAGCAGGTTTGGGGGGAAACCTGTTTGATGCGTATGCACAATTAAATTAAATAAATGATTAGTTTTCTTGTGTTTGTATTATTGGTTGCATGTTAAACTCAAGGCTCGAGATAAGTTTGAATGTTGCTAAATTGCATACATGTTAGTGTGTTTCGTTTACGCTTATGTACTCAGCATTGCTGATTGATGTGTTTGTATGTTTGTTTGGCCTTGTCTTTATCTTGGCCCTACGACGACCTATTTCTTATGGTGATTAGTAGGGACAGTTTAAAGAGAAGCTTTTCAGGCGTTGCAGCATATTCATGTTAGGGTTTGAGTGAAGAGCGAATCCTATTCTAGTGTTATTTCGAATATGTGTTTATTATTTAATTATTATTATTGCTTGAAGAGACTAAAGAATTAGTTTTAATAATGGTTTGGTTTTGAAAAGGCCTACACTGGTTCCAAGTTGTAAGTTTGACTTTATTTGACATGGTTTGATTTTACTTTCGTTTGGTTTGACTATTGAACTTGGTTTGTTTTGAATGGTTTTTGAAAATGTCTTTTGTGTTAGGTTTTACAATGCATGAGCACCGTGCTGAACCAAAACCCGCTCAGACCGCAAGCATAATTAATATAACTAAATAAATAAACATGCAATTAATAAAGCGATTAACACATAAAGAGGGAGAGAGAGAAATAAAGGAAAAAACATTCTTACCCTCGAATCGTACTTCTCACGAACCCCGGAAAGTTTCAAGACACGCACGTGCTATCTTTCTTACTTCGCACACCTACACGTCCGAACAAGGTTCCTACCTCGTAGCTTAGACGAGGCTAAACCAAAATTTGAGTTTTACGAACTTAAAGGTTTTCTCAAGCTTTTGGGAGATGCCTTATTGAGTTCAACTCAACATGTAAATTTCCCAACTCCCAAAGTTAGTATTTATAGGCAAAGCACTCCCAAAAACCTCAATCATCTTTCCATGTGTGAGAGTTGATAAAATGAGAAAACAAGTAATTAATTTAATTCTAAATTAAATTAATTACACGAATCAATTAGCAAACAACAAGTGGCATATGGAGAGTGAAGGTAGGTGAGGACCATAACCCCCTTGCTCCCAAGAAAACCCACCACACACAAATCGGATCCAATGAACCCACGCCAGCTGGCGAGTAGCCTTGGGCACCAAGGCACGCTTTTCAGGCGGCCTAATGCCTGGCTGGGCCTGCCACACAAGTAGGCTCTTGCTTGCTAGCGGGCTGCTGTGAGCTGCTAGCTTGCGACAAGGCCTGGCAATCCGGCAGCGTATGATGCGTGTTATTGCCTGCGTGCGAGCGGCTGGGCACACCAGCCCGCAAGCATGCTCGCCCAGCATGCCTAGCACACATATGCATGCTTGCTGGGCTTGCGGCATAGCCATGCCTTGTGGCTCGTGGCCTTGGCTAGCATATCCCTCGCATGGCTAGGCCAATGTGAGGCTACGGCTAAGCGTTGACTTGCTGTTTGACTTATTTATTGTCTTCATCAATTTCTAAAATCGACTTGACATTTGAAGTTCGGCTTTGATGCTCTAAGCTCGAAATTTGATGTTTGAGTTCGTAAATTTCTTGTCGACTTATATAATCCTTCAGATTAATTCGTCACCTTTGTTCGGTTACACGATTGGGTGTGACCCGTAGGGTTCTGTCAAGAGCAAGCTGTAAGATTAATTATACATTAATCTTACTGATCGGAAGCGGCCTTCAGATAGGCATTCCGTTCACTTGACTTCACTGAATAATTAGCTTTCCTAATTAATTCCGAACCCTCAATTGGAATAATACATTTGTTCAAAGGACACCATTCCTTTCAATCTCCCACTTGTCTTTCCGGACAAGTGTGTTGTATGTGTATTGCCTTTTTCCTATGTCACTTAATGCCTCTTCATGAACTATAAGGTAATATATATCGTCATCCTTATTATGTCTAGAAGTGTTTCTTGAAATTCCGAGTTTAGTTGTCAAGTACAGATGATTTCTAAAATCCATCTGAGCACGGCCATGCATTTTCACAATCTCGCTCTTTGAGAGGCCTTATAAACAACAAAGACATGTTCCCTATTGTTAATAGGGGGACATTCCCAGTCTTTCATTGTTAAGCTTCCCTTACTAAGAGGCCCCAGTTGCCCGAGTGTTGCCTTTATAATCCCCTTGTACGACAGACGTTTAACAACATCAAACGGACTAGTACTCAAACAAGAGAACTTACAATACTCATGGTCGAGGAAAGAGGTACCGATAGCCATAATGAGTAATATACTTATGATAATTGTTAAATCTCTTTAAGTATCCTCATAGGTCTATTTGGTATATCTTTAAACTAATACCTGTGAAAATGATTTATGACATTCATGTCCTTGTTGCATAAGAAACGGTGCTATAAATCATACTACACACTAATCTCGCGTGGTCATTAGTCGTTCAACTTTCATATGACCTCGATTAGGGATATTTTTGATATGATATTTAATGTTCAATTAATAGGTGTTTCTTTATCCAAGACATTGTCTTGATACCCTATTTTGAATATCGCTAAATCGAATGGACTCATTATTTAATTCTAAACCACTATTAAATAAAAATGGAATAATAATTTGCAAAAAATTAAAATTACTCCATAAATGAATCGTTAACTTAGTGTTTTACATTAAGATCTCCAAAACTTAATTAAAACACATAAATAGGGAAATTAGAGCTTATCTTTGACATCTCTAATTCTCATTGCCTCAACGTGCTTGTTATGTTTCACTTGAGGCGAAGGTTTAGTAAGTGGATCGGCTACAGTGTCGTCCGTTTTATTTTCCAAATCCTGATTTCACCTTCGATTTTCCACTCCCTTATCATGTGAAATCGCCTCATGACATGTTTGACCTTCTAATGTTCCCTTGGCTCCCTAGCTTGAGCAATAGCCTCATTGTTGTCACAATATAGGTCTATTGGTCCCTTGATTGAGGGCACAACACCAAGTTTGTCAACGAACTTACGAATCCAAACTACCTCCTTAGCTACTTCTGAAGCTGCCAAGTATTCGGCTTCAGTTGTAGAATATGCAGTCGTGCTTTGCTTAGCACTCTTCCAACTGTACGCTCCTCCATTTAGATAGAACACGTATCCTTATTGAGACTTGAAATTGTCTCTGTCAGTCTGGAAGCTTGCATCGGTATAAACTTCAATAAACAAGTCCTTACTTCCACCATAGACCAGAAATTTATCCTTGTTCCTTTTCAGGTGCTTCAGGATATTCTTAGTTGTAGTCCAATGCGCCTCTTTGGTTCTGATTGGTATCGGCTCGTAGCACTCATGGAATACGATACATATACCCTTGTACATATCATGGCGTACATGATCGATCCAATAAGCAAAGCACATGGAATCTGATTCATTCTCTCTCGCTCATCAGGTGTCTTCGGACACTGTTTCTTTCTAAGAGTTATGCCATAAGACATGGGTAGGTGGCCTCTCTTCGCTTTCACCATATTGAATCGTGCTAGTACCTTATCAATATAAGTACTTTGGTTTAATCTAATCATCCTCTTAGATCTATCCCAATAAATTTTGATGCCCAAAATGTACTGTGCCTCTCCCAAGTCCTTCATTGAACAACACTTTCCAAGACAAGTCTTTACAGACTCTAGCATCGGAATGTTGTTCCCAATGAGCAATATGTCATCGACATATTTGACTAGGATTGCGATGTTACTCCCACTGACCTTCCTGTAAACACAAGACTCATCTAGATTCTTGACAAAGCCAAACTTACTGATAGCTTCATCAAGTCGCAGGTTCCAACTCCTGCTAGCCTACTTTAATCCGTAAATGGATTTCTTAAGCTTTCATACTTTCCCAGCATTATTTGGATCTACAAAACCTTCGGGTTGTGTCATTTACACAGTTTCTTCCAAAATCCCATTAAGGAAGGCGGTTTGACATCCTTTTGCCATATTTCGTAGTCGTAATATGCGACAATTGCTAGGATAATCCGGACGCACTTAAGCATTGTGATTGGTGAAAAAAGTTCATCATAATCAACGCTGTGAATTTGCTTGTAACCTTTTGCCACCAATCTAGCTTTGTATACATATACATTTCCATCTTTGTTGGTTTTCAACTTGAAAATCCATTTGCAACCGATAAGTGTATAACCTTCGGGCAAATTAACCAAGTCCCAGACTTGATTCTCAAACATGGAATCCATCTCAGATTTTATGGCTTCTAGCCATTTAGCAGAGTCGGGGCTCGTCATAGCTTGTTTGTATGTCGCTTTCTCATTACCATCCACAACTAGAATGTCTTAATTCTCGATTAAGACGACACTGAGGTATCTGTCTGAGACCTTGGCCTTTGCGACCTACGTAGGATGATAGGTTGAGCATTAACATTGTTGGTTTGACTTTGACTATTATCAACAACTGCTTCCAAAGCCCTTTGATTGTCAGTTTTGTTAGGTTTGTTTTGTTGCTCATCCTCTTGAACTTCATCAAGTTTGATTTCCTGCCACTTGTCATTTTGGAAAGGTACTCCTAAAAAAAGATACCATCTCGAGCAAAAAATACTTTGTTCTCATATTGATTGTAGAAGTAGTACCCCTTTGTTTCTTTTGGATACCCCACAAAGAAACATTTGTCAGATTTTGGTGCAAGCTTATTAGACATGAGTCTCTTGACATATGCTTCGCAACCCTAAATCTTAAGAAAAGACAACCGCGGAGGTTTATTCATCCATAATTCATATGGATTCTTTTCAACAGTTTTTGACGGAGCGCGGTTCAGTGTTAGTGCCGTAGTTTGAAGTGCAGGTCCCCAAAAAGAAATAGGTGAAAGGAATGGTGTCCTTCCAACAAGTGTATTATTCTAATAGAGGGTTCAGAATTATTACAGAGCTAATTCTTCAGTAAGGTCAAGTGATCGGAATGCCTAGGTGGAGGCCGCTTCCGATCAGTAATATTAAGGTACAATTAATATTACAGCTTAATCTTAACTGAACCCTTTGGGTTGAACCGAATCAAACAACCGATCCGAGACGACGAACTAATCCTAAGGATTCAATGAGTTGTCGGAGTTTTACGAACACAGAAGTCGGATATCGAGCCTAGGGCGTCGAAATCGAGCGTCGCAAAAATCACAAGCAACAAGTACGAGCATAGCCGTAGCATCACATTGGCCTAGCCATGTGAGTGCTAGGCTAGGCTAGTTCATCGCAAGCCTAGGCGCACCATGTGTGTGCTAGGCGCGCCATACGTGCTAGGCGCATAAGGCAGCCCATCGCAGCAACGTGCTTGCGTGTGTGCGTGCCTTCACATGGCACAACATCACCGCAACATTCGTGCTTGCAAGCCTAGGTGCTATCGCAAGCCCTCGTACAACCTACGCATAGCACAACACTATTGCATGGCTAGGCCTGTGCGTGTGCATGCATGTCATCGTAGCGAGCAGCATGCTAGTAGCCTCGCTCAGCAGCACCATGCCTTCGCATAGCTGCGTGCTTGTGTGCGTGCCTTTGCATGGCAGCACCAAGCATAACGAGCTAGGAGCAGCGACAGGCAGCAAGGGCCTCGCCCAGCGCCTAGCACCCAGCATCATGCGTGGCTCGCTAGTAGCACGCATGTGCTAGGCGTGCTGGCTGGTGCGCGCTGCGTGCTGGGCAATGATGTGGTGCATGCTAGCTGTGCTGGCTGGTGCATGCTAGCGTGCTAGCTGGCTTCCAGCCTAGTAGTCCTTGAAGCCAGTTTAGGAGAGGTGGGGACCAATGCTTGGAGCAAAGCCTTGGGGAGCAAGGCAATGGTCCCTTCTATTGGTTTTGGTCCTCACCTAACTCTCTCTGTCCTTTTGCCACTTGTTGCATGGTGATTGCTTTTGATTAATTATTTAATTTAGAATTAAACAAATTATCACAATTGCACATGATCCCACATTGATCATGTACAAGGGGTTCAAGTCCCCATTCCCTATAAATACCCCTTGAGTGGGATTTTGGGAATACACACTTGAGTGGAACTATATAGGCATCTCCATTGTTGAGAATACCTTAAGTTCGTAAAACTTCAAAGTTTATATTTTGTTCGGGTCCCGACTAACCTTCGGGACTTAGGACGATCGGGTCGGGTTCGAGGGTACGAGCCGTCGGAGACCTTGCGTTTGCGGGGTTCAAGTAAGAGCTCTTTTAGCGAGCGAAGCACGCGTCTAGGGTATAATTCTCTATCCCTCTTTCTCTTAATTATGTATTAATTATGTTTTGCATGCTTTAATTGCTTTAGTTATCGAGGCGGATCTTGGTGGGTTTCTTCCCGCGTAGAGTGGGTCTCTACGAAACCTTACAATAGGAAGATCAGTAAGACCCATCATGGATTGAACCATGTCTAACATAGTTTGATTCCTCCTCTCGGACACTCCATTCCATTGTGGAGTTCCAAGAGGTGTCATTTCTACAAGAATACCATGTTCTTTCAGATGATCGTCGAATTTGTAGCTCAAATACTCGCCTCCTCGATCCGATTGAAGGGTTTTGATTTTCTTGCCTAGTTGATTTTCCACTTCACTCTGAAATTCTTTGAACTTTTCAAAGGATTCAGATTTGTGCGACATTAGGTAGACATAGCCATATCTACTAAAGTCATCTATGAAAGTGATAAAATAGCGATAATCATTCCTTGCGGTCGCGCTTAATTGTCCACATACATCTGTGTGTATGAGCCCCTATAACTCACTTGCCCTTTCTCCTAACTTGGAGAAGGGTTGCTTTATCATCTTACCAAGTAAACATCTTTCGCAGTTTTCAAATGACTCGCTCTAAGTCAAATGAATCAAGAATCCCTTCGTGAAGAAGTTTCTTGATGCATTTGATGTTTGTATGGCCTAAACGACAATGCCACAATTAGGTTGGATTCGACCCATTGGTCTTGACCCTTTTGGCGGTATTATTAACATTATAAACTTGTTTGTCTAATGAATGCACATAAAGACCATTTTCTGAATATGCCATACCATATAAAACATTATCAAGATAAAACGAACAACTATTGTCCCTTATCTGAAATTCAAAACCCTTGGCGTCTAACGCCAAAATTGAAATAATGTTTTTGGTAATGTTTGGAACATGATAACATTCATCCAGTTCTAAAACAAGCCTCGAGGGATAAGACAAACTAAGTTTTCCTATGGATATAGCTGCAATCCTTGCTCCATTGTCTACCCGAAGTTCCACTTCTCCCTTCACTAGCTTTCTACTTTTCCTTTGTCCCTGAGCATTGGAACAAAAGAGTGAGCCACATCCGGTATCTAATATCCATGAAGCATTGCTAGTAAATTTAAGGTCTTTAACATATATACCTGATCCAGAAGCAACGGTGTCGTTCTTCTTATCTTCCTTGAGCTTGAGGCAATCCCGTTTCCAATGCCCCTTCTTCTTCCAGTAGAAGCATTCAGAGTCGGATTAAGAAGAGGCTACCTTCTTTTTCTTGTCGCTGGTAACTTTTGGCTTAGGCGAAAAGGTCTTTTTACCCTTCCCCTTATAGCCTTTCCTCTTGCCCGATCGCTTAAATGGCTTGCCCTTCTTGACTATAAGCATGTCATGCATCCCCTCATCTTTAAGCATTTGCCCGACCTACTTCAACATTCCGTGAAGCTCCGTGAGGGGTTTCTCCATGTTGTGCATGTTATAGTTCATCTTGAACTGATAATAACCTTTATGCAACGATTGGAGAATAATGTCATTATCATCTCGTTTGAGTATCCCGCATCAAGCCTCCCCATGTTCTCGAATAATCCAATCATTTTGAGCACATGAGGGCGGATGGGCTCTCCTTTCTTGAGCTTGCTCTCCAGGATTTGCCGATGGGTCTCGAAACATATTCTAAAGTTCAGATATCATCTCAAAAGTCGTCTCCTTCTCAAAAAATGTCTTTTGAAGATCTGGAGACATTGTAGCTAACATGATGAATTTGACATCTCGGTTGGTAACATGCCATCGGTTTAGGACAGCCTATCTTACCTCCTCATTTGGAGTGTTGGGCATTTCCTCATCAAGGACATATTCTTTTTGTTCTTGCATGAGAACAATCCTTAAATTCCTTTGCCAATCAAGGAAGTTAGGCCCACTCAATTTCTCCTTATCGAGAATTGAGCGAAGTGAAAGTTGGCTGTTGTTGGTGTTCGTTGTAGACATTATAATACAAATGAAAAGAATTTGCAATGAATAACCATTCATAAAACCAATAAGTTTGAAATTTAAAGCATACATGCAAATTTTCAATCTTATTTAGCGTTTTATCCACGCATTTAATATTTGTCCCTTTTTAGGCGAGAATAAAACGATTTTAAGACCCTAAAAATCAATAAGTGAATAAGCATGCTTTGACTTGTCTTAACACTTATTATTTTAAGGTAAGAAATCTAATTACTAATCGCTCTAAGCTATTCTTGGTTTGATAAGTCGTCGCATCTAATGCTTTCTTGACGATTATCTCCTTTGCCACGACATCTAAGGACTCCTTACTGATATCGTCGAGTTTAACCAAAACTAACGCGTATACCTAGTATACCTTACTTCCCTAGGAAAGTAGTAATGCCTTGCTTTGGCATAGCCCATTACTATTCTCAAAGTTCGGTAAGTGTCATTTTGGAATGACAAATTTTAACTCAATTTTGTGGGGACTTAGGGTTTCTATGTTGGTTGATATAAGTAAACTAAATTAATCATTCAACATTCGAAATCCTAAACATGCATCTAACATCATCATATATAAGCAATATATAGAAGATAATTAAAGATGCATGGCAAACTAGCATGACCCCTTGATACTCGAAGCATCCAATCTTCAAGGTCATTATCGCATCTTTTGGCTCCGTCTTCTTTAAAACATCGTGTTTAGACTTCACCATAAAGCATTCAACTACTAGAAACTAGGAGTAATCTAAATAATCTAAGTACAAAAATACTTAACGGCATGCGGTCCATATTTAGATTTACAAAAAATACATAACGGAACGTTGTCCGTATTTACTATCCTAGTCGGGCCATTCTAGTTACCTTTTGTAAAAACCTGCATAAGAACATTTATAATATTCCATTCACCCATTCATTTCTAAAGTGAATGGCCCATGCATTTTTACAAACAATACGAGCAATAATATAAAACTTTGTATCAAACGAGCGAGTATTAGTTACTAAATTAGGCGGTTAATTTGATTAACATGCCTAATTAAAACTAGTCAAGTGTTTATCCAATTATGTGAACTAACGCAATAACTAAAAGCATAATTTAAAGCTTAACGTGCTCAAGACTGATTAATGAAGCTGCTACTAAATTCCACATCCAACTTAATCAAATTAATCCAATTAAATTTAATTAAGCCATCGAGCCAAATTTTGTAAAAAATTATGCATGCAAGTATGTGTAAAACCAAGGCCTAGCTTTGTTATTTAAACAAAATGCAAAATCGCAAGCCCAAATCGAGGCCAAGGGCCTAGCATCCAAGGCAAAGGGCTAGGGTTTCTAGGTACCCTAGCCAAAATTGCGTGCGAGTGCTAGCAGCGCACCGAGGCACCTGCTGGCACCAGCAACCATGCAGCTTGCTTTGCATGGATGCATGCTACTAGTGCTGGCAGTGTGTTGCTGTGCTCGCTAGTGCTTGCACTGCGCGCTGCCTAGTAGCCCTGGCCTTGCGGGCTAGGCGCTGCCTGGAAGTGCTTTCGAGCTGCTACTTGTAGCACCGTACCCCCGCATCTGATCGCACACACTCATGCACCTAGCTCGGTAGCAGCATTGATGCGGGCTGCACGAGCAGCTCCTGCTGGCCGAGCATTGTGCTCGAGGCTCCAAGCTTCGATTTTAATTTTGTGCTTCGGGATTTTAATCCAATTTTTTTGTGTGACTTTTAGTTAATTCCAAATTGAATTTTAGAATTAACATATGAGCAATTTTGAATTAAAACAAGTCTAGCTTAATTAATCTAATTTTATTGCAAAAACCAAAATTATTTCCAAGAACCATTCTTTCAATAATTTTTAGGTCAACTTGATGCAATCAAAATTAAGGGCTTGTCTCATGATTAAATCAACCAAAGGTTAAAATTAATTACGAGTTTGACAAAATTAGTTGAATAAATTAATCAATAATCCAATGAAAATAATTTATCAAACAATTACTCATGCATATTTGAATTTTTCAACCTTCTAATGAAGAATAATATTCAAGCACAAATATGAACATTCATGATTTTAATCAACTTCCAAAATGATTAAAACTCAACATATGTTCACTTTGGGTTTTAGCAAGTTAAGATTCAACCATTTAAACCATTAAAGATTCAATCTTAGACTATTTTAAGGGTTAAAAATCATATTTAACATAAATTCATACATTTCAAGCAATCTAATTGCAAGAATGACCAGTTTCCATGTTTATGAAAATCTTAGAGCTATTCAAATTAAGCAACCAAATAACATCAAAAACATGCTTAATAAGTAGGATAATTGCAATAGATTAATGCCATAATCAATCACATGATCCAACAATTGCATGTCATAATTAATCAAGGTTTAAAGATTTAAAAGTTTTCGTTTTAAACGAAAAACCCTTAAAAAAACACACTTTTGGGAAAATTTTGGCATCTCGAAGCCATTTGTATATACTTTATGGGTAAAGATTGATTTAAAACATCGATTCCATCCAAATTTCACTATTTTTGAGTCAAAATTTGGGTTTGTAGTCATAAAATAACAGAAAACGATTTTATGTAATAAAACTAAGATCATGATCTAATTAGGTTGCTAATCCAGATTTTTAAATCCATTTTAAATCACCTTAAATAATTTTTAGTTGTAAAAATTAAATGCAAGAGTCTCGTGATACCGCTATTCGGTTTTACGATGCATGAGCATCGTGCAGAACAAAATCCCGCTAAGATCGCAAGCATAATTAATACAACTAAAGAAATAAACATGCAATTAATAAAGCGATAAACACATAAAGAAGAAGAGAGAGAAAGAAGGGAAAAACACTCTTACCTTTGAAGAGTGCTTCTCACAAACCCGAGCACGAACCCCGGAAAGCTTCAAGACACGCACGTGCGAATCCTCCTACTTTGCACACCCACGCGCCCGAACAAGGTTCCTACCTCGTAGCTTAGACGAGGCTAAATCAAAATTTGAGTTTTACAAACTTAAAGGTTTTCTCACGCTTTTGGGAGATGCCTTATTGAGTTCAACTCAAAGTGTAAATTTCCAACCCCCAAAGTTGGTATTTATAGGCAAAGCACTCTCAATCATCTTTTCGTGTGGCAGAGTTGATAAAATGATAAAACAAGAAATTAATTTAATTCTAAATTAAATTAATTACATAAATCAATTAGTAAACAACAAATGGTAAATGGAGAGTGAGGGTAGGTGAGGACAACAAAGGGAGGACCACAACTCCCCTTGCTCCCCAAGCAAGCCCACCTCACATAAACCGGATCCAATGAACCCGCGTCAGCTCGCGCCTAGCCTTGGGCACCAAGGCGCGCCTTACTAGCAGCCTGATGCTTGGATAGGCATGCCAGCAGTCCCATGCTTGCTAGCGGGGCTGCTACGAGTTGCTAGCTTGTGACAAGGTCAGGCATTCCAGCAGCGCATGATGCTCATTGCTGCCAGCGCGCAAGCATGCTCGGCTACAGGCCTAGCACACGTATGATTGCTGGGCTTGCGGTATATCCATGCCTTGCGGCTGGTGGCCTTGGCTAAAATAACCCTCGCATGGCTAGGCCAATGCGAGGCTACGGCTGAGCATTGCCTTGTTGTTTAACTTATTTATTATCTTCGTCGATTCTTAAATTCGACTCAAAATTCGATGTTTGGCTTCGACGCTCTAAGCTCGAAATCCGATGTTTGAGTTCGTAAAATCCTTATCGACTTATTTAATCGTTCGGATTAATTCGTTGCCTTTGTTCGGTTACACAATTGGGTGTGACTCGTAGGGTTCAATCAAGAGCAAGCTGTAAGATTAATCGTACATTAATATTACTGATCGAAAGCGGCCTCCAGCTAGGCATGCGGATCACTTGACTTCACTGAATAATTAGCTTTCCTAGTTAATTCCAAATCCTCTATCAGAATAATACACTTTTTAGAAGGACACCATTCCTTTTATTCTGTTGTGTGTCTTTGATAAAGCCTTAGTCGTTATCATGGTGGCGGTAATGTTTTAGAATTTCTTATTTCGTATTTTAAAATGGGCAATACAGGTATTTTAAAGGAATGAAATTTCTAGGGTCTTACAATTCTCTAGGAAAAAGTAATATAATGTTTAACCCATTGTTTTATATAGAGTATAAACTATTTCGTAATTCTTAATAAAATTTCTTTTGATTAAATTCAAGTTCATGTATCAATTTTTTTTTTTTTTGTTTTATGTTGAACATGTAACTATGTTATTGGTAGATTGTTTCGCTTGTAATTGAAAGTAATTACTTCTTACAAAATAAATTGTAATTCATCTTTTATAAAGCATATTTTTTTATTATTAATTTACATTTACCAATCAAGATAATAAAATTACTTATTTGTATTCACATTTAAATAAAACTCATATACTGAAATCTTTGCATTTTAATGTGTTTAATGATGAAGTATTAACATACCCACGAATGAAAGAGGCCAATATGCTTTTCATGCAACCCATGACACCCCGGGAGGTAGTCTAAGTGAATGGAATTGTCCCTTAAATTGTCAATTTAGTTGTTTACATGCTTTATTTAATTGGCTTAGGCCACCATGACCTTTATGGCTTTATGTGGTTGAGTAATGGCCATATTTAGTTCCAAACAATATTGAAAATTTTACACTACACCCCGGTGTAGCTTCTGCTACCTACACCCCCCCTCCCCAAGTGACGTCATTTTGCACATATAATATTTTAAAACTGAACATATTTTATTAATAGTTGTAAATGAACATACAATTATTTATAATTGAACATTTAATTAAGGAGCACTATTATGGATGAAAAATGTATAAAATTTATAATTTTGTACTTGTTATTGAAAATTTTTAAAGGTAGCACACACTCCTTATTGTAATTGTAAGAATCATTTCCATGAAAACTACAACATAGCACACACTCTTATTGAAATTCCTATTAAATTTGTTAAAATAACTAATTCATGATATAATTGGGTGCTTTAATTAGTAGTATAAAAATGAACTTTTAAGTATATGCACATATTCATTTTAAAATTAATGTATTTACTTGTTGATCATGAATAAGAACGAAAATGAACATTTATCAATACGTAAATTAACATTTATATATATTGAAAATGAACATTTATCAATACGTAAATTAACATTTATCATCTATTAAAATGTGAATGACGTTATACTAACATATAAATGAACATTTAACAAAATGAAAATGAACATTTATACAAAAAAAAAAAAGAAATAATAATAATAATAAAAATAACTGCGAACTATAATCTTTGTTTCTCTTCTCTGAAACGGTTTACTTCGCTCTGCAAACAAAACTGAAGAATGTACAGAATAATTTATTAGTTCTTCAATAAAAATTGCTAAGATTATAGTATAATACTTACATTGATTTACATTACTATATATGTAAATGAACATTATGAATTTCATATATGATCAAAAGATTTCATAGTATGCATAAGTCAGTTTCTCAACTCACATGAATGAATATTTATGCATTTCATAAATGTGCATAACGTATCATAAAAATGAACATTTTTTATTTTGGCATATAAAGTCAAATATAAACTCAAATAGATTCAAATATACAAATGAACATTTATAATTCAGTATATGTTCATATATTACCTCGGAATTGTAGAAATGTTAACATCTATACCAGAAGTTTTAATATCTTTTAAAAGTTCTTGATCTACAATAGGAGATTTTTACAATGACTGTGTAGTAATATATTAATAAATATTTGTATTAATCATTTATTAACATGTGAATGATTGTATACTAATATATAAATGAACATTTATCAAAATGAAAATGAACATTTATAATTTTTTTTTTAAAAAAAAAACCACTACGAACTAATTTAATTAATGCTTACTTTTCTCCAGATTTTTTTTTGATGTTCTTCTCCGAAGCTATTTCCTTCATACTGCAATAAAAAAAATGAAATACTTCATACTCAAAATTCAAATGTACTTGTTCAAATTACTAGTTTTAAAACTAAAAATAGTAAATGTTCCTGTAACATAATTGCAACAATAAATTATAAAAATTAGGGTTTATACTCTTTTTCGAATTAAATATGAACAAAATCACTTACTCCTTTGAATTTCAACCTTGATTTGTTGAATTATGTAGCAGTTGAACAACTTTTTTGGATAATTTGTCGCAAAGTTTGTTGAAAATTTTGGATTAGAAAATGCTGAAAATGGGTGTAGAGAGAGAAAATGCTGAAAATGGGTGAGGAGAGAGAAAGTGAAAAAAGATAAATGGTGGTTTGATTTTTACTGTACAATTGCAGAAAAGTGGGTATATGAGGGAGATTGTTAAACGCATCGTTTAGAGGGGGGGTGTAGGGTGTGGTACCTACACTAGGGTCTAGTGTATACCAATTAAAACAATATTATTAGGTAGGATTCCGAGATGCTTCCCTACAAGCCCAAGAATTTTCTATATTGGGTCTCAAAACCTTCAAATTTGGTCCAAGTCCATGTATTCACTTTCTTAATTGGATTTTAGAGAACATTTTTGGATCGAACAAGATTATGTATCGAGGTGCTTTCAAGGTTTCAATGTGCTTGTTGAATGGAAGTAGCTTCTCTGTTATAAAGTCGTAGCAAATTTTATGAACGTGAACATGAAAGAATTCAATGTGCTTCATTTAACAAGAAAATAATTACAAAAAAACTATTTTCTAAGCCAATGTATTGCATACAAATAAATGTTTCGAGCCTATGATGCTAAATAAGTGATTCCCATTTCCATACGTTAATAATTCTTTTTAAAGGATATATTAAACATATTATCTTATTAACAAATTCAACTACACTAGATTTTCTTTTTTCTTTAATTTTTGAGGAGGGGGGGGGGGATTCTACCACACTATATAAGTGGATACTCTATGTTTTCTTCCTCATTCAATTTTACTAGGAAATTTCCAAATTTCAACAAACACCAAATTAAATTTATGCTTTGTGCTAAAAATCAGGCTGAAATGGTTTCATAAAAAATTGATAAATAAATAAAATATATAACCATCAATATTTTGAGATCAAATCAAATATTTCAAATTAAAAGTTGGAATTCAAAGATGATATTTACCGTCTGATTAGAAAAACATGCATAACAAGGTATCTACATTAATAACCATAAAATCGTTGACATACCTGGATAATAAGAAACCTTAGAATTTGATGTATTAATTGCACTAACTGTGAGATTATGAGAGTTATGCTTCCTATTAAAATAACACAATGTAAAAAAATTTCTCTCTTTCTATGTTAGATAAGATCTTAACAATTAAGTTCTCATCTGATCTTCAAAAAGGTAATTAGAGAGAAGAACTTACTTGAGTACATCAAATGGAATCCTCTAAGCTGTATAATTGTTGATTGCAAGCAGGGGGGAGGTTGAGATCTTGTATAAAACATTGGGGCGGCCGCTCCTTAGCCCCTACTCCTTTGTTATTTTCTGTTATAGTGCTGTGTTTATGAAGGATGAGCTTTTGACACTTTATCGACTGCATTTCGTACATCATTGTGTGATGAAATATCCCTGGAATTACTTAGTTCGGTACATATAGTGAAGAAGGAAAGGGTGGCTAAACAAAATTTCCATGTTCTATAACTTAGACAGTGACATCAGCATGGATGCCTAACACTTCATTTGGACTAAACACATGCAGTAATTATATACAAAGTGTTTTGGGGTTTTTTGATGTCCCGCGGGAGAGTTACAATTCCAGGACTGGATCCGTGCGCCTGTACCTACAAAACAACGGAGACTCCTTGTGGTGGGAGTTCCGCCTCCGACGATCAAGTTAGTACTTGTTTGAGGAGTGAATAGTGCGGAAAAGTAAAGGTTGGGAGATCTGGTTCCTCTAGGGGAGGAGTGATCAGTGTGTTTAGGTTCTCTAGGTGAGAGTAATTAATTGCTGAATTCCCCCTTAATGAGGATTAATTAGAGTATTTATAACCTTGGAAAACGTGTCAAATACTAGGTTTAGGTTAACCTAGGGCTGACTGGGCTTCCCTTGGAAATTGGGCCTAGGTGGCCTGTTTGGCATACGGAGGTCACGTGGCGTGATATAATTGGTCCATGGTGGATAGATCAACTCCTAACACGTGGCAGGCTCCTATTGGCCCATGTGGCGGACACATGGTAGGGCCAGATTGGTCCACTTGTCAAATGATGATTGGTAGGGAAAAATCCCTAATCATTTGCCCCTCACAGGTGGCACGTGACTGTTCACATGTCACCTGTGACAGGTGTCGGCCTATAACAGGCGACGGCCTGCTACATGTGTCGCCCTATGACAGGCCGAGCATTTTTCCCGCTCATTTTTTGAATTTGGAAGCGACCCTTCGCATTCTCCTTTTGCCCTATATAAGGGCATGTTGACCAAGTCTTTTGTTCACATTTGCGAACTTTTCAAGAGAACTCTCGGACCCCTGAACTTGAGCTCTGACACTTTGCAACTTTTGACCTGCCGATTACTTCTGACAGAACGACTGCTTTCGTTGGACTACTGCTCTTTCCTTCCTTCCAAAACTCATTACTCAGGTAACCGTCTGCTCTCTTGCGTTTTATTTACTTTCTTTTTGAAAATGAGGCCTCAAAAGCATCCGGGACGACCTAGGTTAGCAATCAGCCGGTCACCGGGGACGGTTGAGTCTAGGACTAGGGGTGTCGACTGCCCTACGGTACTTAAAACTTTGCGCAAGTCGCGGAATCCAACTGTCTTTGTATCTATGCAGGATAGTATGGCAAGAACAAAAAAGACCAAGAGAATTGAAAACTATGATGGCTCCTCTTTCCGGGTTTAGATTAGTGAGCTGTCGGACCAGCCGCCTGATACCGCAGGGACCCAAGGCGGTCCTTTTGCCGAGAGCTCTGAGGAGGGAGCTAAAGTAGCTCCTTCCCACTTCTTTGTTAACCTGGAAAGTCAGCAAACGACCCCTGAAGAAGAAGAGGGGTCGGCCCCCTCAGGGAGAGGGGAGGAGTCGGATTCTTCTGATAGAGTCTGACTCTAGCTCTTCAAGCCGCCTCTCTATAAACTCAGAGGAAAGGCATGCTCGCTTGCATGAGGCAAGAATTTCTTATGCAGCTGAAAAGGGGGACGGCTGGTCGGAACCATCCGCCTCTCATAGGGAGTTGAACACTCCTTATTACTGTCATGTCCCAAAGGACCGAATCAAGGCCATGAAAGAACGAATAGACACTTTTCTATCGGACCATGTGATGGGTCCGAATTTTCAAGTATTTGTGCCGGATGGTGAGGATACGGTCGTTTAGCCCGCAGGGTCTAGATATGGGGACGCCTGTTTTGGCTGCTACGAGGCGGCCATTAAGGTTGGACTGCGATTTCCCCTACACCCGGTCGTTCAACAAATCCTCGATGGATACGAGGTGGGGCTTTGGCAGTTCGCCCCGAATTCCTGGTTCAACATCCTTGGCTATGTAGCCGGATGTGAAATGCACAGGGTGGAGCCAAATTTTGAGGCGTTCACCCATATGAACTATCTCAGCCGGACCCCCAAGGCAAGCGGTACCGGATGGTACCAAATAACGAGCCACAAGGGCTACCTAATGACCAAGGGCAAAGAAAATAAATGGAAGGATTGGAGGAACACCTTCCTCATCATTGCCAGCCCTGACAGGTTGCTGAACAAGCGCTACAATAGGCGGAACAAGGATCCGACTCTTCTAGCAGGCGTTTTCAGCATGCCGCCTGTCCCCCGCAAGGCTCGGGAAGAGATCCTTGACCGAGGACTCTTCAAAGTAGAGATTAGGGCAAACTCTACTACTGGGGTACGAGAGCAAGTGCCCCTAAACTGCGTCCCAGAGTTTTAATGGCTCTATGACGAGTTTTTTCTAGCCGCTTGCGGCCTTAGCAGTCAGTCCTCCAGAGGTAGCCGGCCTCTTTAATATATATACACTTCTTTTGGTTTGTTTTAGAATTTTTTCTAACTCTTTGTGGTTCTTATTTGTAGCTAAAGCTATGGACCAAATTTCCGCATCTAAGAAGGCGGCTGCCTTGCTGCGAGCCTCCATCATGCAACAGAAGCAGACTTCTTTTGATTCTCCTACCAAGGAGACGCCCATAGTGAGTTTCGAGCCTTTGAACTTTGTCTTGAAAAGCTTCTTATATCAGTATTGACCTTTCATATTTTTCGCAGGCGGGCACTTCCAAACCCTCATCCTCCTAACAGCCGGACTCAAAGGTTCGGAAGACGACAGCTGGGAATACGCCTAGATCTGCCAGGAAACAGTCGGCTGACAAGCAGCCAATCACCCCACAAAGTGTGGGGAACCCATCACTAGTCCTCAGTTGGCCGCCAAGAAGTATAAACTGCTCTGCTAGACTTAACTTATTTCTTCATCGCTTTCTTCACGTTTTTGATGTTTTCTCTTTTTTGGATGCAGGTGGCCCTCAAGAACCAAACTTGGTCCAAGTGGCCAAGTCTATGATTAAGGCCGTCCCTCAAGAGGAGAGGGACGCGGTCAAGGGAGTTGGCACCCTTGACCTAGACGGCATCATGGGTCTCCTTTCCGAGGTAGACTTAGAATATTTTAAAAGTGCTGACTTTGCGTGCCGCCTGTTATTCTCAAATCCGACGCCTGTTTTTCCTTTTTCCAGACCATGCTGCAAGTACACGGCCTCCGGAGGCCGATCAACGCCAAGAACAAAGAGGTAAAGGCTGCTAATGAAATTGCCCAAAATGAAATTTTGACAACTGATATTCTTTATTATCAGGCGCAGGCCACTTCCGCTATCCACATCGAATTGGAGGCTGCCAAAAAGAAGAATAATGAGCTGGAGGCAAAGGTCAAGAGCCTTAACGATAAGCTGCGACCCCTTAAAAATATTGCCTATAAGGCTGAAGGTCTGCAGACGTCTCTAGACAGAGTCAAGGAACGCCTAGAGAAGCAGGAGGCGGCCATCACCAAAGATCTTAATGCGAAGGCCGAGGCTGAAAAGATGGCTTTACCTCAAGCCATGATGGAGGACTCGGCCCAGATTATGAAGATGACCTGGATAGCCCTCTTCCCAAAAGCTCACTATGCCGCCTGGGAGAAAAAGTTCAACGCTTGTACTGAAACGTACAACCAACAGATCATGAGGCAGGCGGCTGAGGAGGACGAGGCGGTTGACTCCAGCTCAGAGGAGGAAGAGGAGGTGGTGGCCTTGCAACCGATTGAGGTGGACGCGTCTAAAGAAACTGCCCCTGATGCCGAGACAAGTAAGAAGGATGCCTCTCGGAACCAGGCGTCCCTTGCTGGTCAGGCGGCAACCAATACCGAAACCCTGCCTCAATCTTAAAGCTTTTATGTCTTTAACTTTTTATTCGGCCTGCGCGTCGTTTATTCTTGTATCACTTTACCCGGCCAGGGGGCCGGGGTCTATGAATATTTTTCCGGTCTTTATGGCCGGCTGTTTTTATGAATTTGGCGACCATCTTTTGGTCGTCTTTGCTCATTGAATTTTGCTTTATGCTTTAGCTTTGAATATTTTGCTAAGTGTCGAGGATCCTTGATATCCGCTTGCATGTCATACCGACTATTTTGGCTAGCCATGTATTTAAGATTTGTAAGCCAAAGATTACGAACAGGTACAAAGTACCGACTGCTTATGCTCCTGGACGACTGGTTGTCTTGGTTCCAGATTAGGCGATCAGTCGGGCATTTATGTAGTCGGACCCCAACATATTTTAGGCAATACGTTAGGTTTGTTTAACTTTTTCAAGTTAGAAAGGAACATGCCTCTTATAACTAGCCCGCCTGTTTGTTAAGATAAGAATAGTTCTTGAGTCCTTGCTTGCCAAAAAGCAGTCGACCTACGAACCAGATTTTCAAACGGGTTTGGTTTGAAAAGAGATCGTCTTTGTAGGGTCGGGGTACGAGAGCTCTGGTTCGCCTTTAGGCAGGCGGACTCGTCATACCTTTTGAATCCTTACTAAGTATGAGAGAGTGACTTATGGGTAATCTTTGAGGCTACCCACTCGTCATCTTTTATGCTTGAGTAGTAGAGACATCAGGCGGCAAAGGCCGGCTGGTCCCCTTGATTCACCAATTTTTGTTGGCTATTTACTCAAGAGGTACCGGCTGTACTTATCCCAAGTAATACAGACGGTTATCCGACGCGGATGTTAACTGCTAACACTTGTTTGGTTTAGTGTTAGAGTTATCCTTGTCTCAAAAACGGCTACGTGGTTGTCCATGGGGACAGTCGTCTGGGTGCCGTGTAATTAGTTTATAGAACAATGTTCCACCCAAAAGGGAGCTTCTCTGTGCGACGAATTTCATCCGAAGGGATGCAGCTGGACGCCTGCTATGATGTTGGGACAGGTTGTATTAGTTTAAAGATTGGATCAGTTGGCTGGGCGCCTGATCTCATCATTCGGCCATAGGCCTTAGGTAGTTCATAATGAACTAAGTATAGGAGAGTAGCTGACTGTATAGCTACAAGCGGCGTGCCCCTCTTAATTGAATGCACATTTGAGTAAAATGGAGAGTAGCCGACTGTTTTATCAGTTGGCATGCCCCTCAATTGATAGAAAAAACGGAGAGTAGCTGGCTGCTCATGGAGGAGGCGGCATGCCCCTCATAATACAAAATAGATGAAGAAAAGTAGCAAACTTTTATTAGCAGCTCTTGGCTGATTACATCATTCAAAAATAATACTTCTTTAGATTATCTACATTCCAGGTTCAAGGCAAGGGTTGGCCGTCTGGTGTTTCCAGGCGGTAGGTTCCGTCCCAGACCTCTTCTCATGGCGAATTAAGTTCGATGTTCTGTACGGCGATTGTTTTTGTTGACAGAATTAATTCGATGCTAGGGTTGCAGTTCTAGTTCTCTGTTAAAGAAAAAGTAAAAATGGTAATAGTTTCACTTTAATTGTTAATTTTTGGAATTAGCAGAATATAAGTGGAAATAAAAAAATGGAATGGTTGCGATTATGTTTGTTAATTGGATATAAATGGTATAAATTAATGGAATTTGTGGAATTTTCAGAATATAATTGGAATTTTTTAATTACGGGGTGCAATTATGCTGCTCATTCCATTATTAAATTTGATGGAATGAGGTGAATTATGCATTCATTGGTGGTCATTATTCGTTCGTTCTATGTGATATTGTGTTATGGTGTGAAATCGTGTCAATATTCGATTTGTTTTGATTGGTTATTGTGGGTATTCTTATGTGACAGATTACAAAAATGTCAGCGGGGAATGGTAAGCGTAAACGTACAATGGTGAGGGATTTTTTTTTAAAAGATATTCTTTAGGCTGGGGATGTGATGATGTTTTGAATTGTGGTTTTATGGGGATGTGCTTATGTTTTGAATTATGGTTTAATGTTTTGGTATGTTGTGGTTATGAAGGTTGGGGCTGAAGATGAAGAGGGGTATGAGGGGTATGGGCTCAGTAACAAGAGTAATGTATGTGAGCAGAAGACCATGCCTTTGTATCAAGAATTGTTTAAGGTACTACATTACAGAATTCTGCGTGTGTGAAATTGCTTTGTTTGCACGATTAAGGTTTATGCATGAATTTAGTTGCTGGTGTGCTTAGGATGACATATTAAGTTATGGAGGGGCCGTCAAAGGTAGGGCGGAGGTGATGGCTGAACATTCAAAGGCCAGAAGTCGGGTAAGTTTGCTTGTTGATTCAGTTGTCAATGGGTGTGGGATAGGAACTTTAACTTAATTACTATAATTTCATTGGCAGCCTCCTAACATGAGATGCCGCGTCGAGTCATTTGGGCGCATATGTCAGAAATTTGATGACAGGCGAAGACGTTGGGTTTGTGAGATGGGATTCGACAGTCTTTTACATCTTGCTTTAGATATGCATTTACCAAGGCAATTGGCATATTGGGTCATGACACAGATGGATCCAATCAGTAAAATGCTTAGAAGTCCCAACGGACTTAAGTTTTGGTTTTCAAAGAATCAGGGTCGGTGGGTAATAGGGATACCAATGGGTTCTAGGACTGTTCCTAGTACTAAAACCATGACCCAATATGATCGTTTGAAGGTTCAGAGATTTATTCTCAAGTATGGTAAATCGAGGTAGTCCAAGTCTGGTAGACAATCTAGTCAGGTCTACACGTCTGTAGGCATACCATTAAGTTTAGATATGATGAATCGGTTGGAGGGGTACTTTGATGCTGGAGAGGAAGAGGAATTCAAGACGTTGTTCTTGATAACTGCTTTAGAGATGGTGTTGTGTCCCACGCAGTCACCTCGGCTTGCGTCTGACCTACTACCTGCATCAAGCTGTGCTATGGAGGCAATTAAGTACGATTGGTGTTCTTTAGTGTTGTCGAAGTTGCTAGAGAGCGTACAAAATTTTACTCGACGTGTCTATGGTAATGGGTTTTCCAGTGGATGCGGCGGGTGTGCAATATTTGCCGTAGTATGTGTTTCAGTGTATTGTTGCTTGTTTTTTTTTTTTTTTTTTTTTTTTTTTTTTTTTTTTTTTATCTTGTGCTTTTGTGGTTTAGTAATTGCTTTTTTTGCCTTTTATTATTTGGCAGATATTTTACTTGGATCGGTTGGATAGGGATCTTATTCAGTGGGATGTTTTTCCAAGAATTAAAGTGTGGACAATGCAGCAGATTGGGAAGGCAGCAAAATCAGACAAATTGCTGTCCGACGACTACGGGAAACTAGGGGTAAGCACTTTTGTATTTGTATTATATTGCATAGTATGCATAGTGTTCTGCTTCAGTCAAATAAGGTTTAGAGTAACCTTTTTCCATTTGTATTTGGTTGTCTGGTTGAAGCTATTGGATGTTGCTTACGATGAACAACACCCAAGGGATGGAAGGGATAGTGTAAGACCCCTACAAGCTGGAGCGAATAATGTGAGGTTTGATCTTAAAGTAGTTGTTTCACCTGTGTACTTTGAATCTGAATCTGAAGTAACTTTGTTTGGATGCAAATGCATGAATTACCGGTGCCTAGGGTTAACTTCAAGGCCAGGCAAAGGAGGGGCTGAATGCCTGAGCTGACAGATCAATGAGCTCAGTTACTTGTATTTCTATTTGTAATTTTTTCCAGTGTGGAATGTTCTGAATAATCTTACAGGATTTGGATATTGTTAATTCATTTCAGTTTGGATTGTGTAATATGGTTTCTAGGATATGGTTATTATTTTCAGTTTTGTTTAATACTCAAAAATTTTGTCAATTGACGAAATATTATTCCTATTGTTTGTTGTATTAATAATATAAAATATTATTCCAATTGTCAATTGTTTGTTGTGTTAATAATACAGGGTTAAGGTCTTGAGATCATTTTCAAGACTTTGTAAAATAATTCGTAGAGTGTCTTCAAAACTAATGTTTGAATGAATCAGCTTTGTACTATAGTGGCCTTAAAGAAAAAGAAGTCAATGAGCTCAGTTATTTATATTTCTATTTGTATTTCATTTAAGGGTTAAGGTCAAGGCCTTGAGATAAGTGAATATTTAATCCAAATTTGTCTTTTGAAAATAAAGCCGATTATAACTTAGAAAACAAACTTTGAAAATACTGGACTTGAACAATACAACCTGCATATTAGCAATGGTTTTGAATTCCATCAAACATACAAAAAAAGCATACAACCCACTCCTAAGTCAAAATCACAACTAATATAAGCTTGTAGCACAAATTATCTCCCCTTGTTGAATTCCGGCAAGAATGAAGGGTCAATAGGGTGATGGAATAATAACAAGTATACTCTAGAAGGCGGGGTTGAATAGAGTATGGCCAATTATCGCAAGTTTTAAATTTCAAGGTCTTGTCGAACGCAGTTTCAACGCGTACCTGAGTTAACTATTCAGTGTCAAGGCTTTGAGATTTACTTCAAGGCTTAAAAACAAGTTGCGTAAATAAAATTGAAGTAAAAGCAGTAAAATAAAGCCAAAAAGAAGTAAAAGAAACAAATATTATTACGAAGTTCGGCAAAAAATGCCTACGTCTCCGCCTAGGGTTGTTCAAAGGCGTAATAAACTGATTTAACTATTCAGTGTCAAGGCTTTGAGATTTACTTCAAGGATGAAAAACAAGTTGCGTAAATAAAATTGAAGTAAAAGCAATAAAATAAAGCAAAAAAGCAGTAAAAGAGATATATTATTACGAAGTTCGGCAAAAAATGCCTACGTCTTCGCTTAGGGTTGTTCAAACCGTAGGTTTTTAAATTTTTTTTTTATTTCTTCCTGTAGAGCCCTAAAGCACTTACAAGATCACCTCTCTTCTACCCGTAATCACCCGATTACACTTTAGAAACATTTAGTAAAAGAATTCAAAATAGGAATAAAAAAAATGCCATGGAGGAACAATGATAATATACGCGACTGTGGCTTCTGTTGTCTGGATTGGTGTTCCGCTAAAAGTTCTCATGACACTCATCTAAACTTTTCATTACATCAGGATGCTTGGGTGAGAAGTTACAGGTCTAATTCTCGTTGTAACAGAGAGAATGATGACACCGACTTCCATCTAGATGGGATTAAGCTGCCTGGACATGAATAGGCTGTGACTGAAATCTCTGCAAGTGATGAATCTTTCAAATAATTTAACCATCCCAATTGATCAAAATTACAGGTAGTTAGTTCAGATCAGAGCATTGTAAGTGAGACCTTACTGATAAAATTCTCCTTCACCGGGTACTTGTAAATATAACATCTCTTTCCAAATCAAATCCAAGCACATCATTTTGGTTATATCTCCCTCAAGTTTCGATAACCAATTTTCGGCTTTTTCCATCTTAGCTGTTAAATTCTTCTTCTCTATAACTAAATCCTCTTTCTCTTTGTTTAGGACCTGAATCATTTCATCTTTCTTTCTCAAACATTCCAATTTCTCCCTTTCTAAAACCTCCTTAACTTCCTTAATTATGGTTAGTTTTTTCAGGATAATGACGCCATAAGCCACCTTAAGAAATCCCTCGAGAGATACCTTCCTAAGACCCCAATTTCAACCATTTTTTCACTAGTCACCCCAAAAACCCAAAATTGATAGCTAAAGTTCATCACACATTCAAACATCACTTTCTGATCTAGGTTCTAGCGTGACTACTAGTAACCAAATAAACCTAATTAACAAAATCAGCTACCTGAATTAAATTCAAGGAGTTTAAAGCACAAGTTGGATAAAAATATTAGAAACCCATTTACCAATTTACAAAAAATCAAATACCCAAAAGAGTAAATGATTAAATTACTCGAAAAATAGTATAAAAAGTGAGAAATTGAGGTTCAAAACTTACAGTAAATGGGTATAAAATCTTAGGCAGGGTTTTAAACCCACAAACTCGTGTTTAGTGGGAGGTAAAAAAAACCACTGGGCTGCAGCTTTAATTCTTGACATATATCACACAAATATTCTATTTAACCCTTTTCCTCTTATTCTTTTTTTTTTTAAAAAAAAAACTTTCCAATTTTTTTTTAAAAAAATCAGTGGGTTCAATGAACCCACTTGAACCCACATTGGATCCGCCCCTTGCTGCTGCAGATTATTGAAATAAGCCGAAACGTGATAACAACATCCTTGACAAGGGCATCATCTTCACCGTTTTGATTGTCAAGGGCGTTGTTTTCACTGTTCTGGCTTATTTCAATGACCTGCAGCGTCAATATCTCTCGAGGGATTTCTTAAGGTGGCGTATAACGTCATTATGGAGAAAAAACCAACAAAAATTGAGGAAGTTAGGAGGTTTTAGAGAGGGAGAAATTGGAAAGTTTGGGAGAGAAAATTGAAATAATTCTAGAAATAAACAAAGAGAATTAGGATTTAACAGGCAATGGACTTTCTTTTGGGCGCCATTGCTAAAAAGAATGAAGCTTTGAGGTGGAGATGAAGGTGAAATAGGTGGAGACAGGAGAGAGAGAGAAAACGGGGGCTTAAGTAATGGATGAAGTGACGGTTTAAGAGGAGTGAGAAGGTGAAAAGGTGGAGTGAAGAGTTGTGATTTGACAATTCAATGGATGAAGGCAGTAAGTACATATGCATATATTTGGCAATAGGGACGCGTGAAACAAGGTTAATAAATACCTTGAAAATCGGAAAGGTTTTATAAAAAATATAAGTTATTTCCAAAAAGAATTTTTCAATACCTTATTTAAATAAAAATACAAAGATTTATTCATCAAATATTCTATTCCTATTTTTTATTCACTACCATTTTTCTGTTCCAATATTCATCAAATTTTTTGTTTTAGCTTTTTAAGTTGTTTTTTGTCCCCTTCTATTTTATGGAGTTCATACCTTATTTTCATTTTTAATATAGGTTTAAAGTTATGATTTCAATTATTGTTAAGATAAGTTACATTGAAAATAATACTTAACTATTAATTGTAATTGGTTTTGACTATTACAATTAGTCAAGCGTTGTTGTCAATTTAAATAAAATAGATTTATTTAATTCAGAATGTATTGAGGATTAATTTAGGATTCAACTGTTTTAGTCAAAATAGATTGCGAAATATTATGAAACTTTAATTCTATTCGTATTTGGTTTTAAATTAGGTCAAACATGTGTACACATAATTAAAACACTTTGACAACATAGTACATGGTTATTGTTATTGGGATTTGATTGTATATAAATACAGATTCTTCTTAACCATAACATATTAATCGTAATTTCTAAAACTTAGAGATGTATAGTAACCTGCCATGTCATATTGTTATGTTTGGAGATGCATGTAGACATACGTTGGTAGGTTATTTGGTTTTTGTTTTATATATAATATATGATTTATTGTTATTTATTCCTGTTTGTAAATAACTTTGTGAATATTGTAGGTAATTCCAGAGGAATGGACTTCCTTGTTGACTGAAGTTTGTAGTCCTGTGGAAGTTCTTTGAGGCCCTAATAGTCGTATATGGCCTATGCAGCTAGTGAAGGTTATTGAATATAGCAGAAGTAAGATGTGTCTTGATATTGGGTGGGAAAGTTTTGTTAATGAAAAGTACTTGGTTGATGGTGAGATAATGTTTATTTATTATGCTGGTAATAGAACATTTTATGTCAGGGTCTTTTCTTTGGATATGGTTGAAAGACTTGCCAGTGTTGAACCTATTAAAAAAGATGAGGATATATAAATTTATGTAATTTAATATTTCGACTTTATGAATAAAACATTATTAGAGGTAATTTGAAACTTAAATATATTTGACACTGTTCAAAGATTTTGGTATGCATTTTCAAAATAATAATACACCACAATGGTCTATTTTTTCCGTGCCTTCATCGGTAGTTTACAGTGGTCTATTATTAGCTTAAAAAATAGACGTATGAAAATGTATATCTAAATAGTTAGCTTTGTTGAGGGGGAATATTTAAAGATAGGCTGAATATTTCTATTGAAAATTAAATGTTGTTTTTGAACCCCAGGTGAACCGCAAGACCTATTCAAGTGTACGTTCAGGCTTCAACAACTTTTCAATGTCGAACCTTCAGATATTTGATTGGAGTTGGGCATGTTAAATAAGAGTGCATCTTTTCAAGGGGAGAAAAGGTGTGTTACACCGCATAGTATTTCAGGACCTTGACCCTCATGTCACAGTCTTGACATACAACATTTGATAAATCTTTTGAAAATATCTTTGAACATATCTTTTGAAAGCTCAAAATCTTTTCGTTTTTGACATTTACCTCCTCCTCATTTCCCGGTTTTCCCTCTTAATTGCAATTCATGCATCTCCATTGAATTGTCAAATCACCCTTTTTCACTTCACCCTTCCAACTTCACACTCCCTCCTTAACCGTCACTTCCACCTTACTTAAACCCTCTCTCTTTCTCTCTCGTCAGTTCATCTCACATTTTACTTTAATCTCCATCTCAAAGCTTTCTCCTTCATCAACTATGGCACCCAAACGAAAGTCCATAGCTTCCAAACCCTCGTCTTCTAAATCAGCAACGAAGGCTATCAAAAGCGTTCCGTATTCGAAACCCTCGCAATCAGACTCCTCAAAATCCTCTTCTCCACCTCCTTCTAAGGCGGCTACTATGGAACGAAAGTCCATAGCTTCCAAACCTCGTCTTCTAAATCAACAAAGAAGGCTATCAAAAGCGTTCTGTATTCAAAACCCTCGCAATCAGACTCCTCAAAATCCTCTTCTCAACCTCCTTCTAAGGCGGCTACTACGGTGTCTCAAGAGGTAAATTCCTCAATTCCTTCTTCGTGGTTTATTAATAACACCACCCATGGAAAATGGAAAGATGGTTTCCATTCTCGAAAATTCTTCTATTCCGAATTAATTGATGTCGATTTCGTTAATTCCTCTAATTTAGAATGCTTGTCTCGTTTTCTCTCTTCTAACCTCTACAACATTACCAATGTAGTTGATTTTTCATATCCTCGCCTTACTCGTCTTTTGTATATCAACATGACTGTCTCACGTGACCGTGGAGACGTTTTGGTGAAGTCTCAGGTTAAGGGCCGTGAGATTTCTCTCTCTACCTCTGTTTTAGCCCAAATTTTGGGGTGTCCCGAGGATTTATCCTGGGACTCATACCCATGTAGAGGAGAATGTGTTTCTAGGGCTAAGGAAAAATTCTTGCTTCCTGACCGTTCCTCTTCCTCTCGCCAACTTACTCACTCTTCGCTTAAGTTGGAGCCAAAAGTCATCTTACAATTCTTGTTCGCTTCATAATTCCACGAACTCACTCTCGAGAATTAATCACTGATCAAGCCCTTGAAATCCTGTTTCTATTCTTCAATCGCTATGCTCTTGACCTTCCCTTTATCATTAATTACATGGCCCATTGCATGTCATCCTCTCGGATTTCGCCTCTCCCCAATGCTAATTTGCTTCCTCTTGTTTTCAACTACTTTAATATTCCTCTTGATGATGAGGAAATTGAACATATGTCCTAGGCTAAAATTGGCCTTGATTCCCTCTCACAAATCGGCATTCTCTGCCTTCCGGATAAGACTTGGAAGCTTCGCTCCGAGCTATCCAGTGAAGATCTTGCCTCTCTCCCTCCTTCTCTTGCCAAAGGGAAAGACATTGCAGATTCTTCTGTCCCCTCTAAGCGTCTTGAAGACCTTGAATTTGGGTTGGACGAGCTTCGTAGGGACACCTTGACATCTAACCAAGACCTTGAAATCAAATTAGACCAAACCAGTGAGCTGTTAGCCATGGTTAACGCTAAGGTCAATCAGCTTTTCCACCTTTCTGCCCTTACCTTTACTACTTGTGGTAGTATTATGCCTCTACACATGGATTCGGCAGAGCATACTCGTGAGAAAGCTACGAATGTCATTATGAACTGTGAGAGGAATGTCAAGCTTCATCCCATTCTAAGGCCAGTGGTGACCGAGCCCACTATCCTCACTGTTGAAAATATGGTGTGGTGAAGAAGTACAGAGAGGAGGAAGAGAAAATGCAAGCTGAGATGATGAAGAACAAGAAAATGTTTGATGCGCTTCGACGTTTTCAAACTCGGGCCAGGGATGATGTTTGTCACCAGCGTAGGCAGCGAGGAGTATAGTGCCTTATTCCAAGGCTTTGAAACTGTTTTTCATGTTTTTATTCGTACTATTTTGAAACAATATTTTGGGTCTGTATTTTGAAGCTTATTACTTTCTGTTCCAACATTTCTTTTCCCTTGATGCGAGTCAAAAAGGGGGAGAAATCAATGTTTAATTATATACTATGCTTATGTTCTTGTGATTACTACTATATATTATTTTTGCTATTTGGATATGTTTGTGGATGTCTTGTTTTTGCAGGTTGTTTTTGACTTCATCAAGGGGGATATTGAAGATAGTGAAGTCCTGTTGAAGTTCTTCGAGGCCCTAATAGTCGTGTATGGCCTATGCAGCTAGTGAAGGTTATTGAAGATACCAAAAGTAATGTCCCTTGATATTGGGTGGGAAAGTTTTGTTAATGAAAATTACTTGGTTGATGGTGAAATAATGTTTATTTATTATGCTGGTAATAAAACATTTTATGTCAGGGTCTTTTCTCCGGCTATGGTTGAAAGACTTGCTAGTATTGAACCTATTAAAAAAGACGAGGACATATAAATTTATGTAATTTTATATTTGGACTTTATGAATAAAACATTAGTAGACTACATTTGAAACTTAAATATTTGACACTGTTCAAGATTTTGGTCTGCATTTTCAAAATAATAATACACCACAGTGGTGTATTTTTTCCTTGGCTTCGTCGGTAGTTTACAGTGGTATATTATTAGCTTCAAAAATAGATGTATGAAAATGTAAATCTAAATAGTTAGCTTTGTTGAGGGGGGATATTTAAAGATAGGCTGAATATTTCTGTTTAAAATTGGTCGTTGTTTTTGAACCCCAAGTAAACCGCAAGACCTATTCAAGTACACGTTCAGGCTTCAACAACTTTTGAATGTCGAACCTCAGATATTGGATTGGAGTTGGGCATGTTAAATAAGAGTGCATCTTCTCAGGGGGAGCAAATGGGTGTTATGCTGCATAGTGTTTCAAGACCTTGCCCCTTATGTCACAGTCTTGACATACAATATTTGATGAATACTGGAAAAACCACAATTTTCAAGTTATCAACAATTTACTCTTATCTGAAATATCTTTAATTTTTACACCTTAATCGTCAAGCATAGAGTTATGAGGTAAACTAAAAGGTACACTTGAATAGGTCTTGCGGTTTTCTTGGGCTTAAAAAACATCGTTCAATTTTCAACAAAAATATTCAGCCTATCTTTAAGGAATTTCTGCAAAGCAGAAATTTAAAACTCAAGCAATTCGGTTTTGAACGGATTAAGTTTAAATATAAAACCTATCCCTTGAAACTAATATTCTGATAGAATTTGTGTAAAATATTTAATCTTCTCAAAAGATATAATCAAATTATTAAGTAGGCAGAATAATTGTCAAAAGCTTGTTATAGCACATAATATCTCCCCCTTTTTACATTCCCTTTGAAGTGATAGTGTGATTATAATTCTCAAAGAAAATAAATACAGATGCATGCAAAGAGGGATGAATGACGCATAAAATAAGGGGGGCTTAATTATCTTTTGAATACCGTAAAAAATTAAAGGACTTACGCTAGTCATTTTAATGAGGGAAGGTAGTGAAAATCAATGCATTTTTCCAGCAATAATTTTTTTTTTTAAAAAAAATATCTTGAGAGGCTAAAGGTCTTGAAATAAGTTACAGATTTTGCAAATATTAAAGCTACAAAAGACTTCAAATTTAAATTAGCAGTTAGAAGTAATGTGTAAAAAAACAAGAAACCTTGACTTCAACCACGTCACATGTCAAACAATTGATTTCTTAGTTTACAAACTACAACAGAATGAGTGCATATAGGCGCGTAGCAACTATTGATTTAGCATGTATATAGGAGGGCGTTTTGGGGTTTTCAATTTTTTTGTCGTTTGATCTACAGTGGTACATTCATGTGTACCATTATGCTACAGTGGTACATTCATGTGTACCATTATGTTATAGTGGTACATTCATGTGTACTACTATGCATGTATAACGTATAGTGGTACCCTTTTAACCATTATATTTTCCATCAAAATTCCTTCCACTTTGGCCCAACTTTCACATGAAAAACTTCTACTTAATAACAACTTTGCCATCCTATACATTAGCAAATCAATAGCTGCTATGCGCTAGTAGTTATCCCAACAGAATACAGCTACAAGCCTACAATTATAAAACATATAGCACCGAACACACATATTGTACTATATTGGTAGATACTGAAAATAGCCACATTATGTCAAGACATCGTTAACGCAAAAGCATAGAAGAACATCAGCATCTCACAATTCATTAGGTACTTCAGTATAAAGAAATTGTTGTACCAAGCCAATATAAACCAAATATTTCACTAACAATGCAAAAGCTTGATCTAAAAGTTCAAAACTAGTCACATACTCATAGGCACAAAACAGATCCTAGTTATCAGCATCGCCGTCGTCATCATCAACAACAATTAACACAGTAATATGGAAAACTCACACTCAGAATATCACCATGCTCAACATCCGTTTGAGACAATATTAATTAATGGGGTTCTGGAGCTTACGTAAGTTCTTCCGATGTTTCTTTCCCACTAAATGCATATTAAGACCATCGTTGCTTGTGCAGCTGATTTTACAAACATCACACCACGGTTCTTCGACACTTCTTTTCTTTGGAAGGTTGTGTTGTGCAAGTTTCATCGGTACTAACTTTAAGTTGCGTTTTAGCAGCAGCTGTGTTTAAAAATGAGGGGCAGTGAAACAACTGTTGACACAGTATTAATGGGGTTCTGGTGGAGCTTTAGTAAGCTCTTCTAGTGTTTCTTTCCCACTAAGTGCATATTAAGACAATCAGTGCTCGTGCAGCTGATTTTACAAACATCACACCATGGTCCTTCGGTTTTTCTTATCTGTGGAAGGTTATGCTGTACACTCCGATTATCATCATTTATCAAAAATTGGTGAAAATAAATCAGAGAGAAACAAAAGACAGAACTTCGAATTTCACAAACAGTAATGTGCAAAGATCGGATGAGATGAATATCACATAATCTAAACAAAAATAAGATAATAATCGAATTATTAATAATAAGAATCTGCATAAACTATAAATTAATAAGATGATTATAGTATTTAATAATAACAAAAGAAGGAAATGGACAAAATATTACAGTACAATTGAGAACACGAAGAAAGAGGTCAAGTCATTTTTTTAAAGGTATGCAACATACCCATAGTTGAATACACATGTTTATGCTTTACTCCATCAAGAACACATAAAACTCAATCATAAATCATAAACTCGATTAGAAACAAAAAAACAAACTTTCAAAAACTATCCATTTTTCAGAGATGACGAAAACATACTACAGAATAAGTAACAGGGTTGATTGTGTGACAACCCAATTTGATTGAAATTGAGCAGGGTCCGAATAAACAGATTGTGCTCCAAAACCCGGAGTATTTGATGGATATTGCCCAGGACCAAAACCTAGAGTACTTGATGGATATTGCCCAGGACCAAATCCCGTAGGAAGAGAGACAGAAGGGTTAGAGTAGAGATATTGAAATTGAGGAGGGTATGACAATGAAGGATTATGAATTGACGGTGGCATAGATTGCCCAGGAACATAAGGGTGGTGGGTATATGCTGCTTGATTGTTTGGTTGATACATTATTTTATTTTTTTGGTAACATTGTTGGAGAAATTATAGATCTGGACAAGAGAAGAAAAGAGAAAGGAAGGAGTAGGTTAGGAACGTTTGTAGTCGAAGAATACAAAGAGGGGAAGAGCGAAAGAGTGAGTATACGGGGGTAAAAAAACAAATATATTATTTTTTCAAGTAAATTAAGTTTATTACATATATTTCTTGTTATTATTAATTTTAAAATTTTTTAGAGTTATTTCTATTTTATTTTTTTTCGTTGTTATATTTTATTAGTATACTTGTTATTACTTATTATTTATTATTATTACTTCTTATTAATAAATATTTAAATTTATTGTAGTTGTAATTGTTTTTGGTAATAGTTATACTTTATTATAATTTGTATTTATTATAAGTAATTACTTATTACTGCCGAATAGTGAAACAGTACATCAATGGCTTTTATTATGTGCATTTCCCACTGACATTTGGCACTGTGATGTCACTGTGAAAAATATTTTTGCTGTCATGATTTTTTGCTTCTGCTTTTCAGGAAGTGTGTCATTATCATTGTATTGTATTATCATTTCTTCTGCTTCTGCTTTTTCCACACTCATAATTTCATATATATCACACACCCATTTGAAAATCGTATCTGTAGTGTTGGTAATGCAATTGTGACATTGTGGATTACGGATGGCTATAATTCATGGAACTTGACGATGACAATTGAGACAAAACCGAAGACAACTCAAGCTAACTACTTCATAGAATTTTCCTTAGAATGACTTCATTTTTCCGAATTTGATTTAATTTTATACAATGGTAAGATTTTAGAATTATTTGATACAATCACTTAATGAAAATGTACGAACTAGCTGAAATATTGATGATAACATGTGATTTAATTATTATTTGGGAAATGATCAATAATACACTCCGGTTTTAACTTTTATGAATTATACACTTCATTAAACTATCATCACCACCAGGTATTTGTTGACAGCGTTTTAAGGTTCGTAGGCTAAAATTACTGCATTGCGCTAATTTAATTTCCCTCCAAAAATACCCTACCATTTTTCCCTCCTAATTAGCAAAATTCCCCCTACTTTATACACTTTCCCTGTTTGCACTCCCCCATTCCATTTCACGCTCTTCCTTTTGGTTTCATTTTAATTTCTATGGAAATTAAATGGGCTTCATTTGGCAGGGTTTCCATCTTCAACCAATAGAAATGGATTGTAACTGCCAAACTCCAAGATCTGCAGACATTAAGTTTTCTTACTTCGGTGAGAGGTTCAATTCGTAGTTTTCGCAGATATAATCTCAAGGTCTTGAGATCAATAAACGGATTTGAACAGTGAGAGGTTCAATTCGCAATTTCCACAAATATAATCTCAAGGTCTTGAGACAAGACACATAAACTATAAACTTAACAGACGAGTATGTTAGCACATCACATACTGGTCTTCAAAACTACAAGATATTAAGACAAATAGCATTACACTCGCCCCCTATTTTGACATTACATCAAGTCAATCAGAGAAGAAATGTGCAACAAAAATAAAAAACATTGTTTAGTACAGACCAAATAATAAAAAGGTTCAAAGAAAAATTGTTTAAACAACACAACTTCAAGGCCTTCATTTCTTGGATCGTTGAAAACGAACATCATTCCTTGCCTTTTTACACTAGCGCCCATGAGCATCTGTGAAGACTTTGTCCTTCATCATCTCATCAATCCTCCGTTGCTCCTCCGCTTCCCTGTACTTCTTAACAACCCCATATTCCTCAACAGTAATAATTGTAGGTTCGGTCTGCTGAGGTCGTAAAATAGGCCTGTCCTAAAAGGAATGGTGTCCTTCCAACAAGTGTATTATTCTGGTACAGGGTTCAGAATTATTGAGCTAATTCTTCAGTAAGGTCAAGTGATCGGAATGCCTAGGTGGAGGCCGCTTCCGATCAGTAATATTAAGGTATAATTAATATTACAGCTTAATCTTAACCGAACCCTTCGGGTCGAACCCAATCGAACAACCGATCCGAGACGACGAATTAATCCGAAGGATTTAATGAGTCGTCGGAGTTTTACGAACACAGATGTCGGATATCGAGCCTAGGGCGTCGAGACCGAGCGTCGCAAAATCACAAGCAACAAGTACGAGCATAGCCGTAGCATCACATTGTCCTAGCCATGTGAAGTGCTACACTAGGCTAGCTCATCACAAGCCTAGGCGCACCATGTGTGTTCTAGGCGCACCATGGTGTGCTAGGCAAGGCATGCGTGCTAGGCGCACTAGGCTGCCCATCGCAGCACCATGTGCGTGTGTGCATGCCTTCGTATGGTACAACAGCACCGCAACGAGTGTTCTTGGGTGCCTAGGCGCCATCGCAGGCCACACGCACCAAGCACAACCATCGCAGTGCTGGGCACTTGCGTGTGTATGCGTGTGCGTCTGGCACCATCGCAGCTGCATCACTAGCCTTGCTCAGTGCGTGTGCATGCATGCCATCACAACATCACTAGCACAACAACAAGCATCGCATGCTTGTGCGTGTGGCTGGTGAGGCGATGCCCAACATGCGTGGCTCGCTAGTAGCACGCATGATGGGAGTGCGAGGGCCTTGCGTGTGCGTGTGCGATTGCGAGGGAGGCATGGGCCAGCAGCTTGCTAGTAGCGCCCAACGCCTAGCAAGCAGCAGCAGCGTAGGCACTGCCCAACACAGCCACACGCATCATGCTTGTGCTGGCTGGGCTGGTGCTAGCTGGCTGGGCTTGCTGGCACTGCTAGTTGGCGTGGTAGCTGGCTGCCAGCCCAGCAACCCCTTATGCCGGTTTTGTGAGGGGTGGGGACCAAGGCTTGGGCAAAGCCTTGGGGACCAAGGCAATGGTCCCCCCACCTTCTCTTGGTCCTTACTTAATTCTCTTTCTCCCCTTGACACTTGTTGAATTGTGATTGATTTTATTATTAATTTAATTTGGAATTAAATTAATTATCAAAATTACTCATTCTCCCACATTGGTTGAGGAATGAAAATCAAGGGTTCATTTCCCTATAAATACCAAGGCATGGGTGTTTGGGAAAGAACACACTTGAGTTGAAAAGTGAAGGAAACTCCATTGTCGAGCAATGGTCCCCCCACCTTCTCTTGGTCTAGTTTATTTTGTCCGGGCCTTGACTAACCTTCGAGGCTTAAGACAATCGGGTCGGGTTCGAGGGTACGTTCCCGTCGGAGACCTTGCACTATCGGGGTTCAAGTAAGAGCTCATAGTTGAGCGAAGCACGCGTCGAAGGTATAATCTTTTATCCTTTCTTATGCTTTGAATTATGTTTTGTTTGTTAATTGCATTTATTATGGGGGCGGGTCTTGGTGGGTTTCATTTCGCGTAGTGTGGGTCACTACGAAACCCTACAGCGGTATCGGAGCCACGCTCCTTTTAATTTTTGCAATTATTTATTAATTAAGGTGTTTTAAAGTAAGTTTTAAATTCTGGTTTTGCTTTTCTAATTAGATTAGAAGCTCGTTTTAATTAATTTTAAAACTCGTATTTTTCTCGATTTGGCTGTCGAACCCAGATTTTTGCTCAAAAATAGTGATTTTTGGGTGGAATCGACATTCTAAAACAGATTCAACCCTCTTTGGGGTTTTTTCGTTTTTGAACGAATATTTTAAATCCTTTTTAAGCCTTGATTAATGCAAGAATTAAAAGGTTAGATTAAATGCATTATTGCATCCCTAATCTACTACTATTTTAAATATCCTTAAGCATAATTATGGAGTTTTAATTAGTGCTTGAGTTGATATGCTATTTGTCACACAAACTTGTTTTTTTTCACAATTATGCAAATAAATTGCATTAATGTGTGAATGTTTTATGTGAATGTTTAATTTTATGCTCCCAAGTATGTTAAAGATCTAATCTTTAAAAGTTTAAATGATTGGAACTTTAACCCTAAATTCCATGTTTGAACTAAGTTTGGATTTTTTCATTTTTGGTTGATTAAAATCCATGAAGTTCAAATACTTGTGAGTAAAATTTTGATTAATCTTCATATTGGAAGATGTAATCTTGGTATTTTACACAAGTATGAAAGTTGGAAAAAATTTTATCATTAGATGGTTAATTTATTTTTTCCAACTCCCATTAGTCAAATCCATTATTAATTTGCATATTGGCTAAATTAATTATGGACATAGCTCATTCAATTTTAAGCATAAAGAAAGACCTAAAAATTGTTTCAAAAATAATTTTTTGAATGATTTAGGTTTATGCACCATTAAAAATTGAATCTAATTAAGTTAGACTTATTTTATTTTAATTTTTCCTCAAATTGATTCTAAAATAAAATTTAGAATTAATTTATGCCACACATAAATCGGGATCAAAATCCCGAGTAAAATGTACGCAAACCGCAAGCGTCACCAAGGCTAGCCGGGCTGCCTAGCAGCCCACATGTAGGCTGCCTATGGTGCGCGCATGGGCTGAGCATCGAAGGTGCGTGGCTGTGTGGCGAGGCATGCTAGGGGCTGATGTGCATGGGCAGTGGATGGGAGCTGGCTTGCGAGGGGATGTTGCTGGGCAGCATGGCAGCAAGAACCAGCCTAGTGCACCACTTGCTGGCAAGCGCCAGCATGCTAGCCAGCACCCGTAGCATGCTAGGTAGGCTGCTGGTGCTAGCAGCGTGGCTTGCTGTGCTGGGCACTGCATGCTAGTACCACGCACCATAGCACAAGGCATGGGCTGCCTAGCAGCCATGGTGCGCACCCACCAATCAATTGTGTGGGCTATTTTGCTTAATTTTAAGCTAGGTAATTTTGCGAAAATTTTGCTGTTTTAAATTATTTATGTAATTATTTTAACGAGGTTAGACTTCGATTTTTTCGGCTTTTGCAAAATTTTTTGATTTTGACAAATTATGGGTTAAGCCAACTTAATTAATCGGATTGATTAAGTATGGATGCGGAATTTAGTGGGAGCTTAGTTGATTACTTGAGCAATTTGCTTTTAGAAATAATGGATCAAACAACTTTGACTAGTTTTAATTAGGCGCCTTAATCGGATTAACCACCTAAGTTAGTTACTAGTTTTGCGTGTTTAATTGTGTATTTCGTAAAATGCATGGGCCATTCACAAATAGTGAATGGGTAAATGAAAGATTGTTTTCAAAACAGGTTATTGAAAAAGGCAACTAGTAGGACCCGACTAGGATAAAAAATACGGACTGCGTTCCGTTATGTATTTTAGTAAATCTAAATACGGTTTGCGAACTGAAAAAGGCAACTAGTAGGAACCGACTAGGATAGAAAATACGATACTGTAAGAAGAAGGGACATTGGAAATGGGACTGCCTCAAATTTAAGGAAGATAAGAAGAACGACACCGTTGCTTCTTCATCAGGTATTTTTGTTATAGACTTAAACTTCGCTAGCAAAACATCATGGGTATTAGATACCGGATATGGCTCACACCTTTGTTCCAATGCTCAAGGACTAAGGATAAATAGGAGGCTAGAGAAGGAAGAGGTCGAGCTTCGGGTCGGCAATGGAGCAAGAATGTCTTCCGTCTCCGTTGGAACTCTCAGTTTTTCATTGCTCTCTAGGCTTATTTTAGAACTTGACAATTGTTATCATGTTCCTAGAATTACCAAAAACATTATTTCAATTTCGGCGTTGGACGCCAAAGGTTTTGAAGTTCGAATTAAGAACAATAGTTGTTGGTCGGTGGACAATAGGTCGTTAGTTTATTATCCTAGATCAAAATTACAATTTATAACTACAACCTAGCTCTATCAAATTTTGCTTTAGATAGCGGTAAGGCAGGGTCGATTCCCAAGGAAAACGGGGGTTTAACACAATTAATACGAAATCGAGGAGAAATTGCTAATAACAAAAGGTGGTATTTGAATTTGTGTTGAAGAATTCTATGGACAAACTAACTACTATTGAGCCTAGAATAAACTAGAAATAAGGGAAATAGATTAAACACTTTTAAAAGCAAATAAATGGACAAGATTATAGAGATAACAATGACAAAAGCACTAGGGAAAGGGGGATTCAATCATGAACAAAGAGTACTAGTGAAAACCGAAAGGAAACCGATTCTAGGAGTATAAACTCTACCTAAAATAGTTCATTCTCATGCAACTACTTAAGCAAGTCGACGAAATCATTCACACCTAGATTAAATCATTCTAATGCATTCAATCAAGGGCTAGATTCTTGGGATTAGAGGTGCACACACTAACTCCAAGCATATTATAGCTCAAATCATCAACTCCAGAATAAGTCCCAATCAATAATCAATAGATATTCAAATACACATGATTTTCACCCCCTTCCCTAGCTAAAACCTAAGCTAGAAGGAAGGGAATGTCCATAACAACTAACATAAGCATGTATTCAATACCAACACAACCTAACATGATTCTAACTTGAAAGGAAAATCAAAGAAACTAATAAAGCTTGAATATTTATGGAAATAAACTCAAGTACGAGCAATAAAACAAAGAAGATCAAAAACTAGAGAAACAAAAGTAAAGATTGATATTATAAAGATTAAAGATTACCAAATCATCAAAGTAGTAGCAACAATCTAGAAGAAAGCTTGAATATTTGGTTACAAAGATTGAATCTTGAACACTAGTGTTTTCTCTCTCTAGAAACCATGAACTTCTCTCTCTACCAATGATTTTTGGGGCCAATGGAATAGTGGATGCTAAGAAAATCAAGCAAGGGACTATTTATAGTCTTCTACCAAAAGGAAGAAAAAGGGCAAGGGAGAGGGCTCTCCGAACAGGCAGCCGCGCCCTCTCCAAGCTGGGTAAATAGCCTCGTAAAACCCAGAAAGCCGCGCCCGCGGGCCTAAGTGCCGCGCCCGCGGGGCCAATGCCGCGCCCGCGGCACATATGCTCCGCGCCCGCGGCTCGCCATCTCCACTTTCTTCTGCTGGCTTCAGACTTTTCCTGTCCGCGCCCGCGGCTTACAAGCCCGCGCTTGCGGCCCATCAGAACAGCGCACCCTCTCTATCCTGGCATCTCCACTCCTTTGCCAAGCTCCTTTGGCATCTCCACTCGAGCTATTGATTCGTGAATCGCACATAAGCGCTGGGAGCTGTCAAAACACATAAAAAGGAGGTAAAAACTAGAAGAAAAGACAAAAAAGGGGAGGAAAAATACGAGAGGGGGCTAAAGTGACTAAAATCAAGATAAAAGGGGTTAAAATAGGCATAAGCAAGTGACAAATCCGGGGGAAATCGGTAGTAAAAAAGGGTTAAAATGGTGGCATAAATGCCACACATCAAAATCCCCCACACCTGCCTCTTGCTTGTCCTCAAGCAAGACAAAGAGAGAAAGAAAAATCAAACACCACAAAGACAAACATAATATGGCATGGTTTTGGGAAAAACAGCATAAGAGATCCAAAGAACAATTGCTTTATCTGGACTCAACCATGACAAAAACGTCAAAGAGTATTAGCTATTCTCAACTACGTGATGCATGCACGCCTCAAGATGTTAGAGATTGCAAGAGTCGAGCCTCAACTAAGCATAGAGAACTAGTGAGTCATCTTTCGCCCTAATCCCCTCTAAAACGGTCCGCGTTCTCCCCACTAGCTTCAAATCGTCCCCCTAGATGGCTCCTCATGATTCCACGAAGGAACCGGAAAAAGATTTAATTTGAGGAAGTAAAAGATCATCCCGACATCTCAACTATGCACGTTCTTTCCAGAGGGTTGAGAACCATCTCCCTCCACTGGTTGTTGACCATGCACTCTTAAAGTCAAAGGGGCTTCACAAGGGTTGTACTGACATGACTTAAGGTAGAGGTCGGAATATTCAATTTGAAATAGTGGCGGTAATTCCTAAGTGAAGCAAGAGAAAGGGGGATCCTTAAGGTCAAAACTCAAAACATAACCACAACTCAAACGAATATCCAAACATTTTGATTTCATTCGCATCACCACCCTTTATTTAAGTATATATACAAGATAAATAAATTTCTCATTTCATCAAATAAAGGTTTTTTTTTTTTTTTTTTCCAAACTTCTTTACATATTCAACTCTAGAATTACAAACCAATTCCACAAATGATTCACGTTCACATTCATGACGCTCTTTCACACTCGGCTCGCAAAGCCATTGCTTCATTAACTAATAGGGGTTAGTAAACATAGGTCGCTAGGCTTGTAATGAGGTTGAGACAAGAATGGGAAAACATTAGGCTCAAATTGGTTGGCAAGAGGGATGATGCAAAGAGAAAAATCAAATTTGTAACTAAATAAAAGAGAAAATAAACAAAAATGAGAAATGGTGCCCTTTTCCTCTCTCAAAAGTCCAAGGTCGCGATCTTGGGAGCTAATAGTCAACACAAGGATTCAAACATGCATAGTCGAGGATCCTAATACGCCGCTCAACAAGTTGATGAAGGCATGAACAAGAGAACCTCACAAGGGATGAGAAAGGTAAGAAAATACCAACTAGAGGGCTTCAAATCCACTACAGGGAGCAACTCCATCTTACCACATCCCGCGAACTAGGGGTTCAAACACCCTCACAAGTTCTTACCCTTGCTACCTTAACTAAGGCTCGTCTAATTCAATCAACAACAATCTCGAAATGTGCACCTCATCACATAGTTAAGAAAAAGGACAAACATTCAAGGATGCATCATCACGGAGATAGAATCCAAATGTAGCAAGCAAGTTCCAAAACACATTCATATCATCATGCCATAATTATGCTTATCACACAAAAGGAAGTAGAACAAAGGAAAGAGAGAATCAAGAAGGTTCATATGAGAGGCTTAAAGATTCAAATAAATCCCAATCGACATACAAGTGATCGTTCGGTCTCAATACCAACGATCCCAGGTTCCTTGGAACCGCATGCAAACATCCTCGAACCATTCAACTCTTTCCTAAGCTAAAGCCTAAACTAATCACGACACGAGAAAAGAAAAGAAAAGTAAAGGAAAGATCTCACCAATGTCTCTTGAAGAAAAAAAATAAAGCAACCAAGCAATTTACCGTGCCTCCACATGTCGCTTTCAATTTCTTCCAAGCTATAAAAGAGAGGAAAACAAAGAAAAACAAGGCAAGCACTACAAAGAAAAGAGCGTTAGTACTAGAGAGAGAGAAAAAAAATCCATGCACTAAATTCTTTGGGTATGACCTACTACCCAAACATCCCATCATTATAGATTCATTATCATCAAAACATTGTCATCGTATCATCATCATCATAGAAACGGACATCATAGACACCAGACAACAACAACGCTACCAACGACACCTACACCCAAAACCCCTAAATAGTCCCTTGAGTCCTAGGTGCCTTCCCCCACACTCGCCTCAAGCATTCCCTAACACTCTCCTTTGACTCAGACACCCCCCCCCCACACTAGAGTAAAGCGTCGTCCTCGATGCGGCGTGAGGACAAGTAATAGGGGGGAAGACAAAGGGAGGGAACAAAAAGAACAAGGGGGAAACTAATGGCCACTAGAGCCGGCACCGTCGTTATCCGCGCTCCCATCGTCGTAGGAGAAACCCGATGGGGGGCCATAGGGGTCCCAACCTCCGGAGTAGCCAGGTGGCCACCCATAATGATCTTTGAAGAGGTCAAGCTGGGACGCGGATAACTGGTCATATGGCTCGGGTTTGACAAGGGGGTCGGGGTGAGAGGAGTCGACATAGGGGTAGTTAGGATCACCCCTGTAATCACTCCCACCCGAAACCCGATAATCATAATGACCGAACTCATCAGGGAAATCACGCCTAGGCACAGTAGGGTCCGAGGTCCCTTGCCAATATGGGTACGTAGGTAGGTTGTCACCCCCCCAAGATGGCACGGGCCCTTGTTGGGCCGACACATAAGGGTAGTTGACCGGGGGAGTGACATCCCCTCTACCCACACTCAAATCATATAAGGCGTTGGTTTGGTAAGAGAGGTGTTGGTGGGAAGCAAACATACCTTGCATGCCGAGTTGCATGCTTTCCATTTGGGCTCGCATTGCCTCCATTTGTTGTTGGTAGTCAGGTTGATGATGTTGTTGTTGTTGCCTTGATCCTTGTTGTTGTTGTTGTTGGTGGAACTCATCCTCTGTGCCCTCATTTCTTTAGCCGGACCCTTCCCCCGTGACCATCCTAGCGCTAGAAAGGACACCTGAGTCCTTCTTTACCCACCATGGGTAATTGACTCCTTCCCTTGTGAAAGAAGTAAATTCCGGCTTGGGCGGTGCTCGTGGGAGACAAGTAAGCTCCAAGTCTTTCCTCGATCCTCGGTATCTCCGATGAACTTCATGGTTTTTAGTTGGTCGAGGTCGAGCCAGATATCACTCCCATCACTCTTCCCTACGGGGGTGCAAGATTCGAGCTTAGCCAAATGCCCCAGCTTCTCGGCTATCCGAGTTACCATCCCTCCAAAATGAATTTCACCTTTCCTTATACCCGAAAGGACACTCTCAATGCATTTGGTGAATAGAAACCCGAAGTTCATTCTGTGCCCAATTTCCGGCTGCGTAGATAGCCATAATAGTCGGATTTCCTCGGTTGTAATCTTCCCCAAGTCTTGTTTATTAAAGACCGTGTACCCAAGGATTCGATGCAGAAGTCTGATGGTTGGGTGCATGATCTGACTGGCTAAAGAGTACTTGGAGTTGAAGGCGTCCATTCTCGAAATGACCTTCCACCAGTGAAGGGGCTCATAAGCATGGAGGCCTGCATGTTCGGGGAAGAACATATCGGCATCGGGGTTGAAATCCAGCAGTTGGTTAAACTGGCGGAGGGTGAAGGTTTCTTTTTTGTTAAAGAGTTGGAAGGAGATGGAGAGATCATTATCTCCTGCGGCATGAGTTTCGAAGGAAGCAAGAAACTCTAGGGTAGGCTCTTTGTAGGTTCGATAGGCACTTGACACAAAGGAACCGAGTCCGAGGTTGTTGAACAAGAACCAACAATCCTCATCGATACCAAGCTTGGTTGTGGTGGAGTGATGGTAATGCTTGGTTGGTCTCAATTTTCTATTTAGGAGGTTGTCATAGATGGGTTTGTGGTTTTTGTTGTGGAATTTGAGGGGTGGTAGAGGTGGTGGAGCGGTTTGGGGTGTAGGTTCATTTTGTTGGGGGTTGGAAGAGGATGAACCTTGGAGTTCCTTCCCACTTTTTCTCTTCTTAGAACCGAAAACCATTGTCACCAATATCAAATTGCAGTCCAATTCCAAAACAATCACTCACAATAATCACACTACAACAATCTCCAAAACTAAGAATCACCAAGTTCAAACAACAAGCAAGCAATCTATGACAAGGAACAAACTAACACAAACAACAACTCAACAATTAATAATGCTTAAGATGATGAATGAATACAATATAGGCATGCACCAATCAAAAATTTCAACATGAAAATTCATAAACATACAATTTCTCAACCAAAAGCATGTTTCAAATTCAAAGGTAAATGAGAGTAAGGAAGAAATGTATACCAAAATGGATACCAATAATTGCTCCTACTATCCCCTTGAAGAAGAAATCAAGACTTCCTCCAAGAACCCTCCAATGGTGAAAGAAATTGCCACACAAAGAGGAATACCGAAATTGGGGGTTTTAAAGGATGAAATTTCAGATTTTTGGTGAGAAAAATTGTAGAAGAGTGAGGGAATTGTTGAAATTTGATGGAATTTGATGAATTAGGAAGAGAAATTTAAGAGGAATGGGTTAGGGTTTGGAATGGAGTAAGGAGTAGAGAGAGAAAAAGGGAAAAAAACTAATTGTGTTTTGGGGCATATGGCTGAAAATTAAAGGAGAAGTCGCAGCCCTGAAGGGCCGCGCCCGCAGCATGCTCAGACCGCGCCCGCAAAATCGTATGCCGCGCTCGCGGCTTCAGGGTTTCAGGTTTCTGTTTTTCTGGACTGCAGGATGCCGCGCCCGCGGGGTGGAACTGCGCGCCCGCGGCGGTGCCTGTCCGCGCCCGCGGTGGAGCACGCCGCGCCCGCGGCTAACTCTGCCTGCGCCCGCTCTCTGTATCCCTGAGCCATCTCCATTTTATGTGGAAAAAAATGAAAACCCCTGCCGCGCCCGCGGGCCTACGGGCCGCGCCCGCGGGGCCTTCTGTGCGCGCCCTCTCCAGTTATGACCCAGGCATCTCCGCTTTATCTTGAAAACAGGGGAGGGGCTTGCCGCGCCCGCGGGCCTATGGGCCGCGCCCACGGGTGGCCTGTGCGCGCCCTCTCCAGGGTCCTCTCTGGGCATCTCCACTTCCTCTTTCTCCAAACTCCTTCTCTTCTCCAAACCCAACTTAATAGATCATGCACCCAAAGATCAAGGTACCTAAAGAATGACTAACGCACTCGATAAGAGATTAATGGAAAAATCATCCAAAAATAGTCAAAGACAAAAAACACAAAATCAAAAAGGGTTGAGAATTCGGGTTGCCTCCCGAAAAGCGCTTCTTTATAAGGTCATTAGCTTGACCATTTCATATTATCATCAAGAAAGTGACTTAGGATCCGGCGGATCGAGCCTCATGCACTCAATCATGCCAATTTGATCATTGCAATGGTAGAGCTTCAAACGGTGGTCGTTGACCATGAACTTGTTCCCATTCGCTTCTAACTCAAAGGACCCATAAGGAGTTGTTTTTGAAATTGTGAAAGGCCCCGACCATTTAGACTTAAGTTTTCCGGGGAACAAACGGAGCCTAGAATTGAATAACAAAACCTTGTCCCCAACCTTAAAGCTCTTGTTCCTTATATGTTGGTCGTGCCACCTCTTGGTTCTCTCCTTGTAGAGTTTCGAGTTCTCATAGGCATCATAGCGGAGCTCCTCAAGTTCATTGAGCTTAAGTAGCCTCTTTTCGCCCGCCAAGGTCATATCCATATTGAGCCCTTTGATCGCCCACCAAGCTTTGTACTCTAACTCGACCGGCAAATGACAAGCCTTTCCATAGACTAATCGGTAAGGAGTAGTACCAATTGGGGTCTTGTAAGCCGTCCTTAGAGTCCAAAGCGTATCATCAAGTTTGAGAGACTAATCTTTTCTAGACTTGTTCACCATCCTCTCAAGAAGGTTCTTGATCTCCCTATTTGATACTTCCACTTGTCCTTGAGTTTGGGGTTGGTATGGTAGGCCGATTTTATGATGAACCCCATAGCGTTTGAGGAGAGCTTCAAGTTGTTTCTTGGCGAAGTGAGAACCACCATCGCTAATAAGAACTCTTGGGACCCCGAATCTTGGGAAGATGATCTTTTTTAGAAGCTTGAGCACAACCTTGTGGTCATTGGTGGGCGAGGGTATAGCTTCGATCCACTTGGTCACGTAGTCCACCGCCACCAATATATAGAGATTGCCACAAGAAGAAACGAAAGGCCCCATAAAGTCGACCCCCCATACATCAAAGGGTTCAACCTCCAAAATATTTTTTTGAGGCATTTCATCACGCTTGGTTATGCCCCCACTTCTTTGGCACTTATCACATCTAGATATGAATTTGTGGGCATCCTTGTGCATTGTTGGCCACCATAGAAGAGATTGAGAAATTTTAGCCACGGTCTTTTCTACTCCTCCATTCCCACCACATGGCAATGAATGACAATGCTCAAGCACCCCTTCGATCTCATGATCCGGAACACATTTTCTAAAAAGCCCATCTCCACATTGCTTGAATAGATAAGGATCGTTCCAAAAATACCTCCTCACTTCTTTGAAAAACCTTTTCTTTTGTTGAGAGGATAACACCGGGGGAACGACACCACATGCTAAGTAATTGGCAATGTCCGCATACCAAGGGCTTGGTGTTGATGCAATGGCCATAAGGGCCTCAAAACCCAATTCTTCATTGATAAGAACGTCTTCTTTAGTCTCAAAAGGAAGTCTCGATAGATGGTCCGCTACATAATTTTCCGCCCCCTTTTTGTCCCTCATCTCCATGTCAAAGTCTTGGAGAGAAAGAACCCAACGAATGAGACGCGGTTTTGCTTCCTTTTTGGTCATAAGGTAGCGGACCGCGATGTGATCCGTGTAGACTATCACCTTTGAGCAAATGAGGTAAGACCGGAACTTATCCATGGCAAAGACAACCGCTAGCATTTCCTTCTCCGTTGTGGTATAATTCTTTTGAGCTTCGTTGAGGGTTCTACTTGCGTAGTAGATGACACAAGATCTTCCTTATTTCTTTTGCCCAAGCACGGCACCTACAGCAAAATCACTTGCATCGCACATTAGCTCAAAAGGCAAGCTCCAATCCGGAGCTTGCACCACAGGAGAAGAGATGAGGGCTTCCTTGAGCTTTTGAAATGCCTCAAGGCAACCCTCATCAAAATTGAACACAACATCCTTTTTGAGTAACTCGGTTAAGGGTTTGACGATAGATGAAATTTTTTTGATAAACCTCCGGTAAAAACCGGCATGCCCAAGAAGCGCTCTCACTCCCGTGACGGAGGTAGGAGGGGGCAACTTAGCAATCAACGAAACCTTAGCCGAGTCAACTTCAATGCCCTTTTTTGATACTTTATGGCCTAGGACAATACCTTCCTCGACCATAAAATGACATTTTTCCCAATTCAACACTAAACTCGTCTCTTGATACCTTTTCAAAACTTTTTCAAGGTTAATAAGGCATGTGTCAAAAGACGATCCACCAACACTAAAATCATCCATAAAAACTTCAATTTCATTCTCAAGCATTTCAGAAAAAATGGAAGTCATGCATCGTTGGAAAGTTGAGGGAGCATTGCATAACCCGAATGGCATTCTTCGGTACGCAAATGTCCCATATGGACACGTAAAAGTAGTTTTCTCTTGATCATTTGGATGTATAGGGATTTGGAAAAAGCCGGAGTATCCATCCAAAAAGCAAAAGAAAGCATGATGGGAGAGTCTTTCCAACATTTGATCCATGAAGGGGAGAGGAAAATGATCTTTCTTAGTGTTCTTGTTCAGCTTCCTATAATCAATGCACATCCTCCACCTGGTGACCGTCCGGGTGGAGATTTCCTCTCCTCCTTCTCCCTTGAAAATGGTCATTCCACCCTTTTTTGGGACCACGTGAACCGGGCTAACCCACTTGCTATCAGAGATAGCATAGATTATACCCGCCTCACGCAATTTCAAAATTTCCTTCTTGACTACCTCTTGGAGGTTGGGGTTTAATCTCCTTTGAGGTTCAATGTAGGTGGATTGATCATCCTCAAGGTGAATACGATGCATGCATAGAGAAGGGCTAATACCCTTAATATCGTCAATGCTATACCCTATCACATTTCTATATTTTCTCAAAACAACAATCAATTTTTCCAAATCAAGACCATTAAGGGAAGCATTGACAATAATGGGGTATTCTCCTTCATTTCCAAGATAAGCATATTTCAAAGAAGGGGGAAGGGGTTTGAGTTCTACCTTGGGAGGAGGCTTAGAACTCTCCTCCAATTTTTCCTCCTTATGCTCAAGCTCATCATGCTTAGTACCGTTCTCTTCTTCCTTTTTGGCTTCTTCAATGGCCATAGCAAATTCCTTTGCTTCTTGGGAGAAGTAATCTTCCTCACATGTGAGAGCTTCGGCCATAGGATCTTTAGGACTCATGACAACCCTTCCCAAACGATCTAGCTCTTCATTGACAACATCGACCCTATAACACTTCTCAACCATGGGGGTTTTGAGTAGCTTAGAGAATTCAAAGACAATTTTTTCATCGGCCACTTCACATGTAATGGTATTATTCTTGAAATTGATTACCGCCCCTAAAGTTTTAAGAGCTTCACGGCCCAAGATCAAAGGTGTATCCATATCTTCTTCCATATCCATCACCACAAAGTCACATGGCACATAGATATGCCCAACTTGAATAGGGACATCTTCAAGCTCGCCACAAGGTAGCTTCACCGATCGATCGACCAATTGAATGGTTTTCTTAGTGGGGATCATCTCAATGTTAATCTTTTGAGCAATGGTTAGAGGGATTAAACTAACACTTGCTCCGAGGTCGTCTAGGGCACCCCTAGCTTCCATGTTCCCAATTTTGACCGGCAAGGTAAAGCTTCCCGGGTCCTTTTGCTTCTTGGGAATTTTGTGTTGAACAAGTGCACTCACTTGATGGGGAAGAGTGATAAGCTCATCATTGAGCTTCCTTTTGTTGGTGAGAATGTCTTTCAAGAACTTTGAGTATGAAGGCATTTGTGTGACAACTTCAATGAAAGGGAGGTTAATGTGTAAGTTTTTCATCTCACTTAGAAACCTTGCAAATTTATCGTTCAATTTTCTCTCCGCAAGCCGATCGGGAAAAGGAACCGGTCCATCAAGGTTTCTAGCCTCACTAGAAGTTGAGGATGTCACCACATCCTTAGTCTTCTTTTTCTCCATACTCTTCTCTTTCTCATCAACCTTCTCTTCTTCAACTTTCTTATCATCACTCATCTCTTCTTCTCCCTCCTTTTCCTTACCATCCTCTTCCTTGGGACTCTCATAAGATGTACCCGATCTCAATGTGATTGCCTTGCAAGAGTCGGGTTTTACAATATTGGAAGGGTTTGTTTGTGATTGTCCGGGCAAAGTGGAAGATGAGTTAAAAGGAACTCTCTCGGCCAATTGTGCTAGTTGTGAATCAACCATCTTGTTATGAGCCTTGACTTCTTGCATTTGTTGATTCATGGCTTGAAGTTGTTGAAGAATTTGAGTTTGAGTAGAATCGGGTTGAGATGCTTGCTCTTGACTTCTTTGAGTTGCTTGGGTTTGATTTTGGTATTGGTGTTGATTATTGTGTTGGTTGTTTCTTGGGTAGTTTCCTCTTTGATTTTGGGTTTGGAATGGAGGAGGGTTTTGATATTGGGTGTTGGAATTGTATGGTTATTGAGCCTATTGATTCCATTGTTGAGGTTGGTTTGCAAATCTGGGTGGTGGTTGTCTCCAAGCTACTCCTCCACCATTTCCCCTATACCCTTCTTGCCTTGTGTTGTATGCCGCTACATGCTCCGGGCTCAACCCGCCACAATAGGATGTATCATGGTTGGTGCCACCACAATTTTGACAAGAGAAAGATTTGACTTGGGAGGAGCTTGAACCACTAGCAACACTTGTATTCAACTTGGCAAGCCCTTTTGTCAACATCTCAATTTGATGTTGCAATTGATCGACCTTCTCCAACTCATACTTCCCACCTTTCTTTGGTGCATTCTTCCTTCTTCCTCCCCAAGAGTAATTTTTAACTACCTCTTCGATCGTTGCTTCAACTTGATTTTGAGGGACTTTGATCAATTGTCCACCCGCTCCCGCATCCAAATTAGCTCGGGACATCGGTTCCAAACCATCATAGAAGAACCTCATGAGTAAGCTTTGATTGTACTCATGGTGAGGACATGCTTGCACCAACTCCTTAAACCTCTCCCAAGCTTCACAAAGACTCTCCTCCGCCTCTTGTTCAAAAGATGCTATCTTCCTCCTCATCTCGGCGGTTTTCTCCTCGGAGATGAATCTCTTCAAGAATGCTTGCACAATTTCCCTCCATGTCGTGAGAGAATTAGGCTTGACTTGCTTGAGCCACTTCTTTGCTCTCCCCGCAAGAGATTGCCGAAATAGCTGCATCCGGATGTATTCTTGAGAAACTTGGTTGGTTTGTATCATGGTACAGAGTTCGAGGAACCTATCAAGGTGCTCAATGGGGTCTTCACTTGGCGAACCCGAGAATTGCTCCGCTTGAACCATTCGTGTGTATTGAGGATGGATGGTGAAGTTAGTCTCAGTGACGGGTAACAATATCCCACCGGTGAGCTCATAATTCTCCGGATTACCAAACTCACGGAATAATACATCCACTTGTTGTCCCTCCATTTCGTCACCTTGGGAATGTGAGGAGCAAGAATCACTTTCACTATCAAAAATTGCACCAAAACCTCTTCCCTCTTCTTGATAGAGTCTACGGACTTGTCTCAAGGTTCGGTCGATTTCGTGATCAAGGTTGTTAGTAGGTGGTCCTTGAGATCTTCTTTGCATTCACCAAAGCTAAACAAACAATTAGCAATGACTAGCAAGTGGAAAAGGAACTAAACAAAAAGCAACAAAATCCACAAATTACGCAAATAAGTGTGCAAAACTAGCCGTTTCCCCGGCAACGGCGCCAAAATTTTGGTCGGTGGACAATAGGTCGTTAGTTTATTATCCAAGATCAAAATTACAATTTATAACTCCTATCCTAGCTCTATCAAATTTTGCTTTAGATAGCGGTAAGGTAGGGTCGATTCCTAAGGAAACGGGGGTTTAACACAATTAATACGAAATCGAGGAGAAATTGCTAATAACAAAAGGTGGTATTTGAATTTGTGTTGAAGAATTCTATGGACAAACTAACTACTATTGAGCCTAGTATAAACTAGAAATAAGGGAAATAGATTAAACACTTTTAAAAGCAAATAAATGGACAAGATTATAGAGATAACAATGACAAAAGCACTAGGGAAAGGGGGATTCAATCATGAACAAAGAGTACTAGTGAAAACCGAAAGGAAACCGATTCTAGGAGTATAAACTCTACCTAAAATAGTTCATTCTCATGCAACTACTTAAGCAAGTCGACGAAATCATTCACACCTAGATTAAATCATTCTCATGCATTCAATCAAGGGCTAGATTCTTGGGATTAGAGGTGCACACACTAACTCCAAGCATATTATAGCTCAAATCATCAACTCAAGAATAAGTCCCAATCAATAATCAATAGATATTCAAATACACATGATTTTCACCCCCTTCCCTAGCTAAAAACCTAAGCTAGAAGGAAGGGAATGGCCATAACAACTAACATAAGCATGTATTCAATACCAACACAACCTAACATGATTCTAACTTGAAAGGAAAATCAAAGAAACTAATAAAGCTTGAATATTTATGGAATAAACTCAAGTAAGAGCAATAAAACAAAGAAGATCAAAAACTAGAGAAACAAAAGTAAAGATTGATATTATAAAGATTAAAGATTACCAAATCATCAAAGTAGTAGCAACAATCTAGAAGAAAGCTTGAATATTTGGTTACAAAGATTGAATCTTGAACACTAGTGTTTTCTCTCTCTAGAAACCATGAACTTCTCTCTCTACCAATGATTTTTGGGGCCAATGGAATAGTGGATGCTAAGAAAATCAAGCAAGGGACTATTTATAGTCTTCTACCAAAAGGAAGAAAAAGGGCAAGGGAGAGGGCTCTCCGAACAGGCAGTCGCGCCCTCTCCAAGCTGGGTAAATAGCCTCGTAAAACCCAGAAAGCCGCGCCCGCAGGCCTAAGTGCCGCGCCCGCAGGGCTTCTCTGCCGCGCCCGCGGCATATATGCTCCGCGCCCGCGGCTCGCCATCTCCACTTTCTTCTGCTGGCTTCAGACTTTTCCTGTCCGCGCCCGCGGCTTACAAGCCCGCGCCCGCGGCCCATCAGAACAGCGCGCCCTCTCCATCCTGGCATCTCCACTCCTTTGCCAAGCTCCTTTGGCATCTCCACTCGAGCTATTGATTCGTGAATCGCACATAAGCGCTGGGAGCTGTCAAAACACATAAAAAGGAGGTAAAAACTAGAAGAAAAGACAAAAAAGGGGAGGAAAAATACGAGAGGGGGCTAAAGTGACTAAAATCAAGATAAAAGGGGTTAAAATAGGCATAAGAAAGTGACAAATCCGGGGGAAATCGGTAGTAAAAAAGGGTTAAAATAATGGCATAAATGCCACACATCAGTTGTTCATTATATTTCGATAATGTTTTATATGATAAAGCATATTCAGAAAATGGTCTTTATGTGCTTTCTCTTGACAAACAAGTCTATAACATTGATGATACCGCCAAAAAGGTTAAGACCTTCGATTCGAATCAAACTTACTTGTGGCATTGTTGTCTTGGCCATATTAACGTCAAACGCATCAAGAAACTTCTACAAGAAGATGTTCTTGACTCATATAACTTGGAGTCGTTTGAAAATTGCGAAGGATGTCTATTAGGCAAGATGATAAAACAACCATTCAACAAGTAGGGAGAAAGGGCAAGTGACTTATTAGGTCTAATACACACGGATGTATGTTGACCAATGAGTACACCCGCAAGACAAGGTTACCGATATTTCATCACCTTCACCGACGATTTTAGTAGATATGGCTATATCTACTTAATGTTGAATAAATCTGAATCTTTTGAGAAATTCAAATAATTTCAGAAAGAAGTTGAAAATCAATTTGGCAAGAAAATTAAAGCACTTCGATCGGATCGAGGTGGCGAATATTTTAGCCATGAATTCGACAATCACTTGAAAGAAAATGGTATTCTTTCAGAGTTGAGACCTCCTGGAACTCCTAAATGGAACGGAGTATCCGAACGGAGGAATCGAACCTTGTTAGACATGGTTCTATCAATGATGGGTCTTAGTGAACTTCCTATCTCTTTCTGGGGACATGCGCTACAAACCGCGACACTAACACTGAACCGAGCTCCGTCAAAAGCTGTTGAAAAGACTCCATATGAATTATGGACTAAGAAACCTCCTAGGTTGTCTTTTCTTAAGATTTAGGGATGCGAAGCATATGTCAAACGATTAATTTCGGACAAACTTTACCCCAAATCAAACAAGTGTTTCTTTATGGGGTATCCGAAAGAAACCAAAGGGTATTACTTCCACAATAAATCCGAGAACAAAGTTTTTGTTGCTCGTGATGGTGTCTTTTTGGAGAAGGAACACCTTTCCAAATGACAAGTGGGAGGAAAATCGAACTCGACGAAGTTCGAGAGGACGAGAAACATTGTCAAATTTATAAAAATGACAATCTAAGTGCTTTGGAAGCAGTTGAGAAGATTGGTCAGAATCAAACAGACAATGCAAATGCTCAACCTATTACCCTTTGTAGGTCGTAACGACAAAGATCTCAACCAGACATATACCTTAGTATTGTCTTAACCGATGATCAAGACATCCTAGTAATGGATGGCGATGAGCCAGTGACATACAAGCAAGCTATGACAAGCCCCGACTCTGTTAAATGGCAAGAAGCCATGAAATCCGAGATGGGCTCCATGTTTGAAAATCAAGTCTGGGACTTGGTGAATTTTCCCAAGGGTTACACACCCATTGGTTGCAAATGGATCTTCAAATTGAAGACAGATAAGGATGGAAATGTATCGATATACAAGGCTAGACTGGTGGCAAAAGGTTATAGATAAGTCCACGGGATTGACTATGATGAAACCTTTTCACCGGTTGCAATGCTAAAGTCTGTCCGGATTATCCTAGCGATTGCTGCATATTACGATTATGAAATATGGCAAATGGATGTCAAAACCGCCTTCCTAAATGGGATTTTGGAAGAAACTGTGTACATGACACAACCATAAGGTTTTGTTGATCCGAGCAACGCTGGAAAGGTTTGCAAGCTTAAGAAGTCCATTTATGAACTAAAGCAAGCCAGCAGGAGTTGGAATCTGCGATTTGATGAAGCTATAAGCAAGTTTGGTTTCATCAAGAATCCAGATGAATCTTGTGTATACAAGAAGGTAAGGGGGAGTGACATCGCATTCCTCGTCCTATATGTCGATGACATACTACTCATTGGAGACAACACAAAATTACTGGAGTCCGTGAAGGGCTGGTTGGGAAAGTTCTTTTCAATGAAGGACTTAGGAGAGGAACAGTAGATATTGCGCATCAAGATCTATAGGGATAGATCTAAGAGAATGATTGGATTGAGCCAGAGTACTTACATTGATAAGGTACTGGCACGATTCCACAAGGAGAACGCCAAGAGAGGGCATCTACCCATGTCCCATGGCGTATCTCTTAGCAAGAAACAGTGTCCACAGACACTTGTTGAGCGAGAGAGAATGGATCAAATTCCATATGCTTCGCTAATTGGGTCGATCATGTATGCCATGATATGTACCAGGCCGGATGTATCGTATGCCTTGAGTGGTACGAGCCGATACCAATCAAACCCAGGAGAGGCGCATTGGACTGCGGCCAAGAATATCCTGAAGTACCTGAAAAGGAAAAAGGATAAATTCCTAGTTTATGGTGGCCATAAAGACTTGGTTGTTGAAGGTTACACCAACGCTAGCTTCCAGACTGACATAGACGACTTCAAGTCATAGTCAAAATACATATTCTGTCTGAATGGAGGAGCGTTTAGCTAGAAGAGTGCCAAGCAGAGCACCACTGCAGATTCTACAACTGAAGCCGAGTACTTAGCAGCTTCAGAAGCCGCTAAGGAGGCTGTTTGGATTCGCTAGTTCATTAGTGAGCTTGGTGTTGTACCCTCCATCAAGGGTCCGATAGATCTCTACTGTGACAACAATGGAGCTATCGCTCAGGCTAAAGAGCCAAGAGAGCAGCAGAAGGTCAAACATGTCCAAAGGCAATTTCACATGATAAGGGAATGGAAATCCGAAGATGAAATCAGAATTTGCAAGATCGGCACAGATGATAATGTGGTCGATCCTTTGACTAAACCTTTACCTCAAGTGAAACACAACAAGCACGTTGAGGCAATGAGAATCAAGCACGTTGGAGACTGGCTTTGAAATTCCCTGTACATGTGTTTTAATTAAACTAGAAGTTTTAATGTAAGACACTATATTGAAACCATTCATTTATGGAGTAATTAATTTTATGCAAAATTATTTTTCTCTCCATTGCTATTTAATTGTCGTTTAGAATTAAATAATGAGTCCATTCGATTTATGGAAATATTCAAAACAGGGTATCAAGACCATGTCTTGAATAAAGAAACACCTGTTAAGTGAACATTGAATATTTAAATCGAAAATTATCCCTAATCGAGGTCATCTAAATGATGGACGATTGATGACCACCAGAGATTAGTGTGTAGTATGATTTACAGCACCGTTTATTGTGTTGCAAGCACATGATGGTCATAAATCATTTGCACAGATGCTAGTTTGGAACTGCACTGGATCAACCTATGAGAGTACTTTAAGAGATTCAAAATTGTCATAAGTACATTTCTCATTATAGCTATCGGAACTCGTTTCCTCGATCATGAGTATTGTGAATTTTTCTTGTTTGAGTACTAGTCTCTATGATGTTGCCTAACGTCTGCCTAACTAGGGATCATAATGGGAACACTCAGGAGATTAGGTCCTCTTAGTAAGAGAAACTTACAATACAAGACTGGGAATGTCCCTCTATTAACAATAGGGAACATGCCTTTGTTGTTTACAAGGCCGCTCGAAGAGCAAGACTGTGAAAATGCATGGCCGTGCTCAGATGGATTTTAGAAATCATCTACTTATTGACAGTCGAACTCGGAGATCGAGAAACACTTCTGAACGTAATAAGGATGACGATGAATCTTACCTTATAGTTCACGAAGAGACATTAAGCGACATAGAAAATGGGCTTTACACTGTGTGCACACTTGTCCGGAAGGACAAGTGGGAGATTAGAAGGAATGGTGTCCTTCCAACAAGTGTATTATTCTGATAGAGGGTTCAGAATTATTATAGAGCTAATTCTTCAGTAAGGTCAAGTGATCAAAATGCCTAGGTGGAGGCCGCTTCCGATTAGTAATATTAGGGTATAATTAATATTACAGCTTAATCTTAACTGAGCCCTTCGGGTCGAACCCAGTCAAACAACCGATCCGAGACGACGAATTAATGCAAAGGATTTAATGAGTCGTCGGAGTTTTACGGACACAGATGTCGGATATCGAGCCTAGGGCGTCGAGACCGAGCATCGCAAAATCACAAGCAACAAGTACGAGCATAGCCGTAGCATCACATTGGCCTAGTCATGTGAAGTGCTAGACCAGGCTAACTCATCACAAGCCTAGGCGCACCATGAGTGTGCTACGCGCACCATGGTGTGCTAGGCAAGGCATGCGTGCTAGGCGCACCATTGCAGCACCATGTGAGTGTGTGCGTGCCTTTGCATGGCACAGCAGCACCGCAACGAGTGTGCTTGGGTGCCTAGGCGCCATCGCAGGCCACACGCAACAAGCACATCCATCGCAGTGTTGGGCACTTGCGTGTGTGTGCATGTGCGTGTGTGTCTCGCATAATAGCAGCAACAACACTAGCCTCACTCAGTGCGTGTGCATGCATGCCATTGCAGCATCACTGGCACAACACCAAGCATCGCATGCTTGTGCGTGTGGCTGGTGAGGCGATGCCCAGCATACGCGGCTCGCTAGTAGCACGCGTACTGGGAGTGCGAGGGCCTTGCCTGTGCGTGTGCCATGGCGAGAGAGGTAGGAGCCAGCAGGTTGCTAGCAGTAGCGTAGGCACTGCCCAGCACAGCCACACGCATCATGCTTGTGCTGGCTGGGCTGGTGCTAGCTGGTTGGGCTTGCTGGCACTGCTAGCTGGCGTGGTAGCTGGCTGCCAGCCCAGCAGCCCCTTGTGCCGGTTTTGTGAGGGGTGGGGACCAAGGCTTGGGCAAAGCCTTGGGGAGCAAGGCAATGGCCCCCCCACCTTCTCTTGGTCCTCACTTAACTCTCTTTCTCCCCTTGACAATTGTTACATTGTGATTGATTTGATTATTAATTTAATTTGGAATTAAATTAATTATCAAAATTACTCATTCTCCCACATTGGTTGGGGAATGAAAATCAAGGGTTCATTTCCTTATAAATACCAAGGCATGGGTATTTGGGAAAGAACTCACTCGAGTTGAAAAGTAAAGGAAACTCCATTGTTGAGCATACCTTGAAATTCGTAAAACTCTAGTTTATTTTGTCCGGGCCTTGACTAACCTTCGAGGCTTAAGACGATCGGTTCGGGTTCGAGGGTACAATCCCGTCGGAGACCTCGCACTATCCGGGTTCAAGTAAGAGCTCATAGTTTAGCGAAGCACGCGTCGAAGGTATAATCTTTTATCCTTTCTTATGCTTTAAATTATGTTTTTCTTGTTAATTGCATTTATTATGGGGGCGGGTCTTGGTGGGTTTCATTCCGCGTAGTGTGGGTCACTATGAAACCCTACATGTCCTTTACACTACGTACATAATTCAATTGAACATTGGCAGACTTATCTCGCGCCTGCTGAGCAGCATCTTCATGTAAGGGCATTATGCTACTAGTGGCTGTGTAGGTTAGGGCATTGAGATAGAACATTTGATTGACCTTGGCATTAACAATTGCCAAACGTTCATGAGTCTGTTCCATCTTTTTTCCGTGGTCTTGAATTTCAAGCATCATATCACGACGATTTTCGTCTTGACCGAATTCGAGGGCATGAAGACGAGAGTCGAGGCCATCAAGACGAGATTCGAGGGCATCAAGACGAGAGGAAGACAAAGGAGGGTTAACAGGGCTTTCTCTTTCCCTTTGGACAGAGATGGTGGCAAGGCAGACATTTCATCAGAGGATAGCTCAGATCAGAGCTTCCATGTACCATTAGGAAGACAGAAAATCCCGATTTTGTTAAAAGAATCCATACCAATGTTAGGGGTTCGGTTTCTTTTGGCTTCCTCATTCCCTAAATCGATATCAAAGAACTCAAATATTTTGGGAAGCAGATTGGCGTAAGGAAGTGGAGTATGGCGGCGTGACGAAGAATAGCAGTGAACCATGTGGTCCAAGATTATGTTAGGTAAATCGAGGGCGTAACCATTAAGAAGCAGGAATATTATTTCAAGGGTTTGATCTGTGACGAGTTCCCTGGAAGTTGTGCGGGGAACAATGCATCGAACAAGATATGTAAAGATAATTTTTGGTTCAAGTTTTAGAGAGAAATGAGTTAATTGCCTTGATTGTGGAAGGTCTGGAAGCAAATATTATTCTCTTGCCTTAAAAACACATTCCTGACGAGGGGGATGAGAGTCTGTCCATAAATCAGGGGTAGTCTGTAAATTTGGGCCACTGTAGACGGATTTAGGATTATTTCTTTCCCTTTGACAAGGGTTTTAAGATTAGTCTCCCTCCCACGATTCTTGGTAATAACCATGTTTATGAAAAAAAGACGAGTAATACGCGGGTATGCAATGTCAAAAAGCGATGAAATTTTAAATAAAGAAGACTCTCTAAAGACCTTATAACAATTGAGGTTAGTAGAATCAATTAGGTCGGTATTCATAATTGCAGAAAAACAGAGTCGGCGAGAATGATACCCATCTTTCCACTGACCCAATGTTTGGTTATTTCTAAACCACGATGAAGGAAGGGAAGAATTTACCTCGGGTTCAGTTGGACATTTGTGAACTGGAGACCGTGGAACTAAGGAATCTAAGGAGAACTCCAATGGGGATGAAGCCTCGGAAGACGAGATCTCGGTAACCTTGTTCTTAGAGGAAGAAGCGGTTCGAGCAGCTTTTGAAGACGAAGGTTTCGAAGCACTGGTCTTTCTTTTGGGCGCCATTGAAGCCGAACCACAGAATTACGATGTTTTTTCCAAAAAGTTTAGAGAGATGAAAAAAATCAGAAAAATTGGAAGAAGAGAAGTGAAGGATGAGAGAGAAAGTGAAACGGGCTCAAGTGTAATAAAGGTAGGAATTCGGAAAAGGATGGAATTCCAAAAAGGTCCTTACAAAACGACGTGAAATAGGGAAGAGGAGAGAATCAAGGTTTTGAATAAGGGAAGAGAAAGAGAAACTAAAAGGCGGAGAGAGATGACGATTAACACGTGACCAGACTACTCAAGAAGAGAAATAAATACATTTTGAAAATCAAGGACTCTTAATTTCTTTTTGAAAATCATAAAAAAAAAATTTCAACGTCCTTCTTTCTATTTAAACTACCCCAGCCACTCATTTGAAGCTTTATTGTTGTTCTTCTCAAATTTCCCGTTACCCTTTTTTGATTTTCTCTTGTCAATGTCTTCTTCTGGCATGGGTTCTTCAACCAACAGGAGTGGAAGTGGTTTGTGGTTAAAACTAGTAAACTGCAACTGTGACCCTTCAAGAGCTGTTGATATACGATTCTCAAGCTCTGTTTCAAACCTAGGAAGGCCCTACTACAAGTGTAAGTTCTATGAATTTTTCATGTGGGTTAAGAAGGACCAGTATGTGTGTGACACAGCAGGTAGGGTGGGTAACACACCTGAAGCTACAAGTGTTCAACTTCTCAGGAGAGAATTCAATGAGTTTATGCACAAAACAGATGAATTTGCTGACTTTGTTCATTTTGTGGTTAAAATTGGTGTTATGTATTTGGTGTTATTATTGGTAGCTTTGAAATAATGTGATGCATCTGTAATCAGCTATTTCATATTTATAAAGCTAAGTATGTTCTGTTTTTGGTAATATAGCTGCTAAAATTCTTATTTAAAGTAGAACAATTGTTGTATTGTTATTCAATACACAAAAAACAGAAACTGCATTTTTAAGCTTGGAAGACCAATTTGATTGTCATTAGCATAATTAAAAATGCTCCAATTAAAACTCCATTACCAAAAGCTACTGACCAACACAAGGTTTCAATAGACATAAACAAGCATAAACCCCCTACAGACATAAACAACATAGTCAAAGCTACTACAGACATAAACCCCCTATTGACCAACACAATTAAAAGCTACTACAGACATAAACCAACACAAGGTTTCAACAGACAATTGATTTCTTAGTTACCAACATCACCATCATCAACATCTGTTAACACAGTAACATGGAAAACCCCCTGACCAACGTAACGGACACTGAGAGTATCACCATGCTCAACATCATTGTCAGCCACAAACTTCTCCCAACCAGAATACATGAACAGACCACGAGCGTGACTAAGATTAGCACCGAGAAATTCCACATGCCGCGATGGCCCTCCAAGACCACGTTGAACACGAACAGGACCCGAAAAAAATAGAAGCAAAAGACTTCCAACGTCTAGGAAGAGGCTATGCATAAGGAAAACAGGACAAGAACAAAATTAGGCACACACATATAATTATTCCACGAATACAAAGACAAACACACATACGCAAGTTTAAAACAATACCAAAGAATATGTGTGGTGGTTCTTATAATTAATTATGCATTCCATCTCATCATCAACACCACCAACCTCATTCCGTTCTCTAGGACCTCCTCCAACACCACCTTCATCCCTATGTTTTACATGACCTCCTCGAACACTAACATTCCTACGAAGCTCTGCAATGCGCTAGTCTCGAAGCCGCTTCAACTAGGCCGACAAAACCTTCATTTCCTGTAGCTTTGCCGTATGTGCCACTCTAATTGTAGCCAATTATTCTCCCTTGACCTTCCACTAGGCACGAATTTCAGCCAATTCAGTGTACACCACTTCAAGCTGCGCTTGCAACTCACTGACTTCCCTGTTGTTCGGCATGGTTTCTATGTTCGTAGGATAGGAATAAGAGGAAAATATTTCTAATAATTTGGATTAACCCTAAACCCTAAGCTGCATAAAAAAATGACAGAGGAAACGGAGAACTGAAAATACAACTAAAGGGGTATTTTAAAAAAAAGGTCTGATGAGAATTGAAAATTTTGTTAAACACAATAAAGAAAGCAATGTTAGTAAGAGAAATTGCCACATTTTTGAAAAACCACAAGTAATCCATCATTACTACATAGAAAAGACAAGTGGGTAATACGTAAGCAATTGCAGACAATATATTGTGATTAATATGTAATTAAGTTGATGAAACTTGATCACTTCTTTGTTTAATCAATTTAATGAGAATCATACGTTTTTTCACTAATCACAAAAACTTCTCTCTGAAATAACCTCCATTAATCATTTTACAAGAGCATACGTGGAGATCCAATCATTGCTCATGGACCAATATTAGAGGAATGACACTTGACGTTCTAAAGATCTCTAATTTAAGAAAGAAGTGCCCTCTTACTTTGTGGAAATCACGCATCGAGGGTATGATATACTACTTTATGTGATTCGTGTAATTTATATGCATGAGATCCTATTAGTTGGTAAGAAATTGTTTCTTGAAATTCCGCTAACTGCATCTAATTTCACCTTGTACAATTGCAAAAAAAAAAAACAAAAAAACCACAAGAATTTGTTGCCCCCCCCCCCTCCTCACAGCAGTGAAGTACCCTAACGAACCCATAATGACAACAGTCTTGTACCCTGAAGGTACAACATTTGCTTTTTAAGGTACAACGTTGCATTACACGAGTGATGTTTGTTAACGGTTTTGTTGTGTCACCTACGTAGCGTGCTTTGTGTTTATTAGCGGTAATATGAAGTTTATTGTATGACGTTTATAACTTTTTTACAAAAAGTAATACAAGGATACTTTAGTGTTTTAGATAACACTATAAGGGATGTCATTACTTTAAATTCAGTTAGTAATTTAAATAATTGCTCTAATTTTATAAATTGGTCTTTCTTAAGTGATCTTTGTTTAATTAATTATTTTCAAAAGCTAATTGTGTTTTCTTCAGAATTTTAGGCCATGCCTGGATTGAGTTGAATTGGGGATGAAAAATTAAAAACGATCTTTCTTAAGTGGTCTCTCTCTTTTTCTTAAGTGATCTATGTTCGTGATCTTTACTCATCCATTTGTGATCTTAGTTTTTTTTTAACATTAAAAAAAACAGTCATTTTAAGGTACGTGTTTGAGTTCCATCAATTATAGTCGTTCACTTACCACAATTGCATTACCAACACTATAGATACGATTTACAAGTGGGTGTGTGTCATGTTTGAAAATATGGGTGTGGTAAAAGGACGATTCAAAATCGTGAAGATTTGGCTAAAATGATACTTGACAATGACAACACAATGACAATGACCCACTTTCTGAAACGCGAATATTTTTGACAAGTTGACAATCACCTTACACTGCCAGAGTTCATGGGAAACAAGCGTAATATTTGCACCGATGTGCTACTTCGCTATTTCGCAATGAAATGGTCATAAAGTGTTGGAGGACATATAATTTCTTCATCATTCCTCTCTACTTAATCTCCCAAATTTTTTTCCCCATTTAAATTCGGAATTACCAAAAACAAAAATGTCTGAACCTAATAATCAAGCATTGTCACCTTCAATTTTTAATCCATTTTAGTTAATTCATTTTTCAGAATTGTACTGTAATATTATCAACATTTCCTTCTTTTTTTTATAAAAAAAAATATGTATATCTATACTATAAATTTATTGTAATAATTCGATTAACATTAATGTTTGTGAATTTCGAAGTACTATCTTTTGTTTATTTCTGATTTATTTTCCCCAATATTCCGGAATTTTTCCTGATAATGGGATTGTATAGCACAACCTTTCAGAGATAAGAAAAATCGGTGAACCTTGTTGTGATGTTTGTAAAATCACCTGCACAAGCAATGATTGTCTTAAAATGCATTTGGGGGGAAAGAAACACCAGAAGAGCTTACGAAAGCTCCAAAACCCGATTCCCTTATTCACTCCAACCAATGATGCTGCTAAAACACCAGTTTTAGTGAGTAACAATGAACAACACAACCTTTCAAAAAAAAAAAAAAGTTGAAGAACCATGGTGTGATGTTTGCAAGATCGGGTGCACAAGCAATGATTGTCTTAAGATGCATTTAGTGGGAAAGAAACACCAAAAGAGCTTACGAAAGCTCTGCAACCCCATTAATTAATAATTTCTCCACTATTGCTGATCTCAGTGCTATCCCTCACCCCACTTAGCTCTTTTTGGTTGTATTATATTTATCTAGTTGTTTGTTTTAAAAACAATATTAGAAGTGTAGTAGTATGGTACATTGGTCGGACTATGTTCAGAGAATGCATTTTGCATATAAGCTATTCTGTGGACATTAGGATGTAATAGTTATTAAGGGCTTTGCCTAAGAATTGCATGCTTCTTGCTGTGTTTATAAAGTTTGTTTAAGATTAGGACCGAATTATTATTAGCAGTAAACTAATCGCATTAGTTCACAAATCATGTGCTATTTCAATAACTAAAAATCCTGTGCAGCACTCTCGTACTAAGCATATTGATGCACGACATCATTTTATAAGAGATCATGTTGAAAAAGGTGATGTTTCTATTTATTTTATCTTTACTACTTATCAATTAGCTGATATTTTCACTAAGCCTTGAAGTGAAGAACGATTCAATTTTATTCGACTGGAGTTGGGGATGCAAAATAGTCTTCGTAGAGGGAGTAAAAGCACAATCTACATATCTTATTATTTATTGTGAGTGACTAAGGGGCACGCTGCACAGTATGTCAAGGCCTTGAACCTTATGTCACGTCCTTGATATACATCCTCAGTAAATAAATATTGGAACAACATATTTGGTGAATATTCAGTAAATATCTTTTAAAATATCTTTTTAAATCATATTTTTAAAATAACCAATTACAATTAATCTCCATATTTGTCTTAAAACATTATGATTACCTAAAACATTATGTATACCTATACATTTGAATGATTTTTGTACCACTTTAGTCACGAACATACGAAATTGTTCAGGGTGGTATAAGAGATATATACAAAGTTGTACCACTTTTGACACGGTGGTACAAAACCCTCCTGTTTTGTACCACTCTCGAAACATGGTGTTACCCTTTTCAATTTCGTCTTTGCTTGTGAAAGAAGTGGAGGGGGGAGGAACTGAATTTTTTTTTCCTACTTGCCCAAGTTTGAAACTATGTTTTTCTAGTATTTGTACTTTAGAAATTTATTTGGGTGATTTTTCCACTTTAGACACGAACATACGAAATTTTTTAGGGGGTAAAAGAGATGGTTATTTGTTGTTTGAACATGTTTCAGTGGTATAGCTTTTGGTCATGAATTGTATCATTGGAATCTTAGTTTCATGTATTGATAATTGAGGTGGTTACAGTGTACATTTTCATCATATGCCGGGTGAGAGAGAGCAGATGTTTTCAATTCAATATTGGATCTGTTTATGTGTCCTGAGCATTTGCACATTATATACACTAATAGGTTTGTTTGATCAATACAACTATATGGTAAACTACACTCTATTTGTGCGCGTTGTTCCGAACTGCGAAACATAGCATTATGTGTAACCTGAACACAAAGTTAACAAATCATAATCTACAAGTTTGAAAAAGAAATGTCATTAATACAGATCATATGAGTAGACCACGTAGTATTTCATAAAATACGCTTATTTCCCTAATGCATTTACAAGTCATACAAGATATTGTACTTTCCGCATCCTCGTCGTAAAGAGGATCCCATGGGTTTAAGTTCCTCTCGTGCAGTTTGTTTGCAGAAAACTTCCCTAATGTAGTTTTTGTTTGAAGAATATTTTTTGCTGTGGCATATAATGTACAATCATGTGATTGTGCATCTAATTTGAAATCGCCATCTCACGTAACTTCCTTCTGCACTGGACTATCCTTGCATATCCGATGATGTTGATAGTGTTCTCCAAAAGCTTAACACCCCTTTCTTCTTCTCCGGTGTATATGTATATGAGGCTTACTACATATGTTGCCACTGAATTCTGCAACTCCGTTGCTCTTTCCAACATCGTCAAACCTTCGTCTACCACCAGGGTGTTGAAGTATTGTCGCTACAGTAAAGAGAAATGCTAAAACAGCGATAGAAGTCTACAACATAAATTCTAATGAATAAAATTCACAATAAATGAGAAAGAAGACGTACAAATTCAAACTCAAGTAGAGCTTCAGGATCTTCATTCTCCACGCACTTCATGAAGAACTTCTCCGCCGCTTGTCGGTGTGGCCACGACATTCGTGTTTTAATCCAACGGAGGTCAATTTGTTGAAGGACTGCTTTTTCTTTCGCTATCCGTCGCAGTTTTTTACCACTATTATCAAGTTATACGACAGAAATTAGAAGTTACGCATGCATTTATTAATTAATGGTACATATCTTACGCAATAAAACTGCCAATAAATGTACCACTATACCAAGATTTCTAGATGGACAGGGTAAGTTATTAATATATCTAACACATAATTTAAATTGAATAATTTGTCCTATAAAAATAGAAATATTCAATGAATAGATCGCAAATTATGAGATTTTACTATTTCTTTTTCTTCTTTTTCCCTGTGGGAAGATATTGATAATGGGGAAAATGGTCTCATCATTTGCGAATACAAATTCGTTTTGTGCTTGTACCCCAAAAAATCATTTTAGCTCGAATCATTAACAGAAATAATCAAATGATTCTGGTGATACATTCGAGTAATGAAACGTATTACAATTAGTTAACTAAATTTCTTGTCACCCGAATTTTCCAACAAAATCGCTTCATTTAAACTCTAATCATATGACAATGAACCACTGGAAAAAGAAATGGGTTATACCTCTTTAGGACGGTACAAATGACAATGAATACTAATAAATGTTACTAATAAATAAGTCGTCATAGTACACTTGAACCTTAGTGATTTGTAATTCAAGACGTCTAGATATTTACGATGAACGTAGAGCACTATTGGGAACTCTTCAACGGCAGTGAGCGGGTTCAGTCCCATTTTATGCCGTAACACCTACATGTATTAACAGTAGAGTTCTCTTAGTGACTAAATCTTATTCCTTCAATTATGTCTTTGAATTGTTGTAGGTTGTTAAACCATTTTACCAATCAAACATGTCAAGTTTGAGGTACGCCTTGTTATTTGATCCAGGGTACCACTAAGACAACATAGATACCACTGTATTTAAGGTGGTACAAATCCGCTTATAGAATGAACCACTATAAAAGGAAATGGATTATTAATAACCAGGGTGGTACAAATACCTGCATCATAGGAGAACGTTTACATCACCCAACTAGTCAAGTTACTAATAACTAATTACTAGTCGAGTTTCTAATAACTAAAACGTCATGGTACACTTAGGTGATTTGTAATGATTTGTAATTCAGGACGTCCGGATATTTACGAAATACACTTGGGTGATTTGTAATGATTTGTAATTCAGGACGTTTGGATATTTACAATCACCATATAGCACTGTTGTTGGGAACTTTCAACGACAGTGAGCGGGTTCAGTCCCATATTATGCCGTAACACCTACATGTATTAACAGTAGAGTTCTCTTAGTGACTAAATCTTATTCCTTCAATTATGTCTTTGAATTGTTGTAGGTTGTTAAACCATTTTACCAATCAAACGTGTCAAGTTTGAGGTACGCCTTGTTATTTAATCCAGGGTACCACTAAGACAACATAGATACCACTGTATTTAAGGTAGTACAAATCCGCTTATAGAATGAACCACTATAAAAGGAAATGGATTATTAATAACCAGGGTGGTACAAATACCTGCATCGTAGGAGAACGTTTACATCACCCAACTAGTCAAGTTACTAATAACTAATTACTAGTCGAGTTTCTAATAACTAAAACGACATGGTACACTTAGGTGATTTGTAATGATTTGTAATTCAGGACGTCCGAATATTTACGAAATACACTTGGGTGATTTGTAATGATTTGTAATTCAGGACGTTTGGATATTTACAATCACCATATAGCACTGTTGTTGGGAACTTTCAACGACAGTGAGCGGGTTCAGTCCCATTTTATGCCGTAACACCTACATGTATTAACAGTAGAGTTCTCTTAGTGACTAAATCTTATTCCTTCAATTATGTCTTTGAATTGTTGTAGGTTGTTAAACCATTTTACCAATCAAACATGTCAAGTTTGAGGTACGCCTTGTTATTTGATCCAGGGTACCACTAAGACAACATAGATACCACTGTATTTAAGGTGGTACAAATCCGCTTATAGAATGAACCACTATAAAAGGAAATGGATTATTAATAACCAGGGTGGTACAAATACCTGCATCGTAGGAGAACGTTTACATCACCCAACTAGGCAAGTTACTAATAACTAATTACTAGTCGAGTTTCTAATAACTAAGTCGTCATGGTACACTTAGGTGATTTGTAATGATTTGTAATTCAAGACGTCCGGATATTTACGAAATACACTTGGGTGATTTGTAATTATTTGTAATTCAGGACGTTTGGATATTTACAATCACCATATAGCACTGTTGTTGGGAACTTTCAACGACAGTGAGCAAGTTTAGTCCCATTTTATGCAGTAACACCTACATGTACCAACAGTAGAGTTCTCTTAGTGACTAAATCTTATTCCTTCAATTCCGTCTTTGAATCGATGTAGGTTGTTAAACCATTTTACCAATAAAACGTGTTAAATTTGAGGTACGCCTTGTTATTTGATCTAGGGTACCACTAATACAACATAGATACCACTGTATTCAAGGTGGTACAAATCCACGTAGAGAATGAACCACTATAAAAGGAAATGGATTATTAATAACTTGGGTGGTACAAATACCTGCGGCGTAGGAGAACGTTTACATCACCCAACTAGTCAAGTTAATAATAACTAATTACTAGTCAAGTTTCTAATAACTAAGTCATCATGGTACACATGGGTGATTTGTAATGATTTGTAATTCAGGACATCCGGATATTTACAAAGTACACTTGGGTGATTTGTAAGATTTGTAATTCAGGACGTTCGGATATTTACGATCACCGTATAGCACTGTTGTTGGGAGCTTTCAACGGTAACTAGCGGGTTCAGTCCCATTTTTTACCGTTACACCTACATGTACCAACAGTAGAGTTCTCTTAGTGACTAAATCTTATTCCTTCAATTCTGTCTTAGAATCAATGTAGAATGTTAAACCATTTTACCAATCAAACGTGTTAAGTTTTAGGTACGCCTTGTTATTTGATCCAGGGTACCACTAAGACAACTTAGGTACCACTGAAGTCGAGGTGGTTCAAAGACACTTACAGAATGAACCACTAAAAAAGGAAATGGATTATTAATAACCAGGGTGGTACAAATACCTGCGGCGTAGGAGAACGTTTACATCACCCAACTAGTCAAGTTAATAATAACTAATTACTAGTCAAGTTTCTAATAACTAAGTCGTCATGGTACACATGGGTGATTTGTAATTCAGGACATCCGGATATTTACAAAGTACACTTGGGTGATTTGTAAGATTTGTAATTCAGGACGTTCGGATATTTACGATCACCGTATAGCACTGTTGTTGGGAGCTTTCAACGGTAACGAGCGGGTTCAGTCCCATTTTTTTACCGTTACACCTACATGTACCAACAGTAGAGTTCTCTTAGTGACTAAATCTTATTCCTTCAATTCTGTCTTAGAATCAATGTAGAATGTTAAACCATTTTACCAATCAAACGTGTTAAGTTTTAGGTAAGCCTTGTTATTTGATCCAGGGTACCACTAAGACAACTTAGGTACCACTGAAGTCGAGGTGGTTCAAAGACACTTACAGAATTAACCACTAAAAAAGGAAATGGATTATTAATAACCAGGGTGGTACAAATACCTACGGCGTAGGAGAACGTTTTGCGTCGTAGGAGAACGTTTACATCACCTAACTAGTCAAGTTACTAATAACTTATTACTAGTTAAGTTACTAACAACTAATTCGTCATAGTACACTAGAATCTTAGTGATTTGTAATTTAGGGTACCACTAAGACAACTTAGGTACCACTGTAGTCCAGTGTCAATAGGTAGGTATCTTTGAAGATTCTGCCAAAGCCTTGGGTCTGAAATCAGTTAGTGTCTTAATTCACTTTCAATGTAATATCTTCAATATGTAGGTATCTTTGAAAATTCTGCCAAAGCCTTGGGTCTGAAAACACTTTGTGTCTTTACTTACGTTCAATGTAATATCTTCCACGATCTAATCAACAAAATTAACATAAATTGTGGATCCAAATACTCCTAAAATACCAAAGCGCCAAACAAAACGCTAACACAAAAAAAAAACAACCAAAAAATCACCCAATTATCCTACATCATGAAAATTGTCTTCAAACTCCCCCTAATCACCCACTAAACTTAACCTTTACCTTAAAATTAAACATATTGTGTAGATTACATAACTAAACATAAACAAACCAAGCTAATCCCAAGGATCATAAAACCTGGTAGGACTAGGCTGGCTGTAAGCATCTGAATCGGCTGAGCCGCTGTCGTCACCATAAGCGGGATACTCACCTCCACCATCATGAGAGCTAGAAGACCAGCGCCCTCTATGACCAGTTTCAGAATCATCTTCTTCATCATCTTCAGCAGCTGCACCCCCATCCTCATCCCCATATTCATCATCTTCATCTTTATCTTCTAGATCTTCGTCATCCTCATTATCTTCATCGTCGTCGTCCTCATCATCTTCATCCTCATCATCAGAATTCCCCTCTTGATTCTGGTCCTCAATCTCCTCATCACCATTACCATCATCAGCACCACAAACACCCACAGCACCACCCCTATCCTCCTCGATAATCCTCTCAACAGGTTGGTCATTTCCAATAGCCGTGTCATTTCCGGCACAACCTGGAATTGAACGGATTGCGTGAATTTCCCTATGAAGGCGTGCAATTCGCTGTTCCCATAGCTGGTGCAAACGGGCCGACAAAACCCTTGCTTCTTCTAGCTTTGCCGTATGTAATGCTCTAATCTTAGCTACTTCTTCTATCTTTATCTTCTCCTCTGCATTGATTTCGTCCAACTCTAAGTACAACTTTTCAAGATGCCCTTTTACCTCAGTCACGTCCCAGTCAGCCATGGTAGCTTCTTTGACAACCAGAGACAAAATTGAAAGGGTAAATCCATGTTTCTAAATTGGTACAAAATAGGGGGTTTTTATACCATCATGACTAAAGTGGTACAATAATCTCATCCATTTATTGTACCACTATGAACAATTTCATATCATTGTGACTTTAGTGGTACAAAAATTGCCCAAATAAATTTACTAAAATCATAAACCCGAAATTAATGGTTTAAAAATTGGGCAGAAAGGAAAAAAAAAATATTTCAGTCCTTTCCCCCTCCACTTCTTTGACAGGCAAAGACAAAATTGAAAGGGTAAATCTATGTTTCTAAAGTGGTACAAAGCAGCGGGTTTCTGTACCACTGTGATTAAAGTAGTACAATTTCATCATCAATATCATGTACCACCCTGAACAATGTCGCTGCATCATTACTACAGTGGTACAAAAAACCCCCCACATAAATTTCAAAAATTCATAAACCCGAAATAATTAGTTTCAAATTTGGGCAAAACGGGAAAACAAATAATTCAATCCCTTCCTTCTCCGCTTGTTTGACAGCCAAAGACAAAATTGAAAGGTTAAACCCATGTTTCTAAAGTGTTACAAAACATAGGTTTCTGTACTACCGTGAGAAAAGTGGTACAATTTAATCATCCAATTCTTGTACCGCCTTGATCAATTTTGTATAATCGTAACTAAAGTGGTACCAAATGCAGAACGATATCAAAAAAACCAACAAAAAGGAAACTACCAATAAAACCACGAAGTATAAAAAACAAATAACACATTATTACAGAGAAAAAGCAGGAAACATAATTAAAGAGTCCCAAACCAGTAAACGGCTATTAAGAAATAGGAACATACCTTGGAGCAGAATTCACTTGGTGTGGTTTTTTTGAGGTCTTTTAGACGATTTTGAAGGGGAATGAACAGGTGTTTTACTCTTCGAACGAAGTATGGAAGTAAAATGAATACGGTGATAAACTATGGAATTAATGGTTCCAATTCTCGAGGGGAAGTAATGATGGCGTTTCAATTAAGAATTTTAATTATACAATTTAACTATTGTTTATTTATTTATTTATTTATTTATTTTATTTTTTTTTTTTGAATTGGGAAACCTTACCAATTTCTAATTATATCAATATGGGTGTGGTAGTTATGTGTAACCCCCGGAAGTACCTCGATGATGTTTGCAAATCATCGTTCTAATTCATACAACCTGGATCATAATAAAAATCAAATTAAACCTTTCATTGTTCAAATTCAAACAAAAAAGATCATAATGAAAATCCCAATTAAACATTACATCAAGGATCATAATGAAAGTCGTAATTAAACATTCAATCAACTAGCTCATGATTTTTAGCTGATGGTGTTAGGTTGTTGGTGTAACATCAATCAACTAGCTATTACCCATACACTATCAACCTTTGCACAAATAGAACTTTTTAGTGACTCAGAAAAATGGGAAAAAGGATTCCCCAAAAATGGTACAAGTGCAACCATTACGTAAATTAAAATAACGAAGGAGTAAAAGTGGGACCAGCCAACACAGATTCAACCCCATCGTACTGAACAAATCGGAAATAAAACCCTACAAACCCTCCAAACCCTAAACCCTAAACCCTTCAAACCCTAATGGCTAAACCCTTACATATGATCAAACGCTGCAGGATTAAATTTTTATGCAAATCTAGTAATGTAACTACTTTATAGAAATTGTAGTCCGCCTTATATTCTAAATTATACATTTAATAATTGACATTATTTCGCTTAAATAATAGCTTTTTAGTTGATTGAAGTCGGGTATGTGGTAGTTGAAGTAGTGAATCGTTCATGTATTACTATCTACTTCAGCATCGAAAACCAAATGTTACTGTTCTTCTCGCAATGATCGTATTGTGCCATTCATTGCTCCTTTGGATGATTACATTGTGCAAGTTGATCAAAGTTATGATGCTCCAGTCATTGATCTAGTAGTTGTTTATATTGTCCAATTAAAAATCATGTAACGGTATTAGAAAATTGTTGACTCGCTCATAGTTGAACTAAGCACCGCTGTAAGTTACTTTCCCTCGTCGTCATCTAACGTGGTTAGATTTATCTAATCTACTAGATCGGAATATACTTTTAATTTTTTCACAGTGCACTAGTGTGGTACATTTTCATTGCTTAAAGGATCCATAATATAAGAAAAATTGTTTGTTACAAATGATTTTAATAAAGGAGTAATAGCATTTTTTAATCCCAACTTCCACCAATTTATTTTTATTAATCCCAACTTTGGATTATTCCTCAATAATCCCAACTTTGATATGGTCTATCATTCTTCATACCCAAACCGGTCAACGAAAGTCAATGACCTAATTTTCTAGGTCACTTGACACGTGTCAAGCTGTTATTGGTCCAAAAAATAAAAAAAAAATCAATTAACAAAAAACAAAAAAAAAAACAAAACCAGCCGCCACCAGCCCACAACCATTGGCGGTGGCCCTTTCCTCCACAGCCAACCCTAAACCACTGCCTTCCTAGCCCCAACCCCAAAAACCGCACTAACCCCGCAAAACCGGCCCCTCTATCTCCCCTCACCCCCTAAACCAGCCATAGCCAAACCCTTGTGCCAGAACCGTCACCCATAAAACCCGAAACCACCCACAACCAAAGCCCACGTCCCTAAAACCATCCCATCCCCACCCGAAACCACCTGTAAACCCTTGAAATCACCTCCCCCATCCCCCGAAACCACCTGTAAACCCTCGAAATCACCGCAGCCCGCTCCCTTTCTCTCTCCTCTAATTGCGATAACGCAATCAAGGGAGTGATGGAGGTTTTCGCACGTCGGAAGTGGGGTTGGGGTTTTCGACAATAATATGGTCTTAACTCTTGAGTATGGTTGCGGGAGTTTCTCCTTTAAAATTTTTCTTCTGATTGAGTATTGGTTTCAATGAATTTACGGTTCGGGTTCTGTTCCAATTTCAACATAAGGTTTCGGGCTACGATCGAATAACAACCGTTACATATTAACTTACATATTTTCTTAAAAAAATAAATACCAACTTTAACTATACTTGTACATTTTTTTATCCGACTCAAATTACCATCATATTCTAGTGCCAGTTATTTATAAACCTCATAAACGCAAATTTATAACCCTGAATATATATACAAGGTGAATTGTTGAATTCTTCTATGCTCCGGCGAAGAATTATTATTCCTTCACAATTGCATTGCATAACCAACATTGCAGATACGATTTACGAATGGGTGTATGAGATATTTGAAACTATGAGTGTGGTAAAGGACATGGATTCACCATGGTAATTCACCTTAATTCAAGTGACACTTTTTTGACAATGACAATGCAATGACAATGACACACTTCCTAGTGATTCAAATATTGTTGACAATGATAACTCAATGCCAAAGTGTCTGAGATATTTGCAAGCAAGTCATTCGAACTGCTGTTGTACAGTTTTCTCTGCCAATGATAATAATGGCGCTACAGTGACGGAGTACGTAAGTTAACAGTGAGCAGAGAACCGTCATAAAATTGGCTTCGTTTGTCAAGACTTGTTTGACCCCTATAAACTTATTTGATGAAATATTTATTTTTTACCAAACACTTTTTCAAGTACAACACGAACCCTTTACAAACGAACCCTTTACAAGAAATGAAGTTCAATAACTATGTCTATTTTATTTACAAATTTGTCATTGTGAGATACAATTATGTATCTCACTATGAGGCACTAGGGCCTCCTCCGATACGATATTACCCCGAAATTTTATAATTTAGACAGGTTGATGATGGTCAACGAGGCTGGTGAGATTTTCCCTGCTCACTTACCCCATATTGCTGATGTCGTAGGTAAACCGGAGGTGCAACCTGCCATTCGTGAGCTGGAAAAGGATGATAATGACAATTTTTCTTGATTTAAATTTTTGTTCAACCATCAACGACAGACTGCTTTAGCCAACTGAAGCGGAGTTGCTTGACTAATTCTGTTGTTGGTTGAGTAATATTCTAATGCTAAGTTAACGTTGATTAGGTCAAGATCTAAGTTAATCATGACAATTTTGAAGTTAATCATAATAATTTCTAGTGTTGAAATTGGTATCAATGCTAAGTGATTGAAGGTTATAACTTTTCGGAAATTATAATTCTCAACGGCCTTGCAATTAGTTTCAAAGGCGGAATAAACTGATCCAATTATTAGAGTCAAGGCTTTAAGATGTACTTCAAGCCTCAATATTGCAACTTGGACAGAATAAAATTTTACTTCTACAGAAATAAAAGGCAAAGTCAATTAAAACAGAATTAAAAGCAAGTCAACTACAGTACTAGTTCAACAAAGACACAAAGCATTTTGAAGTGTTTGATCCCCGGTTCTTCATAGGTCTTTCCAAATCCCAGGTGGTGGATGGAGCCATTGAAAGCCAAACCATAATTGAAGTAGTAACTACCTGGCTCTGCCTCCTCGTCCGAGCTGAATGGGTCATTGTTAAATTGAACTTGTGTCGGAGGCCATGATGGTCGTGGTGGTGGTGGTGGTGGAGCCTGTAATTGGAAACAACAATTAGTTACTTAAATAATTTAACTTCCACTAACTTACACTCCAAACAATATTATAAATAAAACAAATTACCTAGAAAAAAGCATCAACAGCCACCCTAATCGGCTTGCTCGATATGTGGACGAAATTGGCCCTTAGCATATGTTGTTGCCAACACATCATAACTCCACCAGGCATTGACTGCGGACCACATATCTGTGCTTCATAATAACCAAGAAGGCTACGAACAACGAGATTTTTCGCCTCATGTTTACCTACACAAGCTTCCAAAATGATGAACAACATCGGGTTAAATTTATTGTGCAGGGTTGCAAAGTTTTCCGTGAAGGAGGGCCTTGTGCACCCTCGGGCATTCCAAATTAAAATGTGCGACCCCCGAGCGAGTACGCCATACTCTTCGGTGGCTGAGGAAAGATGCTCTCCTTTATAGGTAACACGGTTGTACCGTTTAAGAATGGGCAAGCGATGGTTAAGACTGGGATTACAGGTACAACCTTCAACCTGGAAACTCAGGTGGGTGTTACTAGTATCGACCGTCATGAGGTGGAGGGAATCCGTGAAAGAGGTAAAAAATATTGTGCGCCACATCATGGGGAAACTGTAAGTAACTAAGGAGTCGGTACAAAGATTGGGATTCAAGTCAATTGCTTCCTCTATATCAGGTGGTACTGTGAGAGGGGACGGCGAGGAATAGAACCTGTCTATGAGCCAGTACAGCATGACACAAGCTCCCTCGTCACAGCAACCCACCAAGTCCTCTAAAAGAGGAAGGTGCCCCGACATCGGCCTCCCATCTTGTAACAACATGCCATCAGTTTGGCAGCACATTGACTGGAGGAGATGTGCTCTTATGGACTGCACAGGCTGGTATATTCCAATATAAAAGGCATTGCCGTCCCCGAAATACTTAACTAAATTCAGGTTTATTTCAGAAACCCCCCTCTCGTTTTTTTGAAAATACAATACCGGTTATCGTGGGTGGGGTAAGGGTTGGTGACGTGAGCTACAGTATTTCACAACGGAAGTTCCATCCATTATAGTTGCTTGTAACCGGGGAAGGTGATGTAGATGAGAAATGGAAGGCAATGGATGCAGAGTATGGATAGAAAGTGAATTTATTTGTGATGAAATCGTTTCAAATTCTTTTAAACTCATGCGTCAATTCCCTAGTGTATTTTCTTGTCAAATAAAGCACAACGTCTTGGAAATTGTACCTAGGTAGTCACTATGTTTCGGACTTCCGGTGGTACATTTGACTTACGTATTCAGTAAAACCATTTGCCTCCTTTAGAGAAATAAATGTACCAATGTACGTATTGTTTAAATTTTCACCTTCAGTTACGGTGGTGAATTATTTAAGTTCACCCTTTACATTTTGTGCTTAAAAAATCATTGAGGGATTATGATTGGGTTAAATTACGAAGGATAATAGTGATGCAAAAGTATGTGAGGTAAAATTGTCCTCATATGAGTAGACTGTGGCATTCCTACACAGGTTATTAGTAACATACAAAGGTTGTGATTTACAAATCATTAACATACTAGTATACTATGACTTAGTTAACGAGGTCAACTCTAGTAATTAGTTATTAGTAACTTGACTAGTTTCCAATGTCCTCATAGGCAGGTTTTTGTACCATCCTGAACAAGAATCATCCATTTCATTTTCCAATGGTTCTATTTGTAAGGGGTTTAGTACCACCTTTACTTAGGTGGTACCCTAGTTGCCTTAGTGGTACCCTTGTACAGATGACAAGGTATGGTACCCTTGATCATATGACAAGGTATACTATGACCTTGCCACATTGGATTAGTAATGTCGTTTAACAATCCAGAACGACTAGGGAGCTGATCGGTCGAAGCAACAAACGAATGATTCAAAGAACGAATTCAAGGACTGCGATTTAGTCACTAAAAACAACTCTAGTATTGATACATGTAAGTTGTACGGGAGAAAAACGTAGTGAACCCGCACACTGTCGTTGAATAGTTCCAACAGTGTTCTATTGTCACCGTAAGTATACAAAGGTTGTGATTTACAAATCAATAACATACTAATATACTATGACTTAGTGAACAAGGTCAACTCTAGTAATTAGTTATTAGTAACTTGACTAGTTGCCAACGTCCTCCTAGTCAGGTTTTTTTACCACCCTGAACAACAATCATCCATTTCCTTTTATAGTGGTTCTTTTTGTAAGGGGTTTAGTACCAGCTATACTTCATTAGTACCCAATAAATTTAAAAGCAAGTGTAGAATGTTTGTTGTTATGAAGTTTAGTTTACCTATTGTAGTGTTTTGCATAACCAACTGTAACAATTTTTCTATGGACGCATTTGTTGGCTATTAAAAAATTTGAAAGCAACTGTAGAATGTTTGTTGTTATGAAGTTTAGCTGGTTGCCACTTATTCATGCAACAGGGATCAAATTCCCTTTGAAGCTCTGTGTCTTTGTTTAATTGTAACTGTAGCTGTAGCTGCCTTTCACCAGAACTATTTTTCTGTATTGCCTAACAATCTGTTTAGGTTATGCCATAACTATTATCGACTACGCCTTCACTGCGTTCTTTTATGGCTTCAGTCTTGATTGTTTTTTTAATGCATATATTAACTTTTTATAATCTGCTTTAATTTCTGTTTTACTTCGTAAATTATATTCTGTTGAGACTTGAAGTACATCTCAAAGCCTTGACACTAATAGGCAAACCTTTGAAACCACTTGACACTGATAGTCTGTAGCCCTTGAGAATACTTATATCCGAAGCGATCGCTCCTTCAATAACTTAGCATTGAAACCACTTTGAACCCCATAAATTATTTATACCGTCAACTGAGGTAATTGTGCGGTAATATTGCTTGACACGTTTTAATATGGCTAGACTACACAACATTCTTTGGAGCTTCAAGGTAGACAGGAAAACTATTTTCAATCATCCCTAAAAACACACAATTCCAACACTTTCCATATAGTTTGGTGTTTCTTTGCTCGGTGGTTTAGTGCAAAGCCATCGGCATAATATTTCTTTATTCATAGAGAGTGTTTTATCTTGTGGAACATCCGAGCTACTTGCACAACATCAAGGCAGTACCGTGAATGTTATTAGGGTTTATGTTCCTAATCTACTTCAAGTCATGAGAATCGAAGCCATTTTTTTGACGAGAATCGAAGCCATTTTTTGGACGGTTCACTACTCATTTTCGTAGAGTACGTCCTTCGACACTGTAGTGCCATTATGATCATTCTCATAGAAATTTGTAGTGCCATTTATTTGACAGTTCACTGCTCATTTTTGTAGAGTACGTCCTCCGACACTGTAGTGCCATCATGATCATTTTCGTAGAGTACGTCCTCCAACACTGTAATGCCATTATGCGGTATACTCACTGACATGCTTTCAAATATCTCAGACACTTTGGCATTGAGTTGTCATTGTCAACATTATTTGAATCACGAGGATGTGTGTCATTGGCATTGCTTTGTCATTGTCAAAAAAAGTGTCACGTAAATTAAGGTGAATTCCCATGGTGAAACCTTGTACCCGTCCTTTTACCGCACTCATACTTTCAAATATACTGATGGAACATTTTGGTTTTTGATGCTGAAGTAGATAGTCATACATGAACGGTTCGCTACTTCACGAACTACATATCCGTTTTCAATCAACTGAAAAGCTATTATTTAAGCAAAGTCATGTCAATTAGTAAATGTATAATTTGGAATAGAAAGAAGATAACAATTTCCAAAAATTAGTTACATTACTACAGTTGCATAAGAATTTGATCCAACAACGCTTGATCATATTTAAGGGTTTAGCAATTAGGGTTTAAAGAGTTTAGGGTGTAGGGTTTGGAGGGTATGGTAGGGTTTCGAGGGTTTGATTTTGATTTGTTCTTTTATTAATCAACACAATATTCAGTTCTAGGGGTTGAATCTGTATTGGGTGGTCCCATTTTTACCCCTTCGTTGGAAACTTATTTGACCAATGGTTACACTTGTAGCATTTTTGTGGAAACTTGTTTCCCCTTTTTCTGAATTGCTAAAAATTTATTTTTGTCCAATGGTTAATATCTTGTGGTTACTGGCTAGTTGATTGATGTAATACCAACAACCTAACACCAACAGCTAAAATTCATGAGCTTAATAGGTTTGGTGAATTTATACGTCGTCAGCAATAATTTTTTTTTTTTTGTGTGTGTGTTTTGCAAGTTTCCTTTATTTTGTAAGTAGTTTTAAACAAAATAACTTACAAAAAAGGAGTGTGATAATAGGGTATTCAGTTGCATCATAATTGCGTAACAGATTAATAGTGTAGTAGACAGATTAATAGTGTATTAGGCAGATTAATATAGTGTGGTAGACTATATTCCAGCATTTGAACAAGTTTAAAAGAACTCTTTGTTAGGATAAACAATATGAGCAATTGTCAGTTTAGCCTAATTTATTACAGTTAGACGAATTTAGGTAGGCAAATCATGAATAAATGATGTTTTAAAGATTATCGGTAATTTATTGTCAACACAAGATAGATGGACTACTAAAATAGAAGCTCTTGACGGGTGTACACCATTATACTTTGAGCAATGAATGTTATATAATTAGCTAATCACAAGGTTACGACTCAAATTTTTGATCTAGACAAATAATGTTGGTAACGCAAATACATAATGATAAACGAGTCCTAAATATCATATAGCACTAAAATTGCACAATGTTGCGCTAAACATGACAATAGTAAAGAAATGAAACAGGAAGTAAAATTAAATTACCGCACCATTTCTCACATGAATTCGTTTAATCTGGAAAAAAAACCGTTTCAAACCGCGACCGATCTGCATCAAACCATATTCTAATGTAGGGGTCTAATAGGTCAAATGAACATATTAAATAAATATACAACAGTAAAGAAATGGAAACCGGAAGTAAAATTAAATTACCGCACCGTTTGTCACATGAAATCGTTTAAACCGGCAAAAAAACCCTTTCAAATCGCGACCGATCTACATCGAACCGTATTCCAATACAGGTGTCTAATAGGTGAAATGAGCATATTAAATAAATATCACACCCACAACGACTGTATTCTTATCAGAAAACCAGAATTGGCAAAGCACTTGTTCATCTGTCTCACCCACACACAGATATTCAATCCAAATGGGTTCCTACACCCCTTCAAACCTAAACCTCCACCGTGGTCCGATCCTTTCCAAATCCGCTCCACCGTTGAGGAAAAGGAAGACGATGAACGTCGTAGCCTATTAGAGGAGTTAGCATGTGGCGTGAGGTTCCCCGGACCAAAAAGACGTCGTGGAGTGTGCCAGTCAAATGTTACTTCGATCATCGACGATCCTATACTTGACCTAACGACACAAAGAGGACGTCCTCCTAAACTACCCAAGGTTGTTTCTAAAGATGTTGTTTCTGAGGCAACCCAGAAAACCGAGAAAATGAATGGTGAGGAGAAGCATGATGCCGTTGAGGAGTATAAGGATTTTGCTCCTGAGGAGCACAAGGAAGTCGTTGATGTTGAGGAAAATAAGGGCCTTGCTTGTAAAGGTGTTGTTGTTCAGCAAGTGATTGACATTCGAGGAGACGACCCCGTTCGGATAGAAGATGATGAGGTTGATGTTGTGGTTGTCCTGTCACCTGCCATTGCTATGCCAGGTCCTGTTCAGCCTGCTGCCAAACGAGGGGCTGTAGCTAAGCAAGCAAGGGTTGGGCATCCAAATCCCGACAACTTATTTCCAAAGATCTCATTCAGGGTTCGGAGCCTAACTGACGACGATCCCGGTCCCCAGTATGACCTTAAGATCAATGAAACATTCCAGCAAATTTACTATGACTATGACAGGAGGGTAGAATGTCACGCGGATGATATTACTATCATGAACGCTCGCGGCATCGTTTCGAGGAATAGCAGTCTAATGGTGGGTAGGATTGTGAATGGGGATATCCTGTGGGTTCGGAGCCAGGTTCAGTTCTTTTCCTTTCGTAATATACAGTCCAAGTTTTAAGTCATTTTCTGTAAATGTCGTTAAATTGAGGTTCTTTATGTGGTTATAATGAAGTTGAAAATTTGGTTAAATTGTAGTTGTTAATTTGGACTAACTGTAGTTAATAAATAAATTTTAGTTCTAGTTCTTAAATTACGTTTAATTTAATTATATTTGTTAAATATGTAGAATTTGTATTTGTTAATTGCATTTAAATTATTGGTAATTAACGCCAAATTATGTTGTTTGACGCCAGTTCCGGAATTTTTTCCCTCCGTTTTGTATAACGAAGTCAAGATTTAAGGTCGTTCAACTGTAATGTTTTTGTGTTATTTTCGCTATTACATAATATGTTATGTTGGCTAAATTCTTCATGTTAATGCATAAAATTCCAGTTTTTAACGTCGTTAATTATAATAAATTGTAGTTGGTGAAATTAAACATTAGTGTTGTTTCATTCGTGTTGAAATTAGGTCATCCAAAAATAATGTCAATGAAAATATGTTAAATTTTAGTTAAATTGGCCTTATGATTTTCGTTAAGTTCTTCATGTTAATTCATCAATTTACAGTTTCCCATCTTGTAATTTTAGTGATTACTGTCGTTGAATTTAATTTGACAAATTTGTATAATGGAATAAATACAGTGGCCTGTTTCGGAGAATTATAGTTGTCCATTTCGATTTATTTGTGTTTTACAACGCCTAATTTTACCCGTTAATTAAAATATGTTTTAGTTGCTGAAATTATTCTTTAGTGTTTTTCCATTCGTGTTTAAACTTAGTTACATTGGCCACCTTAATTTTGTTTACATGTAGGAACCTGAGGCTAACATGGATGTTCGTAAGAAGCTAGTCTATCTCCGAGAGACTCGAACACGTGCAGTGAAGAAGAAGGTATAAGTCAAGCTGGTTGATTCGCTGGACGACCTGTTTCGAGCTTAGAGTGAGGAGGTGAACGTGTGTCCAAATAAAATCCTTATGATTCACGAGAACAAAGAGCTCTCGCCATTAATGGATGTTAGGGGTGAGACCATGAGGAATGGCGATGAAATATTTTGTTTCACAAACAAATAGGGCATGTGGAAGCCTTAGGTGTATTTGTCTGTGAACGAAAATCAACTAAATTATGTTGTTTATGTCTGTAGGGGGTTTATGCTCGTTTATGTCTATTGAAACCTTGTGTTGGTCAGTAGCTTTTGGTAATCTAGGTTTAATTGGAGCATTTTGAATTATGCTAATGAAAATCAAATTGGTCTTCCAAGCTTAAGCTTAAAAATGCAGTTTTCGTTGGACAGTTTTTGTGTATTGAATAACAATACAACAATTGTTCTAATTTAAATAAGAATTTCAGCAGCTACATTACCAACAACAGAACAAACTTAGTGTTGTTCATATGAAATAGCAGATTATAGCTGTATCACATTATTTCAAAGCTACTAATAATAACATTAAATACATAACAACACCAATTTTAACCACAAAATGAACAAAGTCAGCAAATTCATCTGTTTTGTGCATAAACTCATTGAATTCTCTCCTCAGAAGTTGAACACTTGTAGCTTCAGCTATGTTACCCACCCTACCTGCTGTGTCACACACAAGCTGGTCCTCCTTGACGTTTGAATTAAAACAATGGTTGTTTAATTATGTTTTTCATTATGATCCTTGATGTACTATTTAAATACGAATTTCATTTTGATCCTTCATGAATGAATTTGAACAATGAATGTTTATTTACGATTTCCATTATGATCCTTGATGTATGAATTAGAACAATGATTTGCAAACATCATTGAAGCACGTCCAGAGGTTACACAAAACTACTAGAAACATTTGTTAACATTTGATAGGATTGGAAAAAGGAGAGGATTCCTTAAATGAAACGCCTTCATTATTACCTCGATTATTGAAATGATTAATGACTTAATGCCTTCCCATAGTTCATAGATTGTACTTCAAAACTTCCTTCTTCTTCAAAACCTTCAAGAAAACTTAGACAAGTGAATTCTTATAGTGAGCAAAAGAGTCTTGGAAAATGTGAATGTCCTCCCACGACGCAGGTATTTGTACCACCTTGAAGAGGTATAATCCATTTATTTTTCTAGTGGTTTATTGTATAAGAGGTTTTGTACCATCCTGCCATTAGTGGTACTAGAGTCGTCTTAGTGGTACCCATGATCATAAGACACGGTGTACTTGAAACTTGACACGTTTGATTGGTAAAACTGTTTAACAACCTACTTGGAGTCAAAGACAGAATTCCAGGAATGCGATATATAGTCACTAAAGAGAACTCTACTATTCATACATGTAGGTGTCATGGGAAAAAATGGTATTGAACCCGCTCACTGCCGTTAAATAGTTTCCAACCGTGCTCTACGGCCATTGTAAATATCCGAACGTTCTAATTTTCGAATCACTTAACTGGATGGTTGTATTAGCCAGGGGTTTCCAAAGGAAATTTGTTCATGATTGATGTGTAGCAGGTTGCGAGGGTTGTATCCTTTTTTTGTTGGTCAGTAAATTGTTGGTATTTGCCACTCTAGATCTAAAAGCTTTTTTAGTAATCTTATCTAATTTTCTATCGTGTCCTTTTTTTGTAGAATTTTTATCTAGATCACCTCTGTCGCGTACCAATGAGGTGGGGTGTGAGACCAAGACTGGAGGCATGGTGCGAAGAAAAGATCAATGAGGCGGTTGGCGATGACAAAAAAAAAATGGGGATTTCGAGAAATTGCGGGTTAATATTAGTTTGACTTTCTTTTGATTGGAATACATCCTTGCTGAAGATGTTATGTTTTCTTCCTTTTCATTCGCTGAATGTAGCGTGTGGGGAGCCGCATCCGTTGAGTCCTCGGGAGGGTCAAAACCAAAAGGTGGAAAGTGTAGATGTGCAACGAACTACGCGGGAGGTAGACGCAGAAAATATTACGCAGCAGGTATAATCCAAGTCAATGATACTTTCATACGTAGCTCTGTAATGTGTAAAAAATAAGTGACATGTGCTATGGCAGTTGTTAATAGTTTGTGTTTATGCTTTCCTGAAGGTGTTGGATAGAATTACTCTGAAGTTGGTGGCTCTGATAGACGCAGAAAATATTACGCAGCAGGTATAATCCTAGGCAATGATACTTTCATATGTAGCTCTGTAATGTATAAAAAATAAGTTACATGTGCTATGGCAGTTGTTAACAGTTTGTGTTTATGCTTTCCTAAAGGTGTTGGATAGAATTACTTCGAAGTTGGTGGCTCTGATAGATTTTAAATTAGCTGACGTTATGAAATCAGTGCATAAGCTAATGTCGAAGTGTGTTGATGTAGCTAATGCCCAGAGAGTGAGTAGGGGGGGGGGGGCAATCGAGAGGGTTAGGCAAACGGAGAAGGATGGTGTTGCGCATGAAGAAAAGGGTTTGGCCAGATGTTTGTTGGGGAAGACAAAACTGGAAGAAAGTGCAAACGTAGTTGGTAGGGAAGGCCATCACGCTCATGCTGTTTCCGGTGACGATAACCTGGACCGTGTGGTTCAAAATATATCGGTTGATCCACTGTTTGCAAAGGCTGGGGGTGTGGCCAAGGTGGTTGGGGATGAATCCAAGGTTGTTGGGGCTGATGAGGGTGTTCTCACAGAGTTAAATGGCTGTTTTTCTGATCATGAAGTGGAAGATGGGAACGTAGAGCCTAGACCTGAAATAATTGTGGGCTTGCTTGGGATGAGGGGAACGACTGTCTTGGTTGATGGTAGGTGCAGTTTGGAAAAGTCATCTTCATCTGATGAGGAAGATGAGTCTGCTGATAAGAGGGTGATGAAACCTACCGAGGCAGCCTTGTCAGCCATGTTCACCAATGTGTCAAACACCTGTTGCCATACAGCGGTGGAGTCACGTCTGCTGCAGTTCATAAAGCGGTGGAAGGACCTGAAGGATCCACTTAGGTAATTTAGAAAAGTGTACTTGAGTGTCTAAGGTCTTTTTATTGTGCATGCCTTTTGCAAAATTTTTGTTTTAATTGTAAATTCTAATATGTTTATATGTATACTTGGTGTTATGATGATGGTTCACCACATAGCCCTGGTATGGTGATGATAAAGTGTGATCACATGGAAGCCAACCAGAGGGATTGCTATGAAGTGGTGCACAATAAATCGCGGAATTCCACTAATTACGTTAGAATGGCCAGTGTGCTATACACTAAGCAATGGGCCACCAAAGACTTTTGGAACAGAAGCAAGTGTATTTTGCTTGACCCAAGCTTTTCAGTAAGTGGTTCGGGGTTCATTTCACCTTTCGGGTGTCATATTTACGTGCACATTTGATGATGGTCATGCTTGTTGTTTTTATTGTCTAGATCATAGAATCGACTGTTGTTAAACAAAGGAAAAGAAGAACATATTTGTAACAAGTATGCCAAATTTCTCCTGAACTTTAGCCTGTCAGATATTCGAGCGCTCAGCAACTTACTCACATAGTTCAATAATATAGGTTTAAATGTGTTTTTTCTTGCATATGCGCTAAATTGTGCTTATGGCATTGACATTATCAATTAACTAGGTGTTTGTCCCAGTCCTCGAAGTTCCTCAGGATTCCCCTAATGAGTCGCACTGGTGGTGCTTAGTATTACACATGAAGGCTCAACAGTTGTGGATGATAGATTCCATGTACCCTGACCCGTTCGTCACACATGCTAAAGAGATTGATCTTCTGGTACTAAAACTAATGACTTTCATTCTAAACAAACATGGTATTTATTGGGACCATTTGGTAATGTGTAATGAGTTTGTCAAGATACAACTTAGTGGCATCGACGTCCTTTTCCAACTCTGTGACCCAGCATGGAAGGTTGGTCAGCTAGATTCTTAGAGCAGATGCACTGTTGAGATCTTAGAGCTAAAGGATAAGTAAGAACTTGTGTTTCCTTCTTTGCTTACCGTGCCAATAACTATCAGCCTACCTTTAAGGTCAGGAGAACGTATCTTCAGCTTTCGTATTGATTGTTGTCCTCCAATATGCAGCTCATACTGCGGTGTTCTTATGATGGCGTGTATTAAGTTCTTTGCCAAAAGATTTACCACGAGGTTTAGTGTGGTAGGTGGTGTATACATCTGTTTTTTGTGTGAAGATCTCTAGAATGGTTGGCTAAAGTGTTTGTTCTGTTCTTACATTTATAGGGGAAGATTCATATTGCTCGGGCAAATCTGCTCTTGGACGACGTGTAGTGTGAAGTGAACGAATTGAAAGAATTTCTAGGAGATGCGATTCCAAGTCCTAGGAAAACATCGTGAAAACTGTGATGTGTTGGTGTTTGTGGCCTGAAAAACAATTGGAATATTGTCATTTACATTCCATTCCTCCAATGATGATCGTATTATGTACAATAACGTGTATTAACAGACTTGGTGTATGTGTCTTTGTAGGACTATGGTTTGTGCTGTTTGAACTTGATCAGTTTGTGTTTTCTACACTAGATAGTATCCTGAATTTTGAGGCGTACTATGTTATTCCTTATTTTGCTTTTGTTTTTACTGCTTTTGTTTTTACATCTTTACATTTAAAAACATGAAAATCAGATATACTCAAAGCATTTAAAGTCTCGTTTTTTAAAAAGTGAATCAATTTACTTCGACTTGAAAATGATCTCAAGACCTTGAACCTTTGTTTGTATATATATTTGTTGCCTTGAAAATGATCTCAAAGATACATGTGATGATTTTTCTTACATGTTTCAAATACTTAACAGTTTTACAAACTGTTGAAAAGAATATGCTCCCGTAATCTGTTTCTTCATATGCTCAAACAAACAATAAACCCTGTAATATGTTTCTTCATATGCTCAAACAATAAACGGTTCTTCATATGCTCCCGTAATAACAAGCTACATTTTCTTCCTATTTAATCATGCTTAGAATCGAGTATATTAATTTAACGACGCAACTCAAATGGTCACGAAGTGGCCATTAGTTCATCAAGACGTTTCTGCTTCACCTGTGACAGGTGCGATGTGTTCAATGTCATATAAATAATCACTGAGGTAGAATGACATAAATTTAGTATTGAAACTTACAGGTAGCTTCCGAGAAGACGTATTTGCTTTCCGCTTCCCCTTTGTTGTCTTCCCCTTTGACATACCGGGTTTTGCCATTCCAGCCTTTTCCTGCATCCTCCTCCTAAACACCAGATCCTACAACACCATTTCCTCCTCCTCAACACCTGCATCCTGCCCAACACCATTTGCTGCTGCCTGCATCCTCCTCTTCACCACCATTTCCAACATCCTCCTCAACACCATTTCCTGCATTTGTTGTCTTCCCCTTTGTCTTACCAGGTTCTGCCATTCCTGCCTTTTCCTGCATCCTCCTAAACAACAGATCATGCAACACCATTTCCTCCTCCTCAACACCTGCATCCTGCCTAACACCATTTGTTGCTGCATCCTCCTCCTCACCACCATTTCCAGCATCCTCCTCAACACCATTTCCTGCATGCTCCTGTATGATATAGATATAGATATAACATTAGTCAGAAAATAATTACAGGATAAGCAGTCAGACCCTTTAAATATTGAAGAAAGCATAAATCTTACCAGGTAGGCTTCTTATTCTTTTTGGTTTTCTTGTAGCCAGTTTCAGCTAACGTTTTGTGCCTTGAACCCTTAGGCCTGCCCCTTTTGCTATTCTTAAATATAGGGTCTTTGATAACAAGGTTCATGGCAACTGGACAGGAGCCTACGACAGTAGCATCAGGAGCAGGATTCCTAACTGAGGAAAACGTTCTGCCTTCAGTGGCTGATGACAATGTACTAACTACAGGAACAATTTCCTTACTCTTCTTGTCCTTATGCTCATTAACAGCTAATTGAAGCTTCGATAGTGTTTCAATTACCATATGGACCGTTTGATCGTCCACCATGGCAGCGGTTTCACATAAGGGCTCGAGTTTTTGCATCATTTTGTTAAATCTCTTCACATTGACCGTGTCCCCCGAGTCATGGTAGGCCACATTCACCCTAGTGTGCTTCCGGGGTATGTCCTTCCTCCAACGGTCTATAACGTACTTCTCTGGTAGATCTTCAACAAAGTTTTCATCCAAAATCCTAATATAGTGTATGCAAAGTATGCCACTTGTCCCAAACTTCCTACAGTCACACTGCACCTCCTTTGTCATTGGACAGAAAGTAACATTGTAGGTTCTTCGCCTGTTTGTAATGACATCGTAACTCGCACCGGGAGGTACTCTCCATACACGATCGACCACCGAATACTGAATAAGGTTTTCACACAAAACCTTCTCTCCTTGGACATTGCAATACATCATTCTCATACACTCCTTTTGAACTTCTTGAAACTTGTTGTCCGTGTATAACTTTTGGAATATTTTTTCGACTTTGAATCCACTAACCAACCTCCTAAGATACTTCGAGCAACGCGCATCTGCACTCACTTCATCTCGAAAGCATTGATCCAATACCATGCAATACTTTTGAGAAAACTCGTGAAGTTTTGTTTTGCGGTTCACATAGCCGTAAAAAAACCGATTGATGCTCTCCACCCTTCGTGTGGTCTTCTTACCGGCCCAAAAAAACTCCTTCACGTACGCAGGCACCCACATATGACTCTCTTTGTGTAGGTTGTGTAGCCATTCATTGTCCTCCAACTTATACTAAGCAATAAACTCTGCCCATCGGGTTTGGAACTCCTCGGGGTCAAAGCTCTCATACACTAGCTCTTTGAGGGGGTTGACGAACTCTTGGTAACTAAACAAAAATGATAGAAGCAGAACAACAACAACAGGTTAGCTTGTCTTTAATAAGGGAATCAGAATATTACGCCTTTGAAACTAATATCTAAGACCTTGAAAATTGTAAAGCCGGGAGGAGGAATTTCACAACATACCGTACACACTTGCCAAGTTTCTCAGGGATCTTGTTCATGATATGCCATATGCACCAACGATGCACCGTGTTCGACATGACTTCAGCAAAGGGCCTCCGCATAGCTGCCGCTTGGTCGGTCAATATGGCTTTAGGAGCCCGATTGTTCATGCAAGCTAACCACTGTCGAAATATCCACGCAAACGTATCACAGTCTTCATGTGAAACAAGGGCACATCCCAACAACAACGATTGCCCATGGTGGTTCACACCAACAAAATTTGCAAACAGGAGCTCGTACTCATTCGTTAGGTATGTTGTGTCGAAGCAAACCGCATCACCAAAGTCCTCAAAAGCTACCCTACTTCTTGCATCCACCCACAACACATCTTTAAGCCTCCCTTCTTCATCCAAGCGTTGAGCATGGAAAAAATTTTGGTTCTCGGTTTGCATTTTTTCAAAGTACTCCATCATTACCACTGAGTTCCTTCCAACCATCTTCAATCGTCTAGCCTTGTACACCTCATGTTGTGAATCTTTTACTGTGAGAGTCATGTTACCCTTTCGTTCGGTCGCCATGAAACCGTGTATTTGAGAAATTGGTACACCTTGCTCATAGAAATCTATCAGCCTCTTCTTAAATCCGGAGGTCATTTGCTTCATGCGGTACTCCTTCACAAGCTTAGAATTTGCCGGATCAATCCCGTGATTATGCTTTAGTTCCACGCTCTTCAACTCCCACAAGCTATCTTCGTTAACTTTAGCATAAACACGAGTCTGACATTCGCACTTTTTTGAAGTCCTCTTCATACCACTTAATTCATCCTCACATACCACCCCGTCAATTAAACCATTTGAACCTCCAAGACCCATTGCCTTTGCCCTCTTCTTCGCTTCCCTCCTAGCCCTCATGTCAGGTTTTCCCCAACACTCACACTTCCACGTGACTTTGATTTTTTTTTTGTCCCCCATCTTAGAATTTACACCTTGGGCCCTTGTCACTCCAAACCCCATCTGCTCAGCATAGTCCTTATAGTAGGCTTCAACGTCTTGCCAAGACTGGAAAACCATCCCTTCCTTAGGCTCCTCAACAACTACAGCTATTTCGTTGCTACCAACCACAGTGTGAATCATATGAATTGTTTCCACGGGGATAAATACCTAACATCCATGTCAAGTGCACAACTACCTGCATCATCTACGTCTTCTATACCCTCCTCCATATGGACGTTACTCCGAAACTTAACTCCACTGCCACAATCACCAACACCAACCTCACTGCCCCTTGTTATGCTTTCTGTTTCCATTTCCATAATATAAATCTTCTCCAACACAAACAATTCACCCTTCAAATAAAGAACACCAACATAATTACTACGATACAAACTAATACAGAACACCAACATTATTATAATATAAAATTCAATACAAATCAACCAAAAACGTTTTCACAACACAAATTCAACCCAACACAGAAATACAACCAACCGACACAAATCAACCATCAAATTGAACAACCAACACAACCAATTTTCACATAACCTCACAAATCAACACAGGGATTTTTTAAAAAACATACAAAGACAACACTTATTTTTCAAAAAGTTAAAAATTGCATTATAAACAAAATCCTCCGGCCATTTCCGGCAACCTCAACCCCATTTTAACAAAGGAAAAAGTCCTTACATTCCTATTACTTTCTAAATTATTCCGATTTCGCTCGAAATTATGAATTCAATTTCATGAATTGTGGGCGCATGACAACAACAGAACAAAACTCACGACTACAACATGCGACGATTTAATAGATCAGAAAAATACCTCGTATTTCAAAGATGTCCGTGTGTTTTTCAATTGGGTCTGGAAGCTGTACAATTCGGCGATGTGTGAAGAATAGAAAATTACCTGCTATTTTTCTTGAACAAGCTTCTCGGTATGGAAGCTGTGAATATTTTTCCGCCAAAATGTCAAGAATTTAACGCCATCTCCAACAGATTGATAGAAGGATGTCCCCACTGAACAATACTCCAGGTACACTCAGCAAGTTTGACATATAGACGAATCCAACTCAGCAACTCAGGAAGTGGAAAACTTCCACTTAATTTCCGAAATGCCACTGTCAGTAACAAACTTGTTACTCACAGTGACTAATAGGGAATTAGCGGTATTAATTGTGATAATCAAATTAGATCAAAATTATTAATAAATACCATCTGTTAATGCAAGGGTATAGTCGTAGACCTTCGTACATCCAATGGTCCAACCCCACTTCTCTTTGATGCCTTGGGAGGCGGTCCATGGTAGAGATAATAACAGGGTAATGTTACAAATTCTCATATTCTAGGTTAGGTTTCGTGTCATGCACAATAATTTCACTATTTATTACTTCCTCTGTTCCACAAATATTGCAACAAGGATGAAATTACGTATCCTGAAACACATTTTATATGCTAAATGTCTATAATTATATAAGAGTAAAAATTATAAAAAGTTGATATTGTGAAACTATTTTACGAGACGAATCTAACAAGACCCCACATGACTATATTTTACTTTACGTATAAATCATAATATTTGGTCAAACAAACGTGATGAATAATGTAAAAATCCAATTGTTGCAATATTACTAGAATGGAGGAAGTATTAATTTACCACCACATTGTTGGGTTTCGTAGCATCTAACGCTGCGCGGAAGAGAAACCCGCCCAAGACCCGCTCACTAATTAAAGCAACTAAATATTTAATCACATAATTAACAATATAAAAGAGAGAAAGAGAAAAGACATTCTTACCCTTGACGAGTGCTTCGCTCGATTCACCAACTCTTACTTTAGAGCCCGAGCCTCGCAAGTGCAACGGCCTCCTACGGCTCGCACCCTCGACCCGATCCGAACGGTCCTAGTCCCGAAGGTTAGTCGAGACTTGACCAATAAAAACTAGTGTACAACGAACTTAAGGTTTTCTCACTTTACTAAGGATATGCCATTTTAGTTGCACTCAAGTGTTCTCCAAAATCCCCATAACTTAGGTATTTATAGGGAAATGAACCTTGATTTCTCATTCTCAATCAATGTGGGAGATTTGCATTTTCCCCTATTTTATTTTAATAAAAAAAAATACTAAATCAATTAACAAGCTACAAGTGGCAATGGGAGAGGAAGAATTAAGTGAGGACCATTTCAGGGGGGGGGACCATAACCTTGCTCATCAAGCAAGGCCTTGAAACCGGTCCGCACACAAAACTGGACCACTCCACCACTTGGCTGGCTGGCAGCCTGCCTTGGCTGCCAGCTTGTGCCTAGCACTAGCATAGCAAGCAAGCCAGCACATCGCCAGCCAGCCCGCAGCACATGCGCAACTAGCCAGCACGCATGTGATGCTGCTGTGCTGCTGCTAGGCACTGCTATGTAAGCACGCACGCATAGCCCAGCATGCCTAGCACGCTGCTATGCGATGCTGCTGCTTGGTGCGAGGCTGCGATGGGCTATGCGCCAAGCCCTAGCACGCTAGCCAACACGCAAGGCCTAGCACGCTGCTAGCATGTGCGATGCTTGGGGGATGTGCTAGCCCATGCCTAGCATGATGCGATGGCTAGCGCTACTATGGTAGCACGCCTAGCCATGCATGCACAGCCACACAACACGCATGCACGCATCTTGCGATGCTTGTGCCATGCGATGTGCGTGTGCTAAGGGATGCTAGGCACCCATGATGCGCATGGGTTGGTGACTTCGCCTAGCCTAGGACTTGCATGGCTAGGCCAATGCAAGGCTAGGGCTAGGCTCAAACTTGTCGCTTGCTTGATTTTAAGTCTCGTCAAATTCTAAATTCGACTAGACTTGCGACGCTCGATCTCGAAGCTCTAAGCTCGATATCCGATGCCTTTGTTCGTAATACTCTAATGACTCATCTAATCCTTCAGATTGATTCGTCAATTCGGATCGGTTATTCGATTGGGGCTCGACTCGAAGGGTTCAGTCAAGATTAAGCCGTAATATTAATTATGCATTAATATTACTGATCGGAAGCGGCCTCCACCTAGGAATTTCGATCACTTGACCTTACTACAGAATTAGCTTTCTTATAATTTCGAACCCTATATCGGAATAATACATTTGCTGGAAGGACACCATTCCTTTCACACATTCAATTTAAAAAAAAACATACATATAGTATTTATTATTAATTTAAGACTACATTTAATTTAAAAATAAAAGAAAATTTGTCAGAAATAATACGAGCTTTGGCCGGCCTTCCAAAAATAAAACAACCTTGAAATTATTCCAATATAAAACGACATTTAACGTATACTTGCTCAAAATATATTTTAAAATCGATAACTTGTTTAATAGGCTAAGTTAAAAACATGTTGCATTGTGATTGGTTATTAGGATTTTTTATTGGGAATTTCTCTTTGGTAACACCTAAAGTTATTTTTCTCTTTTTTTAAAATTTTTGAAATTTTCATTATCATTGGTAACATTATACTTCATCCGTTCTAGTAATATTGCAACAACTGAATTTTTACACTATACATCATGGCTTGTTTGACCGCAAACTATGATTTATACGTAAAGTAAAATATAGACATGTGGGGTCTTATAAGATTCGTCTCGTATAATATTTTCACAATATCAACTTTTTATAATTTTTACTCATATATAATTGTAGATATTTAACATGCAAAATGTGCTTTGGGATGCGTAATTTCATCCTTTTTGCAATATTTGTGGAACAGAAGAAGTATCAGTTTAATAAATTACTTATAACATTAATTATTAATTTTAATAAAATTTCTAACTATAGTTAGAGGTTTTAAGTTAGTTTTTAAATTTTTTAATAATTAAATTATTACAAAAATAGTTTTAAAAAAGCCCAACCCCTCCCCTTGCCGGCGCCAAGCATCCCCCATCCTCGGCTGGTGATGCGCAGCCTTCTCCACCCTCGCTAGCGACGGCCGTGAAAGGAATAGTGTCCTTCGTACAAGTGTATTATTCCGATAGAGGGTTCGGAATTAATTAGGATAGCTAATTATTCAGTGAGGTCAAGTGATCGGAATGCCTACCTAAAGGTCGCTTCCGATCAGAAATATTAATGTATAATTAATATTGTAGCTTGCTCTTGACTGAATCCCTCGGGTTACCCCTAATCGCGTAACCGAATCAAAGTGACGAATTAATGCGAAGGAGTAAATGAGTCAATAGAGATTTTACGAACTAAGTCGTCGGATTCCGAGCTTAGAGCGTCGAGTCCAGACGAATTTAGGAATCGCAAGACGGAAAAATAAGCCAAACAACAAGTCAACGCGCGTGAAAATCCTAGCCTTGATATGGCCTAGCAAATCCAGGGCTAGGTTGCCGCAAGGTAACGCTTTGCTACAAGCTCAACATGCATCGTACGCATAGCTAGGCGAGCTGGCCGAGCAAAATGAAAGGAATGGTGTCCTTCCAACAAGTGTATTCTTCCGATAGAGGGTTCAGAATTATTACGGAGCTAATTCTTCAGTAAGTTCAAGTGATCGATATGCCTAGGTGGAGGCCGCTTCCGATCAGTAATATCGAGGTAGAATTGATATTATAGCTTGATCTTAACTGAACCCTTCGGGTCGAATCCAATCGAATCACCGATCTGAGACGAAGAATTAATCCGAAAAGATTTAATGAGTCGACAGAGTTTTACGAATACAGACGTCGGAAATCGCGCCTAGGGCGTCGAGACCGAACGTCGCAAAATCACAAGCAACAAGTATGAGCGTAGCCGTAGCTAGGCTAGCTCATCGCAAGCCTAGGCGTGCCCTGGCAGCCCATCACAAGCTAGCAGCATGCTAGCATGGGTGCCTGGGTGGGCATGGCAGCTATCGCAAGCCCCACAAGCACCAGGCAGCCCATCGCAGCTAGCAGCGTGCTAGCTTGGGTGCTTGGGTGCATGTGGCAGGCTATCGCAGCACACAGCCCAGGGAAGACACCATCGCAAGGCATGGCACCACGCACAACACCATCGCAATGCCAAGGGCGTGCGTGTGTGTGCATGTGTGCCTCGTAGCCTCGCACAGCAGCCGCATTGATGCGTGTGGGCTGGTGCGTGTGTGCGTGCAATGGGGATGCTAGGTTGCTAGGCAGCAACACCACGCATGCATGTGCGTGTGCGTGTGTGCGTGCCTCGCACCAAGCACAAGCAGTGCTGGGCACTGGCTAATGCGAGCGTTGCGTGGTGCATGGTGCGTGTTGCGTGGATAGTGCGAGGGAAGGGGGCCAGCATGCGTGGCTCGCTAGCAGCACGCATGCTGGCTGTGCTAGCAATAGCGCGCAAAGAGGTGTGCGTGGCTGCTGGGGGCCTGTGCCAGCACTAGGTGCTAGCAACGCCCAACGCCAGCACGTAGCACCAGCACAACCAAGCTGCAGCATGCACTAGCTGGCTGGCTGGGTGCTGGGCAGCAAGGCGATTCTAGCTGGCAGCCCTAGCTGGCACGCTAGCTAGCCGCGAGCTAGCCCACCTTGACCCGATTTTGGGCATGGTGTGTGGGGACCAATTCATGGCCTTGGGGATCAAGGCAATGGTCCCCCCAAGCCTTGGTCCTCACTTGGCTTTCTCTATAATTGTGCCATGTGTCGATTTGTGATTGAATTGATTAATTATTTAATTTTGGAATTAAATAATTATCATGTTACCAACTCTCCCACATTGATGGGAGATTGGAAATCAAGGGATCATTTCCCTATAAATACCAAGCTTGGGTATTGGGAAATGAACAACCTTGAGTGGAATTAAAAAGGCAACACTATGAAAAGAGTAAACCTTTGATTCGTAAAACTCATAGTTATTTTGTCCGGGTCTTGACTAACCTTCAAGACTTAGGACGCTCGGGTCGGGTCGAGGGTACGATCCGTCGGAGATCTCGTCTTTTCGGGATTTTGACGTAAGAGCTCTTTGGGAGCGAAGCACGCGTCAAAGGTATAATTCTTGTTATTAATCTTGTTTGATTAAGTTTATTATGCTTGTTAATTGCTTTAATTAAGGGGCGGGTCTTGGTGGGTTTCCTTCCGCGTTGTGTCGGGCCACTTCGAAACCCTACAGCGGTATCAGAGCCACGCTCCTTTTAATTTTTGCAATTATTTTTTAATTAAGGTGTTTTAAAAGAATTTAATTTTCTGGTTCATGTTCATCTAATTAGATTAGATGCTCGTTTTAATTATTTTTTAAAACTTGATTTTATTTTCGATTTGGCTGTCGAACCCAGATTTTGGCTCAAAAATAGTGATTTTTGGGTGGAATCGACATTTTGGAAATGTTTCAATCCTTTTAGGGTATTCCAGAAGCCAAATTCGAACCAGAAACCCAATTTTTCTGGGGTTTTTCGTTTTTTAACGAAAATTTTAATTCTTCTTAAGCCTTGATTAATGCAAGCATTACAAGGTTAGATTAAATGCACATTTGCATCACTAATCTACTAGTTTTAAAATATCCTTGAGCATAATAATGGAGTGTTTATTAGTGCTTAAGTGAAAACTTGTTGTGATTTTGTATTTTAAGTTCCCAAATAATGTTAAAGTTCTAATCTTTAAAGGTTTAAATGATTGGAACCCTACCCCTAAATTCCATGTTGAACAAAGTTTATATTTTTTCATGTTTTGGTTGATTAAAATCCATTAAGTTCAATTACTTGTGAGTATAATTTGATTAATCTTCATATTGGAAGATGTAATCTTGGTATTTTACACAAGTATGCAAGTTGGAAAATTTGTATCATTGGATGGTTAATTTATTTTTCAACTCCCATTTGTCAAATCCATTGTTAGTTTGCATATTGGCAAGATTAATTTTGGACATAGCTCATTTTATTTTAAGCATAAAGTTTGACTTATTTTTGTTCAAAATTGAAATTTTGAATATATTTAGGCTTGTGCACCAATAAAATAAATTTGTTTAAGTTAGACTTAATTTTATTTTATTGTCCCTCGAAATTAATTCTAAAATGTAATTTGGAATTAATTATTGTCACACACAAATCGGAATTAAAATTCCGAGTAAAATGCACGCAAGACGATGCAAAACCGCAAGCGTCACCAAGGTAAGCCTGGCTGCCTAGCAGCCCACATGTAGGCTGTCTGTTGTGCGCATATGGATGTGCATCGTTGGTGCGTGGCAGTGTGGCAGTGGGAGAGGTGTGCTACCGTAGTGCTAGGTGCATGGCAAGGCTGCTGGAATTGCTTGTGCGTGCTGCTGGGCAGCGAGGCAGCAAGCCCCAGCCAGCTTGCCAGACGCTGCCAGGCACCAGCTAGCAGGCTAGCATGCGCAGCATGTGTAGCGAGCTGCTAGTGCTGGCTGGCGCAGCATGCCATGCTGGGCGTGGATGCTGGCACACAGCACAGCAAGCGCAGCATGCCATGGGCTGCCTAGCAGCCATGGTGGGCCATCCACCTAAGTTTTGTGTGGGGTATTTTGCTTAAGTTTGAGCTATAATTTTACGATAATCCCATTTTAATAATTTTAATTAATTATCTTAATGAGGCTAAAAACCTCGATTTTCGATTTTGCAAAATTTTGACAAATTATGGGTTATACCGACTTAATTAATCGGATTAATTAAGTACGGATGCAAAATTTAATGGGAGCTTAATCAAATGCGTTAGCATTTTGCGTTTAGAAATAATGGATTAAACCACTTTAACTAGTTTTAATTAGGCGCTTTAATTGGATTAACCACCTAAGTTAGTTACTAGTTTTGCGTGTGTAATTATGTATTTCGTAAAATTGCATGGGCCATTCACAAATAGTGAATGGGTGAATGGAAGAATTGTTTTCAAAACAGGTTCTTTGAAAAATGGCAACTAGTTGGGCCCGACTAGGATAGAAAATACGGACTGCGTTCCGTTATGTATTTTTGTAAATCTAAATACGGTCTGCGATCCGTTAAGTATTTTTTTAGTATTAGATTAATCTTAGTCGTTCTAGCTAGCTTCTTTTATTTCATTTTGGCCAAGATGTCTCAAGACGACGTTTCGACGAAGACGAGCCAAGATGAAGACCCATGGAAATTGAAGATTTCAAGGGGTCATGCTAGTTGCCAAATGCATCTATTTTATGCCTTATATATTGTTATTATATATGATTGCTAGATGCATGTCTGGGATTTCTATTGTGTTGCAACGATTAGTTAAGTTCACTTAAATCAACCAACATAGAAACCCTAGGTCCCTTAATAATATTGAGCTAAAATTTGTCGTTCCAAGAACAACACTTACTGAACTAATGCGCGTACGTGATGGATTACGCCAAAGCGAGGCATCACTACTTCCCTAGGAACGTAAGGTATATTAGGTATACAAGTTGTCTTGGTTAAGCTCAATGATATCAGTAAGGAGTCCTTAGATGTCGTGGCAAAAGAGATAAAATGTCAAGAATGCATTAGATGCGACATTTTATCAAACCGAGAGTAGCTTGGAGCTATTAGCAATTGGATTGCTTACCTTAAGATATTTAATGATTAAGACAAGCCAAAGCATGCTTAACCATTTCTTGATCTTTGGGATCTCGGAATCATTTTATTCTCGCCCATAAGGGACAATTCTAAATGCGTGGATAAAATGCTCAATAAGATTAAATATATGCATGAACGCTTTAAATTTCAACTTATTGATGTATGAATGGTTTTTCATTTCAAATTCTTTCAATTGTAGAACAATGTCTGCAAGTAACTCAAACAACAACCAAATGTGCCCGGAACTCCTCGAAAAGTTAGCCTTTCCCTTAAACTTGGTCAACTTTAAGGAATGGGAGGAGGAACTCAGGAGAACTCTCCGAAATTGTTCCTTGGAGTATACCCTTGATACTCCCATTCCAAGCTTCTTTGCCAAAGGGATCATGACTGACGAGGCTCATGAAGAATGGTCTTCCAATTGCAAAAGAGTCTCACGACTCATGGCAAATTCCATCCCGGAAGATTGGAAGGAAACTCTTTCCTCCTACCTTCCGGACATGTTCCTCAAAGCACTTGAGGACGTTGTCAATGTAAGAGTCACCAAGAGTGACAATGGCAACTTTGATGGACTCGTGTTTGAATTGACTAGGTCACTCTCAAACATGAGGATGAATCCACCAAACGTGGGATGTCTTGCTAAGGAAAGGCGACGGCTTTGGACCAAGGTCTACAATGCTAAATTGAGACCCGACATGCCCCTCCGACCTCATGTGCTTGGAATGACTCGACTCTTCAAACACATGCAGCTTCTCGGAATTCCATTGGAAGATAAGATGGCGGGGCATATCTTGCTTGCTTCACTCCACTCGGGCTATGATGCACTTAGAGTGCATATCGCTGCGGGAAAGGAGACACACTCCCTCAAGGAAGTGGTGCAACTACTTAGCCAAGCCACTGCCTATGGAATGACCAAAAGGCCCTTGAGAGCTAAGAAGAAGTAGTTCAAGAAGGTCAAGGCAAAGATGAGATGCTTCCATTGTGGCATGCAAGGCCACTACAAGAGGGAATGTATGCTCGTCAAGGAAGAGGGGATCACTCCATCTACCTCAGGTATCTTCCTAAACACTTGTAAATTAAGCTTATCATAGGTATTAGATACCAAGTATGACTCACTTAATGTTGCCTTTTCAGGGACCAAGTGAGAAGCTTATCAAGTATTGGTGCAAGAGAAAGAAGACGACGAAGATGGTATTTTCGGTCGTGCTTGCATGCACTATTTTGTCTATGACATGTAATTAAACTATTTGTAGTTTTCATCATGCTTTGAAAATATTATGATCCATGGTGTTGGACACCTAGGAATCTTGAATGTAAGACTTTAACAATAGTTGTTTCAAGTGTTTCTTACAAATTTATGTTCAATTAAATTGCATGTGTTACATATGATTAGACAAAAGTTGATACCACTAGCTAAGACCACCGAGTCGAATCAAACTTGCTTGTGACATTGTCGTCTTGGCCATATTAACATCAAACGCATCAAGAAACTTCTTCAAAGAAGGTGTTCTTGACTCATTCGACTTAGAGTCGTTTGAAAATTGCGAAGGATTCTTATTAGGTAAGATGATAAAACAGCCATTCTCCAAGTTGGGAGAAAGGGCAAGTGACTTATTAGGTCTAATACACACGGATGTATGTGGACCAATGAGCACACCCGTAAGGCAAGGTTACCGATATTTCATCACTTTCACCGACGATTACAGTAGATATGACTATGTCTACTTAGTGTCAAATAAATCTGAATCCTTTGAGAAATTCAAAGAATTCCAGAAAGAAGTTGAAAATCAACTTGGCAAGAAAATTAAAGCACTTTAATTGGATCGAGATGGCGAATATTTGATCCATGAATTCGACGATCACTTGAAAGAAAATGGCATTCTTTCAGAGTTGACACCTCCCGGAACTCCTCAATGGAACGGAGTGTCCGAACGGAGAAATCGAACCTTATTAGACATGGTTCGATCAATGATGGGTCTTAGTGAACTCCCTATCTCTTTCTGGGGACATGCGCTACAAACAACAGCACTAACACTGAATAGAGCTTCGTCAAAAGCTGTTGAAATGACTCCATATGAATTATGGACTATGAAACCTCCTAGGTTGTCTTTTCTCAAGATTTGGGGATGCAAAGCATATGTCAAAGAAACCAAAGGATATTACTTCTACAATAAATCCGAGAACAAAGTCTTCTTCATGAAGGTATTCTTGATTCATTCGACTTGGAGTCGTTTAAAAATTGTGAAGAATGTCTGTTAGGCAAGATGATAAAGTAGACATTCTCCAAGTTGGGAGAAAGGGCTAGTGACTTATTAGGTCTAATACATACAGATGTATGTGGAACAATGAGTTCACCTACAAGAAATGGTTGTCGATATTTCATTACCTTCTCGGACGACTATAGTAGATATGGATATGTGTACCTTATGTCGAACAAATCTGAATCTTTTGAGAAATTCAAAGAGTATCAGAGTGAAGGTGAATATCAGCTTGGCAAGAAAATCAAAGCACTTTGATCGGATTGAGGCAGCGAGTATTTGAGCCATGAATTCGAAAATCACTTGAAAGAAAATGGTATTCTTTCACAGTTGACACCTCCCGGAACTCCACAATGGAACGGAGTGTCCGAACGGAGGAATCGAACCCTGTTATACATGGTTCGATCAATGATGGGTCTTAGTGAGCTTCTTATCTCTTTCTGGGGACACGCAGTTCTAACGGCGGCACTAACAATGAACCGTGCTCCGTCAAAAGCTGTCGAAAAGACTCCATATGAATTATGGATAAAGAAACCTCCACAATTGTCTTTTCTTAAGATTTGGGGTTGCGAAGCATATGTCAAGAGATTAATTTTTAACAAACTTCACTCAAAATCTGATAAGTGTTTCTTTATGGGCTACCCAAAAGAAACCAGGGGTATTACTTCAACAAATCCGAGAACAAATGTGGGAGATGGTGTCTTTTTGGAGAAGGAACACCTTTCCAAAACGAAAACTGGGAGGAAAATCGAACTCGACGAAGTTTGACAGGTCGAGCAACGAAGTCAACTTGACAAAATTGACAATCAAAGTGCTTTAGAAGCAGCTTATGACATTGGTCAGAGACAAATTGACAATGAAAATACTCAACCTATTACCCTGCGTAGGTCGCAACAGCCAAGATCTCAACCAGACATATACCTTGGTATTTTCTTAACCGAAAATCATGACATCCTAGATATGGATGGAGATGAGACAGTGACTTACAAACAAGCTCTGACGAGCCCCGACTCTGCAAAATGGAAAGACGCCATGAAATACGAGATGGACTCCATGTTTGTAAATCAAGTCTGAGAATTGGTTAATTTTCCTGAAGGTTACAAACCTATTGGTTGGAAATGGAATTTCAAGTTGAAAAAAGACAAAGATGGAAATGTATAGATATACAAAGCTAGACTTGTGGAAAAAGGTTATAGGCAAATTCACAAAGTTGATTATGATGAAACCTTTTCGCCAGTCGCAATGCTTAAGTCCATCCGGATTATCCTAGAGATTGCTACATACTATGATTATGAAATATGGCAAATGGATTTCAAAACCGCCTTCCTTATTGGGATTTTGGAAAAAATTGTGTATATGACACAGCTGGAAGGTTTTGTTGATCCAAGCAATGCTGGGAAGGTATGTAAGCTTAAGAAGTCCATTTATCAAGAATCTAGATGAGTTTTGTGTTTACAAGAAGGTCAGTGGGAGTGATATCGCATTCCTAGTCTTATATGTCGATGACATATTGCTCATTGGGAACAGAACTAAACGGTTAAAGTCCGTAAAAGGCTGGCTTGGTAAGTGCATTTTAATGAAGGACTTGGGAGAGGCACAATACATATTGGGCATCAAGATCTATAGGGATAGATCCAAAAGGATGATTGGATTGAGCCAAAGTACTTATATTAATAAGGTTCTGGCATGATTCAACATGGAAGGGGCCAAGAGAGGGCACCTACCTATGTCCCATGGCATAACTCTCAGCAAGAAGTAGTGTCCACAGACACCTGATGAGCGAGAGAGGATAAGTCAGATTCCATATGCTTCACTTATTGGATCGATCATGTATGCCATGATATGTACTAGGCTAGATTTATCGTATGCCTTGAGTGCTACGAGCCAATACCAGTCAGACCCAGGAGAGGCGAATAGGATTGCGGCCAAGAATATCCTAAAGTACCTGAAAAGGAATAAGGATAAGTTTCTGGTATATGGTTGCTGTAATGATTTGGTTGTTGAAGGTTATACTAACGCGGGCTTCCAGACTGGCAGAGACGACTCTAAGTCGCAGTCAGGATACATCTTCTGCCTAAATGGAGGAGCGTTTTGTTAGAAGAGTGCTAAGCAAAGCACCACTGCAGATTCTACAACTGAAGCCGAATAATTGGCAGCTTTGGGGAAGCAGCTAAGGAGGAAGTTTGGATTCGCAAGTTCATTAGTGAACTTGGTGTTGTACCCTCCATCAAGGGTCCAATAGACCTCTATTGTGATAACAATAGAGCTATTGCTCCGGCTAGGGAGCCAAGGGAACACCAAAAGGTCAAACATGTCAAGCGGCGATTTCACATGATAAGGGAATGGAAGTCCGAGGGTGAAATCAGAATTTGTAAGATTGGAACGGACGACAATGTATCCAATCCATGTAAACGTTTTCCTTAAGTGAAGCACAACAAGCACGTTGAGGCAATGGGAATCAAGCATATTGGAGATTGGTTTTTAATTCCCTGTGTATGTGTTTAATTAAACTTGATGTCTTAATGTAAAACACTATGTTGAACCATTCAGTTTTGGAGCAATTAAATTTTCAGCAAATTTATTATTACTCCATTTCTATTTAATTATGGTTTAGAATTAAATAATGAGTCCCTTCGATTACTGAGAATATTCCAAACAGGGTATCAAGACCATGTCTTGGATAAAGAAACACATGTTAAGTGAACATTGAATATTTTAATCGAAAATTATCCCTAATCAAGAACATTTAAACGATGGACGATTGATGACCACTTGAGATTAGTGTGTAGTAGGATTTATAGCACCGTTTCATGTGCTACGAGGACATGATTGTCATAAATCATTTGCAAAGGTACTAGTTTGGAACTTTACCGGATCGACCTATAAGAATACTTTAAGAGATATAAAATCTTCATAAGTATATTTCTCATTATAGCTATCGGAACCTTTTTCCTCGACCTTGAGTATTGCAATTTCTCTTATTAGAGTACTAGTCATTTTTATGTTGTCAAACGTCTGCCGTAAATGATGATTATAATGACAACACTATGGCAATTAGGACCTCTTAGTAAGGCAAGCTTACACTACTAGACTGGGAATGTCCCCCTATTAACAATAGGGAACATGTCTTTGTTGATTACAAGGCCTCTAGAAGAGCGAGACTATGAAAATGCATGGCCGTGCTTAGATGGATTTTAGAAATCATCTTGTTATTAAAATCAAACTTGGGAATCGAAAAACACTTCTGGACGTAATAAAGATGACGAAGAATCTTACCTTATAGTTCATGAAGAGACGTTAAGCGACATAGGAAAAGGGCTATACACTAAATGCACACTTGCCCGGAAGGACAAGTGGGAGATTAAAAGGAATAATGTACTTCCAACAAGTGTATTATTCCGATAGAGGGTTTAGAATTATAAGAAATCCAATTCTTCAGTGAGCTCAAGTGATCGGAATGCCTAGGTGAAGGGCGCTTCCGATCAGTAATATTAATGCATCATTGATATTACGGCTTAATCTTGACTGAACCCTTCGGTTCGCACCGCAATCGAATAACAGATCCGAATCGACGAATCAATCCGAAGGATTAGATGAGTCATTAAATTATTACGAACAAAGACGTCTGATATCGAGCTAAGAGCGTCGAGATCGAGCGTCGCAAGTCGATCGAATTTAGAATTCGACGAGACGTGGAATCAAGCAAAAGAAAAGTTCGAGCTAAGCTGTATCCTTGCATTGGCCTAGCCATGCGAGTGTTAGGCTAGGCGAGGTCACCAACCCATGCGTATCATGGGTGCCTAGCATCCCCTAGCACACGCATATCGCATGGCATAAGCATCGCAAGATGCGTGTGTGTGATGTGGCTGTGCATGGCTGGGCGTGCTAGCATAGTAGCGCTAGCCATCGCATCATTTTAGGCATGACCAAGAACAGGCCGCAAGAATCACAAGCAAGCTAGGCTAAGCAGCCAGCCCATCGCTGGCACAAAGCATCGCACATGCTAGCAGCGTGCTGAGTATGCAAGTGTTGGCTATGCGTGCTTGCGAGGTGTGCAGCGTCTAGTACTAGCAGCACTTGCTAGGCAGCGCCCAACATACCGCTAGGCAATAGCTGCAGCTCGCATAGCATCCGTGACTTGCTGGCTATGCACATGCGTGTGCTTGTTGGCCTGCTAGCACAGCCAAGGCACTAGGCGCCAGCTGGGCTACCTTGGATGCCAAGGCTGGCTAGCTGCTAGCTGTCCTTAGGCCAGCTTAAGGTTAAAGAGGGGACCATAGGTGGTTGGTGCTTGGCTTGGGGAGCAAGGTGAGTTGGTCCCCCCTTTGGTGGTCCTCACCTACTCTCTCTCCCTCCTTGTGCCACTTGTAGCTTGTTGATTGAATTACATTTTATTTTGTTTTTGATTAAAATAAAATATAGGAAAATGAAAATCTCCCACATTGATGGGAGAATGGACATCAAGTCTCCATTCCCTAAAAATACCCATGTTTTGGGTTTTGGGAAGAACACTTGAGTGGAACTAAAAAGGCATCTCCTTAGTAATGTGATAAAACCTTAAGTTCTAAATACTCTAGTTTTTATTGGTCAAGTCCCGACTAACCTTCGGGACTAAGACCGTTCGGGTCGGGTCGAGGGTGCGAGTCGTAGGAGGCCGTCGCACTCGCGAGGCTCGAGCTTTGAAGTAAGAGCTCGTGAATCGAGCGAAGCATGCGCCAAGGGTATGAATGTCTTTTCTCTTTCTCTCTCTTATGTTGTTAATTATGTGATTAAATATTTAGTTGCTTTAATTAGTGAGCGGGTCTTGGGAATGTTTCTCTTCCGTGTAACTGTAGACGCTACAAAATCCAACACACATGCCTTGGCTTGGCAACAACATGTGGGCTGCCGCAAGCCGTCCTGCTAGCTGAGCCTAGGTGCTCAAAGCATCGGCTTCGATTTTGCGCTTGTTGTGCTTCGGATTTTATTTCGAGTTTTGTGTGACATAAAAATTAATTCTAATTTTATTTTAGAACTAATATTTTGCAATATTGAAAATAAAACAAGTCCAACTTAATTAAATTCAATTTTAGTGCACAAACCAAATTTAATTCAAGAACCATTCTTTAAATTTTTTTTGGCTCAACTTTATGCTACAAAAATTAAGGGCTATTCTCACAATTAATTTAAACAACACAAATTAATAATGAGATTTGACAAAATAATTGAATAAATAATCAATCATCCAGTGAAATAATTTATCCAACACTTACTTATGCACAATTAAATATTGTAACCTTCCAATATGAAGAACAATAATATTCCAACTTCCAAAATGATTAAAACCAAAAATTAGTTCATTATGGATTTTAGCAAGTTAAGATTCAGCCATTTAAACCATTGAATATTGAATCTTGAAAATTTAAAGGGCTTCTAAAATCATCTTCACCATAAACTTTCACACTACAAGCAATTTATTTGCAAGAATTAGAAATTTCAAGTTTATGTGAAATTAAGAGCTCACCAAATTAAGAAACCAATATAACTTTATAAACATGCTTAATAAGGTGTAAAATTGCAGAAGATTAATGGTACAATCAAACACATGATCCAACAATTGCATGCCATAATTAATCAAGGTTTAAAGATATAAAAGTTTTTGTTCCAAACGAAAAAACCCCTCGAAAACCACTTTCTGGGTGGATTTTGGCTTCTGAAAGGTCATTTTTAAACACTTTGTGGGTAAAGAATGATTTATAACATTGATTTTACCCAAAATTCACTATTTTTGAGTTGAAATTGGGGTTCGTAGGCCAAAAATAGCATAAATACGATTTTAATCTAATTGAAAACGAGCTTCTAATCTGATTAGGATGCTAAACAAGAAATTTAAATCCATTAAAATCACCTTAAATAATTTAAATCCATTAAAAATAGCATAAAGGCTCCTATACAGTTATTGGGTTTTGCAATGTCTGACACCGCGCAGAAACAAAACCCAATGCTAGCAGCCCCTTACAAACTTAGTGCAATAGGAGGCGGCCAGCTAGCAGCCCACCTTGGGCACCAAGGCAGCCATGCTAGCACCTAGTCCCTCGGCTGAACCTGCCCAGCTAGGCCTTCCCACACCAGCCCGCGCTAAAAGCCTCGCCAGCATCTGCGGGCTGCTAGCGCTAGGTGCTGCTCTTACTAGCGCGACCTTGCTGCTAGCTCTCGCACGCTGGCAGGCTGCTGCTTGCTTGCTGTATAGCCTACCAACCCAGCCATGCATTGATGCGTGCTGGTGCTAGCGTGAGGTCAACTAGGCATGTAAGCCCGCATACATGCTCGGCCTAGACGACACGCCTTTCCCACTGGTTTGTGTAGGGTTTCGTAGTGATCCGACACTACGCAGAAGGAAACCCACCAAGACCCGCCCCTTAATTAAAGCAATTAACAAGGATAATAAACTTAATCAAACAAGATTAAGAACAAGAATTATACCTTTGACGCGTGCTTCGCTCCCAAAGAGCTCTTACTTCAAAATCCCGAAAAGACGAGATCTCCGACGGATCGTACCCTCAACTCGACCCAACGTCCTAAGTCTTGAAGGTAAGTCAAGACCCGGAGAAAATAACTGTGAGTTTTACAAATCAAAGGTTTACTCTTTTCTTAGAAATGCCTATTTAATTCCACTCAAGGTTGTTCATTTCCCAATACCCAAGCTTGGTATTTATAGGGAAATGATCCCTTGATTTCTAATCTCCCATCAATGTGGGAGAGTTGGAAAAATGATAATTATTTAATTCCAAAATTAAATAATTAATCAATTCAATCACAAATCGACACATGGCACAATTATAGAGAAAGCCAAGTGAGCAAGGGCGTGCGTGTGTGTGCATGTGTGCCTCGCAGCCTCGCACAGCAGCCGCATTGATGCGTGTGGGCTGGTGTGTGTGTGCGTGCAATGGGGATGCTAGGTTGCTAGGCAGCAACACCACGCATGCATGTGCGTGTGCGTGTGTGCGTGCCTCGCACCAAGCAAAAGCAACGCTGGGCACTGGCTAATGCGAGCGTTGCATGGTGCATGGTGCGTGTTACGTGGATGGTGCGAGGGAAGGGGGCCAGCATGCGTGGCTCGTTAGAAGCACACATGCTGGTTGTGCTAGCAATTGCGTGCAAGGAGGTGTGCATGGCTTCTGGGGGCCAGTACCAGCACTAGGTGCTAGCAACGCCCAGTGCCAGCACGTAGCACCAGCACAGCACAGCAGCAACATGCATTAGCTGGCTGGCTGGGTGCTGGGCAGCAAGGCGATGCTAGCTGGCAGCCAGCTAGCCCACCTTGACCCGGTTTTTGGCATGGTGTGTTGGGACCAATTCATGGCCTTGGGGATCAAGGAAATGGTCCCCCAAACGCCTAGGTTGCGATGGGTGTATAACCCTCGGGCAAATTCCCCAAGTCCCAGACTTGATTTTCAGACATGGTGTTCATCTCGGATTTCATGGCCTCTTGCCATTTTGCAGAGTTGGGGCTCGTCATAGCTTGCTTGTATGTCGCCGGCTCATCACCATCCATGACTAGGATGTCCTGATCATCGGTTAAGATGATACCGAGGTATCTGTCTGGTTGAGATCTTTGCCATTGCGACCTACGTAGGGTAATCGGTTGAGCATTTACATTGTCTGTTTGATTTTGACCAATCTTCTTAGATGCTTCCAAAGTATCTAGATTGTCAGTTTTGTCAGGTTGACATTGTTGCTCGTCCTCTCGAACTTCGTCGAGATCGATTTTCCTCCCACTTGTTATTTTGGAGAGGTGATCCTTCTCCAAAAAGACACCATCACGAGCAACAAAAATTGTTGATGCGTTAGATGTTAATGTGGCCAAGACAACAATGCCACAAGTAGGTTTGATTCGACTCAATGGTCTTAGCTCTTTTTGGCGGTATCATTAATTTGTCTAAACATATGTAAAACATGCAATTTTATAGAACATATAAACAAGACATTTCAAAACCAACCATTGATTAAGTCTAGTGATCAAAGTAACCTGGTTTCCAACACAATAGATCAAAAGTATGTTCAAAAGCATGAGAAACAACCATTGTTTAATTACAAGACATAGACAAAATAAATGTGCCTACAAGCACGATCAAAAGACCATCTTTCTCGTTCGCTTGTTGTTGCACATCAACCTGTGAAGCCCTTCTCACTTGGTTCCTGAAAAGGAAACATAAAGTGAGTTATACATGGTATCCAATACCTATGAATAGCTTTATACACAAGTGTTAATGAAGATACCTGAGGCAGATGTCACATTCCTCCCCTCCTTATTTTTTTGGAAGAGCTTGAATTCCCTCTTGTAATGGCCTTGCCCACCATAATAGAAGCATTACATCTTCGCCTTGTTCTTAAACTCCTTCTTCTTTGCTCTCAAGGGCCTTTCGGTTGCTCCATAGGAGGGTGCTCGGCTAAGCAATTGCACCACCTCTCTTAAAGAGCGTGTCTCCTTTCTCGCCAGTAGAGTGAAGTGCATATAGCTGCGAGAAAGGAGACACGCTCTTTAAGAGTTACAATGGCAACTATGATATAGCCCGAGTAGAGTAGAGTGAAGCATGCAAGATATGTCCGAGTAGAGTAGAGTGAAGCATGCAAGATTCTGAGAAAGGACATATCATAGCCCGAGTAGAGTGAAGCATGCAAGATATGTCTGAGTAGAGTAGAGTGAAGCATGCAAGATATGTCCCGCCATCTCATTCTCCAATGAGATTCTGAGACACGCTCTTTAAGAGTGACAATGGCAACTATGATATAGCCCGAGTAGAGTGAAGCATGCAAGATATGTCCCGCCATCTCATTCTCCAATGAGATTCTGAGACACTGCATGTGCTTGAAGAGCCTAGTCATTCCAAGCACATGAGGTCGGAGGGGCATACCGGGTCTCAATATGGTATTGTAGACCCATGACCAAAGCCGACGCCTTTCCTTAGCAAGACAACCCACATCCGGTGGCTTTATCTTCATGTTTGAGAGTGACCTAGTCAAATCAAACACGAGTCCATCATAGTTGCCATTGTCACTCTTGGTGACTCTTACATTGACAACATCCTCAAGTTCTTTGAGGAACATGTCCGGAAAATAGACGGAGAGCATTTCCTTCCAATCTTCCAGGATGGAATTAGCCATTAGATGTGTGACTTTCTTGCAATCTTAAGACCATTTATCATGAACCTCATCACTTATGATTCCCTTAGAGAAGAAGCTTGGAATGAGAGTATAAAGAGTGTCCTCTAAGGAACAATTCTGAAGAGTTTTCCTTAGTTCCTCTTCCCATTCCTTGAAGTTGACCAAGTTAAGGCTAAAAGCTAACTTGTCGGGGAGTTTTGGGCACATACAAATGTTGTTTGAGTTACTTACAGACATGTTTCTACAATTAAAAGAATTTGAAATGAAAAACCATTCATAAACCAATAAGTTTTAAATTTAAAGCTTTATGAAAATTTTTAATTTTATTGAGCATTTTATCCACGCATTAATATTAGTCCCTCTTAGGTGAGAATAAAAGGATTCCAAGATCCCAATAATCAAAAAGTGATTAAGCATGCTTTGGCTTGTCTTAATACCTAATATTTTAGGGTAAGCAATTGTTCGGAGGACAATAGGTCGTTGGTCTACTACCCTAGATCAAATAAACAATTTATATTCCTAACCTAACTCTATTGATTTTTCACTAGATAGTGGTAAGCTAGGGTCGAACCACAGAGAAACGGGATATTGCACAATCAAGGTGAAATAAGGAATCTATTGCAAGTGACAAGGGGTATATTGGTTTGTATTTGATAATATCCAAGATTAAACTATCTACTAAGTAGTGATTAAAACAAGCAAATAAAAGAGTTAACCTAGAGTCACTAAAATAGAGATGAAAGATAAGATATTAATGAAAATATGATCAATAACACTAGGGAGTGGGGGTTCCAATCATGATCTACTAAGACAAGAATGATAATCATCATGGATTCATGCCAAGGAGTATAAACTCTACTTATAATGATTCATTCTCATGCATCTAATCTAGAACTCAAATATTGGGGATTGAGGTTCACAACACTAGCTCTAAGCATAATAAGCACAAAATCATCAACTCAAGGCATAACCCAATCAATCATCAATGTAAACTCAATCAATCATGATTTTCACCCCCTTCCCTAGCTAGAAATCTAAGCTAAAGAAAGGAAAATAGCCATTTTAACTACACTAAGCATGTATTCAATCCCAACAAAACTAAACATGATTCAAAACCAAAGAAAAGGCAATAAAATAAGTAAAAGCAAGAATATTAATGGATAAAAACACTATTAAGAGAAATAAAATCAAATAAAATATTGGGATAAAGAGTTTATTATTATTAAACTTGAAGGATTAAGAAAACATGGACTAGTTGTATTGAAAGTTGAAAGCTTGAAGAAAACTTGAAAATATCTTGATTACAACAATGGAAACTTGAAGGTTAAGCTACTTTCTCTCTATAAAATCTTGATGTTCTCTCTCTACAATGTTTTTCAATGAAATAGTAAATGAAAGTACAAAAGAAGTTGTCATGAAATTCAAGCTAAAGACTATATATAGCTTATTGATAAAACAAAGGAAATGGGTGAGGGAGAGGCCTCTTTAGCAAGGTTGTCGCGCCCTCTCTGTTGTGGGTACGTAGTTGGAAAAACCCAACTCCCCGCGCCCGCGCCTTTAGATGCTGCGCCTGCGGCTACTAGGGACGCGCCCTCTCATGTCCCTCTCTCAGCGATCTCCAAAAACTGGGTGTTTTGCTTAAGGTCTCTGTCCGTGCCCGCGAAAATAGCACCCGTGCTCATGGAGATTGCATTCCTGTCCCCGCTCGTGGTTGTAACCCCCGCGCCCGCGACTTTATAAACATGCTTAATAAGGTGTAAAATTGCAGAAGATTAATGGTACAATCAAACACATGATCCAACAATTGCATGCCATAATTAATCAAGGTTTTAATTGGGTCATTTGCGGGTACTATTGATGAGTGACATTTATGTTACCCTTAGGGGTAGTGTATTGGTCTCTTTTCTCCTGTTTTTCTTAGGTTTTCTACCTCTTTTCTCCTCTTATGGCTTCCTTTTCTTTTATGGATGAAAAGTATGCTTATTTGCGCTTGTTTTGATAATCTTAATGCATAATTTTATCATCCCCATGCTCTCGTGATCTTTGCTATCTTTTGCAGGTTCCATGACGGTCCTAAGCACGGTAGGAGGCCCCTTGGCCAAGTATGGAGGCATGGAACAAGACAAGAGGAGAAAAAGGGAAGAAGAGGAAGCAAGAAGAGGAAGTTCAAGAGGAGGTGTGGCCGAACCTCTAAGAGGTTCGGTCGAACCAAGGTGTGGTCAAACTTTTGAAAAGTTCGACCGAACCTCCAAGGCAGTTTCAACCAAGTTTTCAGCATGTTTACAGGAGGGGTCGAACCAGGAAAGTTCGACCAAACATTGATCAGGGAGGTTCGACCGAACCTACCTTGAGTTCGGCCGAACCTACCCTGAGTCCGACCGAACCTACCCAGAGTTCGGTCAGACCTTTTCCCCTTTCAGCTGACTTTTTGCGGAGCTTCCTAAGCAATTTTGTAAGGGGTATAAATAGGTTTTTTTGCTCATTAAAGAAAAGGATTTTTTTTTTCAGTTTTAGAATAGTTTTTAGGTTAGTTTTAGGTTTTAGAGAGAGAAACTCTCAAAATTTTAGAGAGAGAAAGTGAGGAGTACAATGGTTTTCATGGATTTTGGATAATCAAATGAGGAATTTGAAGATCTCCACCTTATATCAATGAGCATTTCTTACTTTCTCTTCTCTTATTGCTTTATTTAGTTGCTTTCATTATGCTTGAGTAGTTTCCCTTCTACTAGGTGTTGAGTGAGACTTTGTAATGATTGTTTGAGTTATTTGAGATAAATTTGATGATAATTGTGTGATTAAATTGATTGAATTGATGTTGGCATGTTGTTTGTTTTAGATTGGATTGATCTCCCATGATAGCACACTTAATTGCATATTGGTTTTAGTTTGACAAGGGATTGTGAATTAGAATTGATATATTTGATTGCATTTTGGGTAATTTTCTTCTATGCACCTAGTCAATGAGGGATCTAGGCTAGGAATTTGAGAGATTACTTTTGAGTGTAGTTAATTCTCATTATAATTCTTTCTTTGCATGATTGATTATCAAATGGATTCTCATTAGCTTATTAATTGTTCTAAGTGGATCTTTTCCCCTAGTAGACTTTATCATACCTTGTTCTTTATATGTGTTTTAGTGTAGTTGTAGTGTCCACTATCCATAAACCGATTTCGGCGTAGCTTAAGCATTAGATCGAGAACAATCCAACATTACCGTTCCTTGTGGTTCGACTCCGAACTTACCACTAGGCTTGTTTAGGGGTTAGTTTTAGGATTTATAAATTTATTTGATTGAGTGTGGAATGTGCGACCGTTCTAACGCCCATCAAAATGGCGCCGTCGCCGGGGAACGGTGTCAATGCTTGATTGTTTTTGATTGCTTGAGTCTAGGTCTTTGTGTATACTTTTCTTTTTATTTTATTTTTTTTTTAATTTTTGCTTGTTTTTGTAAAAAAAATGGCAAGTAAATCGTTTCGTCAATATGACAATGAGCCTTTTTGTGAATATTTCAATAGACTTGTGGGATATTTGGATTTTGATTGTTGTAGTCTTTGGGAGGCTTGTGAGATTTGTTATTTTGGTTTGAATGAGAAAACTAGGGATGAAGTTGAATGCATGCATAATGGTGAATTTAGAGCATTATCAATTGATGATGCTTGGGATTTTTATGTTTGGTTTGCTTGGGATGTCTATAATAAGGGTAATCATGATTCTATTATTGATATGCAATGTGTTGATACTTCTATTATTAGCATGAATTCCCATGTTTTGTTACATGATCCATTAAGTGAACCTAAAACACATGATTTCAACTCTATTTCCTCTTTTGTTCATGATGATGAGGTACATGCTCAAGTTGATGCTAATGGTGTGTTTCAATATTCTTCATTATTTACCATGCCTCCTTGTGATGTGCTTCGTTCCCTTAATGATGAATCTCATGTGTTTGATTGTGCCCCCACTCCCCAATGTGATGTATATGCTCATGATCTTAATGTTGATTTTTCCAATCTTGGTTGTACTTCTTCTTCTCTTGTTGAGCCTCAACCTTCAACAACTTTTGAATCCCTTATTGCTACTTTTGAATCTCAAATTAGGTGCATTGAGCTTGATAATGAGCTTGGGCCTAGTAAGGAAATGATTCTTAATTCTATGAGAGGTCAATTAGAGATAATGAAAAAGAATGAGGAGCGTCTTGAGGAGGGAAGGAGAAGAAAAGAAGAGTTAGAAAGCCAATTGTCACCCTTGATGCTTGTTTGTGAAAAATCCCAATTTAATGTGTGTGTTGAGGATGATGATGATGATTTTGAGCAACCAAGAGAGTGTGAGGATCCCATTGGTGAGCATATGAGTGATGGTGAAGGAGTTGAGAATGAAGAGAGTGTTGATTTTGAAAATCCTAACCCTTTTTCCCATCTTGATGAGTCTCAAGTGCATGATTGTGATCCTTTTATCCATGAGTATTTGGATTCATTTAAGGTTATGTCTAATGTGTTTATTGAGTGTCAAATGAAAATCCATAGCCTTTTGAGTGAGTTCATTAAGAATGCTTCATGGGAGAGAGAACATTTTGAAATGAATTTGCATCCATTCATGCATGGCTTTGAGATTTTAGGCTTTAAGGAAGTTAAGGGAGTTGTTGTTCATGATTGTAGTGAAGGGGATTATGTAGTTTCTCTTGGAAGTTGGATGTTTGAGGGAGATCATGATCATGAGTGTTCTTCTTTTGAGGATTCTATGATTGATTTTCATGCTCAAATTGGTGATTTGAGGAATGGTGGTGAAGAAGAGACCATTTGTAAGACCATTGCTCTTATCCCCTTCTCTCATGTCCCTTTTTCAAGGAATTTCAACCATATCCCCTACACTCCTATATCCCTTCCTTCCTTTGTTAATGAGCCTATTGGGGACCCCCTTGCCTATGAAGATTTTTATGTCCCTCATTCGTCTTCAATTTAGGAAAAGGGTGATTTTGCCACACAAAAAGATTTTTGTGAAGAGAGTTTTCCTTTCTATTCTTCTTCTTATTTTCTTGAATTTTCTTTTGATTCTTCTTCTTCTTGGAAACTCCCTCTTCACATTCTTTTGCGTGAACTAATCTTGGTGCATGCCCTTCTTATATCATTTGCTTACTTGTTATCTTATGAGATGTGTAGTAGTGCATTTGACAAGCTCTTGCGATCGTTGCAATATTATTTACTAGAGCGGTCAAGCTTGGACCTTAAGCAAGCCTTTCTCGGGAAGTAACCCGTGTTTTATTGCTTTCATTTTCTTTTATTTTTAGAATAGTTTTTGGCCTCATGGAAATGTTTGTGTGCTTGGTGCTAGGTACATAACTTAATATACTCTTATGCATTGGTTTGGATCAAGAATCAAGGAAGTTTGACTCCACTTTTGCTAGCACATGGAAAACAAGATTCAATTTTAGAGGTAGTCGGCTTCAAGAAGGATTAATTGGGCACTTAATATCCGGTAATATCCTTCCTTGCTCTTCCTCTAATGATTTGTGACTTGTTGGACATATGTTGGTTGGTTGGATGACTTTCTTTCTTTTCTCCTCCCATGGATTCTTTGGTTTAAAGTTTGAGCATGTTGCCTCATTCAAGCTTGGGGGAGGGTATTCTATCATGTTTGGTGGAATTTTGATTCATATATGCCATGCACATTTGTATATGCATTTCCATTTTCTTTATTTTGAAAATTCCAAAAAGATTTTGTTTCTATCAAGGCAAATTTGCAATGTGTTTTGTTTTGTTCTTACTTTTGACATAATACGCTTGGACTTGTATTCTTGAATGTCCTTATTCCTAAATTATAAAGGTATGCACGGTTTGAGAATGTGTTAGGTTGACTCTAGGATATGATATGCTAAGGTAGTTGTTAAGAACTTTGAGACCATGAAGCCCTAGTTCACTTGCTTGTGGTAAGATGGAGTTGCTCTCTATGGTGGATATGAAATCAAGAGTTAGTTATTGCTATCCCTAGTGAGGTAAATTGTTCAAGCCTTCATCATACTTTGTTGAGCGGCATATTTGGATCCTTGGCTATTTCATTCTCGTATCTAGAACTTGACTTTTAGCTCCCAAGATCGCGACCGTGCCACTTTAGGGGATGACAAAGGAATTTCTCTTTTTATAGGATAGATTTTCTATTTTTGAGTTTAGTTTATATTTGCCCCTCTTGCTAGCCCTTTTGAGCCATATACATTCTTTTCTCTAACCTTAATACAAGCCTTCCAGCCTTGGTTTCACTTTAAATCCTACCTTTAGTTTGTGAAGCAATTTTGTTTTGGAGCTTGTTTTATTGTTTATGGTGCAAGTTTAGAATTATAAGTTCATTTGCAAAGCAAGTATGTGTTGTATATAATTTTTTTGCATAAAACCAAATACATTTTGAGAAAAAACCGTCCAAAGTTAAAAGAGGCAAGGACATTTAAAAAAAAAAAAAAAAAGCTTGGAAAAAGGAATTATTGAAAAAAAAAAAGTAAAGAAGAATGTAAAGCACAAAAAAAAAAAAGGGTTTTGTTATTGTTGTTCTCCCTGTTTTTGTTATTTTGTGTTAAATAAGCTTGGGGGAAAGTTATTTAGTAAGCATACTTGGCACTTTTGTTTTGGAATCGTTTAGATCTTGTGGAAGAAGTTCCACCCATGCTTCACATAGGTTTACCACCAATTTCAAGAGTTCTCCACACCTTTACTCTCCTAGCTTATATGTTAATACCTTGAAAGTCCTTTTGATCCTAGAGGGTTAAGTAATTCAATGATGGCGGGAAATAGGAATCAAGCCTATAGAGCGAGTTTCCATAGCCAAGATGTCGGGTAACCTTCTCAATGTTTTTAATTTCTTATTTATTTTCCGGTTTCTTCGTGGAATCATGAGAAGCTAACTTGAAAGTGGATTTGAAACTAGTAGAGAGAACGTGGTTTGATTGGTTGGAACAAAAGGTGGAATGTGTTTCCTTTAGTTCTCTATGCTTAGCATATGTTATGTTTCAATCAACCTTGGACATCTTAGAACGTGCATACCTTTATTATTTTAGAAAGATTGACATTCATTAGTGTTTGTTCCATCATAAAAGTCCACTCTAGAACGCTTGTAACTTTTCTCTTACTTCGATTTATTTTATTTTATTGTTTTTTTGCCTTGCCTTGATTTTTGTCAAGAGTTATGGGTTAAACTCTTAGGATACCCTTACGAGAGCATACTCGTCCTCTAGAGCGATCTATGGGGTTTAAAGTGCTTGATGCATGCGCTAAATGCATTCGTGATTCCTACGAAAGTGAGTTAGTGTATATTCTTTCTCTTCTAGTTTTATTTTATTTTATTGTTTTTTTTAAAAAAAAAAAATATACATCGTTTTCTGTTGTGTTTGTTTTGTTTTGCTCGAGGATGAGCAAAAGTTAAGCTTGGGGGTGTTTGATGAGTGACATTTATGTTACCCTTAGGGGTAGTGTATTGGTCTCTTTTCTCCTGATTTTCTTAGGTTTTCTACCTCTTTTCTCCTCTTATGGCTTCCTTTTCTTTTATGTATGAAAAGTATGCTTATTTGCGCTTGTTTTGATAATCTTAATGCATAATTTTATCATCCCCATGCTCTCGTGATCTTTGCTATCTTTTGCAGGTTCCATGACGGTCCTAAGCACGGTAGGAGGCCCCTTGGCCAAGTACGGAGGCATGGACAAAGACAAGAGGAGCAAAAGGGAAGAAGAGGAAGCAAGAAGAGGAAGTTCAAGAGGAGGTGTGGCCGAACCTCTAAGAGGTTCGGTCGAACCAAGGTGTGGTCAATCTTTTGAAAAGTTCGACCGAACCTCCAAGGCAGTTTCAACCAAGTTTTCAGCATGTTTACAGGAGGGGTCGAACCAGGAAAGTTCGACCAAACATGGATCAGGGAGGTTCGACCGAACCTACCTTGAGTTCGGCCGAACCTACCCTGAGTCCGACCGAACCTACCCAGAGTTCGGTCAGACCTTTTCCCGTTTCAGCTGACTTTTTGCGGAGCTTCCTAAGCAATTTTGTAAGGGGTATAAATAGGTTTTTTTGCTCATTAAAGAAAAGGATTTTTTTTTTCAGTTTTAGAATAGTTTTTAGGTTAGTTTTAGGTTTTAGAGAGAGAAACTCTCAAAATTTTAGAGAGAGAAAGTGAGGAGCACAATGGTTTTCATGGATTTTGGATAATCAAATGAGGAATTTGAAGATCTCCACCTTATATCAATGAGCATTTCTTACTTTCTCTTCTCTTATTGCTTTATTTAGTTGCTTTCATTATGCTTGAGTAGTTTCCCTTCTACTAGGTGTTGAGTGAGACTTTGTAATGATTGTTTGAGTTATTTGAGATAAATTTGATGATAATTGTGTGATTAAATTGATTGAATTGATGTTGGCATGTTGTTTGTTTTAGATTGGATTGATCTCCCATGATAGCACACTTAATTGCATATTGGTTTTAGTTTGACAAGGGATTGTGAATTAGAATTGATATATTTGATTGCATTTTGGGTAATTTTCTTCTATGCACCTAGTCAATGAGGGATCTAGGCTAGGAATTTGAGAGATTACTTTTGAGTGTAGTTAATTCTCATTATAATTCTTTCTTTGCATGATTGATTATCAAATGGATTCTCATTAGCTTATTAATTGTTCTAAGTGGATCTTTTCCCCTAGTAGACTTTATCATACCTTGTTCTTTATATGTGTTTTAGTGTAGTTGTAGTGTCCACTATCCATAAACCGATTTCGGCGTAGCTTAAGCATTAGATCGAGAACAATCCAACATTACCGTTCCTTGTGGTTCGACTCCGAACTTACCACTAGACTTGTTTAGGGGTTAGTTTTAGGATTTATAAATTTATTTGATTGAGTGTGGAATGTGCGACCGTTCTAACGCCTATCAGGTTTAAAGATATAAAAGTTTTTGTTCCAAACGAAAAAACCCCTCAAAAACCACTTTCTGGGTGGATTTTGGCTTCTGAAAGGTCATTTTTAAACACTTTGTGGGTAAAGAATGATTTATAACATTGATTTTACCCAAAATTCACTATTTTTGAGTTGAAATTGGGGTTCGTAGGCCAAAAATAGCATAAATACGATTTTAATCTAATTAAAAACGAGCTCCTAATCTGATTAGGATGCTAAACAAGAAATTTAAATCCATTAAAATCACCTTAAATAATTTAAATCCATTAAAAATAGCATAAAGGCTCCTATACAGTTATTGGGTTTTGCAATGTCCGACACCGCGCGGAAACAAATCCCAATGCTAGCAGCCCCTTACAAAATTGGTGCAATAGGAGGCGGCCAGCTAGCAGCCCACCTTGGGCACCAAGGCAGCCATGCTAGCACCTGGTCCCTCGGCTGAACCTGCCCAGCTAGGCCTTCCCACACCAGCCCGCGCTAAAAGCCTCGCCAGCATATGCGGCTAGCGCTAGGTGCTGCTCTTACTAGCGCGACCTTGCTGCTAGCTCTCGCACGCTGGCAGGCTGCTGCTTGCTTGCTGTATAGCCTACCAACCCAGCCATGCATTGATGTGTGCTGGTGCTAGCGTGAGGTCAACTAGGCATGTAAGCCCGCATACATGCTCGGCCTAGACGGCACGCCTTGACCACTGGTTTGTGTAGGGTTTCGTAGTGATCCGACACTACGCGGAAGGAAACCCACCAAGACCCGCCCCTTAATTAAAGCAATTAACAAGGATAATAAACTTAATCAAACAAGATTAAGAACAAGAATTATACCTTTGACGCGTGCTTCGCTCCCAAAGAGCTCTTACTTCAAAATCCCGAAAAGACGAGATCTCCGACGGATCGTACCCTCGACTCGTCCCAACGTCCTAAGTCTTGAAGGTAAGTCAAGACCCGGAGAAAATAACTGTGAGTTTTACGAATCAAAGGTTTACTCTTTTCTTAGAAATGCCTATTTAATTCCACTCAAGGTTGTTCATTTCCCAATACCCAAGCTTGGTATTTATAGGGAAATGATCCCTTGATTTCTAATCTCCCATCAATGTGGGAGAGTTGGAAAAATGATAATTATTTAATTCCAAAATTAAATAATTAATCAATTCAATCACAAATCGACACATGGCACAATTATAGAGAAAGCCAAGTGAGCAAGGGCGTGCGTGTGTGTGCATGTGTGCCTCGCAGCCTCGCACAGCAGCCGCATTGATGCGTGTGGGCTGGTGCGTGTGTGCGTGCAATGGGGATAATAGGTTGCTAGGCAGCACCACCACGCATGCATGTGCGTGTGCGTGTGTGCGTGCCTCGCACCAAGCACAAACAACGCTGGGCACTGGCTAATGCGAGCGTTGCGTGGTGCATGGTGCGTGTTACGTGGATGGTGCGAGGGAAGGGGGCCAGCATGCGTGGCTCGTTAGCAGCACACATGCTGGCTGTGCTAGCAATTGCGTGCAAGGAGGTGTGCATGGCTTCTGGGGGCCAGTACCAGAACTAGGTGCTAGCAACGCCCAGTGCCAGCACGTAGCACCAGCACAGCACAGCAGCAGCATGCATTAGCTGGCTGGCTGGGTGCTGGGCAGCAAGGCGATGCTAGCTGGCAGCCAACTAGCCCGCCTTGACCCGGTTTTGGGCATGGTGTGTTGGGACCAATTCATGGCCTTGGGGATCAAGGCAATGGCCCCCCAACGCCTAGGCTGCGATGGGTGTATAACCCTCGGGGAAATTCCCCAAGTCCCAAACTTGATTTTCAGACATGGAGTCCATCTCGGATTTCATGGCGTCTTGCCATTTTGCAGAGTTGGGGCTCGTCATAGCTTGCTTGTATGTCGCCGGCTCATCACCATCCATGACTAGGATGTCCTGATCATCGGTTAAGATGATACCGAGGTATCTGTCTGGTTGAGATCTTTGCCATTGCGACCTACGTAGGGTAATCGGTTGAGCATTTACATTGTCTGTTTGATTTTGACCAATCTTCTTAGATGCTTCCAAAGTATCTAGATTGTCAGTTTTGTCAGGTTGACATTGTTGCTCGTCCTCTCGAACTTCGTCGAGATCGATTTTCCTCCTACTTGTTATTTTGGAGAGGTGATCCTTCTCCAAAAAGACACCATCACGAGCAACAAAAATTCTTGATGCGTTAGATGTTAATGTGGCCAAGACAACAATGCCACAAGTAGGTTTGATTCGACTCAATGGTCTTAGCTCTTTTTGGCGGTATCATTAATTTGTCTAAACATATGTAAAACATGCAATTTTATAGAACATATAAATAAGACATTTCAAAACCAACCATTGATTAAGTCTAGTGATCAAAGTAACCTGGTTTCCAACACAATAGATCAAAAGTATGTTCAAAAACATGAGAAACAACCATTGTTTAATTACAAGACATAGACAAAATAAATGTGCCTACAAGCACGATCAAAAGACCATCTTTCTCGTTCGCTTGTTGTTGCACATCCACCTGTGAAGCCCTTCTCACTTGGTTCCTGAAAAGGAAACATAAAGTGAGTTACACATGGTATCCAATACCTAGGGATAGCTTTATACACAAGTGTTAATGAAGATACCTGAGGCAGATGTCACATTCCTCTCCTCCTTATTTTTTTGGAAGAGCTTGCATTCCCTCTTGTAATGGCCTTGCCCACCATAATAGAAGCATTACATCTTCGCCTTGTTCTTAAACTCCTTCTTCTTTGCTCTCAAGGGCCTTTCGGTTGCTCCATAGGAGGTGGCTCGGCTAAGCAATTGCACCACCTCTCTTAAAGAGCGTGTCTCCTTTCTCGCCAGTAGAGTGAAGTGCATATAGCTGCGAGAAAGGAGACACGCTCTTTATGAGTTACAATGGCAACTATGATATAGCCCGAGTAGAGTAGAGTGAAGCATGCAAGGTATCTCCGATTAGAGTAGAGTGAAGCATGCAAGATTCTGAGAAAGGACATATCATAGCCCGAGTAGAGTGAAGCATGCAAGATATGTCCGAGTAGAGTAGAGTGAAGCATGCAAGATATGTCCCGCCATCTCATTCTCCAATGAGATTCTGAGACACGCTCTTTAAGAGTGACAATGGCAACTATGATATAGCCCGAGTAGAGTGAAGCATGCAAGATATGTCCCGCCATCTCATTCTCCAATGAGATTCTGAGACACTGCATGTGCTTGAAGAGCCTAGTCATTCCAAGCACATGAGGTCGGAGGGGCATACCGGGTCTCAATATGGTATTGTAGACCCATGACCAAAGCCGACGCCTTTCCTTAGCAAGACAACCCACATCCGGTGTCTTTATCTTCATGTTTGAGAGTGACCTAGTCAAATCAAACACGAGTCCATCATAGTTGCCATTGTCACTCTTGGTGACTCTTACATTGACAACATCCTCAAGTTCTTTGAGGAACATGTCCGGAAAATAGACGGAGAGCATTTCCTTCCAATCTTCCAGGATGGAATTAGCCATTAGATGTGTGACTTTCTTGCAATCTTAAGACCATTTATCATGAACCTCATCACTTATGATTCCCTTAGAGAAGAAGCTTGGAATGAGAGTATAAAGAGTGTCCTCTAAGGAACAATTCTGAAGAGTTTTCCTTAGTTCCTCTTCCCATTCCTTGAAGTTGACCAAGTTAAGGCTAAAAGCTAACTTGTCGGGGAGTTTTGGGCACATACAAATGTTGTTTGAGTTACTTACAGACATGTTTCTACAATTAAAAGAATTTGAAATGAAAAACCATTCATAAACCAATAAGTTTTAAATTTAAAGCTTTATGAAAATTTTTAATTTTATTGAGCATTTTATCCACGCATTAATATTAGTCCCTCTTAGGTGAGAATAAAAGGATTCCAAGATCCCAATAATCAAAAAGTGATTAAGCATGCTTTGGCTTGTCTTAATACCTAATATTTTAGGGTAAGCAATTGTTCGGAGGACAATAGGTCGTTGGTCTACTACCCTAGATCAAATAAACAATTTATATTCCTAACCTAACTCTATTGATTTTTCACTAGATAGTGGTAAGCTAGGGTCGAACCACAGAGAAACGGGATATTGCACAATCAAGGTGAAATAAGGAATCTATTGCAAGTGACAAGGGGTATATTGGTTTGTATTTGATAATATCCAAGATTAAACTATCTACTAAGTAGTGATTAAAACAAGCAAATAAAAGAGTTAACCTAGAGTCACTAAAATAGAGATGAAAGATAAGATATTAATGAAAATATGATCAATAACACTAGGGAGTGGGGGTTCCAATCATGATCTACTAAGACAAGAACGATAATCATCATGGATTCATGCCAAGGAGTATAAACTCTACTTATAATGATTCATTCTCATGCATCTAATCTAGAACTCAAATATTGGGGATTGAGGTTCACAACACTAGCTCTAAGCATAATAAGCACAAAATCATCAACTCAAGGCATAACCCAATCAATCATCAATGTAAACTCAATCAATCATGATTTTCACCCCCTTCCCTAGCTAGAAATCTAAGCTAAAGAAAGGAAAATAGCCATTTTAACTACACTAAGCATGTATTCAATCCCAACAAAACTAAACATGATTCAAAACCAAAGAAAAGGCAATAAAATAAGTAAAAGCAAGAATCTTAATGGATAAAAACACTATTAAGAGAAATAAAATCAAATAAAAGATTGGGATAAAGAGTTTATTATTATTAAACTTGAAGGATTAAGAAAACATGGACTAGTTGTATTGAAAGTTGAAAGCTTGAAGAAAACTTGAAAATATCTTGATTACAACAATGGAAACTTGAAGGTTAAGCTACTTTCTCTCTATAAAATCTTGATGTTCTCTCTCTACAATGTTTTTCAATGAAATAGTAAATGAAAGTACAAAAGAAGTTGTCATGAAATTCAAGCTAAAGACTATATATAGCTTATTGATAAAACAAAGGAAATGGGTGAGGGAGAGGCCTCTTTAGCAAGGTTGTCGCGCCCTCTCTGTTGTGGGTACGTAGTTGGAAAAACCCAACTCCCCGCGCCCGCGCCTTTAGATGCTGCGCCTGCGGCTACTAGGGACGCGCCCTCTCATGTCCCTCTCTCAGCGATCTCCAAAAACTGGGTGTTTTGCTTAAGGTCTCTGTCCGTGCCCGCGAAAATAGCACCCGTGCTCATGGAGATTGCATTCCTGTCCGCGCTCGTGGTTGTAACCCCCGCGCCCGCGACTTGCTGTGGCAAGGCACCCTCTCCCCTTTTGCATCTTCTTTCCTTGGAACAAGCAACTCTAGCAACTTTGACTCCGCTTAGAGATTCCAATTCCGCTCACGAGTCCTAGGAGCTATCAAAGCGAACAAATAAAGGGTAAAATGCAAAAGAATAGGAAAAACACGAGAAAGAGCGAAAGTAACAAGAATAAAGGTAAAAACGGTAAGAATAGGTAAAAACAAGTGACAAATAAGGGGAATTCACTAGTGAAAAAGGGTGAAATGGTGGCATAAACGTCACTTATAAAAATCCCCCACACTTGCCTCTTGCTTGTCCCTCACGAAAAATTAAGAAAAGAATGACAAAGTGAACACTACAAAGACAAACACAACATGGCAAGGCTTAGAAAAGTAAATCAAGCTTTAGGGTGGACATGTGCTCTATTCAGACTCGAAAGGGTAAACAAGCACCAAAGAATACTAGTCTTTCTCAATTACATGATGTAAACACTCCCAAAGATGCCAATGGTTGCAATAGTCAAGCCTAAGCCAAGCATAGAGAGCTAATGATTCATTCTCCCCCCTAGTCCCCTCTAAACCAGTCCGCGTTCTCCCTACTAGCTTTAAATCATCCCACTAGTTGGCTCCTCATGATTCCGCGAAGGAACCGGAAAAAGATTCTTTTTGAGGAGATATAAAGTCATCCCGACATCTCAACTATGCACGCTCTCTCCATAGGGTTGAAAACCATCTCCCTCCACCGGTTGTTGACCACACCCCTCTAAAGTCTAAGGGTCTTTACTAGGGTTGTAATGACTTGGCTAAAGGTAATGGTAGGGATATCATTTGAAATAGTGGTGGCAAATCCTAAGTGAAGTAAAAGAATGACCAACTCTCATAAACAAAACTCAAGAAACGACCATAACTCAAACAAACAACCATCATTTAGTTTTCATTACATTACCACCCTTATTCAAGGGGAAGGGACTTCATAGTTTTTATTTTTTTTTATTTTTTTTATTTTTTTTTATTTTTATTGAAAATTCATTTGATCCTCTTACATTGCATCTTTCTTCTCAAACTTATCTTGCATGTTCATATTTAAGCTCAACTTTCAACTCTTCGCTTAAAACCAATTCTCAACATAATTCTTGCTCATATTCACTATGCTCACTACATTATCCTCACATACCAAATTCTTCACTAACTAAAAGGGTTGGGAAAACATAGGTCGTTAGGCTTGTAATGTGGTTATGTCAAGAATGGGAAATATTAGGCTCAAATTGGCTAGCAAGTAGGTTAATGCAAAATAGAAAATAAAATTTATAATTAAACAAAAGAAAATATAAATGAAAATGAGAAAAGGTGCCCTTTTCCTCCCCTAAAAGTTCTAGGTCACGATCTCGGGAGCTAGAAATCAACACAAGTATTAAGACACGCTTAGCAGAGGATCCTAAAATGCCGCACAACAAATTGATGAAGGCTTGAAAAAAATAAACCTCACAAGGGATGAAAAAGGTAAGCAAATGCCAACTAAAGGGTTTCAAATCCACTACAAGGAGCAACTCCATCTTACCACTTCCCATGAAATAAGGGTTCAAAAGTCCTCACAAGTTCTTAGCCTTGCTACCTTAGCTAAGATTCTTCTAATTCAACTAAAGGCAATCTCAAACCGTGCATCTCATCATAAAGGTAAGAAGAAACAAGCATTCTAAGGCCCATCAGTAAGGAAATAGAGTCCAAATGTACAGGTAAATTCCAAAACACATTCATATCATCTTGCCATAATTATGTTTGTCACACAAAAATGAAAACTAAACAAGAGAAGGAGGAAGAAATCATAAAGGTTCGCAAATGAGGCATATAAATCCAAATCGATCCCAATCGACATACAATGGTTGTTCGCTATCAACACCAACGATCCCACTTAGAACCAAATGCAAACAACCTCGAACCATTCAACTTCTTCCTATACTAGTCCAAAACTAATCACGGCAAAATAAAGAAAGGAGAGAGTAAAGGAAGGATCTCACCCATTTGTCTCTTGAATAATAACAAAGCAACCTTACGATTTACATGGCTCCAAAAGTTGCTTCCAATTTTCTTTAAAGCTACAAAAGAGAGAGATAGAGGCAAAGCAAACACTATACAAAGAAAAAAAGTTAGAAAGAAAAAAGAGAGAAAGATCTATCAACTCAAATTCTTAGGCATAACCAACTACCCAAACCCAACTTATTCTCGAATCATCATCATCAAGACATCATTTACCAACAACAAGCGAAAACAATGCTACCAAAAAGCTTATCAACAACACCCAACAACAAGACCCAAACCCAAATTCCCCTCATCATTTCCATGAGTCCTTGGTGCCTTCCCCCACACTTACCCAAAAACACTCCCTTTTGACTCAAACACCCCCCAAGACTAGATAAGAGCATCGTCCCCGATGCTTCACATGCAAATGGAACGAAAAAGCGGGACCAAAAAAGGAGGGAGAAACAAACAGACCAAAGGGAGAGACTATTAGCCACTAGAGCCGGCACCACCGTCATCCGCATTCCAACTATTGTATGAAAAGCCCGGGGGGGCCATGGGGATCCCAACCTTCGGTGTAACCGGGAGGCCACCCATAATGACCCTTGAAAAGGTCTAGTTAGGATGCGGATAACTGGTCAAATGGCTCGGGTTGAGCTAGAGGCGAGGGGTAAGAGGGATCAACGAAGGATGAGTTAGGGTCACCCCGGTAATCACTCCCACCCAAAACCCGGTAGTCATAATGACCGGACTCATCGAGAAAGTCAAGCCTTGGCACATTGGGGTCCAAGGGACTCTGCCAGTAAGGGTACGTAGGTTGGTTGTCACCCCCCCAAGATGGCACGGGCCCTTGTTAGGGCGGCACATAAGGGTAGTTAACCGGGGGAGTGACATCCCCTCTACGTACGCTAGCATCATATAGGGCATTGGTTTGGAAAAAATGGTGTTGTTGGGAGGCCATCATACATAGCATGCCGAGTTGCATGCTCTCCATTTGGGCCCGCATCGCCGCCACATCTTGATGGTAGTCAAATTGTTGTTGATTTCATTTTTATTGTTGTTGTTGTTGTCTTTGTCTTCCATGTTGATTTGTTGTTGTTGTTGCTGCTGTTGTTGCTGCTGAAATGGAGGGAACTCTTCCACCTCATTATCATCCACCTCATTACCATCATCATCCTCATTACCCTCGCCAACTTCCATTCTCGCAACCAGGAGGACACCTGAATCCTTTCTCACCAACCACAGGTGATTAATTCCCTCCTTATAAAAGAAGTGAACTCTGGTTTGAGGAGGAGGTAATGATGCTCAATGGAGACAAGCAAGCTCCAAGTCCTTCCTCTATCCTCCGCTTTCCCAATAAATTTCATCGTCTTCAATTGGTCAAGGTCTAACCAAATATCACTTCCATCACTCCTTCCAATGGGGGTGCAAGAACGCATCTTGTCCATATGACGCAACCTTTCGACCAACCTCGTGACCATCCCTCTATAATGAATTTCCCCCTTCTTTGTCCCCGAGAGAATTCCTTCAATGCACTTGGTGAATAGAAAACCAAAATTCACTATTCGCCCCAATTCCGGCTTTGTAGGTAGCCACAAAATTTAGATCTCTTCGGCGGTGATGTTTCCTAAGTCTTGCTTATTGAAAACCATGTACCAAAGTATTTGGTTAAGAAGTCTGATAGCGGGGTGCATGATTTGACTGGCCAATGAATATTTGACATTGAAGGCATCTATCCTCAAGATGCATTTCCACCACTCAAGGGGGTTAAAATCATGAAGGGACTCGTGCGCTGGGAAGAACATGTCAGCATCAGGGTTGAGGTCGAGGAGTTGGTTAAATTGGCGAAGGTTTATGGTTTCTTTTTCATTGAAGAGTTGGAAGGAGATGGAGAGGTCCCTTTCTCCTGCGGCGTGGCATTTTAAAGAGACTACAAAATCGAGAGTGGGCTCTTTGTATGTTCGGTAAGCACTTGACACAAAAGAGGCTAGCCTTAGATTGTTGAATAGGAACCAACAATCGTCATCGATGCCAAGCTTGGTAGTAGTTGGTTGGTGGTAATTTTTGGTGGGTCAAAACTTGCGATTTTGCAAGTTGTCGCAGATGGTTTTGTGACTTTTATTGTGAAATTTGAGAGGTGGAAAAGGTGGTGGTGGTTGTTCTTCGTTTTGGGGATTTTAGAGGTAGGACTTTGGGGTTCCTTCCCACTCTTTCTCTTCTTTGGTCCAAACACCATTTTGGCAAAAATCAAGCTCAATCAAACAGAACTTAAACAACAAGAATAATCCATCCAATTCAAGCTTTCACAAATACCACACCTTGAACTTCACTCAACAACACCAAACAACCAATAATATTCTCCAACAATCAACAATGACAACAAATAATCAACAAATAACCAAGCTATGAAGACAATACAACATGAATCGGCATTCAATCATCAAAATTTCCCAAAAAGCATCACAAGAACAACAATTTTTCTCATCAAGAAATTACACCAAATTTTAATTGAAACTAAAGAAAAAGTGAAATATACCAATATAGAATGATCATGCTCATCTCCACTTGTCCTTTTGAAGAAGAAATTTGAGCTACCTTCAAGTAATCAACAATGGAGCCCCAAAAGAAATCCGCGAGAAAATGCCCCGTAGCAAGCCTTGAATGGTAAAAATTTTGGATTTTTGATGAGGAAACCGAAGGTAGGGCTAGCAAAAACTGACCCAACCCGAAAACCTGACCCGAACCCGAATTGAAAATAGCAGGTTAGGGTTGAGATTTTCGACAAACGAACCCGACCCGAAATTAAATGGGTTAGGTTAAGGTTGAAAATTCCAACCCGAAAATGACCCACTTAACCCGAAATTATTTTTGGGTCAAAATCAGGTCGGGTTTAGGTTTTGGGTCAAAATCAGGTCGGGTTTAGGTTTTGGGTCAAAATCAGGTCGGGTTAACCTAAACCCGACCTGATAACCTGAACATGTATTAGTTAGATTAGAAAAAAAACAAAACTATTTATTTATGTATATAATTCGGCCCAACCCAATTAGGTTCTTATAATACGAAGTATATAAAACGGAAAACCCTAAAATCCCAAATGGCTTTCAATTCCTCACACATTCTCAAGATCTCAGCCGCTCTTTCTCTCCTATATTTCAATTTTCAGTTCTCAAATTTCAAACCTTAAAATCCTTTGTGAGTCGCTCTCTATGTTCGAATTTCTTGATCTCCTTCACGTTTTAAACGTTCAACCAAGGTAATTTGCTGATTTCGAATTTTCTTTTATACGTTTTTATTTTTTTTTTCTTTTTAAAATACGGTTTTGTTATAGAATTTTGTTGTGTATGTTGTTAATATGCTTAAATTTCTGTTGTTAATTTTTATTGTTGTTGATTTGTTGATATAAATTATACATGTTTATACAATTTTTTATATAATTTTTTGATACAGTTTTGTCAAATTTTTCTTTGATAGTTATGTTTAATTTGTGATTTGAAGGTACTTTGTGGAAGAAGCCAATTAGATCCAACGGTAATAGCTTGATGCATGTGCGAAATTTGGGTTAGATCTTAAGCTACTTCCAATAGAAGCTCACAAATTCAGAAGTTCTCTAATTTGCTGATTTCGAATTTTCTTTTATACGTTTTTTTATTTTTTTTTTTATTTTTTTTTTTTTAAATACGGTTTTGTTTTAGAATTTTTTTGTTAATGTTATTAATATGCTTAACTTAAATTTCTGTTGTTAATTTTTATTGTTGTTGATTTGTTGATATAAATTATACATGTTCATATAATTTTTTATATAATTTCATTTACAGTTCTGTCAAAATTTTTTTGATAGTTATTTTTAATTTGTGATTTGAAGGTACTTTGCGGAAGAAGCCAATTAGATCCAACGATAATAGGTTGATGCATGTGCAAAATTTGGGTCAGATCTGAAGCAACTTCAAGTGGAAGCTCACAAATTCAAAAGTTCTCTACATAAGAAAAATTTATGTAAATTATTTATTTATTTTTAGCTTTGAATTAATCTATGTAAATTATACGTATGTAATTTGTGAATTTATACATCTGTGAATTTACCATAATAAATTGATTCTAATACGAATTAAAAATGCCAAATCTGCCAAAAAAATTAATAAATAAATAAGTTTATATATAAAAAAATCAGGTGAATTCAGGTTAGATTCGGGTTCAACCCGAAAAAATCAGGTTCGGGTTAGCTTTATGACCCGAAATATTAAACAGGTCAGGTTCAGGTCGAAGGTTTTCAACCCGAAACCAAAATGACCCGAACACGAACCCCACCCGATCTGATCTGTTTGCCAGCCCTAACCGAAGGAAAATGAAGAAATTTGATGATTTATGATCAATTTGTGATGAAAATTGATAAATTTGAGATGTTAGAAGGTTATGGTTAGAAAGGATGAAGCTAGAGAGAGAATGAAGAGGGATATTTCGAATTGGAAAAATAAAAGAGAGTGAGAAAAATGCTGTCAAAATCTACGAGAAAAACGTAGACCCACAGGGTCGCGCCCGCGGGCTTAACTGCCGTGCCCGCGGGTGAACCTGCCCGCGCCCGTTGGTTTATGTGTCGCGCCGCTCCTAGAGTGCGGCGAGGCATCTCCAGAATGTTTTTGGGGGGGCTTCCTCTTCCTGTCCGCGCCCGCGGGCCTTTGGAGAAGGCTTTCCCTTGGTGCGCTTTCCCTTATAGCTCTTGAAACATAAAATTTGACCTTTTCTTCTTCCATAACTCCATCTTGACTCTTCAAAAGGACTACCTTGAGGTGAAAACATCCTCAAACCTTAATCCACAAAAGTGTTTCCTAAAAATTCAAGTACCTACAAAATGACAACCAAAGACCATAAGACACAAACACTTAAAAGAAATCAATCAAAAACTAACGACCAAATAGAAGAAATAAAGGGAATAAAGAGTTGAGAACTCGGGTTACCTCCCGAGAAGCGCTTATTTACGAGGTCACTAGCTTGACCATGAGAAATTATCATCTAAAGGGTGGCTCAAGATCCATCGGATCAAGCCTCATACATTCAATCAAGCTAACTTCTTCCTTGCAAAGTTAGTGCTTCAAACGATGACCATTAACCATGAACATGTTGTCACCCGCCTCTAACTCAAAAGACCCATAAGGAGGAAGACCCATAATGAAGCATAGAGTTGAACAACAAAACCTTGTCCCCAACCTTGAAGCTCTTGTTCCTTATATGTCGGTCGTGCCATTTCTTGGTTTTCTCCTTTTATAGCTTCGAGTTCTCGTAGGCATCATATCGAAGCTCCTCAAGTGCATTGAGCTTAAGCAATCTCTTCTCAACGACCAACGACATATCCATGTTAAGCTCCTTGATTTCCCACCAATCTTTATACTCCAACTCAACCGGAAAATGACAAGCCTTCCCATAGACCAACCGATAGGGGTTTGTACCAATTGGAGTCTTGTACGCTGTCCGCAAGGCCCAAAGTGTGTCGTCAAGCTTGAGGGACCAATCTTTCCTAGACTTGGTCACCATCCTTTTGAGAAGGTTCTTGATCTCTCTATTAGACACCTCCACTTGTCCTTGAGTTTGAGGATGATAAGGTAGACCAACTTTGTGATGAACTCCATATCTCTTGAGAAGAGCCTCGAATTACTTCTTGGCAAAATGAGAACCTCCATCACTAATTAGCACCCTAGGAACCCAAAACCGTGGAAATATGATTTTCTTGAGAAGCTTAAGCATAACCTTATGATCATTGGTAGGGGAGGGTATAGCTTCAATCCACTTAGTCACATAGTCCACCGCTACCAAGATGTATAAATTCCCACATGAAGAGACAAAAGGCCTCATAAAGTCGACACCCCAAACATTAAAAGGCTCAACCTACAAAATGTTTGTTGAGGATTCCATCTCTTTTGGTTATGCCACCACTACTTTGACACTTGTCGCATCTCGAAAAAAACTTTTGAGCATCCTTATGCATTGTCGGCCACCATAGGAGAAATTGAGAAATCTTTTTCACCGTCTTATCAACTCCCCCATGTCCTCCACATGGCAACACTACTACATTTTCGATCAAATACAACGCCCCAAAATGAGCTATTGCAACGCCCTATCCAAATGTCGTGGCAATAGATAGCCTATTGCAACGGTATTTTTATTTCCGTTGCAATAGAGTAGGCTATTGCCACGGAGTTTAAACTAATGCTCTTAGAGGTAGAGCTATTGCCACGGCTCTAAAGAACCGTTGCAATAGCCTAGCTATTTTAACAAAAATAAAAGCTATTGCAACAGTGGTATTATATCAAATGAAAATTTTAGCTTAGATAAAGCGCGCATTGTTCCCTCTAATTTTTTCACCAAAATTTTGAACAAACAAACATGATGTATGTTTACCCCAATTTTCTCACCCAATCTTCTCACCCAATTTTCTCACCAATTTTCGTTCTCCACTCATTCTCACAGACTCAACAGTAGATTTCTCAACCAATTTCTCCATTTTCTCAATTTCCCCCAGATCTCTATTTTCCCCATCATCTCACATTCAACTCCAGAAATTCACAGTACCTATTCCCAGAAAATCACGAAAAAAAATCAGTCAAAAATTGGAAGAGGTGATTAGGGGATTTTTCCACCACTAATCACCATCTGACAAGTGGACCAATCAGGTTCCGCCATGTGTCCGTCACATGGGCCAATAGGAGCCTGCCACGTGTCAAGCAATGATCCGTCCACCATGGACCAATTACGACACGACACGTGTCCTTCCCATGACACCTGGGATAACCGGTCACCTAGGCCCAACTCCCGAGGGAAGCCCAATCAGCCCAAGGTTAACCTAAACCTAGATTGACACGTTTCCCGAGGTTATAAATACCTCCCTTAATCCTCATTAAGGGAGATTACATGCAAAAAAGCAGATTATACACATTAAACACTCTCACCTAGAGAGACCCAATCACTTTAATTTCCGCATTAATTACTCCTTAATCAAGTACTAACTTGACCGTCGGAGGCGGATCTCCAATCATCCGGAGCATCCGTTTGTTTTGCAGGTACAGGCGTCCAGTTCCAGTCTCGGAATTGTAACTCTCCCGCAGGACATCAGAAAACCCCGAAACATTTGGCGCCGTCTATGGGGAGAGTACTTCTGAGATGGCATCCACGTCTGTACCGACTCCTGAAGAGAGGCGTCCCCTAGACAACCCTCAAGTTCAGTCGGACCACGATACTGAGAATGAATTTGAAGTTGAAGCTCACACAGCTTCAGACGGGACCCTAAGGGCCTGACGTACCCGTCATACCGAAAGGAGGGAACGGGAACATCTTCAAACTGGAAGTGAGCCAGCAGGCGCACCGCCTGTTCGGCAGCAGCCGACTGATGGGTCTGCTCCCATCACAAGGAACGAACTCATGACCTTCATGAGGGACTTCAAGGGAGAAATTCAAGAGTTGATCAACAAGAAGCCGCCTGCTCTGGACAAGGAGCAGTCGGCTAAGAAACCCTCCACTTCACTGAAGAGGAAACCAGTTCAAGGGCGAGAGGCGACCCCTCATCCTAAATCTAGGAAGTGGGAGCCACCTGCCCTTGATTTCACAAAATACCGTTTCCCTACTCCAGGAAATAGGAAACCTGTTCGTCATATTCAGGCGGACGGGTCGAGGAAAACATACACAAACGCTCGGCTACTGCTAGAGCAGAAGAAGAGTAGACGATTGTCAGAGTCAGCCTCTACTTCAAACATCCAAGACAGTCTGCGAAATACCTCGATGAGGCATACTCAGTCGTATCATGAGAGTCAGTCAGGCGGCACCTCCCGACAGTCCGGCTTTCATAGCGACCAGGCGGTACCAAACTTACCGTTTGTACCGCAACAACAATATTTTTTACAGCCGCCTCCGTTTGGTGGACACGCGGCAAAAAATGTCCAACCTATGGACTGGCAGCTACGGTTGCTTAGACTTGGTGAACAGCCGTCGGCCTTCTCCAAGGAAATTACTGAAGCCGCTCAGCCGGCCAAAGTGAAAAATGTATTAGTAGGCGCCTATGACGGCACTACTAACCTAGAAGACCATCTGATGGCATTCACCAACCTGATGTACCTTCAAGGGTTGGATGATCCCACTTGGTGCAAGTGTTTCCCAGCGACTCTCAAAGGAATCGCACAACAATGGTTCGACAACCTGCCGACTGGTTGTGTAAATAACTTCAAGACGCTTGCTTACTTATTCACCTCCAACTTCGCCATGAACATCCCTGCGAAGAAGACGACCCTTGATTTAGGAACAATTCAGCATGGCGAGAAGGAGGGGCTTCGTTCTTACATCAGGCGGTTTAACCTGATGAGAATACAGATTCAAGGGTTACCGTATGAAGTAGCCTATACTGACTTTTTCAGAGGTCTCAAAGATGGGTCGACCTTCAAATTTGATTTTGTCCGAACGAGGGTGGTGACTCTTCAAGAGGCCTTGATTGAAGCGGAAGCCTATATACAGGCGACTGATCTTTGTAGTACGGTAAAACAGTCAGACGGGAAAAGGTCCGACAAAAGAGAAGGACGACAGAAACAGTCGTCAAACAAAGACGAGAAGAGAAAAGAGGTTTGGGCGGCTGATTCCTCTAAACAGCCAGCCCAGAAAAAGAAAAAAGAATTCAAACCATACTCCCCAAAGTATGCATTTAATAAGGATAGCCAGTTTATCCTAAAGGAAATCAAGGGACGGATCTCAATTGAGAAGCCGGTCCCCATGAAGGGTTCTGCAAACAACCGGAACCAAGATAAATTATGTGCTTATCATGAAGATTTTGGTCATCACACCAATAAAATCTACGGGGAACACTTCCTCAAAAAAGCAGTCGGCCAAAAAGAATCAAAAGGCCGACAGCTCCGATACAGATGATGCAGTCGTCTACACCATTGCAGGCGGCTTCTCAGGAGGCGGCCCCACTATTAGGGGCAACAAAGACAATATCAGGCGGTTAGATGTAAATTCCGTTCACCAAGAACGACCCTCCAAATGTTCATTTCCTGAGATTGTCATCACTGCAGAAGATCTAGGAGGGGTAAGGGGGGCCGCATGACGACCCTATCATTATTGAATGTAAAGTGGCCAACCAGAGAGTTGGCCGAATCCTCATAGATACCGGAAGCTCCTCAGATCTCATCAGTAGAAAATGTCTGTCGAAACTAAAATATCAGACTGATTGCATACATCCGGCATCTCACCCTTTAGTAGGGTTTGGAGGAGGAGTCGTCCACCCAGTGGGACGAGTGGATTTACCCATCCGCCTGGGCGAAAAAGGGGAAGGACGACACATGGTAGTCCGGTTCCTGGTAGTAAAAGAACTCTCGGCCTACAACATGATTATGGGACGACCAACCCTGAATAATTCCAAGGCTGTTATAATCCCATCTCTTATGTTGCTCAAGTTTGAGAGGGATAATGGAACAGTCGGGTCCCTAAGGGGAGATCAGAAGATGGCTCGAGAGTGCTATCTCTCAGATGTCAAGCCCACTGTTATGGCCACTGGGTCAAGTGGTGGAAAAATAGACCTTGACAATGTCAAGGAGAGTGCGCCTGTTCAAGAAGCAGGCGGCAAGAAGAGAAAGGCATCCCAGACAGGAGCCGCAAGAAAAGACAGAAAATAGCAATCATTGGCAGAGGAGCGGTCGGATGAATTCCGCCCTCAGCCGGCTGGTGAGCATACGGACTTGATCTTAGACGATTCACGTCCTGAGCGAACAGTCAAAGTTGGGACGACTGCTCTGAGAGTCCTGGGTGACGACTTTCACACACTATTGAAAGAATACAAGGACATCTTTGCATTCGAAGTCCATGAAATGCCAGGCATTAGTCCTGATCTGGCGGTACATAAACTGGCCGTGGATCCGAAAAAGAAGCCGGTACGGCAGAAGAAGCGGAACCATGGCGAAGAAAGAAGTCAGGCGGCAGCCGCCGAAGTTAAAAAATTACTTGATGTAGGGTTCATTCGGAAATGTTACTTCCCAGACTAGGTTGCAAATGTGGTGCTTGTTAAAAAGCCGAATGGCACCTGGCGAATGTGTGTAGACTACACAGACTTAAACAAGGCGTGCCCCAAAGACAGTTACCCTCTGCCTAAAATTGATAACCTGGTCGACTCAACAGCCGGCCATGCTTTGATGAGCTTTATGGACGCCTACTCTGGTTTCCATCAAATTCCTTTATGGAAGAAAGATCAGGAGAAGACGGCCTTCGTCACTGATCAGGGGTTATACTGTTACACGGTCATGTCGTTTGGTCTTAAGAATGCCCCGGCCACTTTCCAGCGAATGATAAACACTGTGTTCTTTGATCAAATTGGGAGAAATGTCGAGGCATATATTGATGATATGATTGTCAAGTCTAAAATTCAGAAAGATCATATGTCGGACCTCCGAGAAACTTTCTCCACACTCAGGCGGCACCATGTCATGCTCAATCCCAAGAAATGTATCGTTGGAGTTGAGTTTGGGAAATTTCTCGGATTCCTTATCAATCAGAGAGGAATAGAGGCGAACCCTGAGAAGGTGCAGGCGGTCATTGACATGCAGTCGCCTCGTACCATCCGAGAGGTTCAGAAGTTAACAGGTTGTCTGGCGGCCTTGGGAAGATTTCTAAGCCGATCAGGCGACAAATGCCTATACTTTTTCCAGGCAATTAAGAAAAAGGCAAGGTTTGAATGGGGGCCGGATGCTGAGGCGGCCTTCCAGAAATTGAAAGTTCACTTGCATTCCTTGCCGAGGCTGGTCAGCCCTTTGCCCAAAGAAGTACTCTACATGTACCTGGCCGCCTCTGATCATGTGTTAAGCGTTGTTCTCCTTGCTGAAAGAGACGGCTGTCAGCTCCCGGTCTACTTTGTCAGTCATGTACTGAAAAATGCCGAGTTAAGGTATCCTTTAGTGGAGAAATTTGGTCTTGCACTCTTCATGGGTGTTAAAAAATTGAAGCCCTACTTTTTGGCACATGCAGTCGTCGTGTATACAGACCAACCTATCAAGCGGCCACTGACCATCATGGAGTCATCAGGACGAAGGGTCAAATGGGCCATAGAAATTCAGAGCCTCGAAGTTACTTTCGAGCCTAGAAAAGCAATGAAGGGGCAAGCCTTTGCTGACTTTATTGTTGAGATGACTCGTCCTCCAGACTCTCAAGTTACAGACCCAGTCTGGAAGGTATATGTGGACGGAAGCTCTACTTCAAATGGTTGTGGAGCAGGCGTCATATGTCAGTCGCCAGAGAGCGACATGTACGAGTATGCTCTACGCTTCAGTTTTCAGGCCTCAAACAATGAGGCAGAATATGAAGCTTTACTAGCCGGAATCAGCATGTGCAAGGCGGCAGAGGCAAGAAAAATAGACGCCTGTTCCGATTCACAATTGATAGTGAGTCAGTACAATGGCGAATACGAGGCAACCCATCCGGCCATGATCAAGTATTTACAAGCGGTCCGACAAGCAGTCGGCTCCCTTGAGGATTTCCATCTGACCCAAGTGCCGAGATCAGAAAACAACCAGGCGGATGCACTTTCAAAATTAGCATCATCCGCCTCCTGTGATACTCCTCGAACTGTTTTTTGGGAAGTAATGGAGAAGAGAAGCATCGTGGAAGACTCTATTGGAATCCTAGACAGAAGCTCAACCTGGATGGATCCAATCAGGGCATATCTGACAAACGGTACCCTGTCGGATGATCATCAACAGGCGGCAGCACTGAAAAAACGAGCAACCAGTTTTGAAATAATAAAGGGAGAACTTCACAAAAGGGGGTACCTTAAACCCTTCTTAAAGTGTGTTACTCCAGAAAAGGGACGAGAGATACTAGACGATCTTCACTGTGGTTACTGTGCTTCCCATATAGGCGGTAGGACGCTTGCTCAACGGGCAAGGCGGCAGGGCTACTTTTGGCCTACTTTAGAAGTAGATGCGATGGTGATGGTGAAAAAATGTGACAAGTGCCAAAGGTTTGGCAAACTAATTCACCGTCCGGCTACTGACCTCACTACCATTCATAGCCCACTACCGTTTGCTAAGTGGGGCATGGATATTCTGGGTCCATATATGCCTGCTACAGGCGGAAGGAGGTACATACTTGTTGCCGTCGACTACTTCACTAAATGGGTAGAGGCGGAGGCTATAAAGGGAATCAAGACGAAGGATGTAATTTCACTCATTTGGAAAAATGTCATCACTCGGTTCAGGGTTCCCATGTCTATGGTTTTTGATAATGGTCCCCAATTTGAGACGTCTGTTCTCAAAAGCTGGTTGGGTGACCAAGGAATTTCACACTACTTTGCATCTGTCGGCCGTCCACAAGCAAACGGCCAGGTAGAAGCCTTTAATAAAATCATCTCAGACGGTCTCAAGAAAAAGATTGAACGAGCAAGCGGCCTATGGGCGGATGAATTATCTCATGTTCTCTGGGCCATTAGGACGACTGAAAAAGGGGCGACTAGAGAAAATCCATTCCTCCTAACTTATGGTGCGGAAGCTGTTCTTCCAATAGAACACTACGAGCCGACTCTTCGAGTAATGCTATATGACGAAGAGGCAAACTATGAAGCCATGCGCCTGGCATTAGACTAACTTCCTGAAAGGAGGGGCAATGCTGTCTTACGCCATGAAATTTACCGCCTGAGAATGACTAGATCATACAACAAAAAAGTACACAGGCGTCCACTCAAAGTGGGGGACTTTGTACTTAGAAATATGGAAGTAGTTGGTAGGGCTAATGAGTCTGGCAAACTAACTCCCAACTGGGAAGGACCCTACCGAATCTGTGAAGAGGTCAGGGACGGTACCTACCGTCTAGGAACACCAGACGGACAACCGTTGCCTCGAACTTGGAATGTAGATAATCTTAAGAAATATTTCTTTTGAATGATGTAAATAGTCAAGGGCTACTTAATAAAAGTTTGCATACTTAATATTCAATTTTGTACTAAGAGGGGCATGCCTGCTGACAAACAGTCGGCTACTCTCCATGTTTAATTTTTATTCTTACTTAAGAGGGGCAGGCCGCCTATACATTTACAGTCGGCTACTCTCCATTGAGTATTTTACTCTATCTTCAGAGGGGCATGCCGTCTGTACCTTTACAGTCGGCTACTCTCCATTGAGTATTTTACTCTATCTTCAGAGGGGCATGCCGTTTGTACCTTTACAGTCGGCTACTCTCCATTGAGTATTTTGCTCTTATCTTCAGAGGGGCATGCCGGCTGTACCTTTACAGTCGGCTACTCTCCATTGAGTATTTTACTCTATCTTCAGAGGGGAATGCCGCCTGTACCTTTACATTCGGCTACTCTCCATTGAATATTTTACTTATCACCATAGGGGCACGCTGTCTGGACATATAGTCGGCTACTCTCCATAGAAGAGGGCCGACTGGTTCCAAACACACAGCCACCCCCCTTATACTTAACTAAAAATGATCAGGGCCTGGCCGACCCTATGCCTAAACAGGCGGCTACCCTCCTTTTACTTAGCACCTACGTTCACCAAGAACTAACCAAGGCCACAGGCCGAATGATCAGACCAGGCGCCAAGCCAACCGATCCAATCTTCAAAACTAATACGACCTGTTCTAACATCATAGCAGGCGTCCGGCGGCATCTCTCCGGATGAAATTCTTCGCAGAGAGCAGCTCCCTTTCGGGTGGAACATTGCTCTATAAACTAATTACACGGCACCTATACGACTGTCCCCAAGGGAAACCACGTAGCCGTTTTTGAGACAAGGATAACTCTATCGCTAACCAAACCAGTGGTAGCAGTTGACATCTGAGTCAGATGACCGCCTGTATTACTTGGGATAAATGCAGGGAGTACCTCTTGAGTTCATAGCCAACAAACATTGGCGAATCAAAAGGTTCAGCCGGCCTCCGCCGCCTGGTACCTTTACTACTCAAGCAGGAGTGACGGCGACTGAGTAACTCCAAAGTTAACTCATAGTCACTCTCTCAAACTTAGTAGGGAGCCTAAAAGGTATGAGTCGTCCGCCTGTTTTTAGCAAACAAGGGCTCTCAACCACTACTCCTGCTAGGTTAACAACTTATGAGTTAAAAGCCAACAAACATTGGCGAATAAAGGGGAGCAACCGGTATCCACCGCTTGATACCTCTACTACTCAGTTACTTGGCGACTAGGTAACAATCATGTTTACTTGGTCACTCCCTAAAAATTTTAGTTTGAAACTAAAAAGGTGTTCATACAGTCGGCCTAGACGGCCTAAAGTCTCTAGCCTAAAAGCATGACAAGTAGGAAACAACTTTCCTACTTGGTTAAATTTTACAAATGACAGGACCGCCTGCCTAAAGGGGATCCAGCCTTTAAAATGGTTCAAATACCGATTGGATAAATGGCCGACTGATCGTCTAGCCTGGAAACAGACAACCAGTCGTCCAGGGGCATAGGCGGCGTGACTAACTATCCGTACCTGTTTGCAACTATCGGCCATGTAAAACAGTCGGTATAGTGTACAATTGGATATCAGAATATTCAATACTTAAACAAATTTGAAGCTAAACAAAAAAAATTCATTAAAAAGAAGCCGGTCATTAAAGACCGGAAAAATATTCAGAGCCCCGGCCCCCTGGTCGGGTAAATACAAAACAAACGGCACGCAGGCCGTGGAAAGAAGACATAAAACTTAAGAAGGGGGCAGATCTTCAATATTAGCAGCTGCCGCCTGGTCAACACTCTTCTTGCTGGACTCGGCTTCAGCTGCATCCTTCTTTGATGCATTACCCCCAAGCGGCACAAGCTCCACTACCGGCTGCTCCTCCTCCTCCAACGCCTCTTCCTCAGCAGCTGTCAACGCCTCTTCCTCAGCAGCTGCCAGGATCTCCTGATTATATCTATCAGAACACTGGCGGTACGTTTTTTCCCATGAGGCAAAGTCGGCATTGGGGAAGAGGCGGTCCCAAGTCATGCGCTGTATTTGAGCAGAGTCTTCCATCATCTCCCGGTCCAGCTCTTTCTTTTCTTGCTCGACCTTTTCCGAGAGCTCCTGAGTAAGACTCTTCTCCTAGGTCACCAGGCGTACCTTTACGCTCGCCAAGGATTTCTCCAAGGTTTCGTATGAGGACATCTTTTGGCGAAGAGGTCTCAGCTCGGCGTTAAGGTTGTTGATTGTCGCCTCCAGCTCGCTATTCCTCTTCTGGGCCGCCTCTAACTGAGCCCGGATAGCGGCGGTAGCCTGCGCCTGATAATAAAGAATATCAATGGTCAGAACTTCATTTTGGGTAATTTGAAACATTGCCTTATCACAGTCAGAGGCGGCCATAGCTTTTGCAGCCTTTACCTCTTTGTTCTTCCGGTCAAGCGGCTTGCGAAGGTCGTTCACTCGGAGCAGGGCCTAAGTAAAAAGGGGAACAGGCGTCAGTTTCCAAACAAAAAGAAAACAGGCGTGCTGGAATTCAAATACTCAAAAATATGCTAAGTATACCTCAGCAAGGACCCCTGCAATCCCGTCTAGGTCAAGGGTGCCGACACCCCTGACCGCCTCCCTTTCAGCTGGAGGAACGACCTTGATCATAGACTTGGCCACCTCGACCAAGTCTGGCTCCTGAGGGCCGGCTGCATCAAGCATAAACAAACGGATTAGACCTAGTAAAGAAGGGAGCAAGTCTAAAATTTACAAGGACAATTTCATACTTCTAGGTGGCCCAGCTGGAGTTTTAGAAGAAGTGGCCGGCTGTTTTTCAGCCGCCGCATGTTTCCTGGCAGAACCAGGAGAGCTCGCAACAGTCGTCCTCCGGGCCTTGGGGTCCGGCTGTTGGGAAGAAGAAGCTCTTGGAGCGCTCGTCTAAAAAAGAAGAAAAGTCAGTATATGCATAAACACAACTCCAAAAAGAGTGTGAAAGGTTCGAAGCCCACCAAGGGTGCCCCCTTGTTGGGGGAGTCGGTTGAAGACTGTTGCATGATGGAGGCCCGCAACATGGCCGCCGCAGTCTTGGAGGCGGTAATTTTGCTCATGGCGTCCGCTGCAAAAACAAATAGCAAAGTTAATAAAAGTCGTAACAAGAAATGCATGGATTAACAGAGTATTCGACAGGCCGGCTACCTCTTGAGCACCAACTGCTGAGGCCACAGGCGGCCAAAAAGTACTCGTCGTAGAGCCATTTGAAGCTCGGGACGCAGTGCAGGGGTACTTGCTCTCGTACCCCTGAAGTAGAGTTCACCTTCGACTCTACTTTGAAGAGTCCTTTATCTAGGATCTCTTTGTTAGCCTTGGGGGGAACAGGCGGCATGCTGCGGCCGCCTGCAAGAAGGGGCGGATTCCTGTTTTACCTGTTGAAGCGCTTGTTCAGCTCTGTGTCTGAACTCTCAATGATGAGGAAGGTGCTCCGCCAGTCCTTCCATTTGTTTGCTTTATCTCTCGTCATGAGGTAGCCCCTGTGGCTCGTCAATTGATACCAACCGGTACCGCCTGCCTTAGGGGTCTGGCTGAGGTAGTTCATGTGGGCGAAAGCCTCGAAGCTCGGCTCCACCCCGTGCAGTTCGTACCCGGCCACATAGCCGAGTACGTTGACTCAGGAGTTCGGGGCTAACTGCCATAACCCCAACTCATACCCATCCAAGATCCGCTGAACAGCCGGATATAGTGGGAAGCGCAGCCCAGCCTTGATGGCCGCCTCGTAGCAGCCAAAGCAGGCGCCATCATAACTGGTACCAGCCGGCCAGACGACTGTGTCTTCTGGATCCGGCACGCACACTAAAAAGCTGGGGCCCATTGTGTGGTTTGCAATAAAGCTCTCCACTTTCTCTTACATGGCCGTGATCCGGCCCCGAGGTACCGTGCAGTAGTAGGGGGTATTTTGCTCTCGGTGAGAGGTGGATGGCTCCGCCCAATTGTCCCCCTTCTCAACTGCGTGAGAAAGCCTCGCCTCTTGTAGGCGACTGTTTTTCTCTTCTGTGTCCAGGGAAGCATGGCCAGAAGAGCTAGATTCGGAATCGTCCTCTGACGAGTCCGAAGAGGACGACTCTTCCCCTCTCCCGGAGGGGCCCGCCTCCTCTCCTTTAAAAGGAGCAGGAGAGAATGTAGAATTGTCAACTGTAAAATGGGAAGGGGTCACTTTGACTCCTCCCTCAGAACTGCCGGCTTTCAAGCCGCTTTGTTTCACTTCCACATCTGGCGCCTGGTCAGATGTTTCACTAATCGGCACCCTGTGGGAGGAGCCGTCTGAGTTTGAGATCCTGACAGTCTTTTTTGTTCTGGCCATCATGCTCTACATAGACACAGATACAGTCGGACTTTGTATAAAGGGCAAAGATGGGTCCAGAAAAGGGCAGGCGGCACTCCTAGTCCTAGATTCAGCCGTCCCCGCTGACCGGCTGATCAATAACCTAGGTCGTGTCGTGTGCTTCCGTGGTGCCATTTCAAAAAAGAATAAAGTAAACAGAAAATTAAGAGTAAGAGAACCGACGGTTACCTGAACGAGTGACGATTGATGAAGTTCTGAAAATCCTTTGCAGTCGGCTTGTCAGAGTAGGCGGTAGGCAGAAAGAGTCCAAAATGTCAGAGCAAGTTCAGGGGTCCGAATGTTCTCTCACAAAGTTTTCAAGTGTGAAAATGACCGAAGTCAACACTCCTTTATATAGGCGAAGTGAGAAGGCGAAGGGTCACTTCAAGAATTCAAAATTTTGGCGGAAGAATCTCTCGGCCTCTCGCAAAGTGACACCTGTAGCAGGCTGTCGCCTGTTACAGGGCGATACCTGTCACAGGTAACACGTGACCAGTCACGTGCCACCTGTGAGGGGCAAATGATTAGGGGATTTTTCCACCACTAATCACCATCTGACAAGTGGACCAATCAGGTTCCGCCATGTGTCCGTCACATGGGCCAATAGGAGTCTACCACGTGTCAAGCAATGATCCGTCCACCATGGACCAATTACGACACGACACGTGTCCTTCCCATGACACCTGGGATAATCGGTCACCTAGGCCCAACTCCCGAGGGAAGCCCAATCAGCCAAAGGTTAACCTAAACCTAGATTGACACGTTTCCCGAGGTTATAAATACCTCCCTTAATCCTCATTAAGGGAGATTACATGAAAAAAAGAAGATTACACACATTAAACACTCTCACCTAGTGAGACCCAATCACTTTAATTTCCACATTAATTACTCCTTAATCAAGTACTAACTTGACCGTCGGAGGCGGATCTCCAATCATCCGGAGCATCCGTTTGTTTTGCAGGTACAGGCGTCCGGTTCCAGTCTCGGAATTGTAACTCTCCCGCAGGACATCTGAAAACCCCAAAACAAGAGGAAAAAGACGAAGGTGGTGGCTGATAGCGGCAGTCAGGCGGTGGTGGCGGCAGACGGTCCAATTTTGTTGTTGCATGTCCCTTCCTTGAGCTGATTGCTCGAAATTCTCTTCAAGGTAAACAACGAATTTCTAATAGCTATATCCATTTTTGTGAGCTGTGAATTATTTGTGTGAAATTTTTTTCCATGTTTCTCTCTTATGTATGTATATGTATGTAAATTTCGGTTTCTGACTATTTGTTTTTGATAATTGGAGGCCGATATTTTTTTCCATTTTTCTAATTCAATGTCAAATTAGGGTTTTTTTTATTTGTTTAATTTGATTTATCAGGAGAGTGATTTACATAACAAAAGAACTGGCCACACTGAATTATTAGATAAGAATTTTGAATCCATTAAACCTATTATTCTAGAATCACCGTCTTCTACTGCTCCCATGGACATTGATTCTCAAGGTTGGTATTCCACTTTTTCTATAAATTTATATACTTTTCAACTCTTTTTCAAAACCATGATTATACATGTCAATTTTGGGTTTGTATTTCATAGAAATGTTTGTCCCTGAGGTTGATAAAGCCTTGCATCAGGAACTTGAAGGAATGGGATTCTCAACTGCACGGACTACTATCATATAATGTTGCTCTTATGTTCAGGTAATTCCAGTCTTGAGGGTGTTGTCAACTAGATAGTTGAACACGAGAACGTTGCTGATTATGGAATGTTGTAATTGATCTGATATCCATTTGTTCTTGTCAAACATTTAGGTATATAGTATAGACTTTGGAATGATCATTGGACATTGGCTGAACATATTTGCTGATTCAAATTTATAATAGAGCAGAGTAAATATACTGAGGCTTTGCTTGGTTTGAATGGGTTCGGAGGAAATGATTTTGGATTTTGGAAGGAGTTTGACTTGGCTAGTTTGGAAAGGAAAATATAGCTTCGTTATTCTTTAATACCTTAGGCCTAGTAATTTCTATTCCTCAGTATGTATTTGGCTTTGATTTTTCTTGTTTCATTCTTGGAATTTGATTGTATTTAATGGCATTATTTTTGTTGAAGAGGTCTATTGACTAAGAAGATTTTGCAGTCTTTATATGGCATGTAATGGTTCAGAACTTTTCACATATTTAAAATTCTTGCTAAATTATGAGGAACAAATTAAGCTGATGAAATTTTTTGCTTTAATTTCAACACTATTAAGCAAATACCAGATGAACAATATTCTATTGGTTGTGTTGGTTGTTTATTAGCTGATAAAGCATCTTGCATGTACCTGAAAATGGCTTGCTTCTTGATATTGTCATTGAAGAGCTGCTGTTTTGATTTTTCCTGATATCTATCTCAACACTTTTGTCTTCTTTTCGAACTTGAAAATTTAAGTTCTCATTGTTGATCGTGTAGGGTTTCGTAAGGACCCGACACTACGTGGAAGGAAACCCACCAAGACCCGCCCCTTAATTAAAGCAATTAACAAGCATAATAAACTTAACCAAACAAGATTAAGAACAAGAATTATACCTTTGACGCGTGCTTCGCTCCCTAAGAGCTCTTACTTCAAAATCCCGAAAAGATGAGATCTCCTACGGATCGTACCCTTAACCCGACCCGAGCGTCCTAAGTCTTGAAGGTTAGTCAAGACCCGGACAAAATATAACTATGAGTTTTACGAATCAAAGGTTTACTCTTTCTTAGAGTTTCCTTTTTAATGCCACTCAAGGTTGTTTATTTCCCAATACCTAAGCTTGGTATTTATAGGGACATGTTCCCTTGATTTCCAATCTCCCATCAATGTGGGAGAGTTGGTAAAATGATAATTATTTAATTCCAAAACTAAATGATTATCAATTCAATCACAAATCGACACATGGCACAATAATAGAGTAAGTCAAGTGAGGACCAAGGCTTGGGGGGACCATTGCCTTGATCCCCAAGGCGATGAATTGGCCCCCACAAACAATGCCCAAAACCGGGTCAAGGTGGGCTAGCTGGCTGGAGCTAGCGTGCCAGCTAGGGCTGCAAGCTAGCATCGCCTTGCTGCCCAGCACCCAGCCAGCCAGCCAGTGCATGCTGCTGCTGGGTTGTGCTGGTGCTACGTGCTAGCGCTGGACGCTGTAGCACCTAGTGCCGACACTGGCCCCTATCAGCCCACGCACACCTCCTTGCGCGCCATTGCTAGCACAGCCAGCTTGCGTGCTGGTATTGAGCCACGCATGCTAGCCCTTCCCTCGCACCATCCACGCAACACGCACCATGCACCACGCAACGCTCGCATCGGCCAGTGCCTAGAACTGCCATTCTTGGTGCGAGACACGCACACACGCACACGCACATGCATGCGTGGTGCTGCTGCCTAGCAACCCAGCATCCCTATCGCACGCACACACGCACCAGCCCACACGCATCATTGATGCTGCTGTGCGAGGCTGCTGTGAGAGGCGAGGCTGCGAGGCACACACGCACACACACGCACGCCCCTGGCATTGCGATGGTGCTGTGCGTGGTGCCATGCCTTACGATGGTGCCTAGCATGGGCATTGCAATAGTGCTGTGCGTGGTGCCATGCTTTGCGATGGTGCCATGCCACATGCACCCAGGCACCCATGCTAGCGCGCTGCTAGCTGCAATGGGCTGCCTTGTACTTGTGGCACTTGCGATGGCTTTCCATGCGCACCCTAACACCCAGGCTAGCACGCTGCTAGCTGCGATGGGCTGCCTGGGGCTTGTGGTGCTCTGCGATTGGCTGCCATGCGCACGCCTAGGCTGCGATGGTGCGCCTTGAGCTTGTGATGGTGCGCCTAGCCATGTACCTCGATATTACTGATCGAAAGCGGCCTCCACCTAGGCATTCCGATCACTTGAACTTACAGAAGAATTAGCTCTGTAATAATTCTGAACCCTCTCTCGGAAGAATACACTTGTTGGACGGACACCATTTCTTTCAGTCTCCCACTTGTCCTTCCGGACAAGTGTGCATACAGTGTATAGCTCATTTCCTATGTCACTTAATGTTTCTTCGTGAACTATAAGGTAAGATTCTTTGTCATCGTTATTACGTTAAGAAGTGTTTCTCAATCTCCGAGTTCGACTATCAATAAGTAGATGATTTCTAAAATCCATCTGAGCACGGCCATGCGTTTTCACAGTCTCGCTCTTCGAGCGGCCTTGTAAACAACAAAACATTTTCCCTATTGTTAGTAGGGGGACAATCCCAGTCTTGTATTGTAAGTTCTTCTTACTAAGAGGACATAGTCTCCTGAGTATTCCCGTTATGATCCCCAGTTACGACAGATGTTTGGAAACATCAAAGAGTCTAGTACTCAAACAAGAAAACTTCACAGTAGTCATGGTCGGAGTAAACAAGTTCCGATAGTCATAATGAGAAATGAACTTATGACAAAATTTAAATTTTCTTAAAGTACTCTCATAGGTCTTATCCAGAATAGTTCCAAACTGTGCCTGTGCAAATGATTTATGACTGTCACGTCCTCGCAGCACAGGAAACGGTGCTATAAATCATACTACACACTAATCTATGGCGGTCATCAATCGTCCATCTATTAGATGACCTCGATTAGGGACACTTTTTGATTTAATATTCAATGTTCACTTAACAGGTGTTTCTTTATCCAAGACATGGTCTTGATACCCTGTTTTGAATATTTCCGTAAATCGAATGGACTCATTATTTAATTCTAAACCACAATTAAATAGTAATGGAGTGAATGATAATTTTGCACAAAATTAATTACTCCATTAATGAATGGTTTTAATACAGTGTCTGATAATGTTGCCTTGATTTGCGTGCTATGACTCGGGATTTTAATCCCGATTTACGTGTGACATGAATTAATTCTAAATTACATTTTAGAATCAATTTGAGAAAAAATAAAATAAAATAAAATTAAGTCTAACTTAACTAAATTTATTTTATTGTGCACAAGTCTAAATTTATCCAAAATTTCAATTTTGAACAAAAAATTAGATCAAACTTTATGCTTAAAATAAAATGTGCTATGTCCAAAATTAATCTGGCCAATATGCAAATTAATAATGGATTTGAAAAATGGGAGTTGGAAAAATAAATTAACCATCCAACGATAAAAATTTTCCAACTTGCATACTTGTGTAAACTACCAAGATTACATCTTCCAATATGAAGATTAATCAAATTTTACTCACAAGTAATTGAACTTGATGGATTTTAATCAACAAAACATGAAAAAAATCCAAACTTTGTTCAACATGGAATTTAGGGTTAGGGTTCCAATCATTTAAACTCTTAAAGATTAGAACTTTAACATTATTTGGGAACTTAAAATACAAAATCACAACAAGTTTTCACACCTTATTGCAATTTATTTGCAAAATTTGTGAATGATAATGTTGCCTTGATTTACGGCCTCCACCTAGGCATTCCGATCACTTGAACTTACTGAAGAATTAGCTCTGTAATAATTCTGAACCCTCTATCGGAAGAATACACTTGTTGGAAGGACACCATTCCTTTTAGATCGATGCAACTACCTGCCTATGCAGAATGAAAATAAAATATTTCACATGCTTTTCCTATTAATTATTATTCATTAGAAATTTGAGTTGAGTTCTTTTTATAAGTTTTCTATTTTCTTTGTTTCCTTCTCTTCCATTCAAATTCTTCTGATATCTACTATTGCCCAAATCTCAAGGAAAATATTGTTATTTCTTCTCATTTTATGGGCTATTAGCCCCAATATCAACTAGTAAAATTGGTGAGTTCACTGATTTGAGCCTCGTTAATTCCGCCATATTTTTTTAATAAGACTTTAATTTCGTCATTTACCTTGTTCATAAGTTAAATTAATTTTTGGTTTTTATCTAGTTGTCTTAATTTGGTGTTATATATGGAGTGGATTTCGATTTTGTGGTTATTTACCAATTTTATACTTTTATCAGTTCATAATTTTGTTGAATTTTTTTTTGTTCTTTGTTTGGTTAGTAGTTATGTATAGAACTCGTTATACTGTGGTCTTAGTTGATTATTTGCAATTCTATAATATTGTGCTCTATAATTGAGGAATTAGGATAGGAAAGGGCCGATTACGACCAAAATATATGTAATCACTGTTGAGAATTTTTATTGAAGGCCTTTACCTTTTCTCTTTTACCTTATCAATGGCAGATCAAAAGTTTCTAGGAAATAGATAATTATTTGTTGAATATGGTTTTGTAAAGGAAGTGAATGGAGGAGGAGACACACTTTGTTACAAATTACTAGCTCTTTATTTGCAAATTCTATGGTAATTTGTTCTGGTTTTCATTGATGTATCTGAGTAATTGATTATGTTTCCCGTCCTAAGTTAGTGAAGGTGTGCCTATTCTACATTTGTTTAATTTTAAAGGGTAAACAACGAATTTTCGTTTTTGAGAATTAAATTTGAAGTTTTTACTTTTGTGTTTGGGATAAAGTTGAATTTTAATTTGGGGTGGCTGATTTGGTTCATTAATGGGGTAAGACTTTAGAGATCCAAGTTTATTACTTTTTTCTAATTACTATATCCATTTTTCAAGCTCATGTGCGTGCTTAGGTTATTTAACTTATTAGATAATAATATATGATAGTGGGTTTTGGAGGGTTTAAGGAAAAGAAAAGGATAAGATTATGTAATTAGGAAGTGAAATAATGGAGCTTGTGTAACAAGGAGATATTAAAGTCTCAGAAAGGCTGTTCAATATTATAACAAGGAGATATTGGCCTAAGAAGTCCACTTACTTCTGTTACATTTTCCTACTCATCTATCATCATCATATTAGAGTAGTGGGATGGTCTTTAGATGCCAATAGTTTGATTGATAGAACTAAGTGGCTCTCGCTCTTATTAGCAGTATCAGGTGGTGGATTGGTTAATTTTAAATTTGTTGTAATATGTATATCAGTATTCACTATGTTTATAAACCAGAGAGAGAAAAGTTCTCTGTAAAATTTGTGTGTTTTATGAGGATGTAGTAATAGAAGTGTGTAAACTAAGCTTTAAGGGGCTTATTCATACAATATCACATTTGGTTGTACTATATGTTCAATTGTAACTTGGAAGCATTTAAGAAATCTTGGCCCTTTCTGGTTTGGTTGCTTGCGTGCTTAAAGGCAATTTGACTTGAACTCGGGTACATGTGTCCATTGCGAGTTTATGTCCCAAGTGTTAAGACTCAAATTTCTGATGATTAATTTCTAACTAACATTGCTTATATGTGCTATTGTGCTTATCTTGTTGAATTCCTATTGCATTGCAGACTAGGATATTCATGATTTTGGTCTAAAATGACGTGGTAAGTGTATCTGTACTAGTCTTATGGTGTGAATGAAGAGTCTGAGCAACTTAGCTTGGCTTATATGTGTTCTTCTGGAGGGTGTTCCTTCTGTAATTTGCTGGCGAAGTCAACCTTATCCCAGATGATTCTGGATAGGGACAGTCTAGCCAATATTCGACTGGCAAAGTTGTAGATGAAACTCTCTGTAAGGACCAATGATAAAAAAAGATTCATAGAGTTGATGGGATTTTCTCTTTTGAACTGGTTATGCAAGGAGATTTGATGCTTCACTCCCATATCCAGTAATTAGTCCAAGATTCCTAGAGATATGATTGGCTAAAAAAACTTAGAATAGCCATCTTCTCCTTTATTCATGCTGTCGTGGACAATGTAGTAAAAGTGTGCTCTATTCTTCAACTGTATTTCTTACCTCTCAAGGTTATTGTTCTATAACTAAATGATTTTAAAAATTCTATTACAATTTGTTATATATTATATTATTCGGGTATGTGATCATGTCAAGTGATAACTTTTTTTAAGATCGTGTTTGAAAATTACAAGTGTATTAACTTCAAATAGCCTTTATTTTTTTAAAAGCCTTTATATTTTTTTAAAAAAAAATTGTAATTCTATTTCAATAACTAGTTATGATAAACACCTACAATAATCAAGAATTGTTAGCATTAACAACCACTGTTACAGCCAACATATGCTACAAAAGCTAGTTTTGCCGAACATGTAAATCAATCAACAGCTTGTTCGCACCTCTTTATATTATCTTCTACTTTATTAGTATCAATTTAGAAGGTGTGCTATTAGTTTTTGCTAGTTGGATTATTTCCTTGTTCCTTTCTTTTTTTGGAATTTGTTTTATGCCCACTTTTAGTAGTGTAAACAGAAGCTGTGACACTTTTCCTTCCATCATCTCCATTACCACAATTCTCATATAAACTTGTAATGCATTGAATTCCTTATTATTATTAGAGTCTTGGATTATTATTTTGCAGTTTTTTTGTGTTAGAAAACCCGAAATGGCATCTAGAAGAATTGTAAAGGAGCTTAAGGAGCTGGAAAGAGATCCACCTAGTTCTTGCAGTGTAGATAATCCAAAATATGAGATTTGCAATTTTAATTTGTCTAACTAGTCCTTATTCATTAATCTTTTTCATCGCTTCTAATCTCACTAGTTGGTGACAAATATAGGTCCAATTGCACAAGATATGTTCCATTGGCAAGCAACAATTTATGGTCCAAACGAGAGTCCTTATGCAGGAGGTGTTTTCCTTGTGAACATCCATTTTCCACCTGATTATCCCTTTAAGCCTCCTAAGGTATATCATTATTTCATTTCATATTTCTCGAATTTAAGTAGAGAATTAAATTTCATTTCTGATGTACAATAATAGTTATTGTAAAAACGAGCTTAAAATCATAAAATTTATCTGCAGGTGGCCTTTAAGACGAAGGTATTCCATCCAAATATTAATAGCAATGGGAGTATTTGCCTTGATATACTAAAGGAGCAATGGAGCCCTGCACTCACCATATTCAAGGTCATCATCCCTGTTTTTTTCTGACAAATTACATATGCATGAAATATAACTTATACCCTGAACCTACTGTTGAAATGTTGCTGCTGTTGATGTGTTTATTTTATGCCCATTATTGCTTTATTGCTTTTGTTATTTTTTTCTTTATATGGCTAATGCTTTAGTTGTTTGCTGATGCTTTTTATTGTTGTATGTTTTTGTTGCTGAGCTCATGCGTTTTATAGCCTGCAACATCTCTAAATTATCAATCAATAAGGACATGATTCTTGAGTTAGATTCTTGAGTTACTACTCGTACTTGCTATGTTCTTGATACTACTTGAAATCGTACTACTTGGAATAGCTGTGCTCATCATCTCTAGAGAATCTTTAGCAGAACTAGAACTTTCTATGTTCATCATATTCAAAAACTCTTTGAGTTCTGTCACTATTTGAGTCATTGTTGGCCTATCTGCAATTTCTAGCTGAATACATCTCACTGCTAGTTCTACTGCTTTCCACACAGTGAGATAGTTCTCATATACACGCGTACCGTGTCTCAGGTTCTGGTCTAGTATGCTGGCTATAGTGTTACACAACAAATTTTAATATACAGAGTGATTTGATAAAAAAAATCTGATTTAGAAGCAGACACAAATGTTATGTTATATCTCTATAAGCTTAAAGCCTGACAACTCACCCCAAACTCTTGGGTGAATATTTGAATAGTGAGGCTTTAAGCTTATAGAGTCAGAATATTCCTGGGAATCTGGCAACTCACCCCAAACTCTTGGGTGAATATTCTTGGGTATATCACCACCTGCGAAATGCAGGATTTGAACCCCGGATGGGAGGCGTTTGCCCATATGCACTATCTGAGTAGGAGCCCAGGCGGCTGGAGGGCCTGGTACACCTTGACCACCTACCCTCAATATCTCATGACGCTTGACAAGCCGTCAAAGTGGTTAGACTGGAAGAGCCGCTTCTACTTAGTCAAGGCTCCTACAAATGAGGAAAACAGGGAGTTCCGGACATACAACCGGAAACCTGAACTTCTGGGGCAGAAATGTCGGTTGCCCTCAATACCGGAAAGGGACAGGGAGGCAATCCTGGATTCCTAATTTTTCGAACTTGTCCCTTCCACCCTCTCAACCGGGGAGGTAATAAGGGTGCCCAGGAACTGGGTGCCCAAACATGAGTTTTTATGGGACGAGGCGTTTTTGTCTGCCTGCGGGCTCAACAACATGTTTGAAAGAGGTAGGTTTAAATGCCGGATGCATATTTTCCTTTGGTTGCAATGACTGCTTGCCTTTGTGTTGATCTTGACCGGACGTATTTGATTTGTGTTTTGCAGAAGAAGCAAAGAACATGTTTCCCACCGCAAAAACGCTTGCTAGAAAGGCTTCAGACATCCGGAAGGAGAATCTGGAGAAGAAACTTGCCGCTTAGGCGGCTAAGAAGGTTAGACCGCCTGACACTTTCTTGACTTGTTTGTTCTTCTGTTTTAGTTATTTCTTCACCTGACCGTTTGTGACTTCGTTTCAGGATGGGAGCAAAACTCCTCGCTCCCTGCAAAAACAGATTCGGCCAAGGCCGACTGTAGAGGAGCCTGCACTTAAGGTGCATAATAACACTTCTACCGCTCGGGCTACTACCGGCGGTAAAACAATAAAGACCTCAGGCGGGTCAAATGCTGAAACGACCTCGAAAGAGGTCACACTAATAAGGACCACAACCGATCCATCTTCTGCCGGATGCTAGAGAGGCATCCAACAACAAGGTACAAATCCCTTCAGCCTCACGTTACTTGACCTGCACATGCGGGTTAAGTCTTATTCTCAGTCTCAGCCGGGAGATTCTCCAATCAGCCGGCAATCTGTAGGTGGAGCATATGCGGCTTTCTCACCGTCTGTTTCTGGTGCGGATATTCCATTTTCAAGAAAATTTGATCATGTTCCCTCCTATCCCATGTCACTCCCTTCTTTTCTCAAAGAGCCTATTGGGGACCCTCTTTCTATTTGTGATCTTCAAGCTCCCCACTCATCGATTATTGAGGAAAAGGGTGATTTTTCCACCAAAAAACATTTTAAGGAGAGTTTGCCTTCCTTTTCTTTTTCTTCTTCTTCTTCTTCTTTTGTTGAATTTTCTTTTGATTCTTCTTCTTCTTTTTCTTGGCATCTCTCTCCTGATTTGCGTGCACTATCCTTGTTGCACGTTATCTTCCTGTCATTTTCCTACCTTCTTTCTTATGAAATGTGTAGTAGTGCATTTGATAAGCTCTTACGATCCTTGCAATATTATTTACTAGAGCGGTCAAGCTTGGACCTTAAGCAAGCCTTTCTCGGGAAGTAACCCGTGTTTATTGCTTTCATTTTTTTTATTTTTAGAATAGTTTTTGGCCTCATGGAAATGTTTGTGTGCTTGGTGCTAGGTACATAACTTAATATACTCTTATGCATTGGTTTGGATCAAGAATCAAGGAAGTTTGACTCCACTTTTGCTAGCACAAGGAAAACAAGATTCAATTTTAGAGGTAGTCGGCTTCAAGAAGGTTTAATTGGGTCATTTGCTGGTACTATACCCACCTAATATCCGGTAATATCCTTCCTTGCTCTTCCTCTAATGATTTGTGACTTGTTGGACATATGTTGGTTGGTTGGATGACTTTCTTTCTTTTCTCCTCCCATGGATTCTTTGGTTGAAAGTTTGAGCATGTTGCCTCATTCAAGCTTGGGGGAGGGTATTCTATCATGTTTGGTGGAATTTTGATTCATATATGCCATGCACATTTGTATATGCATTTCCATTTTCTTTATTTTGAAAATTCCAAAAAGATTTTGTTTCTATCAAGGCAAATTTTCAATGTGTTTTGTTTTGTTCTTACTTTTGACATAATACGCTTGGACTTGTATTCTTGAATGTCTTTATTCCTAAATTATAAAGGTATGCACGGTTTGAGAATGTGTTAGGTTGACTCTAGGATATGATATGCTAAGGTAGTTGTTAAGAACTTTGAGACCATGAAGCCCTAGTTCACTTGCTTGTGGTAAGATGGAGTTGCTCTCTATGGTGGATATGAAATCAAGAGTTAGTTATTGCTATCCCTAGTGAGGTAAATTGTTCAAGCCTTCATCATACTTTGTTGAGCGGCATATTTGGATCCTTGGCTATTGCATTCTCGTATCTAGAACTTGACTTTTAGCTCCCAAGATCGCGACCGTGCCACTTTAGGGGATGACAAAGGAATTTCTCTTTTTGTAGGATAGATTTTCTATTTTTGAGTTTAGTTTATATTTGGCCCTCTTGCTAGCCCTTTTGAGCCATATACCTTCTTTTCTCTAGCCACAATACAAGCCTTGAAGCCTTGGTTTCACTTTCTACCTTTAGTTTTGTGAAGCAATTTAGTTTTCGAGCTTGTTTTATTGTTTATGGTGCAAGTTTAGAATTATAAGTTCATTTGCAAAGCAAGTATGTGTTGTATATAATTTTTTTGCATAAAACCAAATACATTTTGAGAAAAATCCGTCCAAAGTTAAAAGAGGCAAGGACATTTTTTTTTTTTAAAAAAAAAAAAAAAAAAAAAAAAAAAAAAAAAGCTTGGAGAAAGGAATTATTGAAAAAAAAAAAGTAAAGAAGAATGTAAAGCACAAAAAAAAAAGGGTTTTGTTATTGTTGTTCTCCCTGTTTTTGTTATTTTGTGTTAAATAAGCTTGGGGGAAAGTTATTTAATAAGCATACTTGGCACTTTTGTTTTGGAATCGTTTGGATCTTGTGGAAGAAGTTCCACCCGTGCTTCACATAGGTTTACCACCAATTTCAAGAGTTCTCCACACCTTTACTCTCCTAGCTTATATGTTAATACCTTGAAAGTCCTTTTGATCCTAGAGGGTTAAGTAATTCAATGATGGCGGGAAATAGGAATCAAGCCTATAGAGCGAGTTTGCATAGCCAAGATGTCGGGTAACCTTCTCAATGTTTTTAATTTCTTATTTATTTTCCGGTTTCTTCGTGGAATCATGAGAAGCTAACTTGAAAGTGGATTTGAAACTAGTAGAGAGAACGTGGTTTGATTGGTTGAAACAAAAGGTGGAATGTGTTTCCTTTAGTTCTCTATGCTTGGAATATGTTATGTTTCAATCAACCTTGGACATCTTAGAACGTGCATACCTTTATTATTTTAGAAAGATTGACATTCATTAGTGTTTGTTCCATCATAAAAGTCCACTCTAGAACGCTTGTAACTTTTCTCTTACTTCGATTTATTTTATTTAATTTATTTATTGCCTTGCCTTGATTTTTGTCAAGAGTTTTGGGTTAAACTCTTAGGATACCCTTACGAGAGCATACTCGTCCTCTAGAGCGATCTATGGGGTTTAAAGTGCTTGATGCATGCGCTAAATGCATTCGTGATTCCTACAAAAGTGAGTTAGTGTATATTCTTTCTCTTCTAGTTTTATTTTATTTTATTGTTTTTTTTAAAAAAATAAATATACATCGTTTTCCGTTGTGTTTGTTTTGTTTTGCTCGAGGATGAGCAAAAGTTAAGCTTGGGGGTGTTTGATGAGTGACATTTATGTTACCCTTAGGGGTAGTGTATTTGTCTCTTTTCTCCTGTTTTTCTTAGGTTTTTCTACCTCTTTTCTCCTCTTATGGCTTCCTTTTCTTTTATGGATGAAAAGTATGCTTATTTGCGCTTGTTTTGATAATCTTTATGCATAATTTTATCATCCCCATGCTCTCGTGATCTTTGCTATCTTTTGCAGGTTCCATGACGGTCCTAAGCACGGTAGGAGGCCCCTTGGCCAAGTATGGAGGCATGGACAAAGACAAGAGGAGCAAAAGGGAAGAAGAAAAAGCAAGAAGAGGAAGTTCAAGAGGAGGTGTGGCCGAACCTCTAAGAGGTTCGGTCGAACCAAGGTGTGGTCAAACTTTTGAAAAGTTCGACCGAACCTCCAAGGCAGTTTCAACCAAGTTTTCAGCATGTTTACAGGAGGGGTCAAACCAGGAAAGTTCGACCAAACAAGGATCAGGGAGGTTCGACCGAACCTACCCTGAGTTCGGCCGAACCTACCCTGAGTCCGACCGAACCTACCCAGAGTTCGGTCGGACCTTTTCCCGTTTCAGCTGACTTTTTGCGGAGCTTCCTAAGCAATTTTGTAAGGGGTATAAATAGTTTTTTTTGCCCATTAAAGAAAAAGATTTTTTTTTTGTTTAGGGGAGATTTTAGGTTAGTTTTAGAGAGAGAAACTCTCAAAATTTTAGAGAGAGAAAGTGAGGAGCACAATGGTTTTCATGGATTTTGGATAATTAAATAAGGAATTTGAAGATCTCCACCTTATATCAATGAGCATTTCTTACTTTCTCTTCTCTTATTGCTTTATTTAGTTGCTTTCATTATGCTTGAGTAGTTTCCCTTCTACTAGGTGTTGAGTGAGACTTTTTAATGATTATTTGAGTTATTTGAGATAAATTTGATGATAATTGTGTGATTAAATTGATTGAATTGATGTTGGCATGTTGTTTGTTTTAGATTGGATTGATATCCCATGATAGCACACTTAATTGCATATTGGTTTTAGTTTGACAAGGGATTGTGAATTAGAATTGATATATTTGATTGCATTTTGGGTAATTTTCTTCTATGCACCTAGTCAATGAGGGATCTAGGCTAGGAATTGGAGAGATTACTTTTGAGTGTAGTTAATTCTCATTATAATTCTTTCTTTGCATGATTGATTATCAAATGGATTCTCATTAGCTTACTAATTGTTCTAAGTGGATCTTTTCCCCTAGTAGACTTTATCATACCTTGTTCTTTATATGTGTTTTAGTGTAGTTGTAGTGTCCACTATCCATAAACCGATTTCGGCGTAGCTTAAGCATTAGATCGAGAACAATCCAACATTACCGTTCCTTGTGGTTCGACTCCGAACTTACCACTAGACTTTGTTTAGGGGTTAGTTTAGGATTATAATAAATTTTGTTTGGCCGTGAGGAGGTTAGTCAACGACATAATTTCCCCGCGCTCAGTAAGGAGAGCCAAACGTTCTGCAGATGACGCACATAACGTTGCTGAATATTCAATGATTTTGCATGACTTAGAAACTAAATCTATAATCATGCGACAGGCGGACCAAGTCAAGACCCTCCAAAAAGCTCTCTCTGAGTCCAAGACCAAATTTGACAATCTTAAGGCGGAGCTGAACAACGCTGAGAAGGAGCTCAAGGAGCATGAGGAGCCCCTCAAATGGCTGGATCAGGCGGAGAAGACCAGCTCCTGCCTGCAAAAAGAAAATGATCGCCTGGTCAAAGAGGCGGCTGCTGCACAGGGCAACTTCCAGGCCACCCTTAAAATTGAACAGAACCGGCTCATTGTGGAGAATGAGCAAGACTGCGAGAACAAGATGAAGAGGGCGTTCTCCATTATCCATCCCGGGACAGACTACGACGTTTGGGAGCTCGCCTACAAATACGCAGGTCTTGCCATTCTGGCTGAGGAGGAGGGCAAGGCGGGGCCTGAACCCTATGAACAATGGGTTGATGCGGAGTTCAAGTAGATGCAGGAGGAGGCGGCTGGCCACGACGCAGTCGAGGATAAAGTTGTTCCTAGCTCCGTTCCCACCACCGACCCAGCTCATCCGGAATGGACTTAGGCTCAAGATGACCGGGTAACCGTGCAGATAGAATAACAACGACCTCTCGGCCTGCGTGCCGTGCATTACCTTGTAATAGCCCTGGATGAGTCGTCTTACTCTGCTATTGTTTTTTTACTTCGAATATTGATAATATTTTCTTACCGGCTGTGCCGGTTTTATTGAATGATTTCTCCCTGCTTGCACTTTAAATTTGCTTAGAAAATTTTCCAAGTATTATTGTCGTGTGTAACAGAGACGGAGATTAGCTGGGTATATTGCCCCCCGGATAGTTGTCTAGTAGAGTTGAGCTTAGATAAGCGGCTATCCGTGTACTCCCGGATAGGGACCAATGAAATTTACGAACGCAACCCGGCTAGGATCGCGTCTTTAAATACCGCGCAGATTTTGTTCTGCTAAGGTTTAGTTAGTATTATGTTTCCCTGCGTCTGTCTCTTCAGAAGAGCCAGGCGGCGGTTTAGGTATGCTAGTGGTACCGGCTGCCTTTTTGGAGGTTGTCTTATATCGGTACTTCTTTTCAGAGACTTTGTTTCAGAGAAAAAGCCGGCTGTATTTTTGGGAGTGCTTAGCCAGCTATTCTTTGATGCGATGGATCATTCAGGCGGAACTAATCGGCTTAGTTTCCAGATATTAAATCCGCCTGAGTTTTGACCGCTAGAACAATTTGCCACCCAGAATGGAGATGCTCTCTTCAGCGAATTCACTCGTATGGGCGTCACCGGATATGCCGCTTGGGTAGAGCCCAAGACATGGCGCATGAAAATTTATTTGATAAAAGCCGCTTGGGTATTACCCAAGACATGGCATATGAAAAGTTAAATGATGAAAGCCGCTTGTGTTAGGCACAAGACATGGCAGAGATATACAACAATATAATAAACTAACTTTTCTCATTAGTCATTCGGTAATTACAACAGATGTACAATTCTCAAAAGTAATACCTTTTTAAGTTGTCTACATTCCAAGTTCTAGGCAACTTCCTACCGTCTGGTCTCCAGGCGGTATGTGCCATTTCTAATTTCTTCCAAGATCCGGTAGGGGCCCTCCTAATTTGGGGTAAGCTTGACCTGCTCATTCGCCTTACCGGTTGCCTCCATTTTGCGGAGTACAAAGTCCCCTACTTTCAAGGGTCGCTTATGTACCCGCCTGTTATAGGCTCTAGTCATTCTCAGACAGTAGACCTCTTGTCATAAGGCGGCGTTGCCCCTACGCTCTAAGAGAGCATCCAGGGCCAGACACATGGCCTCCCAATTGGCCTCCTCATCATATAACATGACACGAAGAGTTGGCTCATAGTTCTCAATAGGGAGAACAGCCTCCAAGCCGTATGTTATAAGAAACGTGGTTTCACCGGTTGCCCCCTTCTCAGTTGTTCCGATGGCCCAAAGAACATGAGGCAGTTCATCGGCCCATAGACCACCGACTCTTTCAACTTTCTTCTTAACACTGTTTGAGATGATTTTATTGAAGGCCTCAACTTGTCCGTTTGCCTTGGGCCTGCCTACAGACGCAAAGCAATGGGCGATGCCCTCATCCCCCAACCAGCTTTTAAGCACAAGCGTCTCAAATTGAGGACCATTGTCAAAGACCATTGTCATGGGGACCCCAAACCGGGTGATGATGTTCCTCGAAAATGAAGGAGATCACATCCTTGGTTTTTATCCCTTTGCCCGCCGCTGCTTCAACCCATTTGGTGAAGTAGTCTACGCCTACCAAGATGTAGCGTCGACCGCCTGAAGCAGGCGTGTAGGGTCCTAAGATATCCATCCCCCATTTTGCAAACGGGACCGGACTGCGTATAGCTGTGAGATCCGTTGTCGGACGATGAATCAACCGGCAGAACCGTTGGCACTTGTCGCACCTCTTTACCATGTCCATGGCATCCGCCTCAAGGGTTGGCCAAAAATATCCTTGCCGCCTGGCTCTTTTGGCAAGGGCTCTGCCGCCTATATGCGAGGCACAAAAGCCTGCAAGCAAATCTTCTAGGACTTCTTTCCCCCTTCCGAAGAAGTTCCCTTGGTGCATAACAAAACTCAGAGCTCGCTTCTTGAGCGCAGCTGCTACTGAAGGGACATCTGGCAAAGAGCCGTCTGTCAAGTACGCCCGGAAATTGAATGCTCGGAAATTGAAAGGGACATCTGGCAAAGAGCCCGGATCCATCCAGGTGGCACTTCGGTCCAAAATTCCAATGGGATCATGCTCTATGCTTCTTTTATCCATGACTTCCCAAAAGACTGTCCTCGGCGCATCACAGGAGGCGGATGATGCCAATTTGGAGAGTGCATCCGCCTGATTATTTTCAGACCGGGGCACTTGACTCAAGTGAAATTCATCAAGTGACACAGCCTCTTCCCTGACCGCCTGCAAATATTTGATCATAGCCGGATGGGTGGCCTCGTAGTCACCATGGTATTGGCAAACAATCAGTTGAGAATCTGAGCAGGCGTCAACTTTCCTTGCCCCGGCTGCCTTACACATACGCATGCCAGCTAGCAAGGCTTCATATTCTGCTTCGTTATTTGAAGCCTGGAACTTGAACCGTAGTGCGTATTCAAACTTATCCCTTATGGGGACTGGAAAATAATGCCTGCACCACAACCGGTTGCTGTAGAACTACCGTCTACAAACAACTTCTATACCTGATCAAGATTTTCTGGTTGCACTGGCCTAGTCATCTCAACAATGAATTCAGCAAACGCCTGACCTTTCACTACCTGTCTGGGTTCGAAAGATATTTCCAGGCTTTGCATTTCAACAGCCCATTTGATCATTCTACCGGATGACTCTATGGTAGTCATTGGGCGCTTGAGTGGCTAATCAGTGTATACAGTTACCAGATCAGCCAGGAAATAGGGCTTCAACCGCTTGACTTCTTTGTAGAGGGCCAACCCAAATTTTTTAATCATAGGGTACCGGAGCTCAGCATTTCTAAGGACATGATTGATGTAGTACACCGAGAGCTGATTGCCGTCTCTCTCAGCAAGGAGAACGACGCTTAGAGAGTGATTTGAGACGGCTAGATACATATAGAGAGCCTCCTAGGGCGGAGGACTCACTAGTCTTGGTAAGGAGTGCAGATGCTGCTGGAGCTTCTGAAATGCCGCCTCAGCCTCTTCTCCCCATTCAAACCTTGACCTCTTCCTAATTGCTTGGAAGAAATAAAGGCATTTGTCGCCAGACCGGATTAGGAACCTCCCCAATGCCGCCAGGCAACCACTGAATTTTTGGACTTCTCGTACAGTGCGGGGTGACTGCATGTCGATTACCGCCTGTACCTTTTCCGGATTAGCCTCAATTCCCCTTTGATCAATCAGAAATCTGAGGAACTTCCCAGACTCAACACAAAAGACACACTTCTTAGGGTTAAGCATGACCTTGTGCCGCCTGAGTGTGGTGAATGTTTCTCGGAGGTCAGTCAGGTGATCCGTTTGTAGCTTGGATTTGACAATCATATCACCGATATACACCTCTACATTCTTGCCTATCTGATGGAGGAAAACTATGTTTATCATTCGCTGAAATGTAGCAGGCGCATTCTTCAACCCAAACAGCATCACAGTTTAACAAAATAACCCCTGATCAGTGACGAATGCCGTCTTTTCTTGATCTATTTTCAAAAAGGGTATCTGATGGAAGCCTGAGTAGGCGTCCATGAAGCTTATCAAAGCATGACCAGCTGTAGAATCGACCAGGCTGTCGATCTGTGGAAGCGGGTAACTGTCCTTCGAGCATGCTCTGTTCAGATCTGTGTAGTCTACACACATCCGCCAGGTTCCGTTTGGCTTTTTGACCTCGGGTAGTAGCATTGCCGAATGAACCCAGCATCTAACAGCTTCTAGACCTCGGCGACTGCCGCCTGAGATCTCTCCTCGCCATGGTTTCTCTTTTTTTGCCTAACCGGCTTCTTTTTAGGATCCACGGCGAGCTTGTGGACAGCTAGATCCGGGCTTAAGCCTGGCATCTCTTCCACGTCAAAGGCAAAAATGTCTTTGAATTCATTTAGCAATTGGAGCAAAACTTCCCCTAATGCTTCAAAAGCAACCGTCCTAACCTTGACGGTTCTATCGAGCCGGCTGTCGTCCAGGACGACATCAACGCTTTCCCCTGCTGGTTTGGGTCAAAAGTCATCCGACCTTTCTCCGGCAAGTGATTGCTATTGCTTTTCTTTTTTTGACGGTTGCCAGTTGGTCCGCCTTTCTTTTCTTACCGGCTGCACCTGGAGCCGGGACTGCTGGGTCGCATTTATCCACATCTATGGGCTCACATTGACCGGCTGTACCCATAGTTGGTTTGACATCAGAGAGATAGCACTCCCTAGCCGTCTTCTGGTCCCCGTTTAAGGAACCGACTGTGCCATCATCCTTCTCGAATTTGACTAACATGAGAGACGGGATGATGACAGCCTTAGATTCATTGACGGTCGGATGACCAAATATCATGTTGTAGGCGGTTAGTTCCTCCACAATTAAGAACTTGACAACCATATGGCGTCCTTGCTCCTTCTCACCCAACCGGATAGGAAGGTCGATGCTCCCTATCGGATGCACCACTCCTCCCCCAAAACCAACGAAGGGGTGAGGCGCCTGTTGTAGGCTGGTGGGCTTGTACTTGAGCTTTGTCAAGCACTGATAGCTGATCAGGTCAAACGAGCTCCCGGTATCTATTAAAATCCGGCCAACCTTTTGGTTGGCTACCTTGCATTCGATGACGATGGGGTCATCGTGAGGCCGTCTTACCTTACCCCGGTCCTTTTCAGAAATAAGGACCTCAGGAAAGGTGTCTTTCAACGCCTGGCCCTCATCCACTGAGTTGACCAGCTTCCTGATGTTATCTTTCGTTCCCCGGATGGTTGGGCCTCCACCGGCAAAACCGCATGCTATGGTGAAGACAATCTCTTCATCCGTTTCAGAGTTAGCAGGGCCAGTTCTTGTCGTCTGCCCCTTGTTTGTTTTAGGGTTGCCCTTGGGTTTTGGTAGGTAAGACTTTAGAGCTCCCTCGTCAGCCAGACGGTCTAACAGCCGCCTGAGGCTATAGCAGCCATTAGTGTCATGGCCAACATCCTCGTGGTATTGACAGTACTTGCTCTTATCCTGACTACTGACGGGACTTTTCATGGCGACCGGTTTCTGGAGGGACAACCGGTCCTTGATTTCCATGAGGATAGAGGTGCAGTCTTTCGTGAACTCATAATTTGGGACATACGGTTCAGATTTTCTTCTTGCCTTCTGGGCCGGCTGACCAGACCGATCTGCCGCCCAGATTCCTTTTCTCTTGTCTTCCTTTTTTGCCGGCTGCTGTGGCCGGTTATCTTTCTTGTCAGAGTTTTTGAAATCTGACGGCTGCTTAACAGCACAAAGCTCCGTCGCCTGTATATAGGCTTCTGCTTCCATTAATGCCCCTTGGAGGGTGGCTACCCTTTTCCGGACAAGGTCTAACTTGAAGGTCGACCCGTTGTTCAGACCCTTGAAGAAGTTTGTGTAAGCAACTTCTTCAGACAACCCTTGAATCTGAATTCTCATAAGATTGAACCGCCTGACATAGGACCGGAGTCCTTCCTTCTCACCCTACTGTACTGCCCCAAGATCAAGGCTGGTCTTTTTGGCAGAGATGTTCATTGAGAAGTTTGACGTGAATAAATACGCCAAAGTTCTAAAGTTGTTTATGCATCCGGCTGGTAGATTACCGAACCACCGTTGGGCAATGCCCTTCAGGGTAGCCGGGAAGCATCGACACCAGGTAGCATCGTCCAACCCCTGCAGATACATGAGGTTGGAATATGCCATTAGGTGGTCTTCCGGGTTGGAGGTGCCATCATAGGCACCTACCAACACATTCTTGACCTTAGACGGCTGTGTCGCCTGGGTTATCTCTGGTGGGAACGCCGTTGGCTGTTCTCCCAAATTGAGCAGGCGCAGCTGCCAATCCGTGGGATGAAACGGCTGCTGCACATGACCCCCGAAGAGGCCTAGTGCAGAAAAGGGGATCCACCAGGTACATATGGAGGACCATATTGTCCCGGGAGGATCACTTTGGGGCCAGATCGCGCAGAAGGTTCGCGAGACTGACCCGCTTGAAGTCGACGCCAATGTTTCGGGGTTTTTTTATGTGTCCTGCGGGAGAGTTACAATTCCAAGATTGAGCTGCCGGATGCCTGTACCTGCAAGATCACGAAGACCCTGGTTGGTAGGAGATTCGCCTCTGACGATCAAGTTAATATATGTACAGGGGGGAAAGAGTATGGAATAGGTTAAATACTTCTCGCTGATTGGGAAAATTCCGCAATTAATATTGCTCGGTAAATGTGTTTGTATTTATGAATGCCCCATTAATGGGGTTTGCCCCACTATTTATAGTAGGGAAAACAAGTTGCCCATGGAGGGTACCAAGGACACGTGTCAACAGGGGATTGGGGCCCTGTTGACCAATGGCGAGGTGCCACCTGACGCCAGCCCATTGGGCCACGTGGTTAGGGTATTTTTTTACCCTAAACAACAAGCTCCATGGTACTCTTGGTTCGATAAAACGTCACATCTAATGCTTCCTTGACATTTTATCTCCATTACCACGACATTGAAGGACCTTACTTATATCGTTGAGCTTAACTAAGACGACTTGTATACCTTGTATACCTTACGTTCCTAGGGAAGCGGTGATGCCTCGCTTTGGCGTAGCCCATCACCACGTGCATTAGTTCAGTAAGTGTCGTTCTTGGAATGGAAAATTTGGATCAATATTATAGGGACCTAAGGTTTCTATGTTAGTTGATTTAAGTGAACTTAATTAATCATTGCAACGTTTGAAATCCTAAAGATGCATCTATCATACAATTTAATCATATATAAACACAATATATATAAATCATAAGTTTAAGATGTAATTGGCATATAGCATGACCCCTTGAGTCTTCAAATCTTCAAGGGTCTCCGATGCAACTTCTTTGGCTTGTCATCTTAGAAACACCGTCTTCGAGACATCTCCGCCAACTATGCATCTACTGGCTAATTTGACTAGGAATAATCTAAATATTAAGGTACAAAAATACGCAACGGTACGCAGACCGTATTTAGATTTACAAAAATACATAACGGATCGCTGTCCGTATTTACTATCCTAGTCGGGCCCCACTAGTTGCCATTTTCACAAAACCTATGAAACAATATACATTCCATTCATCCATTCACTATATGTGAATGGCCCATTCAATTTACAACGATGAACAAGTAACAATGCATAACATGCGCAAACTAGTAACAAACTTAGGTGGTTAATCCAATTAATGCGCCTAATTAAAAGTAGTCAAAGTTGTTAAACATTTTATGTGATTAAGACGCAATTAGTTCATGCAATTAACGAAGCTCCCACTAAATTCCGCATCCAACTTAATTAATCCAATAAATTAAGTCGATTAACCCAAATTTTGTCAAAAATATTTTTGCAAGAGCCGAAAAAACCGAGGCCTAGCTTCGTTAAAATAATAAAATAAAATAATTAAAACAAAGAAAATTCGCAAAACTCATAGCCCACGTAACATAAAAATCAGCCCACTAAAACCGAATAAACAATTAAAGATTGGATCTTTAAAATATTAGGGACTTCAAAAATTACTAATTCACCATAAACATTCACACTTGAAGCAATTTATTTGCAAAAATGTGAAAATTTCAAGTTTATGTTAAAAATGAACTCACCAAATTAAGCACCAATTATGACTTCATAAACATGCTTAATAAGGTTTATAATTGCAGTAGATTAGTGATGCAATCATACATTTAATCTACCTTTAACGTGCCATAATTAATCAAGGTTTACAGATTTAAAATTTTTCGTTAAAAACGAAAAACCCATCGAAAAACATGTTTCTGGGTAAATTATTTTAGCTTCTAGACAGCCCTTTATTATGGTGAAAAACTATTTAAAACATCGATTCTACCCAAAAATCACTATTTTTGAGTCAAAATCTAGGTTCGTTGGCCAAAATTAGTAAAATAATACGAGATTAAAACTAATTAGAACGAGCTTTTAATCTAATTAGAAAGCAAAATCAGAATTTAAATCCATTTTAAATCACCATAATTATTTATTAGTTACAATAATTAAAATGAGCGCGTCTCCGATACCGCTGTTGGGTTTCGTAGCGTCAAACGCTACGCGGAAGAGAAACTCACCAAAGACCCGCTCACTAATTAAAGCAACTAAATATTTAATCACATAATTAACAACATAAGAGAGAGAAAGAGAAAAGACATTATTACCGTACAATTGAAGCGTGCTTCACTCGATTCACGAGCTTTTACTTCAAAGCTCGAGCCTTGCAAGTGCGACGGTCTCCTACGGCTCGCACCCTCGACCCAACCCAAACGGTCTTAGTCCCGAAGGTTTGTCGGGACTTGACCAATAAAAACTAGAGTATTACGAACATAAGGTTTTCACAATTTACTAAGGAGATGCCTTTTTAGTTCCACTCAAGTGTTCTTCCCAAAACCCAAAACTTGGGTATTTATAGGGAATGGAGACTTAATCTCCAGTCTCCCATCAATGTGGGAGATTTGCATTTTCCTCAATTTTATTTTAATCAAAAACATGATAAAATGCAATTCCAATTAATAAGCTATGGGGGGACAACCTCACCTTGCTCCCCAAGCCAAAGGGGGACCAACTCACCTTGCTCCCCAAGCCAAGTAGTAACCACCTATGGTCCCCTCCTTGACCATGAGCTGGCCTAAGGACAACTGGCAGCCAGCCAGCCTTGGCATCCAAGGCAGCCCAGTTCGCGCCTGGTGCCTTGGCAGTGCTAGCAGGCCAGCCAGCACACACATGTGCACAACCAGCAAGCCACGCATGCCATGCGGGTTACTGTTGTTGCCTAGCGTATGCTGGGCGCTGCCTAGCAAGTGCTTCTAGTGCTAGGCGCCGCTCACCTTGCAAGCATACATAGCCTAGCACTCGCGTACGAAGCACGCTGCTAGCATGTACGATACTTCGCGCTAGCTAGGCCTAGCCTTGCAATGCTGCGTGGTAGCGATAGCCTGGCTGCTTGGCCTAGAATGCTAGCAAGCACGCAAGGCCACATGCTTGCGATGCTTGCGGGTTATGCTTGGCCATGCCTAGCATGATGCGATGGCTGGCACAACTATGCTAGCACGCCCACCTATGCACAGCTTGGCTAGGCCAATGTGAGGCTACGGCTTGGCTCGAACTTGTCGCTTGCTTAATTCCACGTTTCGTCGAATTCTAAATTCGACTCGACTTGCGACGCTAGGTCTGGACGCTCTAAGCTCGATATCCAACGTCTTTATTTGTAATACTCTAATGACTCATCTAATCCTTCGGATTGATTCGTCGATTTGGATCGGTTATTCGATTGGGGTGAGACCCGTAGGGTGTAGTCAAGATTAAGCTGTAATATCAATTATGCATTAATATTACTGATCGGAAGTAGCCTCCACCTAGGCATTCCGATCACTTGACCTCACTGAAGAATTAGCTTTTTAATAATTCTGAACCCTCTATCGGAATAATACACTTATTGGAAGGATACAATTCCTTTCAATATGCGAGTGTGTGCGAGGGAGTATGCGTGAGGTGGGCAGGCTGCAACTGTTTGGCAGCGCCCTGCCTGCAAATCAGGGCTTCCTAGCAACGCTTGCGGTTAGAACAAGCATGCGCGCTAGCATGCTGCTAGCACCAGCGACACGCAAGCATGCTAAGCATGCTACGACGTTGCCAATTCTAGCAGGCGCACGGCACGCTGCTCTAGCTGTGCGACCAGCACCCGCGCGCATGATCTCTTGGCTTGGGTGCCTAGCAAGCCTAGCCTCATGCTTTAAATGCTAGGCACTCGGCCATTTGGGGTTTATTATTTTGCTATGTTTTGCATTTTTAATTAAAACGAGGCTAAGCCTCGGTTTTTACGGCACTTGCAAAAATTATTTGGCAAAATTTTAAGTTAGCCGGCTTAATTAATCTTAATTCGATTAACTCTAATTAAGTTGGATGTTGAATTTAATGCGAGCTTCATTAATCGTTTTCAACTATTATTATTGCGTTAATTTGCATAATCAGATAATTACTTTGACTAGTTTTAATCAGGCGGGTTAATTGGATTAACCACCTAAGTTAGTAACTAGTTTTGCGCTTGTTTTGAATTGTTGGTTGAATTATTTGTGAAATGCATGGGCCATTTACTTTAGAAGTGAATGGAAGAATGGAATAGATATTCTAATGCAAATTTTATAAAATGGCAACTAGTAGGGGCCGACTAGGATAGTAAATACGGGTTGCGTTCCGTTTTGTATTTTTGTAAATCCAAATACGGACTGCGTTCCGTTAATTATTTTTGTACTTAAATTATTTAGATTAGTCCTAAATTTTTTGCATATTTGGTGGTCATGTCTCGAAGACGACGTTTCTAAGAAGACGAAGCCAAGAAGATGCAATGAAGGCCATTGAAGATTTGAAGATTCAAGTTTCAAGGGGTCATGCTAATTGCCAAATGCAGCTCTATTTATACCTTATATATTTTTCTTATATACAATTAGATATTAGTTGCATGTTTAGGATTTTTAATGTTGAGTGATTAGTTTAGTTCACATAAATCAACCAACATAGAAACCCTAAGTCCCTAAAAAATTGAGTTAAAATTTTCCATTCAAAAATAACACTTACCGAACTAATGAGAATAGTAATGGGCTATGCCAAAGCAAAGCATTACTACTTTCCTAGGGACGTAAGGTATACTTGGTATACGCGTTAGTTTTGGTTAAACTCAACGATATCAGTGAGGAGTCCTTAGATGTCGTGGCAATGGAGATAAACGTCAAGAAAACATTAGATGCGACATTTTATCGAACCAAGAATAGCTTAAAACTATTAGCAATTAGATTGCTTACCTTAAAATATTAATTATTAAGACAAGCCAAAGCATGCTTAATCTCTTTTTTATTTATGGGGACTTGGAATCGATTTATTCTCGCCTAAAAGGAAAATTTCTAAAATGTATGGATAAAACGCTTAATAAGATTGAAAATTTGCATGTATGCTTTAAATTTCTTTCTTATTGGTTTTATGAATGGTTTTTCATTGCAAATTCTTTCATTTTTAGTAAAATGTCTGCAATTAACAACAACATGTGCCCAGAACTCCCCGTTAAGTTGGCCTTTAGCCTAAACTTGGTCAACTTCAAGGAATGGGAGGAGGAACTCCGAAAAACTCTACGGAATTGTTCTATGGAGTACATTTTGGATACTCCCATTCCATGCTTCCATTCGAAGGGAATCATGAGTGATGAAACTCATGATGTATGGTCTTCAGATTGCAAGAAAGTCTCACGACTAATGGCTATTCCATCCCGGAAGAATGGAAGGAAAAGTTCTCCTCCTATTTTCAGGACATGTTCCTCCAAGCACTTGGGGAAGTTGTCAATGTGAGAGTCACCAAGAGTCTCAATGGAAACTATTATGAACTTGTGTTTAACGTGACTAGGTCACTCTCAAACATGAAGATAAAGCCACCGGAAGAGGATTGCCTTGCCAAGGAGAGGTACTGACTTAGGTCTAGGGTCTATTATACCAAATTAAGACCTGGTATGCCCCTCCAACCTCATGTTCTTAGAATGACTAGGCTCTTCAAGCATATGGAGCTTTTTGGAATCCCATTAGAGGATGAGATGGCGGGTCATATCATTGATGCATATAATTGTTGGGAAAGAGTCATGCTCATTGAAAGTGGTGGTACAAGTGCTTCGCATGGCTATTTCTTATGGAGCAACCAAGATACCCTTGAGAGTAAAGAAGAAGGAGTTCAAGAACAAAGCGAAGATGCGATGCTTCTATTGTGGTGGGCAAGGCCACAACAAGAGGGAATGCAAGATCTTCCGAGAAGATGAGGAAAAGAGGAATGTTCCATCTACCTCGGGTATCTTCATTAACACTTGTGTATAAGCAATTCATAGGTATTGGATACCATGTATGCCTCACTTTATGCTCCCATTTTAGGGACCAAGTGAGAGGCTTCACAAGTGAATGTGCGACTACAACCGGACGATGAAGAGGGTCCTTCTACCGTGTTTTAGGCATAATACTTGTCTTTTCGCTTGTAATATAACTATATCTCATTTTACTATGTTTCGCTTACCATCAAACATATTTTGATCTATGGCGTTGGACACTGGGTTGTTTTGATCACAAGACTATAACAATGGTTGTTTTGAATGTCTTTCTTATATGTTTTATGGGATTACACATTTTCAAATGTGACTAGACAAACAGGTTTATAATGTCAATGATACCACCAAAAGAGCTAATATCGTTGAGTCGAATCAAACCTACTTGTGGCATTGTCGTCTTGGCCATATTTACATCAAATGCATCAAGAAACTTCTTCATGAAGGGATTCTTGATTCATTCGACATAGAGGCGTTTGAAAACTACGAAGGATGCTTACTTGGAAAGATGATAAAACAACCATTCTCCAAGTAAGAAGGAAGGGTTAGTGACTTATTGGGTTTCATACGCACGGATGTATGCGGACCAATGAGCACAACTACAAGAAATGGTTATTGCTATTTTATCACATTCACGGACGACTATAGTAGATATGGCTATGTCTAACTTATGTCGCCCAAATCTGAATCCTTTAAGAAATTCAAAGAATTTCAAAGTGAAGATGAAAATCAGCTTGGCAATAAAATCAAACCCTTCGATCGGATTGAGGTGGCGAGTATTTGAGCTATGAATTCGACGACCATCTATCTAAAAGAACATGGTATTCTCTTAGAATTGACACCTCCCAGAACTTCACAATGGAATGGTGTGTCCGAGAGGAAATTCAAACTCTGTTAGACATGGTTTGATCAATGATGAGTCTTAGTGATCTTCCTATCTCCTTTTCGGGACACGCACTTCTAACCGCGACACTACACTTAACCGTGATGCGTCAAAAGCTGTCGAAAAGACTACATTTGAATTATGGATGAAGAAACCTCCACGGTTGTCTTTTCTTTATATTTGGGGTTGCGAAGCATATGTCAAAAGACTCATGTCCGACAAGCTTGCACCAAAATCTGACAAATATAAAGTTTCTTTGTGGGATATCCAAAAGAAACAAAAGGGTATTACTTCTACAACCGATTTGAGAACAAAGTATTTGTTGCTCAAGATGGCTTCTTTTTGGAAAAGGTGCGTCTTTCCAAAATGAAAGTGGGAGAAAAATTGAACTTGATGAAGTTTGAGAAGGTGAGCAACAAAGTCAACCTGACAAAACTAACAATCAAGTGCTTTGGAAGCAGCTGTTGAAAATGGTCAGGATCAAATTGGCAATGTGCAAAGCCAAAATGACAATGTAAATGCTCAATCTATTACCCTTCGTAGGTCGCAAAGGCCAAGATCTCAACCAGAAAGATACCTCGGTGTTGTCTTAACCGAGAATTAAGACATCCTAATTATGGATGAAGATGAGCCAGGGACATAAAAACAATCTTTGACGAGCCCCGACTCTATAAAATGGCAAGAAGCTATGAAATCCGAGATGGACTCCATGTTTGAAAATCAAGTCTGGGACTTGGTTGATTTGCCCGAAGGTTACACACCTATCGGTTGCAAATGGATTTCCATGTAAAAAACCGATAAAAATGGAGTTGTATATGTATAAAAAGCTAGACTGGTGGCAAAAGGTTACAGGAAAATTCATAGCGTTGATTATGATGTAACCTTTTCACCAGTCGCCATGCTTAAGTTCGTCTGGAATATCTTAGCAATTGTCGCATATTATGATTATAATATAAAGAAAATGGACGTAAAAACTGCTTTCTCTATGGAATTTTAGAAGAAATTTTGTACATGACACGGCTGGAAGGTTTTGTTGATCCAAACAATACTAGTAAGGTATGCAAGCTTAAGAAGTCCATTTATGGATTAAAGCAGGCAAGTAGAAGTTGGAATCTGCGATTCGATGAATCCATTAGCAAGTTTGGTTTTATCAAGAATCCGGATGAGTCTTGTGTTTACAAGAAGGTTAGTGGGAGTGACATCGCATTGCTTGTCTTATATGTCGATGACATATTGCTCATTGAAAACAACATTCCAATGATGGAGTGTGTAAAGACTTGGCATGGAAAGTGTTTCTCAATGAAGGACTTGGGAGAGGCACAATACATATTAGGCATCAAGATCTATAAGGATAGATCTAAGAGGATGATAGGATTGAGCCAAAGTACTTATATTGATAAGGTATTGGCACGATTCAATATGGTAGAAGCCAAGAGAGGCCACCTACCCATGTCTCAGGGCATAACTCTCAGCAAGAAGCAGTGTCCAAAGACACTTGATGAGCGAGAGAGAATTAGGCAGATTCCATATGCTTCTCTTATTGGATCGATTATGTATGTCATGACATGTTTAATGCCGGATGTATCATATGCCTTGAGCACTACAAGCCGATACCAATCAGACCTAAGAGAGGCGCATTGGACTACTGCCAAGAATATCCTAAAGTACCTGGAAAGGAATAAGGATAAATTTCTAGTCTATGGTGGGAGTAAGAATTTGGTTGTTGAAGGTTATACCGACGCAAGCTTCCAGGCTGACAGAGACGACTTCAAGTTGCAATCAGGATACGTGTTCTGTCTTAATGGAGGAGTGCTCAGTTGAAAGAGTTCTAAGTAAAGGACGAATGTAGATTCTATAACTGAAGCCGAATACTTAGCAACTTCAGAAGCAGCTAAGGAGGAAGTTTGGAATCGTAAGTTCGTTGGTGAACTTGGTGTTGTACCCTCAATAAAGGGACCCATTGACCTGTATTGTTACAATAGTGGGGCTATTAAAGCAATTAAAGCATGCAAAACATAATTAATATGTAATTAAAAGAATAAGGGATAAAGAATTATTCCCTAGACGCGTGCTTCGCTTGCTAATAGAGCTCTTACTTTAACCTCGCAAATGCAAGGCCTCCGACGGTTCGTACCCTCGAACCCGACCCAATCGTCCTAAGCCCCGAAGGTTAGTCGGGACCTGGACAAAATATAAACTTTGGAGTTTTACGAACTTAAGGTATTTTCAACAATGGAGATGCCTATATAGTTCCACTCAAGTGAGTTCTTTCCAAAATGCCAAAGCCTTGTATTTATAGGGAAATGAACCCTTGGATTTCATTCTCCAACCAATGTGGGAGAATGAGAAAATGTGATAATTTATTTAATTCTAAATTAATTAATCAAAGCAATCACCATGCAACAAGTGTCAAGGGGAGAGATATAGTTAGGTGAGGACCAAAACCAATGGGGGAATCATTGCCTTTCTCCCCAAGGCTTTGCTCCTAGCATTGATCCCCACCTCTCACAAACCGGCATCCCCAAGAGCTGCTAGGCTAGCTGCCAGCTAGCACGCCAGCTAGCACTGCCAGCATGCATCAGCCCCAGCTAGCACATGCGCACTACATGCTGTTGTGCTGGGTGATGCCTTCGCTGCTGCTGCTTGCAAGGCGCTGGGCGCTGCTAGTAAGCTGTCACTGCCCAGCCAATGCATATGCACACACACACGCACATCCATGCTAGCTGGTGAGTGGTGCTGCTGCCTACCCCTTCTCGCATACACTCGCATAGCCAGCATGCATGCTCCTAGCTGGTGAGCCACGCATGCTAGGCATTGCCTCGCCAGCCACGCGCACAAGAATGCAATGCTTGGTGTTGTGCTAACGATGTTGCGATGCCAAACATTCACATGCATACACACATAGGCCTAGCCATGCGATAGGCTAGCGATGGTACGACAATCCTGGGCATATACACAGGCACACACACGCAAGTGCCTAGCACTGCGATGGTGCTGTGCTTGTGCGATGGGCTGCGATAGCACCTAGGGCGTTCCTAGCACACACATAGTGCGCCTTGACTTGCGATGAAATAGCCTAGCCTAGCACTTCAGATGCCTAGACCAATGTGATGCTACAGCTATGCTCGTACTTGTTGCTTGTGATTTTGCGACGCTCGGTCTCGACGCCCAAGGCTCGATATCCGACTTCTGTGTTCGTAAAACTCCGATGAATCATTAAATCCTTCAGATTTATACGTCGTCTAGGATCGGTTGTTCGATTGGGTTCGACCCGAAGGGTTTAGTTAAGATTTAGCTGTAATATTAATTATACCTTAATATTATTGATCGGAAGCGGCCTCCACCTAGGCATTCTGATCACTTGACCTTACTGAAGAATTAGCTCTGTAATAATTTTGAACCCTCTATCAGAATAATACACTTGTTGGAAGGACACCATTCCTTTCAAAAACACTATGTTAAACCATTCATTTATGAAGTAATTTGATTTCTGTAAATTATTATTCCATTTTTATATAATTGTGGTTTAGAATTAAAAAATGAGTCCATTAGATTTGAGGATATTCAAAATAGGGTATCAAGACAATGTCTTGGATAAAGAAACACCTATTAAGTGAACGTTGAATATCATATCAAAATTATCACTAATCAAGGTCATTTGAAAGTTGTACGACTAATGACCGCGTGAGATTAGTGTATAGTATGAGTTATAGCACCGTTTCTTGTGCTACAAGGACAAGAATGTCATAAATCATTTACACAAGTATTGGTTTGGAACTATACCGGATCGACCTATGAGAATACTTAAAGAGATTTAACAATCGTCATAAGTATATTACTCATTACGGCTATCGGAACCTCTTTACTCAACCATGAGTATTGTAAGTTCTCTTGTTTAAGTAATAATCCGTTTTAATGTTGTCAAACGTCTGCCGTACAAGGGGATTATAAAGTCAACACTCGGGCGGCTAGGCCTCCTAATAAGGGAATGTCCCCTATTAATAATAGGGAACATGTCTTTGTTGTTTACAAGTCCTCTCGTATAGTGAATGTAAAAATGCATGGCAGTGCTCATATGGAAACAGGCTATACACAATCAGCACACTTTTCCGGAAGGACAAGTGGGAGATTGAAAGGAATGGTGTCCTTCGAACAAGTGTATTATTTCAATATAGGATTCAGAATTAATTAGGAAAGCTAATTATTCAGTGAGGTCTAGTGATCAGAATGCCTACCTAGAGGCCAGTTTCGATCATTAATATTAATGTATAATTAATATTACAGCTTGCTTTTGACTAAACCCTTCGGGTCACATCCAATCGTGTAACCGAACCAAAGCGACGAGTTAATCTAAAGGATTAAATGAGTCAATAGAGATTTTACAAACTAAGACGTTAGATTCCAAGCTTAGAGTGTCGAAGCCGAGCGTCGATATTCGAGTCGAATCAATGAGACAAAAAAATCAGTCAAACAACAAGTCAACGTGCATGAAAATCTTAGCCTCGATATGGCCTAGCCAATCGAGGGCTAGGTCGGCTAGCAAGGCTAGCCGAAGTCCTTGCCGCAAGGAAAGGCTTGGCCGCAAGCGCAGCAATGCATCGTACGCATGGCTAGGCGAGCTGGCTGAGCAAACCATGCAGGGAAGGCGTGCCGTCTAGGCCGAGCGTGCATGTGGGCTTGCACGCCCAACTGATCGCACGCTAGCACCAGCACACATCAATGCATGGCTGGCTATTAGGCTACGCCGCAAGCAAGCATTAGCCTGCCAACGTGCGAGAGCTAGCAGCAGCGCCCAGTGTTAGCAGCCCACACATGCTAGCGAGGCTTGCTAGCGCTGGCTGGTGCGAGAAGGCCTAGCTGCGCAGGCCAAGCCGAGGGACCAGATGCCTGCATGGCTGCCTTGGTGCCCAAGGCAGGACGCCAGGTGGCCGCCTCCTATTGCACAAATTTTGTGAGTGGAAGTGTTCTTAAGGAGCAAGGGGAAGGTGGTCCTCCTGTAGTGGTCCTTACCTAACCCCTTGCTCTCCTTGTGCCACTTATCCTTTGATGATTGCTTTGCCATTTTAATATAATTTGGAATTAAATTAATTCTTTATTTTGGCATTTTACCAACTATGCCACATTGAAATATGATGGGAATTCTTGGGAACAATTCCCTATAAATACCAATAATTGGGTATTGGGAAATTCACTTGCGTTGGTGAACTCTAAGGGATTTTTAAAACTGAGAAAACCTTAGTTTTAAACTTAAAGTTATTTTCGGTCTGGCCCCGTCTAAGCTATAGGGTGGGGACTGGTTCTGGTTCGGTGAGCGAGGGTGTAAATCATTGGAGGTTTTGAAGTTGCGAAGCTTGAAGCTTTCAAGTCCGAGCTTATTGAGTGAGCAAAGCACGCGTCTAGGGTGAGTTTCTTTCTCTCTCTTCTGTTTATGTGTTTGTGTTTTGTTTATTTGCATGCTTTTGTTTATGTTATAATTATTATGCATGCGATCCGGTTATCGAATTTTGTTTCCACGTGGTGTTGGACACCGCAAAACTTAACAGGTCGTCCCTACCTTGGCCTCCTCTATTTCATACCACTAAATATTAATACGGGTGGTTTTACCCCCGTTATTTGTGCATGGGTTGGGTGGGGGAAATAGAGGAGATAGGGACAAGTGTCGCCGGAAGGGAAGGGGGATATGCGCCTTATGTATTCGAGGGGACGGTTGTAACCGAAAAAGGCCTGGTCCACACACATATGATAGGCATAAGGTATGGGATGACTTGTTCACCACTAAAAGAGAATTGTATCTTAAAATCGTTTTTTTTGTTCGATAAATGTGAAATAAAAAAGGATGCTAGTAGGCTCGTCAAATGTAGGCTCTTGGCGCCGATAGGGGGAGAAAGTAGGGGTGGTGGCTATGTGGGTGAGAGTCGGGTAGGGTTTCTTTTTTTTTTAATTATTAAACAAATAACCATGGTTAAAGTTTATTTTTTTATTTTTATTTTTTATTAAAATAGTGATTATTTGGTAATCAATAATACAATGTTACTAATGATTATAAAAATTATGGATTATACCAAAGAAAAAAAAAAGTTGGGGTGTTACTAACAAGAATTTCCCTTTTTATTTTAATATTTATATGTTTCTTTCTTTAAAAATTGATTTTGATTTTAAAAAAAAATACCACCGCCATTCCATTTTGGCCACCCTATTTGCCCCTCCCCGTTCCCTTTCGACTACCGTACAATCGCCAAAACCCTAACCTCCACCACCTCCAAATCAAGATTTTAGGAATGAAGGTTTTGACGATGGCGGGGGACTAGGGTTGAGAGTAGGGGATGAGGTGTTGATGGTGGCTTGCGTATGTAATTCCCCCGTCCTTACCATTCAGCCACCACCTCAACCTATCTTCTCTCCCGATTCGCTAGGCTATTAGCCCCTTTCCCGTGCTCACAACGCGCAAAAAACAATTGGTGGTTTTTGAGGGGGGTATTTGGGTAGGTGGTTTAGGGATTAAAGTCGGAGTTTTAGGGTTTGTGGAGGTTGGGGGTGTGATTTCAAGGCTAGTGAAAGGTAGGGTGTAGGTTTCAATGGAGATGAGGGGATAAGGTGGGGTTTTGACAATGCTGGAGGTGGGAGAGATGAGGTTTTGGTGGTGGCGGATCGGGGGACAACAAGTCGTTGGTCTACTACCCTAGATCAAATCAATAATTTACATTCATAACCTAACTCCATAAAGTTTTCACTAGATAGTGGTAAGCTAAGGTCGAACCAAAGGGAAACGGGGTATTGCACAATCAAAGTCAAATAAGAAATCTATTGCAAGTGACAAGGGGTATATTGGTTTGTATTTGATGATATCCAATATTAAACTATCTACTAAGAAGTGATTAAAACAAGAAAATAAAAGAGTTAAACTAGAGTCACTAAAATAGAGATAAAAGATAAGATATTAACGAAAATACAATCAAAAACACTAGAAACTGGGGGTTCCAATCATGATCTACTAAGACAACAATGAAAATCATCATGGATTCATGCCAAGGAGTATAAACTCTACTCAGAATGATTCATTCTCATGCAATCACCCAAAGCAAGTCAATGAAATCGATCAAACCTAAACTAGACCATTCTCATGCATCTAATCTAGAACTCAAATATTGGGGCTAGAGGTGCACCACAGTAGCTCCAAGCACAATAAGCGCAAAATCATCAACTCAAGGCAAAACCTAATCAATCATCAATGTAAACTCAATCAATCATGAGTTTCACCCCCTTTCCTAGCTAGAAATCTAAGCTAGAGAAACGAAAATAGCCATTTTAACTACACTAAGCATGTAATCAATCCCAACAAAACTAAATATGATTCAAAACCAAATAAAAGGCAATAAAATAAGTAAAATCAAGAATCTTTATGGAAATAAACACTATTAATAGCAATCAAATAAAAGATAGGGATAAAGACATTACTATGATTAAACTTGAAGGTTTAAGCAAACATGGACTAGTTGTACTGAAAAGTTGAAAGCTTGAAAAAAACTTGAAAATATCTTGATTACATAAATGAAAACTTAAAGGTTAAGCTACTTTCTCTCTCTTAAATCTTGATGTTCTCTTTCTACAATGTTTTTCAATGGAATAGTTAGTGATAGTTAAAAATAAGTTCTCAAGAAATTCAAGCTAAAGACTATATATAGCTCCTTGATAAAACAAAGGAAATGGGTGAGGGAGAGGCCTCTCAAGCAAGGTTGTCGCGCCCTCTCCTTGATAAAACCCAGTTCGCCGCACCCGCGGCCATCTTTGCTGTGCCCGTGGCCTTTAGTCGTCGCGCCCGCGGCTACTAGGGACGCGCCCTCTCCTTAACATCTCCCATCCGTCTCCAGAAACTGGGCATTCTGCTCAGGGCCTTTGTCTGCGCCCGCAGCAATGGCACCTGCGCCCGCAACAATTGCATTCCTGTCCGCGCTCGCGACTTTATCCCCCGCGCCCGCGGCTTGTTGTGGCAGCACGCCCTCTCCCCTTTTGCATCTCCCTTCCTTGGACAAGCAACTCTAGCAACTTGTACTCTGCTTAGCAATTCCAATTCCCCTCACGAGTGCTAGGAGCTATCAAAATGAATAAATAAAGGGTAAAAAGCAAAAGAAAATATAAAAAAAAAGGAAAAACACGAGAAAGAGCGAAAGTAACTAAAATAAAGGTAAAAACGATAAGAAAAGGTACAAACAAGTAACAAACAAGGGGAATTCTCTAGTGAAAAAGGGTGAAATGGTGGCATAAACGCCACTCTACAAAATCCCCCACACTTGCCTCTTGCTTGTCCTCAAGCAAAACTAAGAAAAGAAAGACAAAGTGATCACTACAACGACAAACACAACATGGTATGCTTAGAAAAGTAAATCAAGTTTTAGGGTGGACATGTGCTCTACTCGGACTCAAAAGAGTAGACAAGCGCCCAAGCATACTAGCTCTTTCTTAATTACATGATGTAAACACGCCCCAAGCTGCCAATGGTTGCAATCGTCAAGCCTAAGCCAAGCATAGAGAACTAGTGATTCATTCTCCGCCCTAGTCCCCTCTAAAATGGTCCGCATTCTCCCCACTAACTTCAGATCATCCCCCTAGTTGGATCCTCATGATTCCACGAAGGAACCGGAAAAAGATTCTTTTTAAGGAGGTATAAAGTCATCCCGACATCTCAACTATGCACGCTCTTTCCATAAGGCTGAAAACCATATCCCTCCACCGGTTTTTGACCACGCCCCTCTAAAGTCTAAGGGTCTTTACTAGGGTTATAATGACTTGGCTAAATGTAAAGGTAGGGAGATCATTTGAAATAGTTGTGGCATATACTAAGTGAAGCAAGAGAATGGCCAACTCTCATAGGAAAAACTCAAGAAACGACCACAACTCAAACAAACATCCACCATTTCGATTTCATTACATTACCCTTATTCAAGGGAAAGGAACTTCAAAGCTCTTATAATATATATATATATATATATATATATATATATACACACACACACATATATATATATATATATGTATATGTATATATATTCATATAAATATGTATATATATATGTGTGTGTGTGTGTGTGTCTACATATATGTATATATGTATATATATGTGTATATACATATATATATGTATATATATATATATATATATATATATATATATATGTATATATATATATGTATATATATGTGTGTATATATATATATATATATATATATATATATATGTATAAATACATATATATATATATATGTATATATATATATATATATAAAAATACATATATATATATATATGTTTTTTTTTTCTAAACTTCATTTGATCCACTTACATTGCATCTTTCTTCTCAAAGTTTTCTTGCATGTTCATATACAAGCTCAACTTTCAACTCTTTGCTTAAAACCAATTCTCCACATAATTCTTCCTCATATTCACTATGCTCACTAAATTGCTCTCACACATCAAATGCTTCACTAAGTAAAAGGGTTGGTAAAACATAGGTTGTTGGGCTTGTAATGAGGTTAAGTCAAGAATGGGAAACATTAGGCTCAAATTGGCAAGCAAGTAGGTTTTGTAAAATAGAAAATCAAAATTGTAATTAAACAAAAGAAAATATAAACGAAAATGAGAAAAGGTGCCCTTTTCCTCCCCTTAAAGTGCTAGGTCACGATCTCGGGAGCTTGAAATCAACACAAGGATTAAGTCACGCATAGTCGAGGATCCTAAAACGCCGCACAACAAATTGATGAAGGCTTGAACAAAATATATCTCACAAGGGATGAAAAAGTAAGCAAATGTCAACTAAAGGACTTCAAATCCACTACAGGGAACAACTCTATCTTACCACTTCCCATGAACTAAGGGTTCAAACATCCTTAGAAGTTCTTAAAATTGCTACCTTAGCTAAGGTTTGTCTAATTCAACCAAAGACAATCTCAAACCGTGCATCTCATCATAAAGTTAAGAAGAAACAAGCATTCTAAGCGCATCGATCATCAAGGAAATAGAGTCCAAATGTTCAAGCAAATTCCAAAACACATTCATATCATCTTTCCATAATTATTTTTGTCACACAAAAATGAAAACTAAACGAGAGGAGGAAGAAATAAAAAAGGTTCACAAATGAGGCATATAAATCCAAATAAATCCCAATTGACGTACAATGATTGTTCGGTATCAACACCAACGATCCCAGGATCCTCAGAGCCAAATGCAAACAACCTCGAACCATTCAATTTCTTCCTTATACTAGTCCTAAACTAAGCACACCAAAAGAAAGAAAAGAGAGAGTAAAGGAAGGATCTCACCCTATATGTCTCTTGAAGAATAACAAAGCAACCTTACGATTTACATGTCTCCAAAAGTTGCTTTCAACTTTCTTCAAAGCTACAAAAGAGAGAGATAAAAGCAAAACAAACACTATACAAAGAAAAAAAAAGTTAGAAGGAAAAAGAGAGAAAGATCTATCAACTCAAATTCTTGGGCATAACCAGCTACCCAAACCCAACTCATTCTCAAATCATCATCATCAAGACATCATTGAGCAACAACAAACGAAAACAAAGCTACCAAAAAGCTTATAAAAAACACCAAACAACAAGATCGAAACCCAAATCCCCTCATCATTCCCATGAGTCCTTGGTGCCTCCCCCACACTTTCCCAACAACACTCCCTTTGGACTCAAACAGCCCCCCACACTAGATAAGAGTATCGTCCCCGATGCTTCACATGCAAATGGAAAGAAAGGGAGGGACCAAAAAGGGAGGGAGAAACAAACAGAAAGAGCGGGGAAAATATTAGCCACTAGGGCTGACACCACCGTCATCTGCAATCCAACTATCGTATGAAAAGCTCGAGGGGGGGCCATGGGGATCCTAAATCCCGGTGTAACTGGGAGGCCACCCATAATGACCCTTGAAAAGGTCTAGTTGGGATGCGGATAACTGGTAAAATGGCTCGGGTTTGGCTAGAGGTAAGGGGTGAGAGGGATTAACATAGTGGTTGTTAAGGTCACCCTGATAATCACTCCCACCCGAAACCCGGTAGTCATAATGACCGGACTCATCAGGAAAGTCATGCCTTGGCACATTGGGGTCTTAGGGACCCTGCCATTAAGGGTACGTAGGTTGGTTGTCACCCTCCCAAGATGGCACGGGCCCTTGTTGGGCCGACACATAAGGGTAGTTAATCGGGGGAGTGACATCCCCTCTACGTACGCTAGCATCGTATAGGGCATTGGTTTAAAAAAATGGTGTTGTTGGGAGGTGATCATACCCTGCATGTAGAGTTGCATGCTCTCCATTTGATGGTAGTCAAACTGTTGTTGATTTTGTTGTTCTTGTTGTTGTTGTCTTCGTCTTCCAAATTGATGTTGTTGTTGTTGTTGCTGCTGCTGAAACGGAGGGAACTCTTCCACCTCATTCTCTTCCACCTCATTCTCATCCACCTCATTACCATCATCACCCTCATTACCTTCTCCAACTTGAATTCTCGTAGCCGGGAGGACACCCGAATCCTTTCTCACTCACCACAAGTGATAAACTCCCTCCCGTGTAAAAGAAGTGAACTCCGGTTTAGGCAGGAAGCAATGATGCTCATGGGAGACAAGTAAGCTCCAAGTCCTTCCTCTATCCTCCGTATTGAAAGGAATGGTGTCCTTCCAACAAGTGTATTCTTCCGATAGAGGGTTCAGAATTATTAGAGAGTTAATTTTTCACTAAGATCAAGTGATCGGAAAGCCTAGGTAGAGGCCGCTTCCGATCAGTAATATCAAGGTACAATTGATATTACAGCTTAATCTTAACTGAACCCTTCGGGTCGAACCCAATCGAATCACCGATCCGAGACGACGAATTGATCTAAAAGGATATAATGAGTCGACAGAGTTTTACGAATACAGACGTCGGATATCGAGCTTAAGGCGTCGAGGCCGAGCGTTGCAAAATCACAAGCGACAAGTACGAGCATAGCCGTAACACCACAATGGTCTAACCATGTGGATGCTAGGCTAGTTCGAGCTAGCATGCACCCAGCATGGCTAGGCGCAAGCCTAAGCACACTAGGTGTGCTAGGCGCACCATTGCAGCCTAGGCGCACCATCGCAACCCTAGCATCATGCCTAGGCACCATCGCTGACCATCGCAAACACTAGGCGCACGAGGGGCACCAGGCAGCCCATCGCAGCACAGCAACGTGCTTGCCTGGATGCCTGGGTGCGCATTGCAGGGCCACACACGCACCAAGCACAGCCATCGCAGTGCTAGGCACTGGCGCATGTGCATGTGCGTGTGCGTGCCTCGCACCAAGCATAGCCATAGCAGTGCTAGGCACTGGCGTGTGCTAGTGCGAGGATGCCTGGCAGCATCGCCCAGCACACGTGCTAAGCCCTTGCGTGCGTAGGCTCACTGGCTGGGCTAGCAAGGTGTGCAAGGCATGTGCGTGTGCGAGAGGTGCAGAGCGGGATGCGAGTGTATGTGCGAGGGTGGTGCATGTGGCTGGCGAGGCAAGGGGGCCAGCATGCGTGGCTCGCTAGCAGCATGCATGCTGGCTATGCGAGCATGTGCGAGAGAGGCGATGGCCAGCACCAGCGCCAGCAGCTAGCAGCGCCTAGCACTAACACGCAGCAGCAGCACTAGCATCGCCCAGCGCCAGCACGCATTGCCCGGCTGGGGATGCGAGGTTGGTGGCTGGGCTGGTGCTAGCTGGCTAGGCTTAGCTGGTGTGCTAGCTGGCAGTAGCCCAACAGCCCTTAGTTTAAGGCAGTTTGTGAGCGTGGGAACCAAGGCTTGGGCAAAGCTTTGGGCAGCAAGGCAATGGTCCCCCCACCTCTTCAAGGTCCTCACCTAACCCTCTCTCTCCTTTTGGCACTTGTTGCATTGTGATTGAATTAATTATTAATTTATTTTAAAAATAAATTAATTATTAAAATTATTCTTTCTCCCACATTGGTTGGGAAATGAAGTTCAAGGGTGCATTTCCCTATAAATACCGAAGGCATGGTATTGGGAAAGACACAACCTTGAGTGGAATTAAAAAGGCAACTCTTGTAATTAGAGTAAACCTTTGATTCGTAAAACTCATAGTTTTGTTTGTCCGGGTCTTGACCAACCTTCAAGACTTGGGACGCTCGGGTTGGGTAGAGGGTACGACCCGTCGGAGATCTCGTAGTTTCGGGATTTTGAAGTAAGAGCTCTTCGGGAGCGAAGCACGCAACAAAGGTATAATTCTTCTTCTTAGTCTTGCTTGATTAAGTTTTTTACGCTTCTTAATTGCTTTAATTAAGGGGCGGGTCTTGGGGGTTTCCTTTCGCGTAGTGTTGGGTCACTACAAAACCCTACACGTATCCCTATTAAAATTCATTGTCTTCAATTGGTTAAGGTCTAACCAAATGTCACTTCTATCACTCCTTCCAATGGGGGTGCAAGAACGCAACTTTTCTATATGACCTAACCTTTTGGCTAACCTCGTTACTATCCCACCACAATGAATTTCCCCTTATTTGTCCCCTAGAGAATTCCATCAATGCACTTGGTGAATAGAAAACAAAAATTCACTCTTCACCCCAATTCCGGCTTTGTAGCTAGCCACAAAATTCGGATCACTTTAGCGGTGATCATTCCCAAGTCTTGCTTATTGAAAACCATGTACCCAAGTATTCGGTGAAAAGGTCTGATAGCGAGGTGCATGATTTCACTGGCCAATTAATATTTGGTATTGAAGGCATCCATCCTCAAGATGCATTTCCACCACTCAAGGGAGTTATAATCATGAAGGGACTCGTGCTCCGAGAAGAACATGTCGGCATCAGGGTTGAGGTTGAGGAGTTAATTAATTTCGCTAAGGTTTATGGTTTCTTTTTTATTGAAGAGTTGGAAGGAGATGGAGAGGTCCCTTTTTCTTGCGGCGTGGCATTCGAAAGAGGCTAGAAACACGAGAGTGGACTCTTTGTATGTTCGATAAGCACTTTACAAAGTGCCTAGCCTTAGATTGTTGAATAGGAACCAACAATCGTCATCGATGCCAAGCTTGGTTGTAGTTGGTTGATGGTAATTTTTGGTGGGTCGAAACTTGCGATTTTGCAAGTTGTCGTAGATGGTTTTGTGATTTTTATTGTGAAATTTGAGAGGTGGAAAAAGTTGGTGGTGCTTGTTCTTCGTTTTAGGGGTTTTGGGAGATAGAACTTTGGGGTTTCTTCCCACTCTTTCTCTTCTTTGACCTAAACACCATTTTGGCAGTAATAAAGCTCAATCAAACACAACTTAAACCACAAGAATAATCCACCCAATTCAACAAGCTTTCACAAATACCACACCTTGAAATTCAATCAACAACACCAAACAACCAAAAATATTCTCCAACAATCAACAATGACTACAAATAATCAACAAATAACCAAGCTATGAAGACAATACAACAAGAATCGGCATTGAATCATCAAAATTTCCCTAAAAAAACAAAAGAACAACAATGTTTCTCATCAAGAAATTACTCCAAATTTTAATTGAAACTGAAAGAAATGTGAAATATACCAACATGGAATGATCATACGTACTCCACTCCACTAGCCCCTTTGAAGAAGAAATTTAAGCTACCTTCAAGGAATTAACAATGGAGCACTAAAAGAAATCCGCGAGAAAACGCCCCGTAGCAAGCCTTGAATGATAGAAATTTTGGATTTTTGATGAGGAACCGAAGGAAAATGAAGAAATTTGATGATTTTATGATGAATTTGTGATGAAAATTGATTAATTTGAGAAGTTTGAAGGTTGGAGTTTGAGAGGATGAACCTAGAGAGAGAACAAAGAGGGATATTTCGAATAGGAAAAATAAAAGGGAGTGCGAAAAATGCTATCAAAATCTCACAGAAAAACGCAGACCCGCAGTGCCGCGCCTACGGGCTTATGTGCCGCGCCCGCGGGTTTATGGGTCGCGCCTGCGGCACGTAGACCACGCCCACTCCTAGGGCGCGGCGAGGCATCTCCAAAATGTTTTTGGAAGGGCTTTCTCTTCCTTTTCGTGCCCACGGCACCCAGGGCCGCGCCCGCGAGTCCTTCTAGCTGCGCTCGCGGGCCTTTGGAGAAGCCTTTTCCTTAGTGCGCTTTCCCTTATAGCTCTTGAAACATAAAATTTGACCTTTTCTTCTTCCATAACTCCATATTGACTCTTCAAAAGGACTCCCTTGAGGTGAAAACATCCTCAACCTTAATCCACAAAAGTGTTGCCCAAAAATTCAAGTACTCGGGTTCCCTCCCGAGAAGCGCTTGTATACGAGGTAACTAGCTTGACCAAGAGTAATTATCATCCAAAGTGTGGCTCAAGATCCATCGGATCAAGCCTCATACATTCAATCAAGCCAACTTCTTCCTTGCAAAAGTAGTGCTTCAAACAATGACCATTAACCATGAACTTGTTGTCACCCGCCACTAACTAAAAAGACCTATAAGAAGTAGTCCTTGAAATCACAAGAGGCCTCGACCATTTGGATTTGAGTTTTCTGGGAAACAAACGAAGCCTAGAGATGAACAACAAAGCCTTGTCCCCAACCTTGAAGCTCTTGTTCCTTATATGTCGGTCGTGCCATTTCTTTGTTTTTTCCTTGTATAGCTTCGAGTTCATTGAGCTTGAGTAATCTCTTATCTCCGGCCAACGACAAATACATGTTAAGCTCCTTAATTGCCCACCAAGCTTTATACTCCAACTCAACCGACAAATGACAAGCCTTCCCATAGACCAAATGATAGGGGGTTGTACCAATTGGAGACTTGTACGCCGTCCGCAAGGCCCAAAGTGTGTCGTCAAACTTATGGGACCAATCCTTCCTAGACATGTTCACCATCCTTTGGAGAAGGTTCTTGATCTCTTTACACCTCCACTTACCCTTGAGTTTTAGGATGATAAGGTAGACCGACTTTGTGATGAACTCCATACCTCTTGAGAAGAGCCTCAAATTTCTTCTTAGCGAAATGAAAACCTCCATCACTAATTAGAACCCTAGGAACCCCAAACCGCGAAAATATGATTTTCTTGAGAAGTTTAAGCACAACCTTATGATCATTGGTAGGGGAGGGTAAAGCTTTAATCCACTTAGTCACATAGTCCACCGCTACCAAGATGTATAAATTCCCACATAAAGAGATAAAAGGCCCGATAAAGTCCACCCCAAACATCAAAAGGCTCAACCTAAAAGGAATGGTGTCCTTCCAACCACTGTATTATTTTGATAGAGGGTTCAGAATATCAAGAAGCTAATTCTTTAGTGAGATCAAGTGATCGGAATGCTTGGGTGGAGGCTGCTTCCGATCTGTAATACTAATGAACAATTAATATTACAACTTTGTCTTAACTGAACCCTTCGGGTCGAACCCAAATGAACTGCCGTTTGAACCGACGAATCAATCCGAAGGATTAAATAAGTCACTAGAGTATTACGAACGCAAACGTCGAATATCGAGCCTAGGGAGTCGAGACCGAGCGTCGTAAAATCAACAAGCAACAAGTTCGAGCAAAGCCGTAGCATCACATTGGCCTAACCATGTGGTTGCTAGGCTAGCTCGAGCTAGCACAACACCATAGCAGCACCATGTGTGTGTGTGTGCGTGCATCGCTAGCACATCACTATCGCAGCACCAGGTGTGTGTGTGTGTGTGCATCGCTAGCACAACACCATGCGTGTGCGTGTGTGCGTGCATCGCTAGCACAGCACCATCGCAGCACCATGCGTGTGTGTGTGTGCGTGCATCGCTAGCACGACACCATCGCAGCAGCATGCCTATGCTTGCGTGCGTACTGGCCAAGCAGCACCAATCGTAGCAACGTGTTGTGCGTGCTTGACTAGCGTAGCAACACGCTGTGCGTGTGTGTGTGCCATGGGTTTCGCCTTACAGCAGCAGCATGTGTGGCTCGCTAGTAGCACGCATGCGCTGGCTGGGCTGTGCGTGCTATACTGTGCTGGCTGGTTGGCTGGCTTGCATGGCAGGCTACCTAGCGTTAGTGCCTAGCGCCAGCTGGCAGCCTTGGCAACCAAGGCAGGCTGGAAGCTTGCCCATGCCATAGAGCCGGTTTATAGTGTTGGGGACCAAAGCATGAAGGCATGCCTTTAGGAGCAAGGCAATGGTCTCCCCTTTGGTGATGGTCCTCACCTAACCACTCCTCTCCATGTGCCACTTGTGATTGTGTATTGCATTATCTTTCAATTTATTTTTGATTTAAATAAATTAGTTAAAAATGTAAACTATTCCACATTGATCATGAATGGGAGTGCAAGTTGCATTTTCCTGTAAATGCCCCATGATGGTGCATTTGGAAATCAACTTTAGTAGTACTAAAAAAGGCATCACTTATTATTGAAAAAACCTTAAAGTTTGTAAAACACTAGTTTTATATTTGGTCAAGTCTCGACTAACCCTCAAGAAGAAGATCGTTCGGGTCGGGTCGTGGGTACAAGCCGTTGGAGGCCGTCACGCTTGTGAGGCTTTAAGTTTCGAAGGAAGAGCTCGGTTTACGAGCGAAGCACGCTTCAAGGGTATTACTTCTTTCTCCCTTCTCTTAATTATTGTTTAATTATGTTTGTGCATACTTTAATTGCTCTTATTATTGGGGTGGGTCTTGGGCGGGTTTCTCTTTCGCGTAGCGTTGGATGCTACGAAACCCAACAACGATATCGGAGCCGCGCTCTTTTTAATTATTGCAATTAATAATTAATTAAGGTGATTTAAAATGGATTTAAATTTCTGGTTGTGTTTTCTAATTGGATTAGAAGCTCATTTTAATTATTTAAAACTCGTATTTTTTTTTTTTTTGGCTGACGAACTCAGATTTTGACTCAAAAATAGTGATTTTTGTGTGGAATCGATGTTCTAAATCTTTTCTGACCCTTTCATTTTCAGGATTGTCCAGAAGCCAAAATCCTCCCAGAAATATGTTTTTCGAGGGGTTTTTCATTTTTGACGAATAATTTAAATCTTTATGCCTTGTTTAATTTATGCATGTCAAGGGTATATTAAATGGATTGTTGCATCCCTAATCTACAGAAATTTTAAACCCTTTTGAGCATGGTTATGAAGTCATAATGTGTGCTTAAGTTGGTATGTTCAATTTTTCACATACACTAGTTATTTCACAATCATGCAAACCAATTGCATTAAAGTGTGAATGTTTATTGTGAATGTTAAATTTTAAATTTCTTAATATATTAAAGATCCAATCTTTGAGTGTTTAAATGGTTGGAACTTTGGTTATTCCATGATTGAACTAATGTAGGCTTTAATTATTTTTAGTTGATTAAAATCCTTAAAGTTCAAGTCCTTGTGATTAAATCTTGATTAATATAATCTTCATATTGGAAGATGTAATCTTGGAAGATATAATCTTGGAAGATGTAATCTTGGTCATATTACACAAGTTAAAAAATTGGAAAATTTTTCATTGGATGATTGGTTGTATTTTCCAACTCCCTACTTTGTCAAAACTCATTATTAATTTACATGTCGGTTAAATTAATTATGGATATAGCCTTTTTCAATTTTAAGCATCAAGAAAGACCCCAATTGTTCAAAGGCAATTTTGGATGATTTAAGCTTATGCACCATTAAAATTGAATTTAAATAAGTTGGACTTGTTTTATTTTTATTTTTGCTTTAAGTTAATTCTAAAATAAATTTAGAATTAATTTTATGTCACACATAAATCGGGATTAAAATCTCGAGAAATGGCACACAAATCGAGGCAAAAATACACAAGCGTCACTAAGGCTGGTCGGGCTGCCCACGCAGCCCACATGTGGCTGCCTTAGGTGCGCACAAGGGTGCTTACGCCTTGAGGTAATGATGTGCTGTGTGGCGAGTCCTGCTGTGTTGCGCGCTGTCGCTAAGTGCATGGCTAGGCTTCTGGGGTTGCTTGGGCAAGCTGCTGGGCAGCATGGCAGCAAGCCCCAACCAGCCTGCCATACGCAGCCAGGCACCAGCAAGCATGCTAGCATGCGCAGCATGCGTTGCGTGCTGCTGGTACTGGCTAGCGTAGCGTGCCACGCTAGGTGAGGATGCTAGCACCCAGCATAGCAGGCGCAACACAAGGGATTGCATAGTAGCCTTGGTGCGCAGCCCACAAGGGTTTTGGGTGGATCGTTTTTTTGCCTAATTTTGGGCTATGATTTTTGCAAAAAAATTTCCGTTTTAATTATTTAATTAGTTAAGTTTAAACGAGGCTAGGCCTCTATAGCTTCGGCACTTGCAAAATATTTTGACAAATTATGGGTTAAACCGACTTGATTAATTAGATTGATTAAGTTGGATGCGGATTTTAGTAGGAGCTTAGGAATGTTTCGTGAAAAAATTGCGCCTTAATATATATAATATGTTAAACAATTTTGACTAGTTATAATTAGGTGTTTTAATCGGATTAACAACCTAAGTCAGTTACTAGTTTTCGCGTGTTGTGCATTGTTACTTTTTTTCGTCGTAAAATGCATGGGTCATTCACATATAGTTAATGGGTGAATGGAAAATATATTTTTTAACAGGTTTCATGAAAATGGCAACTAGTGGGGCCCGACTAGGATAGAAAATACGGACTGCGTTCCGTTACGTATTTTTGTAAATCTAAATACGGTCTGCGTACCGTTGAGTAATTTTGTACCTTAAAATTTAGATTAATCCTAGTTGTAGTAGCTAGTTGCTAGTAATTTTATTTTGGAGAAGATGTCTCAAGACGGCGTTTCTATGAAGACGAGCCAAGATGAAGACCCTTAAAGATTTGAAGCAAGGGGTCATGCTAGTTGCCAAATGCATCATATTTCATGTTTTCTATATATAATTGTTCTTATATATTTGAATGATATATTAAGTGCATGTTTAGGATTTCAAATGTTGCGATGATTAGTTAAATTCACTTAAATCAGCCAACATAGAAACCCTAGGTTACTAAAATATTGAGCTAAAATTTGCCGTTCCAAGAACAACACTTACTGAACTAATGCGCGTATGTGATGGACTACGCCAAAGCGAGACATCACTACTTCCCTAGGAACGTAAGGTATACTAGGTATACGAGTTGATCTTGGTTAAACTCAACAATATCAGTAAGGAGTCCTTAGATGTCATGACACAAGAGATAAGACATCAAGAATGCATTAAATGCGACGTTTTATCGAACCAAGTGTAGCTTAGAGCTATTAGCAATTGGATTGCTTACCCTAAAATATTAAGTGTTAAGACAAGCCAAAATATGCTTAATCACTTTTTTATTTTTGGGATCTTCGAATTATTTTATTCTCGCCTAAAAGGGACAAATTATTAATGCGTGGATAAAATGCTCAATAAGATTGAATGTTTTCATATGCGTTTTAAAGTTCAAACTTATTGATTATATGAATTGTTTTTCATTTCAAATTCTTTCAATTATAGAAACATGTCTGCAAGTAACTCAGACAACAACTCTATGTGCCCGGAACTCCCCGACAAGTTGGCCTTTTGCCTTAACTTGGTCAACTTCAAGGAGTGGGAGGGGGAACTCAGGAAAACTCTTCAGAATGGTTCCTTGGAGTACACTCTTGACACTCTCATTCCAAGCTTCTTCTCTAAGGGGATCATGACCAATGACGCTCATGAAGAATTTTCTTCCAACTGCAAGAAAGTCTCACGACTTATGGCTAATTCCATCCCGGAAGATTGGAAGGAAAAGCTCTCCTTTTATTTTTTGGACATGTTCCTCAAAGGACTTGAGGACGTTGTCAATATAAGAGTCACCAAGAGTGACAATGGCAACTACGATGGACTTGTGTTTGTCTTGACTAGGTCACTCTCGAACATGAAAATAAAGCCACTAGAATATTGTTGTCTTGTTAAGGAAAGGTACCAGCTTTGGTCAAGGGTATGTAATACCAAATTGAGACCCGGTTTGCCCATTCGACCTCATGTTCTTAGAATGACTAGGCTCTTCAAGAACATGGAGCTTCTCGGAATCCTATTGGAGGATGAGATGGCAGGTCATATCTTGCTTGCTTCTCTCCACTTAGGCTATGATGCTCTCAGGTCACATATAGCTGCGGAAGAGGAGACTCACTCTTTAAGAGTTGTGGTAGAGCGGATTCTTCGAGCCACCTCTCATGGAGCAAGAAAAAGACCCTTGAAGAAGAAGGTCAAAGCGAAGATGCGATGCTTCTATTGTGGTGAACAAGGCCACTACAAACGAGACTGCAAGATCTTTCGCAAGGATGAGGAGGAGAGGAATGTCTCATCTACCTCATGTATCTTCCTTAGCACTTTTATAAAAGCTATTCATAGGTATTGGATACCACATATGACTCACTTTACGTTGCCTTTTTTCCAGGAACCAAGTGAGAGGGCTTCACAAGTGGATGTGCAACTATGAGCGGACGACGAAGATGGTCTTTTGGTCGTGCTTGTAGGCACATTTTGTCTATAACTTGTAATAAAACTAATCTTAGTTTCATCATGATTTTGAACATACTATGATCTATAGTGTTGGACACCAAGTTAATTTGATCGTAAGACTTTGACAATAGTTGTTTCACAATGTCTTGTTTATATATGTTCAATGGAAATTGTATGTTTGTACATATGATTAGACAAATGTTGATACCGCTGACAAAACTAAGATAATTCACTACCTTCACCGACGATTATAATAGATATGGTTATGTCTACCTTATGTCGAATAAATCTGAATCCATTTAGAAATTCAAAGAATTTCAAAGAGAAGTTGAGAATCAAATTGGCAAGAAGATTAAAGAACTTCGAAAGGATCGAGGTGGAGAATATTTGAGCCATGAATTCGACGATCACTTGAAAGAAAATGGTATTCTTTTAGAGCTGACACCAACTGGAACTCCTCAATGGAGCGGAGTATCCGAAAGGAGAAATCGAACCTTGTTAGAAATTGTTCGATCAATGATGGGTCTTAGTGAACTTCCTATCTCTTTCCTGGGACATGCACTACTAATTGCGGCACTAACACTAAACCGTGCTCCGTCAAAAGCTGTCGAAAAGACTCCATATGAATTATGGACTAAGAAACCTCCAAGGTGGTCTTTTCTTAAGATTTGGGGTTGCGAAGCATATTTCAAGCGATTAATTTCTGACAAGCTTCACCCGAAATCAGACAAATATTTCTTTGTGGGCTACCCAAAAGAAACCAAGGGGTATTACTTCTAAAATAAATCCGAGAACAAAGTGTTTGTTGCTCGTGATGGTGTCTTTTTGGAGAAGGATTACGTTTCCAAAATGACAAGTGGGAGGAAAATCGAACTCGACGAAGTTCGAGTGGACGAGCAACAATGTCAACCTGATAAAACTGACAATCAAAATGCTTTAGAAGTAGTTGACAAGATTGGTCAGAATCAAACAGATAATGTAAATGCTCAACCTATTACCCTTTGTAGGTTGCAACGGCCAAGATCTCAACTAGATAGATACCTTGGTATTGTCTTAACCGAAGATTAGGACAACATAGTCATGGATGGAGATGAGCCAGTGACATACAAAAAAGCTATGACGAGCCCCGACTCTGCTAAATGACAAGAGGCCATGAAATCTGAGATGGACTCCATGTCTGAAAATCAAGTCTAGGACTTGGTAAATTTGCCCGAAGGTTACACACCCATCGGTTGCAAATGGATTTTTAAATTGAAAACAGACAAAGATGGAAATGTATCAATATACAAAGCTAGACTGCTGGTAAAAGGTTACAGGAAAATCCATGGGATTGAATATGATGAAACCTTTTCGCTAGTCGCAATGCTTAAGTCCGTCCGGATCATCCTAGCGATTGTTGCATATTACGATTACGAAATATGGAAAATGGATGTCAAAACCGCCTTCCTTAATGGGATTTTGGAAGAAACTGTGTATATGACACAGCCGGAAGGTTTTGTTGATCCAAGCAATGCTGGAAAAGTATGCAAGCTTAAGAAGTCCATTTATGGACCGAAGTAGGCAAGCAGAAGTTGGAATCTGCGATTTGATGAAGCCATCAGTAGTTTGGTTTTATCAAGAATCCAGATGAGTCCTGTGTTTACAAGAAGGTTAGAGAGAATGACATCGCATTCCTAGTCCTATATGTCGATGACATATTGCTCATTGGAAACAACACAAAATTATTAGAGTCCGTAAAGGGCTGGCTGGAAAAGTGTTTTTCAATGAAGGACTTAGCAGAGGCACTGTACATATTGGGGATCAAGATCTATAGGGATAGATCTAAGAGGATGATTGGATTTAGCCAGAGCACTTACATTGATAAAGTGCTGGCCCGATTCATCATGGGGAATGCCAAGAGAGGGCACTCACCCATGTCCCATGGCGTAACTCTCAGCAAGAAACATTGTCCACAGACACTTGTTGAGCGGGAAAGAATGAACAGATTCCATATGCTTTGCTAATTGGATCGATCATGTATGCCATTTGAAAGGAATGGTGTCCTTCCAACAAGTGTATTCTTCCGATAGAGGGTTCAGAATTATTACGGAGCTAATTCTTCAGTAAGGTCAAGTGATCGGAATGCCTAGGTGGAGGCCGCTTCCGATCAGTAATATCAATGTACAATTGATGTTACACCTTAATCTTAACTGAACCCTTTGGGTCAAACCCAATCGAATCACCGATCCGAGACGACGAATTAATCCGAAAGGATTTAATGAGTCAGCAGAATTTTACGAATACAGACGTCGAATATCGAGCCTAGGGCGTCGAGACCGAGCGTCGCGAAATCACAAAGCAACAAGTATGAACATAGCCCTAGCACCACACTGGCCTAGCCATGTGGATGCTAGGCTAGTTCAGACTAGCATGCACCTAGCATGGCTAGGCGCAAGCCCAAGCACACTAGGTGTGCTAGGCGCCCCATCGTGGGTACAAGCTGTTGGAGGCCGTCACGCTTGTTAGGCTTTAAGCTTCGAAGTAAGAGCTCGGTTTACGAGCGAAGCTCGCTTCAAGGGTATTACTTCTTTATCCCCTTTTTTTAATTATTGTTTAATTATATTTATGCATGCTTTATTACTTTAATTATGGGGCGGGTCTTGGGAGGGTTTCTCTTCCGCGTAGTGTTGGATGCTACGAAACCCAACAGGATCAGGTGGAGGTATGGGCTTCGGATGAAAAGGATGTTCACCTGGCCACTGCCATTCAAGCTGAGATTGATTTCCTGACTCGCCAGGTTGAAGCTGAGGCTCGAGAGCGAGAAGAAGCCGAGGCTCGAGAACGAGAAGGAAGCAGCTCTGAAGAAAGAGTATGAGAAAGTTCTTACCAGCCTGTCTCATCCTCTGTTGGTGCTGAAGCTTCAGGTGGCCAAGATGTAGTTGCTCCTTAATTGGCTCTGCAAATGTTAATGCATAGGAACTCAGGCAGTCGTCTACAGAGTCTTGTGGTTCAACTTGCTCTTAATTTTAGAATATGTCGTATCTGTTTTTGCCTTTTGAACCTTTTTGAACTCTTTATTTAGTTTTTAAGTAGTTGTACTTAGTTCGGCACCTGCTTTTATCCGTCTTGTGGACGGCTGCCAATAAAAATTTGGTTTCTTGAATTTTCTTGATTTGACTTGATGTAGCTCGGTGATCCGAGCATAATCTATTTTCTTTAGATGCACTGCTTTCTCTCCCAATTGCCTTGCCTTTTTTACTTAGTCTTGCACTTTGCTCTCTTTGTTAATTTTGCAAAAATTTTTAAGTATTGAGCTTCGGCTTGGACTTGCCTGGTCCCTAACTTGTTGGAAGAGTGGGGCTGTTGAGTGTTTCTTGTCCCTAGAAATCTGAAGGTTTAATCTTCCGATTCCTAAGGTGTTTGTTTGGTTTTACACGGATAGACGAAGTCTTGCTTCATTTTTCCCTGTACTACTTAGCAGATTTTTTGAAGTTTCTATCTTTTTCTTTTCTCTTATTTTTTTTTTTGAAGAATCTGTGAGTTCCCTACTTAGAATTCTTAGACTCCGAGAGCAGTATTCTCTTGATCCTTGAATTTATTTTGTTTTTTTTTTAGGGAATGACTATCCGAAGCACAATGCCAGTGTTTGGCAATGCCTCGGATATAACTCCTCTGAAGCACAATGCTAGTGATTGGATATGTTTTAGATTTGTCCACGGCCTCTTTTCCCTAGGGAACAAACTTGTCCGAGGTACCGTGCCTTCATATGGCTATACTTCGGTTGTGAAATCATTGTTCTCTGTTAGGCAGGTTTGGCGGCAATCCAAAGTACAGTGCCACTGTTGGGCTATACTTTGGACAGTGCCGAAGGAAAACCTTTCTCTTTTTGTTTTTTCAAAAAACATAGAAGACAGAAAATGAAAACTTGCAAAATTGATAAGAATGATGGGTCGGTGGCCTTTCAATAATTTCAAAAGATGTACTTACATAGATTGTTCTTCCCTGAAGGGCTTGTATATGATATTTTTTTAGTACATCTGCGTTTTAGTGGTTCTTCAGCTCGGTTCCTTCCAACTGACAAAATCGGTGGGTTCCAGGTTGAAGTTCATCGTATATTTCATAGGGTCCCTCCCAAGAGGCTGAGAACATCCCATGAATGTGGCTTTTTTGCACTGCTGCAACACTCAGAACAACCAAGTCCCCAATCTTGAGTGGTCTCGCATTGACCCTTTAGTTGTAGAACTTACTGATTCTTTGTTTGTACGCAGCCATTTTGTCTCGTGTCGAATTACTTACCTCATCAAGAAAATTGAGGGATTCTTTCAGGAGTTGTTCATTTTCTTCAACTGAAAAGTGGTGTACCCGTATACTTTCTATGCCAATTTCCACTAGAAAAACAGCTTCGCACCCATACACCAACTCAAATGGTAAATGTCTCGTAGCCTCCTTTTTGGTTATTGGAAGTGACTAGAGGGTTCCTGGGAGTTCCTCTATCCACTTGGACTTTTGATCCTCAACCCTCTTCTTGAGTGCGTTGAGAATCTGCTTATTTACTGCTTCGGCTTGACCGTTACTCTACGAATGGCATTAAAAGAATAAGCCAACTTGATGCCGAATTGTTCAGTATACCACCTTAGCGGCAAATTGTCAAATTGCCTCTAAAGATCAAAGAGAAATACTTTCGAAATTCCGAAGCGAGTGATTATATTCTGCTAGATAAATTTCCGGACAGTTTGCTCAGTGATGTTCGAGGCTGCCTCGGCCTCGATCCATTTACTGAAATAGTCGATGCCGACTATTAGCCATCTTTTTTGGTACAGTTGATCAATAAATAGCCCCAAGATATCCAGACCCCATTGAGCGAATGGAAAAGGATTCAGAATCGGCTAGAAGTCTTGGGCTAGCTGATGGATAACTGGTACAAATTTTTGACATTTTTCGCATTTTCTGACCAGCTCTTTAGCATCTAATATCATGGTGGGTCAGTAATACCTTGACCTTAATGCCTTGTGGGCAAAATTTCTCTCCTGATATGGTTCCCACAGATACCGAGGTGGATCCCCCGAAGGATGTAATCATCAGCCGTTGGTCCCACACATTTCAGTAGTGGGGCTGAGAAGGATTTTTTTTTAGTAGCCTTGAGTTTATTCTCTTCATCTTGGAGGCTAAGTTTCTGTCTTCAGGAATTTCTCCCCGAAGTTTGTAAGCTAGAATGGGATCTATCCAACTCGGTTCGTGTGTAACGCAACAAACTTCAGGTGCTTCGTCGACGCTTCTTTCTCGCTGCACCTCCACATAAACAGATCGGTTCAGCTCGGTTAGAGTTGAACTTGCAAGTTTGGAGAGTGCATCGGCTTGTGCGTTCTGACCCCTTGGGATCAGCTCGACTTCAAAAGTTCTTAGCTTCACAATTATCGTTTTGATTTTTGCAAGATAAGCAATCATCGAGGGCTCTTTTGCCTCGTACTCGCCTCGGATCTGATTTGCAACGAGCTAAGAATCTGTTTTCAAGCAGACATGCTCGACTTCCAACGATATGCACAACTCTAGGCCAACAATCCCTGCCTTATATTTTGCTTTGTTGTTCGAAGCTCAGAATGAAAATTTGAGTGCATACTCGAAGGACTTGCCTTCAGCTGAGGTAAGTACTAGCCTTGCCCCCGAACCATTTATGGTGGAGGATCCATCCGTAAAAACGGTCCAGGTCTTCTTTTCTTCGTCTAGCGTTTCCTGGTACGAGCATTCGGCCAGAAAGTTTCCTAGAGCTTGTGCCTTGATAGATGTCCTCGGCTGCTAGCTAATGCTAAATTTAGTGAGCTCGAAGGCCCACTTTGCAGCCTACTAGATTTTTCCACTTTGCCGTGGACTTTTTCCAGTGGATAATAAGTTAGAACCACTATTTGATGACAATCAAAATAGGGCCTCGATTTTCGAGCAGCTACCACTACTACATAGGTAACTTTTTCAAGTAGGGGGTAGCGGGTCTCAATATCTGTCAGAGTGTGGCTGACGAAGTAGATCAGCTTCTAGACTTTGTCTTCTTCATTCAGCAGAACTGCGCTTATGGTGGTAGGGCTAACTGCCACGTATAAGTATGAAGTTCCTCCTTCAGCTAGGCGAGAAAGCGTTGGGAGTTGAGCTATGTGCTCACGGAGCTGCTTGAAGGCTACTCTTTGTTCATCTTCCTAGATGAGCTCTTTGGTTTTTGGGAGTTTCAACGCTTTGAAGAAGGGTAATCCCTCGTCCGAGGCTCAAGAGATAAACCTGGACAAGGCTGCCATTCTCCTAGTGAGGCGCTGCACATCCCTCTATGTTTTTTGCTCGGGAAGATCGAGTGCTGCTTGTACTTTGGCGGGATTGGCATCAATCCCACTTTTGCTGACCATGAAGCCTAGGAACTTGTCTGACTTCAAACCGAAGACACACTTCTTCAAATTCAGCTTTATTTAGTGTTTTTTAAGGGTGGCGAAGGCTTCGGCCAGGTCCGCGACATGGTCCTTGTCCTCTTTGCTTTTGACAATGGAATCACCAACGTAGACTTCCAGGTTGCAGCCTCTTTGCTCGGCGAAGACATGATCGACCAGCCTTTGATATGTTGCCCCGACATTTTTCAACCAAAGGGCATCATTTTGTAGTTGTATACCCCGGCGTTCTTTACAAATGCCATTTTTGTTCGGTCGATGGGGTGCATTTAGATTTGATGATACCCTGAAAATGCGTCCATGAAACTAAGCAGAGCATGGCAACTTGTCAAGTCGACTAGCTGATTGACCTCGGTAAGGGATAGAAGTCCTTCGGACAAGCCCTATTTAGGTCCGTGAAGTTAACGCACGTTCTCCAGGTGTCATTTGCCTTCTAAACCATCACTACATTAGCAAGCGATTCCGGATATTGACAGGGCTCGATTTACGGAAATATTCAAAGCAGGGTATCAAGGCCATGTCTTGGATAAAGAAACACCTGTTAAGTGAACATTGAATATTAAATCGAAAAGTTTCCCTAATCGAGGTCATCTAACAAATGGACGATTGATGACCGCCATAGATTATTGTGTAGTATGATTTACAGCACCGTTTCTTGTGCTGCGAGGACGTGACAGTCATAAATCATTTGCACAGGCACATTTTGGAACTGTGCTGGATAAGACCTATGAGAGTACTTTAAGAAAATTTAAATTTTTTCATAAGTACATTTCTCATTATGACTATCGGAACTTGTTTCCTCCGACCATGAGTACTGTGAAGTTTTCTTGTTTGAGTACTAGACTCTTTGATGTTTTCAAACGTCTGCCGTAACTAGGGATCATAACGGGAACACTCAGAAGACTATTTCCTCTTAGTAAGAAGAACTTACAATACAAGACTGGGATTGTCCCCCTACTAACAATAGGGAAAATGTTTTGTTATTTACAAGGCCGCTCGAAGAGCAAGACTGTGAAAATGGCTCACACCCTCGAACACCAAATCAGAACCAGCCCCTACCCCGTAGCTTAGACAAGACTAGACCAAAATTACTTAATGTTTACGAACTAAGGTTTTCTCGCTTTTGGAGATCCCTTAGAGACAACCTACTCAAGTGAAAATCCCAATACCCAATGATTGGTATTTATCATCTTGCGTAATAAACATCCTTCGTAATTTTCAAACGACTCTAAGTCGAATGAGTCAAGAACACCTTCATGAAGAAGTTCCTTGATGCGTTTGATGTTAATGTGGCCAAGACAACAATGCCACAAGTAGGTTTGATTCGACTCGATGGTCTTAGCTCTTTTGGCGGTATCATCAATGTTATAAACATGTTTGTCTAGAGAAAGCACATAAAGAACATTTTTTGAATATGCCTTACCATATAAAAAATTATTAAAATAAAACAAACAACTATTGCTCGTAATTCAAAATTCAAATCGCTTAGCGTCTAACGCCGAAATTGAAATAATGTTTTTTGTAACTCTTGGAACATGATAACAATTTTCAAGTTCTAAAACAAGCCTAGAGGGCAAAGACAAACTAAGAGTTCCGACGGATAAGGCAGACATCCTGGCCCCATTACCGACCCGAAGCTCGACATCTCCCTTCTCTAGCCTCCTATTTATCCTTAGTCCCTGAGCATTGGAACAAAGGTGTGAGCCACATCCGGTATCTAATACCCATGATGTTTTGCTAGCGAAGTTTAAGTTTATAACAAAAATACCTGATATAGAAGCAACGGTGTTGTTCTTCTTATCTTCCTTGAATTTTAGGCAATCCTGCTTCCAATGTCCTTTCTTCTTACGGTAGAAACATTTGGAATCGGATTTAGAAAATGCTACCTACTTGTCCTTGCCGCTCTTAGCAGCACTTGACTTAGGCGGAAAATTCTTCTTCTTTTTCCCTTTAAAGCATCTCTTCTTGCCCGAGCGCTTAAATGGCTTTCCCTTTTTGGCCATGAGCATATCATGCTTCCACTCATCCTTGAGCGTTTGCTCGGCCTGCTTCAACATCCTATGAAGCTTGGTGAGGGTTTTCTCCATGTTGTGCATGTTATAGTTCATCTTGAACTGATCATAACCTTTGTGCAACGAATGGAGAATGATGTCAATTGTCATCTCGGTTGAATACCCAGCGTCAAGCCTTTCCATGTTCTCAAATAATACCAATCATTTCTTGAGCTTGCTCTCAAGGATCTGCCTGTGGGTTTCTAACCTTTCAGTTCGGGCCTGCTCTTGGAACATGTTCTGAAGTTCAAAAATGATCTCAAAAGACATCTCCTTTTCAAAGAAAGTCTTTTGAAGGTCCGGAGACATTGTGGCCAACATGATGCATTTGACATCCCGATTGGCAGTTTGCCATCGGTTTAGGGTAGCCTGAGTGAGCTCCTCACTAAAAGCGTTGGGCATTTCCTCATCAAGAACGTATTCCTTTTTCTCTTGCGTGAGAACAATACCCAAGTTCCTTTGCCAATCAAGAAAATTTATCCCACTTAACTTCTCCTTGTCGAGAATTGAGCGTAATGAAAATTGGTTGTTTGAGTTATTTGCAGACATGTTTCTACAATTGAAATAATTTGAAATGAAGAAACATTCATAAACCAATAAGTTTGAAATTTATAGCATACATGCAAATTTTCAATCTTATTGAGCGTTTTATCCACGCATTATCATTAGTCCCTTTTAGGCGAGAATAAAACGATTCCAAGATCCCAAAAATCAATAAGTGATTAAGCACGCTTTAGCTTGTCTTAACACTTAATATTTTAAGGTAAGCAATCCAATTGCTAATAGCTCTAAGCTATTCTTGGTTCGATAAAACGTCGCATCTAATGCTTCTATGACATTTTATCTCCATTACCACGACATCTAAGGACTCCTTACTGATATCGTTGAGCTTAACCAAGACCAACTTGTATACCTAGTATACCTTACGTTCCTAGGGAAGTAGTGATGCCTCGCTTTGGTGTAGCCCATCACTACGCGCATTAGTTCGGTAAGTGTTGTTCTTGGAATGGCAAATTTTATCTCAATTTTATAGGGACCTAAAGTTTCTATGTTGGTTGATTTAAGTGAACATAATTAATCATCGCAACATTTGAAATCCTAAACATGCATTTATCATGCTATTTAATCATATATAAACACAATTGCATAAATAGAACAAAAGTAAAAGATGCATTTGGCAACTAGCATGACCCCTTGAGTCTACAAGTCTTCAAGGGTCTCAGATGCATCCTCTTGGCCTGACATCTTAGAAACGCCGTCTTCGAGACATCTCCACCAAATATGCAACTACTAGTTATTATGATTAAGATTAATCTAAATATTAAGGTACAAAAATACGCAATGGTAAGCAGACCGTATTTAGATTTACAAAAATACAAAAACGGATCGCAGTCCTTATTTACTATCCTAATCGGGCCCCATTAGTTTTCATTTTCACAAAACCTGTGATACAATATACATTCCATTCATCCACTCACTATTTGTGAATGGCCCATACATTTTACAACGATAAACAAGTAACAATGGATTAACACACGCGAACTAGTAACTAACTTAGGTGGTTAGTCCGACTAACGCGCCTAATTAAAACTAGTCAAAGTTGTTAACCGATTATATGATTAAAACACAATAAATTAGCTCGAGTAATTAACGAAGCTCCCACTAAATTTCGCATCCAACTTAATTAATCAAATTAATTAAGCCAGTTCACCCATATATTTTTTTCAAATTATTTTGCAAGTGCCGGAAGAACCGAGGCCTAGCCTCGTTAAAATAATTAAATAAATAATTAAAGCGGCCCAAATAACGCAATAGCCCACTAAATGGCCAAGTGCCTAGCATCCAAGCCATGGGGCTAGGTTTGCTAGGCACCAATGCCCATGGCTATGCGTGCTTAAGGTGTTGGCCTGCCTAGCCAGCAGTGCACCCAACACCTCCTGGCACCAGCAGCCTCGCAGCATGCTACGCATGCTTGCATGCTGCTGGCGCTGGAAACTTGTGGGCGGCCTGCAAGCATGGCTGGCTTACTGTCCCCTGGTGACGCACAAAACGCAGCCTATTGCACAACTCGTAGCACCAAGTGTGCACCACACTTGCACACACACCACACACTAGTGCATCAACGAGGCAAGGCAGCCCACACACGCACCTTGGCAACCACATGTGAGCTGTGTGAGCAGCCCGGCTAGCCTAAGGAGGTGTTTTGGGCAGTTTTGCCTCGATTTGCGTGCACTTGTCTCGGGATTTAATCCCGATTTATGTGTGATAAAAATTGATTCTAAATTTATTTTAGAACCAATTTAGAGCAAAATGAAATTAAAACAAGTCCAACTTAATTAAATTCAATTTTAATAGTGCACAAACCTAAATTATTCAAGAACAATTCTTTAAATCAATTTTTTTGGTTCATCTTGATGCTACAAATTGAAGGGCTATACTCATAATTAATTTAACCATACATAAATTAATAATGAGATTTGACAAAATTAAAGATGTTGGAAAAATAAACCCATTCATCTAATGAAAAATTTCCAACACTAACTTGTGTATATTTGAAAAATTACACCTTCCAATATGAAGATTAATTAAATTTCAATCACAAGTTATGAACTTTTAGGACTTTAATCAACTCAAAAATGATTAAATCCAAAAATTAGTTTAACATGGAATTTAGAAATCAAAGTTCCAACCAAATAAACAATTAAAGATTGGATCTTTAATATATTAGGGACTTCAAAATTACACATTCACCATAAACATTCACACTTGAAGCAATTGATTTGCAAAAATGTGAAATTTCAAGTTTATGTGAAAAAGAGCTTACTAAATCAAGCACAAATTATGACTTCATAAACATGCTTAAATAAGGTTTATTATTGCAGTAGATTAGTGATGCAACCATACATTAAATCTACCTTTAACATGCCATAATTAATCAAGGTTTAAAGATTTAAAAATTTTCGTCAAAAACGAAAAACCCCTCGAAAACATGTTTCCGGGTGGATTTTGGCTTCTGGACAAGTCTTAAAGAGGGACAAAAACGATTTAGAATATCGATTCTACCCAAAATTCACTATTTTAAGGTCGAAATCTAGGTTAGATGGCCAAAATTAGTATAAATACGAGTTAAAACTAATTAAAACGAGTTTCTAATCTAATTAGAAAACAAAACCAGAAATTTAAATCCATTTTAAATCACCTCAATTAATTATTAGTTACAATAATTAAAGTGAGTGAAGCTCCGATACTGCTGTTGGGTTTCATAATGTCTGACACTACGCGGAATGAAACTCGCCCAAGACCCGCACACTAATTAAGGTAACTAAACATGCAATCACATAATTAAACAACTAAGAGAGAGAAAGAGAAAAGACGATCTTACCCTCGACGCATGTTTCGCTCGCTTACGAGCTCTTACTTGAAAGCTCTAGCCTTGCAAATGCGTAGGCCTCCGACGACTCACACCCTCGACCCTACCTGAGCGGTCTTTATCCCGAAGGTTAGTCGGGACTTGACCAAAGAAAAACTAGAGTATTACGAACTTAAAGGTTTTCTCACTTATAAGGAGATTCCTTATTGAGTTCAACTCAAGTGTTTTTTCCCAAACCCAAAACTTGGGTATTTATAGGGAAGGGAGCCTTGATTTCCCATTCCCATCAAAGTGGGAGAATTGCATTTTTCCCAATTTATTTTAATCTAAAAAAAATTTAAAATGCAAATTGAATCAACAAGCTCCAAGTGGCACATGGTGAGCAAGGTTAGGTGAGGACCACCAAAGGGCGGGGGGGGGGGGGGGGGGGGGGGGGGTGGGGGAAACACCACTTGTTGTTTCTAGAGAAGACTGTAAATACCTCTTGGCTTGAATTTTTTAGGAAACTATTCCATTGACATGAGAAACAATTCTTAGAGAGAGAAAATCTAGGTTTTCTAGAGAGAGAAAAACAATTATCTTTCATGGTTTAATCCTTGTAATCAAATATTCAAGCTTTCTTGTGGATTGTTGCTACTACTTTGATGATTTGGTAATCTTTCATCTTTATAATATCAATCTTTACTTTTGTTTCTTTAGATTTGATTTCCTTAGTTTTATTGTTCTTAATTGAGCTTTCCTTCATAAATATTAAAGCTTTATTAGTTTCTTTGATTTCCCTTCAAGTTAGAATCATGCTAAGTTGTGTTGATATTGAATATATGCTTATGTTAGTTGTTATGGCTTTTCCTTTTCTCCTAGCTTAGGTTTTTAACTAGGGAAGGGGGGTGAAAATCATGTGTATTTGATTATCTATTGATTGTTGATTTGGATTTATTCTTGAGTTGATGATTTGAGTGAAAATATGCTTGGAGTTAGTGTGTGCACCTCTAATCCCAAGAGTCTAGCCCTTGATTGAATGCATGAGAATGATTTAATCTAGGTGTGAATGATTTCATCGATTTGCTTGAGTAGTTGCATGAGAATGAACTATCTTAGGTAGAGTTTATACTCCTAGAATTGGTTCCTTATCGATTTTCATTAGTATTCATTGTTCATGATTGAATCCCCCTCTCCCTAGTGCTTTTGCCTTTGTTATCTCTTGAATCTAATTCTTGACTTGCATATAGTAGTGCTTTTTATTACCACTTGTTTTAGTTTATGTTAGACTCATTAGTTGATATTTTGACTATAGCATTTCTCACAACTATATCTCAACACCCTCTTTGTTACTAGCAATTTATCCTATACATCACTTTAATTGTGCTAAATCCCCGTTTCCTTGGGAATCGACCCTACCTTACCACTATCTAAAGGAATTTTGATAGAGTTAGGATAGGAGATAAAATTGTAATTTTGATCTAAGATAGTAAACTAACGACCTATTGTCCGCCGATCAAAATTTTGGCGCCGTTGCCGGGGAAACGGTTTGTTTTGCACTTTTAATTTGTGTTATTAGTGGATTTGTTGCTTTTATTATTGTTATTTTTCCACTTGCTAGTCATTGCTAATTGTTTTCTTAGCTTTAGTGAATGCAAAGAAGATCTCAAGGACCACCTACTCACAACATTGATCACGAAATCGACCGCACCTTGAGACAAGTCGTAGACTTTATCAAGAAGAGGGACGAGGTTTTGGTGCCATTTTTTATAGTGAGAGTGATTCTTGTTGCTCACATTCCCAAAGTGACAAAATGGCGGGACAACAAGCGGATGTTTTGTTTCGTGAGTTCGGTAATCCGGAGGATTATGAGCTCACCGGTGGGATATTGCTACCCGTCACGGAAACTAACTTCACCATCCATCCTCAATACACTCGAATGGTTCAAGCGGAGCAATTCTCGGGTTCGCCAAGTGAAGACCCCATTGAGCATCTTGATAGGTTTCTTGAACTTTGTGCCATCATACAAACCAACCAAGTTTCTCAAGAATACATTCGGATGCACCTATTTCGGCAATTTCTTGCGGGGAGGGCAAAGAAGTGGCTCAAGCAAGTCAAGCCTAATTCTCTCACAACATGGAGGGAAATTGTCCAAGCATTCTTGAAAAGGTTCATCTCCGAAGAGAAAACCGCCGACATGAGGAGGAAAATAGCATCTTTTGAACAAGAGGCGGAGGAAAGCCTTATTGAAGCTTGGGAGAGGTTTAAAGAGTTGGTGCAAGCATGTCCTCACCATGAATACAATCAAAGCTTACTCATGAGGTTCTTCTATGATGGCTTGGAACCGATGTCTCGAGCTAATTTGGATGCGGGGGCAGGTGGACAATTGATCAAAGTCCCTCAAAATCAAGTCGAATCAACAATTGAAGAGGTAGTCAAAAACTACTCTTGGGGAGGTATAAGGAGGAATGCGCCAAAGAAAGGTGGAAAATATGAGTTGGAGAAAGTTGATCAATTGCAACATCAAATTGAGCTTTTGACAAAGGGGCTCGCAAAGTTGAACACCAATGTCACTAGTGGTGCAAGCTCCTCCCAAGTTAACTCTTTCTCTTGTCAAAATTGTGGTGGCACAAACCATGATACATCCTATTGTGGAGGTTTAAGCCCGGAGCATGTAGCGGCTTACAACACAAGGCAAGAAGGATTTAAGGGAAATGGAGGAGGAGTAGCTTGGAGACAACCACCACCCGGATTTGCAAACCAACCCCAACAATGGAACCAACAAGCTTAACAATCATACAATTCCAACCTTCAATACCAGAAAACCCTCCTCCATACCAAAACCAATATCAAAACAAAAACCCAAGAGGAAACTACCCTAAGAACCATCAACAAAATAACCAACACCAATACCAAAATCAAAACCAAGCAACTCAAAGAAGTCAAGAACAAGCATCTCAACCCGATTCTACTCAAACTCAAATTCTTCAACAACTTCAAGCCATGAATCAACAAATGCAAGAAGTCAAGGCTCATAACAAGAAGGTTGATTCACAACTAGCTCAATTGGCCGAGAGGGTTCCTTTCAACTCATCTTCTACTTTGCCCGGACAATCACAAACCAACCCTTCCAACATTGTGAAACCCGACTCTTGCAAGGCAATCACATTGAAATCGGGTACATCTTATGAGGGTCCCAAGGAAGAGGATAGCAAGGAAAAGAAGGAAGGAGAAGAGAAGATGAGTGAAGATAAAGAAGTTGAAAAAGAGAAGGTTGATGAGAAAGAGAAGAGTATGGAGAAAAAGAAGTCTAAGGATGCGGTGACATCCTCAACTTCTAGTGAGGCTAGAAATCTTGATGGACCGGTTCCTTTTCCCGGTCGGCTTGCGGAGAGAAAATTAAATGGCAAATTTGCAAAGTTTCTAAGTGTGATGAAAAACTTACACATTGACCTCCGTTTCATTGAGGTTGTCACACAAATGCCTTCATACTCCAAGTTCTTGAAAGACATTCTCACCAACAAGAAGAAGCTTAATGATGAGTTCATCACTCTTCCACATCAAGTGAGTGCACTTGTTCAACACAAAATGCCCAAGAAGCAAAAGGATCCGGGAAGCTTCACCTTACCGGTTAAGATTGGGAACATGGAAGGTAGGGGTGCCTTAGCCGACCTTGGAGCAAGTGTTAGTTTGATCCCTCTATCCATTGCCCAAAATCTTAACATTGAGATGATCCCCACAAGAAAAACCATTCAATTGGCCGACCGTTCGGTGAAGCTACCTTGTGGTGAGCTTGAAGATGTCCCTATTCAAGTTGGGCATATCTATGTGCCTTGTGACTTTGTAGTGATGGATATGGAAGAAGATGTGGATACACCTTTGATTTTGGGCCGTGAAGCTCTTAAGACCTTGGGGGCGGTGATCAATTGCAAGAATAATACCATTACATGTGAGGTAGTCGATGAAAAAATTGTCTTTGAATTCTCTAAGCTACTCAAGACCCCCATGGTTTAGAAGTGTTATAGGGTTGATGTTGTCAATGAAGAGCTAGATCGTTTGGGAAGGGTTATGATGAGTCCTCAAGATCCAATGGTTGAAGCTCTCACATGTGAGGAAGAGTACTTCTCTCAAGAAGCAAAGGAGTTTGCTATGGCCATTGAAGAAGCCAAAGAGGAGGAAGCGAGTGATCCTAAACATGATGAGCTAGAACATGAGGAGGAAAAATTGGAGGAGAATTCTAAGCCTCCTCCCAAGGTAGAACTCAAACCCCTTCCCCCTTCTTTGAAATATGCTTACCTTGGAAATGAAGGGGAATACCCTATTATTGTCAATGCTTCCCTTAATGGTCTTGATTTGTAAAAATTGATTGGTGTTTTGAGAAAGTATAGAAATGTGATAGGGTATAGCATTAATGATATTAAGGGTATTAGCCCTTCTTTATGCATGCATCTTATTCACCTTGATGATGATCAATCCACCTCTATTGAGCCTCAAAGGAGGTTGAACCCCAACCTCCAAGAGATTGTCAAGAAAGAAATTTTGAAATTGCGTGAGGCGGGTATAATCTATGCTATCTCCGATAGAAAGTGGGTTAGCCCGGTTCACGTGGTTCCCAAAAAGGGTGGAATGACCATTGTCAAGGGAGAAGGAGGAGAGGAAATCTCCACCCGGACGGTGACCGGGTGGAGGATGTGCATTGATTATAGGAGGTTAAACAAAAACACTAAGAAAGATAATTTTTCTCTCCCCTTCATGGACCAAATGTTGGAAACACTCTCCCATCATGCTTTCTTCTGCTTTTTGGATGGATATTCCAGCTTTTTCCAAATTTCTATCCATCCAAATGATCAAGAGAAAACTACTTTTACGTGTCCATATGGGACATTTTCATACCGAAGAATGCCATTCGGGTTATGCAATGCTCCCTCAACTTTCCAACGATGCATGACCTCCATTTTTTTTAAATGCTTGAGAATGAGATTGAAGTTTTTATGGATGATTTTAGTGTTGGTGACTCGTCTTTTGACACATGTCTTATTAACCTAGAAAAAGTTTTGAAAAGGTGTCAAGAGACGAGTTTAGTTTTGAATTGGGAAAAATGCCATTTTATGGTCGAGGAAGGTATTGTCCTAGGCTATAAAGTATCAAAAAAGGGCATTAAAGTTGACTCGGCTAAGGTTTCGGTGATTGCTAAGTTGCCCCCTCCTACCTTCGTTACGGGAGTGAGAGTATTTCTAGGGCATGCCGGTTTTTACCGGAGGTTTATCAAGAACTTTTCATCAATCGCCAAGCCCTTAACCGAGTTACTCAAAAAGGATGTTGTGGTCAATTTTGATGAGGCTTTCCTTGAGGCATTTCGAAAACTCAAGGAAGCTCTCATCTCCTCTCCTATTGTGAAAGCTCCGGATTGGAGCTTGCCCTTTGAACTAATGTGCGATGCTAGTGATCTTGCAGTAGGTGCGGTGCTGGGTCAAACGAAAGAAGGGAGATCTTGTGTCATCTACTATGCAAGTAGAACACTCGACGAAGCTCAAAGGAATTATACCACAGCGGAGAAGGAAATGCTAGCGGTTGTCTTTGCCATGGATAAGTTTAGATCCTACCTTATATGCTCTAAGGTGATCGTGTACACGGATCATGTAGCGGTTCGTTATCTCATGACCAAAAAGGAAGCAAAGCCTCGTCTCATCCGTTGGGTTCTTTCGCTACAAGACTTTGATATTGAGATGAGGGATAAAAAAGGAGCGGAGAACTATGTAGCGGAACACTTGTCTAGGCTTCCTTTTGAGAATAAGGAAGATGTTCCTATCAATGATGAGGTGGGATTTGAAACCCTCATGGCTATGGCTTCGACACCTAGCCCTTGGTATGCGGACATAGCCAACTATCTAGCATGTGGAGTTGTTCCCCCGGAGTTTACCTCTCAACAAAAGAAGATATTTTTCAAAGAAGTGAGGAGGTATTTTTGGAATGATCCTTATTTGTTCAACCAATGTGGAGATGGCCTCTTTCGGAAATGTGTTCCGGATCACGAGATAGAAGGAGTTCTTGAACATTGCCATTCAATGTCGTGTGGAGGGCATGGAGGAATTGAAAAGACCGTGGCAAGGATCTCCCAATCTCTTCTTTGGTGGCCAACAATGCACAAAGATACCCATAAGTTTGTTTCAAGGTGTGACAAATGCCAAAGAAGTGGGGGCATAACCAAAAGAGATGAAATGCCCAAACAAAATATATTGGAGGTTGAACCATTTGATGATTGGGGAGTCAACTTTATGGGGCCTTTTGTTTCTTCTTGTGGCAATCTCTATATCTTGGTGGCGGTGGACTATGTGACCAAGTGGATCGAAGTTATACCCTCCCCCACCAATGACCACAAGGTTGTGCTCAAGCTCCTTAAGAAGGTTATTTTTCCCGCGATTCGGGGTTCCAAGGGTTCTAATTAGTGATGGTGGTTCTCATTTTGCCAAGAAGCAACTCGAAGCTCTCCTCAAACGATATGGGGTTCATCACAAGGTCGATCTACCTTACCACCCCCAAACTCAAGGACAAGTAAAGGTATTAAATAGGGAGATTAAGAACCTCCTTGAGAGAATGGTCAACAAGTCCAGAAAAGATTGGTCTCTCAAACTCGATGATACTCTTTGGGCTCTAAGGACGGCGTACAAAACCCCCATAGGCACAATCCCCTATAGGTTGGTGTATGGGAAGGCTTGTCATTTGTCGGTTGAGTTGGAATACAAGGCTTGGTGGGCGATCAAGGAGCTTAACATGGAAATGTCCTTAGCGAGAGAGAAAAGATTGCTTAAGCTTAATGAACTTGAGGAGCTTCGGTATGATGCATATGAGAACTCGAGGCTCTACAAGGAGAGGACTAAGAGATGGCACGACCGGCACATAAGGAACAACAGCTTCAAGGTTGGAGACAAAGTGTTGTTGTTCAACTCGAGGCTTCGGTTGTTTCCCGGAAAATTAAAATCCAAGTGGTCGGGGCCTTTCACAATTTTGAAGACTACTCCTTACGGATCCTTTGAGTTAGAATCGGAGGGGAACAAGTTCATGGTTGATGGCCACCGATTGAAGCTCTACCATTGCAATGACCAAGTTGGCATAATCGAGTGCATGAGGCTCGATCCGCCGGATCCTAAGCCACTTGCTTGATGATGATACTTTATGGTCAAGCTAATGACCTTTAAAAGAAGCGCTTCTCGGGAGGCAACCCGAGTTCTCAACTCTTTGATTTTCGTTTTTTTTTTTTTTGCTTGATTATTTTTGAATGATTTTTCTTAGTTCACTTATGGTGAGTGTTTTTCTTTTCATATAGGTGCTTGAATCTTTAGGTACTTGGCCTACAATCTTGATTTGAATGCATTAAAGGGTTTAGAAGTGAAGGAAGTGGAGATGGCTGGGAGATGCCCAGGAGAGGCCTCTCCACTCAAACCCGCGGGCGCGACATTACTTGGTGCAAGAAATTGAAGAAGATGGAGATGCCTGGGAGATGCCCAGGAGAGGGCGCGAAGGCCTAAGCCACGGGCGCGGCCCTGACCGACGCGGGCGCGGCCTTCGATTGCCGTGGGCGCGGCATGAGAATTCGCGGGCGCGGAAGAGCTTTCAGCAAAAATCGAATGCAAGGTGGAGATGGCTGGGAGGTCCGTATTTACTCTCCTAGTCGGGCCCCACTAGTTGCCATTTTCAATAACCTGTTTTGAAAACAATCTTCCATGGACTGCTAGGCAGCCCGGCTAGCCTTGGTGGCGCTTGGGTGTTTTTGCCTTGATTTGCGTGCCAATTCTCGGTATTTTAATCCCGATTTACGTGTGACATAAAATTAATCCAAATTTATTTTAGAATTAATTTAAGGGAAAAAAGAAAATAAAATAAGTCCAACTTAATTAAATTCAATTTTAACGGTGCACAAGCCTAAATTATCCAAAAATTCATTTTGAAACAATTTAGGTCTTTCTTTATGCTTAAAATTAAAATATCTATGTCCATAATTAATTTAGCCAATATGCAAATTAATAATGGATTTGACAAATGGGAGTTGGAAAATTGTTTACATGGCCGCTCGAAGAGCGAGATTGTGAAAATGCATGGCCGTGCTCAGATGGATTTTAGAAATCACCTGCTTATTGACAGTTGAACTCGGAGATCGAGAAACACTTCTGAACGTAATAAGGATGACGATGAATCTTACCTTATAGTTCACGAAGAAACATTAAGAGACATAGGAAATGGGCTGTACAATGTATGCACACTTGTCCGGAAGGAAGTGGGATATTGAAAGGAATGGTGTCCTTCCGACAAGTGTATTCTTCCGATAGAGGATTCGGAATTATTACAGAGTTAATTCTTCAGTAAGATCAAGTGATCGGAATGCCTCGGTGGAGGCCGCTTCCCATCAGTAATATCAAGGTACAATTGATATTACAGCTTAATCTTAACTGAACCCTTTAGATCGAACCCAATCGAATCACCGATCCGAGACGACGAATTAATCCGAAAGGATTTAATGAGTCGACAGAGTTTTACGAATACAGACGTCGGATATCGAGCCTAGGGCGCCGAGGCCGAGCGTCGCAAAATTACAAGAGACAAGTACGAGCGTAGCCCTAGCTAGGCTAGGCTAGCTCATCTCAAGCCTAGGTATACCATGTGTGTGTTAGGCGCACCATGGTGTGCTAGGCGAGGCATGAGTGCCTAGGCGCTATCGCAGCCCTAGCATCATGCCTAGGCGCTATCACAGCCCTAGCATGATGCCTAGGCACTATCGCTGACCATCGCAAGCACTAGGCGCACCAGGGGCACTAAGCAGCTCATCGCAGCACATCAGCGTGCTTGCCTGGATGCCTGGGCGCGCATGGCAGGGCCACGCACGCACCAAGCACAGTCGTAGCAGTGCTAGGCACAGGCGTGTGTGCTAGTGCGAGGGTGCCTGGCAGCATCGCCCAACACACATGCTAGGCCCTTGCGTGCGTAGGCTCGCTGGCAGGGCTAGCAATGCGTGCGAGGCTTGTGCGTATAGTGCGAGGCAGGTACGTATGGTGCGAGGTATGTGCGTGTGCGAGAGGAGCAACGGGGATGCGTGTGGTGCGTGGGTTGTGCACTGCTAGCAAGTGCGTGGGCTGCTGGGGCCAGCGCCAACACGATGTGCTAGCAGCGCTAGGCGCTAGTGCATAGCACCTGCACCAGCATCGCAAAGCACGAGCACGTACTGGCTAGCTGGGATGCTGGGCAGTGTTAGCTGGCACGCTAGCTTGCTGCCATCCTAGCAACCACATGCCGGTTTTGTGGAGTGGTTTGGGGACCAAATCCACCCATTGGGGAGCAAGGCATATGGTCCCTCACCTAACCTTAGTCACTACTCCTTTGCACATGATCATGCTACTTGTCGCAATGTGATTAAGTTGATTATTTATTTAATTTGGAATTAAATAAATTGTTGATTTACCAACTCTCCCAAATTGATGGGAGATGGGAAATCAAGGGTGGTTTTCCCTATAAATACCAAAGGCATGGGTATTGGGAAGAAACAACCTTGAGTAAAATTAAAAGGCAACTCTTGATTTGAGTAAACCTTGATTCGTAAAACTCATAGTTTTATTTGTCCGGGTCTCGACTAACCTTCGAGACTTAGGACGCTCGGGTTCGATTTGAGGGTACGATCTCGTTGGAGACCTCGTATTTTCGGGGTTCAAGTAAGAGCTCATAGTTGAGCGAAGCACGCGTCAAAGGTATAATCTTTTATCCTTTCTTGTGTTTTAATTATGTTTTGCTTGTTAATTACATTTATTATGGGGGCGGGTCTTGATGGGTTTCTTTCCGCGTAGTGAGGGTCACTACGAAACCCAAGACCATTATATGTACAAGGCCTAATGTATCGTACGCCTTAAGTGCTACGAGCCAATACCAATCAGACCCAGGAGAGGCGCATTGGACTGCGGCCAAGAATAACCTAAAGTACCTGAAAAGGAACAAGGATAAATTCCTTGTCTATGGTGGCCACGAAGACTTGATTTTTGAACGTTACACCGACGCTAGCTTTCAGACTAACAGAGACGAATTCAAGTCACAGTCAGGGTACATATTTTTCCTAAATGGAGGAGCGTTTAGTTAGAAGAGTGCCAAGCAAAAAACCACTGTAGATTCTACTCTTGAAGCCGAATACTTGGCAGCTTCGGAAGCCGCTATGGAGGCAGTTTGGATTCATAAATTCGTTAGTGAACTTGGTGTTGTACCCTCCATAAAGGTCCAATAGATCTCTATTGTGACAACAATGGAGCTATTGCTCAGGTCAGAGAGCCAAGAGAGCACCAGAAGGTCAAACGTGTCCAAAGGAGATTTCACATGATAAGGGAATGGAGATTCGAAGGTGAAATCATAATTTATAAGATCGGGACGGATGATAATGTGGCCAATCCTATGACTAAACCTCAGCCTCAAGTAAAGCACAACTAATACGTCGAGGCAATAGGAATCAAGCACGTTGGAGATTGGCTTTGAATTCCCTATACATGTGTTTTAACTAAACTAGATGTCTTAACGTTAAACACTATATACAAACCATTCATTTTTGGAGTAATCAATTTTATGCAAAATTACTATTCACCTCATTGCTATTTAATTGTAGTTTAGAATTAAATAATAAGTCCATTCGATTTCTGAGAATATTCAAAATAGGGTATCAAGACCATGTCTTGGATAACGAAACACCTGTTACGTGAACATTGAATATTTAAATCGAAAATTATCCCTAATCGAGGTCATTTAACTAATGAACGATCAATGACCACAGGAGATTAGTGTGTACTATGATTTCCAACACCGTTTCTTGTGCTGCAAGGTCATAGTAGTCATAAATCATTTGCACAGGTGCTAGTTTGGAATTACACCGGATTGACCTATGAGAGGACTTTAAGAGATTCAAAATCGTCATAAGTACATTTCTCATTATAGCTATCGAAACCTATTTCCTCGACCATGAGTATTGTAAAGTTCTCTTGTTTGAGTACTAGTCTCTTTGATGTTGTCAAACGTCTACCATAACTGGGGACTATAACGGGAACACTCGGGAGATTAGGTCCTCTTAGTAAGAGAGGCTTACAGTACAAGACTTGGAATGTCCCCCTATTAACAATAGGGAATATGTCTTTGTTGTTTACAAGGTCGCTCTAAGAGCGAGACTGTGAAAATGCATGGCCATGCTCAAATGGAATTTAGAAATCATCTGCTTATTGACCATCGAACTCGGAGATCGAGAAACACTTTTGGACCTAATAAGAATGACAAAGATTCTTACCTTATAGTTCATGAAGAGACATTAAGTGGCATAGGAAATGATCTATAGACTATATGCACACTTGTCTAGAAGGACAAGTGGGAGATTGAAAGGAATGGTGTCCTTCAAACAAGTGTATTATTCTGATAGAGCGTTTAGAATTATTAGGAAGCTAATTCTTTAGTGAGATCAAGTGATCGGAATGCCTGGGTGGAGGCCACTTCCGATCAGTAATATTAATGAACAATTAATATTGCAACTTTGTCTTGACTGAACCCTTTGGGTCTAACCCAAACGAATTGCCGATCCGAACCGACGAATCAATCCAAAGGATTTGATGAGTCACTAAAGTGTTACGAACGCAGACGTTGGATATCGAGCCTAGGGCGTCGAGACCGAGCGTCGCAAATTCAACAAGCAACAAGTTCGAGGAAAGTCGTAGCATCACATTAGCCTAGCCATATGGTTGCTAGGCTAGCTCGAGCTAGCAAAGCACAATCGCAGCACCATGTGTGTGTGTGTGTGTGCATCGCTAGCACAGCACCATCGCAGCACCATGCTTATGCTTTAGTGCGTGCTAACTAAGCAGCACCAGCCGTACTAACGTGATGTGCGTGCTTGACTAGCGTAGCAACAAGCTGTGCATGTGTGTGTGCCTTCGCATGGCAGCACCAAGCACAGCGCATTAGGCCTTGCCTAGCAGCAGCAGCATGCGTGGCTCGCTAGCAGCACTCATGCGTTGGCTGGGTTGTGCGTGCTATGCTGTGCTTGCTGGTTGGCTAGCAAGGCAGGCTGCCTAGCCTTGGTGTCAGGTGCCAGTTGGCAGGCTGCCAGCTTGCCCATGAAATAGAGCCGGTTTGGAGTGGTGGGGACCAAAGCTTGGAGGCATGCCTTGGGGAGCAAGGCAATGGTCCCCCCTTTGGTGATGGTCCTCACCTAACCACTCCTCTCCATGTGCCACTTGTTGATTGTTGATTGCATTATCTTTTAATTTATTTTTCATTTAAATAAATTAGTTAGAAATGCAAACTATCCCACATTGATCATGAATGGGAGTGCAAGTTACATTTCCCTATAAATACCCCATGATTGGGCATTTGGAAATCAACTTGAGTAGAACTCAAAAAGGCATCTCTTATTATTGAGAGAACCTGTAAGTTTGTAAAACTCTAGCTTTATATTTGGTCAAGTCTTGACTAACCCTCAAGACGAAGATCGTTTGGGTCGGGTCGTGGGTACGTTTTTTTTTATTTTTTTGTTGGGATGAAATGGTAATATAATATATGTATAATTAGTCCGTACAAATCTAAATATACTAGTAGAAACAAAGTATCATTTATATATAATAATTATAATGTGAAATACGTACATTACAAAACATTACTTGCTTGTTTAGGTATGAAATACCCTACTAATAAAAAATAAAAGTTATATAATTAATTTAATCGTCCAAAATACAAATTGTCAACATATATATATAAGCCGAAATTTCCAAATCTTCACAAAGTCGAAACTTGAATAAGAGTGGCCAACATATATGCACCATTTGTTAGATGACTAGTCACTATAATTCAGCTCCATTTAGCTCCCTATGCACCTACACATAAAATTGAAAAAACTAATAGAAATATAATTGAACTAAATTATAAATTATAATAGACCAAGGCCACGATCAACATGAAAAAAGTTCAAAAAGCACAGATGATGGTTGTTTAAAAGATGGCAGCAAAGAAGTTGCAGTCAAGGTGTTCTCAAAGATCGAGGCCCCTAAGAAATTTAAGGTTCGTAATTAGGCAACCAAATATAGAATCATGCTCTCTTGATATCATTTATGTTGTATGATATGAGAGCTAAAGCCTTAAGAAATGTTTTGGCACAGATTGAAGTGCTGGTCGAATTTCTCACAAGAACTTGGTTTCTCTCGTTGGATACTGTGAAGAAGAAACCAACTTGGCACTTATTTACGAGTTCATGGCCATGGGAGATTTGAAAGCTCTTCTCTCAGGTAGGACCTTGCATCCTAAAACTTCTATAGTCCTTTATTTTTTCCTAGCTGTTGCACTTATTAATTGAACCAAATGTTTTTTTTTTTTTTTACTTTCAACAACAATCAATTTGATTTTTGGGTGGTTTATGAACAGAATATTCTGACTCTATAAGCTGGAGAAAGAGAGTTGAGATAGCAATCAACACTGCATCTTAAAATTTTCACCCAAGATTACATCTTCCAATATGAAGATTACATCTTCCAATATTCACGCTATGTCATCTACTCTTCGCCTTCTGAGGAGGGGCCTATAAATATACAAGTCCACTCCCCGAATCCTCATTTACAAACTTTGCGAATTTTCTGATTTTCGAGAGCAGCCGGCATTTGAGAGTATTTGCGAGATAAACGCCGTGCGATCATCCGGACTTCAACCGCCTGAGGGTTTGATAATCAAACGAAATTTGGATCTGTACTTCAGACAACACATCCGGCTTCAGAGACGCCTGTGTCTTTGCAAGCATCCCCACAAAAATCTCCACGATCAAGCACATACTTGTGTAAAATACCAAGTATGCAAGTAGAACACCTAAGTTAGTTACTAGTTTTGTGTGTTTAATTGTTACTAGTTTTGTTGATTAAAATCACTCGCATTGCACACTGGCTTAAAAAGCAAGCTCCAATTCAGTTTACGATCTTCCTTCTTTCTTTTGCCCAAGCACCGCACCTACTGCAAAACCATTCAATGATAAAATTTTCCAACTTTCATACTTGTGTAAAATACCAAGATTACATCTTCCAATATGAAGATTAATCAAAATTTTACTCACAAGTATTTGAACTTCATGGATTTTAATCAACCAAACATGAAAAATCCAAACTTTGTTCAATATGGAATTAAGGGTTAGAGTTCCAATCATTTAAACCTTTAAAGATTAGAACTTTAACATACTTGGGGACTTAAAATTACACATTCACATCAAACATTCACACATTATTGCAATTAATTTGCAAAATCGTGAAAAATCAATTTTATGTGAAAAAGGCATATCAACTCAAGCACTAAAACTCCATAATTATGCTCAAGGATAATTAAAATAACAGTAGATTAGGGATGCAATAATGCATTTAATCTAACCTTGTAATGCTTGCATTAATCAAGGAATAAAAAGATTTAAAATTTTCGTTGAAAAACGAAAAAACCCCAAAAACTTTGGTTTCTGGTTCGAATTTGGCTTCTTGACAGCTCTCAAAGAGGATTGAATCTGTTTCAGAATGTCGATTCCACCGAAAAATAACTATTATTGAGCCAAAATCTGGGTTCAACAGCCAAATCGATAAAAATACGAGTTTTAAAATTAATTAAAACGAGCTTCTAATCTAATTAGAAAAGCAAAACCAGAAATTAAATCTTACTTTAAAACACCTTAATTAATCAATAATTGCAAAAATTAAAAGGAGCGTGGCTCTGATACCGCTGTTGGGTTTCATAGTGACCCTCACTACGCGAAAAGTAACCCGCCAAGACCCGCCTCCATAATAAATGCAATTAACAAGCAAAACATAATTAAAACACAAGAAAGGATAAAATATTATACCTTTGACGTGTGCTTCGCTCAACTATGAGCTCTTACTTGAACCCCGAAAATACGAGGTCTCCAACGGGATCGTACTCTCGAACCCGACCCGAGCGTCCTAAGTCTCGAAGGTTAGTCGAGACCCGGACAAATAAAACTATGAGTTTTACGAATCAAGTTTTACTCAAATCAAGAGTTTCCTTTTAATTCCACTCAAGGTTGTTTCTTCCCAATACCCATTGTAGGGTTTCGTAGTGACCCGACACTACGCGGAAGGAAACCCACCAAGACCCGCCCCTTAATTAAAACAATTAACAAGCATATTAAACTTAATCAAACAAGATTAAGAACAAGAATTATACCTTTGTCGCGTGCTTCGCTCCCAAAGAGCTCTTACTTCAAAATCCCGAAAGCACGAGATCTCCGACGGATTGTACCCTCGACCCGACCCGAGCGTCCTAAGTCCTGAAGATTAGTCAAGACCCGGAAAAAATAACTATGAGTTTTACAAATCAAAGGTTTACTCTTACTTAGAGTTGCGTTTTTAATTCCACTCAAGGTTGTATTCTCAAAATCCCAACCAAGTGGGTATTTACCGAGAATGGGGACTTGAAACCCTTTTTCATGATCAATGTGGGATCATGTGCAATTGCAATAATTTGTTTAATTCCAAAATAAATAATTAAGCAAAAGCAATCACAAGAAAACAAGTGCCAAGAGGAGAGAATGGGTTAGGTGAGGACCATATCCCATGGGGGGGACCATTGCCTTACTCCCCAAGGGAAGCCTAGAGGCTTTGGTCCCCGCCTCTCCTAAACCGCCACTCGCAAGGCAGCTGCGCTGGCTGCCAGCTGGTACTGCCAGCACGCCCAGCTAGCTGCCTCGCATCCCAGCCAGGTAGTGCGTATTGCGGTATCACGCTGGCACTGGCCCAGCACTCCCTCGCATCCTTCGCACTCCCATGCCCTCGCACTCCATGCCATCCATCCCTTCACGTACGCAAGGCCTAGCATGCGTGCTGCTAGCGAGCCACGCATGCTGGGCGATGCTGGGCGAAAGTGCACACGCACACGCACACACGCATGTTCCTAGCACTGCGATGGTGTTGTGCCTAGTGTCAGGCTTGCGATGGTGCCTGGCCTGCGTGCTGCGATGCCCTTTCCACGCACATGCTCACGCACACATGGCCCGGCATGGTGCTGTGCTTGTGCGAGGGGCATGCGATGGTGCCTAGCACCCTAGCACGCATGCTGCGATGGTGTGCTATGGCGCGCATAACACTTGCGATGGCTGCGATGGCTGCGATGATGTGCTATGGTGCGCATAGCACTTGCGATGGCTGCGATGGTGTGCTATGGTGCGCATAGCACTTGCGATGGGGTTCCTAGCACACCTAGTGTGCTTGGGCTTGCGCCTAGCCATGCTAGGTGCATGCTAGCCTGAACTAGCCTAGCATCCACATGGCTAGGCCAGTGTGGTGCTAGAGCTATGTTCATACTTGTTGCTTTGTGATTTCGCGATGCTCGGTCTCGACGCCCTAGGCTCGATATCCAACGTCTGTATTCGTAAAACTCTGCTGACTCATTAAATCCTTTCGGATTAATTCGTCGTCTCGGATCGGTGATTCGATTGGGTTCGACCTGAAGGGTTCAACTAAGATTAAGTTGTAACATCAATTGTACATTGGTATTACTGATCGGAAGCGGCCTCCACCTAGGCATTCCGTCACTTGACCTTACTGAAGAATTAGCTCCGTAATAATTCTGAACCCTCTATCGGAAGAATACACTTGTTGGAAGGACACCAAATGAGTTGGGTTGGTGAAGTAGCTCCACCACATTCTTCAAGGAATGTGTCTCCTTTGATTCAGAAATATATGCCTTTAGTGCATCATATCCTGAGTGGAGTGAAGTGAGCATAATATGACCAGCCATTCCATCTTCTAGTGGAATTCCGAGGAGTTCCATGTGCTTGAAGAGCTTAGTCATTCTTGCCACATGGGGTCAGAGGGGCATACCCGGTCTCAACTTGGTGTTGCAGACTGTAGATCAAAGATGGTACCTCTCTTTCGCAAGACAACCTTGATCCGATGGCTTTACATTCATGTCTGTAAGTGACCTAGTCACTTCAAACAAGAGTCCATCATTGTTGTCGTTGAAACTCTTAGAGAATCTCACACCGACAACATCCCCTTAGTCCTCCAAGGAACAAGTCCGGGAAAGAGAATGGAAGTTTTTCTTTCCATTCTTCCGGGATGGAGTTAGCCATGAGTTGTGACACTAATTTGCAATCTCTTGACCATGCACAATAAGTTTCGTCACTCAAGAGTTTCTTGGAGTAGAGGGTTGGGAGGGAAGTATCCAGAACATACTCTTTGGAACAACTCCGGAGAGTTCTCTTGAGTTCTTCTTCCCATTCTTCAAGGTTTGTTAAGTTAAGCTTGATAGCTAACTTTTCGGGGAGTTTCGGGCACATTTGGTTGTTGTTTGAGTTACTTGCAGACATGATTCTACAATTGAAAGAATTTGAAGTGAAAAATCATTCATACATCAATAAGTTGAAAGTTAAACGTTCATCCATATATTCAATCTTATTGAGCATTTTATCCACGCATTTAAAATTGTCCCTTATGGGCGAGAATAAAATGATTCCGAGATCCCAAAGATCAAGAAATGGTTAAGCATGCTTTAGCTTGTCTTAATCATTAAATATCTTAAGGTAAGAAATCTAATTGCTAATAGCTCCAAGCTACTCTCGGTTTCATAAAATGTCGCATGTAATGCAATCTTGACATTTTATCTCTTTTGCCGCGACGTCTAAGGACTCCTTACTGATATCGTTGAGCTTAACCAAGACAACTTGTATACCTAGTATACCTTACGTTCCTAGGGAAGTAGTGATGCCTCGCTTTGGCGTAATCCATCACTTACGCGCATTAGTTCGGTAAGTGTTGTTCTTGGAACGACAAATATTAGCTCAATATTATTAAGGGACCTAGGGTTTCTATGTTGGTTGATTTAAGTGAACTTAACTAATCATCGTAACATAATAGAAATCCTAGACATGCATCTAGCAATTATATATAATAACAATATATATAAGGCATAAAAATAGATGCATTTGGCAACTAGCATGACCCCTTAAAATCTTCAATTTCCATGGGTCTTCATCTTGGCTCGTCTTCGTCGAAACGCCGTCTTGAGACATCTTGGCCAAAATGAAATAAAAGAAGCTAGCTAGAACGACTAAGATTAATCTAATAGTACAAAAATACTTAACGGTTCGCAGACAATATTTAGATTTACAAAAATACATAACGGAACGCAGTCCGTATTTTCTATCCTAGTCGGGCCCCACTAGTTGCCATTTTCAAAGACTTGTTTTGAAAGCAATCTTCCATTCACCCATTCACTATTTTTTAATGGCCCATGCAATTTTACGAAATACATAATTAAACACGCAAAACTAGTAACTAACTTAGGTGGTTAATCCAATTAACGCGCCTAATTAAAACTAGTCAAAGTTGTTTAATCCATTATTTCTAAACGCAAAATTCTAACGCACTTAATTAAGCTCCCACTAAATTCCGCATCCGTACTTAATTAATCCGATTAATTAAGTCGGCATAACCCATAATTTGTCAAAATTTTGCAAAATCGAAAATCGAGGTTTTAAGCCTCGTTAAAATAATTATATAAAATTATTAAAAATGCAAAAATTCGCAAAATCATAGCTTAAACATTAAACAAAACGTCCTACAAATCCCTTTGAGGGTGCGCACCATGGCTACTAGGCAGCCATGGCCCTACGCCATGGTGCGTGGTGCTGGCAGCTAGCCAGTGTGCCTAGCACAGCCTGCCTTGCTAGCTAGCACCAGCAGCATGCTAGCAGGTTGCTGGCGCAGGCAACAGTTGGCTGGCTGGCTGGGACTTGCTGCCTCGCTTCCCAACAGCAGCACAAGCGCTCCAGCAGTCTAAGGTCCATGCACCAGCACACGCACCACGCAGATGCCTCCTCGCCACACAGCCACGCACCAACGATGCAAAGCTATATGCGCACCACAGGCAGCCTACATGTGGGGTGCTAGGCAGCCCGGCTAGCCTTGGTGACGCTTGCGGTTTTGCATCGATTTGCGTGCATTTCTCGGGATTTTGATTCCGATTTATGTGTGACATAAATTAATTCTAAATTATTTTTTAGAATCAATTTGAGGAAAAATAAAATAAAATAAAATAAAGTCCTACTTAAATAAAATTTATTTTATTGGTGCACAAGCCTAAATTATCCAAAATTTCAATTTTGAACAAAATTAGGTCTAACTTTATGCTTAAAATAAAATGAGCTATGTCCAAAATTAATCTTGCCAATATGAAAATTAATAATGGATTTGACAAATGGGAGTTGGAAAAATAAATTAACCATCCAATGATAAAAATTTTCCAACTTTCATAGTTGTGTAAAATACCAAGATTACATCTTCCAATATGAAGATTAATCAAATTTTACTCACAAGTAATTGAACTTGATGGATTTTAATCAACTAAAATGAAAAAATCCAAACTTTGTTCAACATGGAATATAGGGTTAGGGTTCCAATCATTTAAAACTTTAAAGATTAGAACTTTAACATTATTTGGGAACTTAAAATTACAAGATCACAAGAAGTTTTCACACTTTATTGCAATTTATTTGCAAAATTTGTGAAAAACAAGTTTATGTGAAAAATTGGTATATCAACTTAAGCACTAATAAAAACTTCATTATTATGCTTAAGGATATTTTAAAACCAGTAGATTAGTGATGCAAATGTGCATTTAATCTAACCTTGTAATGCCTACATTAATCAAGGCTTAAAAAGAATTAAAATTTTCGTTAAAAAATGAAAAACCCTAGAAAAATTGAGTTTCTGGTTCGAATTTGGCTTCTGGACAGCTCTAAAAGGGTTGAGTCTGTTCCAGAATGTCAATTCCACCCAAAAATCACTATTTTTGAGCCAAAATCTGGGTTCGACAGCCAAATCGAAAATAAATCGAGTTTTAAAATTAATTAAACCGAGCATCTAATCTAATTAGAAGAACATAAACTAGAAAAATAAATTCTTTAAAAACACCTTAATTAAAAAAAATTACAAAAATTAAAAGGAGCGTGGCTCCGATACCGCTGTAGGGTTTCGTAGTGACCCGACACTACGCGGAAGGAAACCCACCAAGACCCGCCCCTTAATCAAAACAATTAACAAGCATATTAAACTTAATCAAACAAGATTAAGAACAAGAATTATATCTTTGTCGCGTGCTTCGCTCCCAAAGAGCTCTTACTTCAAAATCCCGAAAGCACGAGATCTCCGACGGATCGTACCCTCGACCCGACCCGAGCGTCCTAAGTCCTGAAGGTTAGTCAAGACCCGGACAAAATAACTATGAGTTTTACGAATCAAAGGTTTACTCTTACTTAGAGTTGCGTTTTTAATTCCACTCAAGGTTGTATTCTCAAAATCCCAACCAAGTGGGTATTTATAGAGAATGGGGACTTGAAACCCCTTTTCATGATCAATGTGGGATCATGTGCAATTGCAATAATTTATTTAATTCCAAAAAAAATAATTAAGCAAAAGCAATCACAAGGCAACAAGGGGCAAGAGGAGAGAATGGATTAGGTGAGGACCATATCCCATGGGGGGGACCATTGCCTTGCTCCCTAAGGAAAGCATAGAGGCTTTGGTCCTCACCTCTCCTAAACCGCCACTCACAAGGCAGCTGCGCTGGCTGCCAGCTGGTACTTCCAGCATGCCCAGCCAGCTAGCACCAGCCAGCAGCCTCGCATCCCAGCCAGGCAGTGCGTGCTGGCGCTATGCGATGCTTGACACTGGTGTTGCGTGCTAGTGTTGTGTTGCGCTATCACGCTGGCACTGGCCCAGCACTCCCTCGCATCCTTCGCACTCCCATGCCCTCTCACTTCATGCCAGCCAGCCCTTCACGCACGCAAGGCCTAGCATGCGTGCTGCTAGCGAGCCACGCATGCTGGACGACAGTGCACACGCACACGCACACACGCATGTGCCTAGCACTGCGATGGTACTTTCCGTGGTGCCAGGCTTGCGATGGTGCCTGGCCTGCGTGCTGCGATGCCCTTTCCACGCACATGCTCATGCACACAAGGCCAAGCATGATGATGTGCTTGTGCGAGGGGCATGCGATGGTGCCTAGCACCCTAGCACGGATGCTGCGATGGTGTGCTATGGTGCGCATAGCACTTGGGATGACTGCGATGGTGTGCTATGGTGCGCATAGCACTTGCGATGGCTGCGATGGTTTGCTATGGTGCGCATAGCACTTGCGAAGGGCTGTGATGGTGTGCTATGGTGCGCATATTACCGGATATGAGATAAATGCAAAATCACACAAATACCCGAAATAACCTCATCGAAAACACAATATCCAAAAATTTGTCTTGAACTCCACAGGGTAGGAAAGTTGATGTACATTTTCCTTGATTCTTGATCCACAGCAATGCGCAAGAGTATATCGAGTTGTGTACCGAGAAAGGAACACAAACACGTCCATGAGAGAAAATCTGATCTAAAAAAGAAAAGAAAATGAAATCATTAAAACACGGATTACTTCCCGAGAAAGGCTTGTTTAAAATCCAAGCGAGACCGCTCTATGAAATAATAATTCAACGCACGCAAGAGCTTGTCAAATTCACTATTACACATATCATGGGGGTGTAGGTAGGAAAATGACGGAATAAGAATGTGCAACAAGATTGTTGTACGCAAGTGAGGAGGGAGATGCCAAAAGAAAGAAGAAGAATCAAAAGAAAACTCAAGAAAGTAAGAAGAAGAAGAGGGAAAAGAAGAAGGGAAAGAAAAGGAATAAGGAAAATCCTCCTCACAAAATTTTTGGTTGGCATATTTTCTCTCCTCGACAATGATGGAATGAGGGACATGAAAAGCATCCATAGAAGGGGATCCCCAAAAGGCTCTTTGAGATAGTAAGGGATGGAAATAAGGTAAGGAGGAATATGATCAAATCTTCGAGGAAAAGGGGAATGAGAAAGGGGAAAAGGGGTATCTACTCCCTCACCACAAGGTCTCACATCACCAATGAGGGCATGGAAATCAAGCATAGAATCCTCAAATGAAATACACTCACGGTCTACATCTTCCTTGATCGTTGGACAATAGGTCGTTAGTTTACTACCCTAGATCAAAATTACAATTTATATCTCCTAACCTATCTCTATCAAAATTTCTTTAGATAATGGTAAGGTAGGGTCGATTCCCAAGGAAACGGGGGTTTAGCACAATTAATATGATATCTAGGATAAATTGCTAGTAACAAAGAGAGTGTTGAGATATAGTTGTGAGAAATCCTATAGACAGACTATCAACTAATGAGTCAAGTATAAACTAAAAACAAGGGATAAGAAGGGTCACTTCTATATGCAAGTAAAAGGATTGGGATAAAGAGATAACAATGGCAAAAGCACTAGGGAGAGGGGGATTCAATCATGAACAAGGAATACTAATGAAAACCGATAAGGAACCAATTCTAGGAGTATAAACTCTACCTAAGATAGTTCATTCTCATGCAACTACTCAAGCAAGTCGATGAAATCATTCACACCTAGATTAAATCGTTCTCATGCATTCAATTAAGGGATAGACTCTTGGGATTAGAGGTGCACACACTAACTCCAAGCATATTTTAGCTCAAATCATCAACTCAAGAATAAATCCTAACCAATAATCAATAGATAATTAAATACACATGATTTTCACCCCCTTCCCTAGCTAAAAACCTAAGCTAGAAGAAAGGGAATAGCCATGACAACTAACATAAGCATATATTCGAAATCAACACAACCTAACATGATTCTAACTTGAGAGGAAATCAAAGTAACTAATAAAGCTTGAATATTTATGAAAGAAAACTCAAGTAAGAACAATAAAACAAATAAAACCAAAAAATAGAGAAACAAAAGTAAAGATTGATATTATAAAGATGAAAGATTACCAAATCATCAAAGTAGTAGCAACAATCTAGAAGAAAGCTTGGATATTTGATTACAAAGATTGATTCTTGAAGACTAGTGTTTTCTCTCTCTAGAAGACATGGATATTCTCTCTCTACAAATGATTTTAAGCCAATGGAATATTGAATGATGAAAAACATCAAGCTAAAGACTATTTATAGTCTTCTACCAAAATGAGGAAAAAGGGCAAAGGAGAGGGCTCTCCGAACAGGCTTCCGCGCCCTCTCCAAGCTGGGTAATAAGCTCGTCAAACCTAGATTGTCGCGCCCGCGGGTCTTCTCTGCCGCACCCGCGGCGCACCATCTCCACTTTCTCTTGTTGGCATCAGGGCTTTCCTGTCCGCGCCCGCGGCTATGCTCATCAGCGCGCCCTCTCCATTTTGGCATCTCCACTTCCTTGGCAAGCTCCCTTAGCATCTCTACTCGAACTAGTAACCCATGATTCGCCCACGAGTGCTATGAGCTATCAAAACACATGAAAAGGAGGTAAAAACTAAAAGAAAAGACAAAAAGGGAAAGAAAAACACGAGAGGGAGCTAAAGTGACTAAAATCGAGATAAAAGGGGTGAATAGAGGCATAAACAAGTGACAAATTTGGGGGAAATCTCTAATGAAAAAGGGTAAAATGGTGGCATAAATGCCACACATCAAAATCCCCCACACTTGCCTCTTTCTTGTCCTCAAGCAAGACCAAGAAGAGAAAGATAAAACAAACACCATAAAGACAAACGTAATATGGCATGTTTTTGGAAAAACAACATTAGATTTCAAAATGGACAAATGCTTTATTCGTACTCAACCATGTTAAAAACATCAAAGAATATTAGCTATTCTCAATTACATGATGCATGCACGCCTCAAGATGCTAAAGATTGCAAGAGTCAAGCCTCAACTAAGCATAGAGAACTAGTGAGTCGTCTTCCGCCCTAATCCCCTCTAAAACGGTCCGCGTTCTCCCCACTAGTTTCAAATCGTCCCCCTAGATGGTTCCTCATGATTCCACGAAGGAATCGGAAAAAGATTTATTTTGAGGAGGTAGAAGATCATCCTGACATCTCAACTATGCACGCTCTTTCCACAGGGTTGAAAACCATCTCCCTCCACCGGTTGTTGACCACGTACTCTTAAAGTCAAAGGGGCTTCACAAGGGTTGTAATGACTCGGCTTCAGGTAGAGGTAGGGAGAACATTTGAAATAGTGGTGGTAAATCCTACGTGAAGCAAGAGAGTGGCCAATTCTCATGGACAAAACTCAAGGAACAACCACAACTCAAACGGTCACCCAACATTTCGATTTCATCGCATTATCAACCTTATTCAATTATATACAAAATAGGCAAGCTTTCTTGTTCCCAAATGACACGTTTTTTTTTTTTTTTTTTGAAACACTCTTTTCCAATCTTCCTTACATATTCAACTCTAGAATTACAAACCAATTTCACAAATGATTCATGCTCATATTCATGACGCTCTTTCACATTAGCCTCGCAAACCCATTGCTTCACTAACTAAAAGGGTTGGTCAACATAGGCCGCTAGGCTTGTAATGAGGTTGAGACAAGAATGGGAAAATATTAGGCTCAAATTGGTTGGCAAGAAGGTTGATGCAAAGAGGAAAAGCAAATTTGTAACTAAATAAAAGAAAATATAAACAAAAATGAGAAATAGTGCCCTTTTCCTCCCCTAAAAGTCCTTGGTCACGATCTCGGGAGCTAGTAATCAACACAAGGATTCAAACATGCATAGTCGAGGATCCTAAAATGTCGCTCAACAAATTGATGAAGGCTTGAACAAATTGAACCTCACAAGGGACGAGAAAAGTAAGCAAATACCAACTAGAGAGCTTCAAATCCACTATAGGGAGCAACTCCGTCTTACCACATCCCATGAACTAGGGGTTCAAACGCCCTCACAAGTTCTTACCCTTGCTACCTTAACTAAGGCTCGTCTAATTCAATCAACAACAATCTCAAAATGTGCATCTCATCACATAGTTAAGAAAAAGGACAAACATTCTAAGATGCATCATCACGGAGATAGAGTCCAAATGTAGCAAGCAAGTTCCAAAACACAACCATATCATCATGCCATAATTACGCTTATCACACAAAAGAAAGTAGCATAAGAGAAAGAAGGAATCAAGAAGGTTCATATAAGAGGCTTAAAGATTCAAATAGATCCCAATTGACATACAAGTGATCGTTCGGTCTCAATACCAACGATCCCAGGTTCCTTCGAACCGCATGCAAACATCCTCGAACCATTCAACTCCTTCCTAAGCTAAATCCTAAACTAAACACAACACGAGAAGAAAAAAAAATATAGGAAAGATCTCACCCATGTCTCTTGAAGAAATAATAAAGCAACCGTGCAATTTACCGTGCTTCCACATGTCGCTTCCAATTTCTTCCAAGTTACAAGAGAGAGAAAAACAAGGCAAGCACTACAAAGAAAAGAAAGTTAGTACTAGAGAGAGAAAGAAAATCCATGAACTCAATTCTTTGGGTATGACCTACTACCCAAACATACCATCATCATAGAATCATCATCATCATAACATTATCATCATATCATCATCATCATAGAAATGGACATCATAGACCCCAAACAACAACAACAGCGCTACCAACGACAACTACACCCAAAACCCCTAAATAGTCCCTTAAGTCCTAGGTGCCTTCCCCCACACTTAACTCAAGCATTCCCTAACACTCTCCTTTGACTCAAACACCCCCCCCCCCACACACTAGAGTAAAGCATCGTCCTCGATGCGGCACAAGGACATGTAATAAAGGGGAGGGACAACAAAGGGAGGGAACAAAAAGAACAAGGGGGAAACTAATGGCCACTAGAGCCGACACCATCGTTATCCGCATTCCAACTATCATAAGTGAAACCCGAGGGGAGCCCATAGGGGTCCCAACCTCCGGAGTAGGAAGAGGTCAAGTTGGGATGCGGATAACAGGTCATATGGCTCGGGTTGTACAAGGGGTGCGAGGTGAGAGGGATCAACATAGGGGTATTAGGATCACCTCTGTAATCACTCCCACCCGAAACCCGGTAATCATAACTACCGGACTCATCAGGGAAATCACACCTGGGCACATTCGGGTCCGAGGGACCCTGCCAATAGGGGTACGTAGGTTGGTTGTCACCCCCCCCAAGATGGCACGGGCCCTTGTTGGGCCGACACATATGGGTAGTTGACCGGGGGGTGACATCCCCTCTACGTACACTCAAATCATATAAAGTGCCGGTTTGGTAAGAAAGGTGTTGGTGGGAAGCAAACATACCTTGCATGCCGAGATGCATGCTTTCCATTTGTTGTTGGTAGTCGGGTTGATGATGTTGTTGTTGTTGCCTTCTTCCTTGTTGTTGTTGTTGTTGTTGTTGTTGTGGGAACTCATCCTCCTCACTCTCATGGCTTTGACCGGACCCTTCACCCATAACCATTCTTGCACTAGGAAGGACACCCGAGTCCTTCTTTACCCACCATGGGTAATTTACTCCTTCCCTCGTGAAGGAAGTGAATTCCGGCTTGGGAAGGAAACAATGATGTTCATGGGAGACAAGTAAGCTCCAAGTCCTTCCTCGATCCTCGGTATCTGCAATGAATTTCATAGTTTTTAGTTGATCGAGGTCGAGCCAAATATCGCTCCCATCACTCTTCCCCACGGGGGTGCAAGATTCAAGCTTAGCCAAATGCCCCAACTTCTCGGCTATCTGAGTAACCATTCCTCCAAAATGGATTTCCCCCTTCCTTGTGCCCGAGAGGACACCTTCAATACACTTAGTGAAAAGAAACCCAAAGTTCATTCTATGCCCAACCTCCGGCTGCGTAGCTAGCCATAATATCCGGATTTCCTCAGTTGTAATCTTCCCCAAGTCTTGCTTATTAAAGACCATGTACCCGAGAATTCGATGCAGAATTCTGATAGCTGGGTGCATGATTTGGCTTGCTAAGGAATACTTGGAGTTGAAGGCGTCCATCCTTGAGACAACTTTCCACCAGTGAAGGGGCTCGTAAGCATGGAGGCCTGCATGCTCGGGGAAGAACATATCGGCATCAGGGTTGAAGTCCAGTAGTTGGTTAAACTGGCGGAGGGTGAAGGTTTCTTTTTTGTTAAAGAGTTGGAAGGAGATGGAGAGATCATTATCCCCCGCGGCATGGCTTTCGAAAGAAGCAAGAAACTCTAGGGTAGGCTCTTTGTAGGTTCGATATGCACTTGACACAAAGGAACCAAGCCCGAGGTTGTTGAACAAGAACCAACAATCCTCGTCGATGCCAAACTTGGTGGCGGTGGGATGGTGGTAGTGCTTGGTCGGTCTCAATTTACGGTTTTGCAAGTTGTCAAAGATGGGTTTATGGTTTTTATTGTGGAATTTGAGGGGTGGTAGAGGTGGTGGAGCGGTTTGTGTTTGCTCATTTTGTCGGGGGTTTGAGGAGGATGAACCTTGAAGTTCCTTCCCACTCTTTCTTTTCTTTGACCCAAAAACCATTTTCACTCACACAAATTACAAGCACCAAGAAATAATCCCAACAAATCATAGCAATAAACACCCACAACAAACTTCCAAACCCAATCAATCTCCGCAAGAACACTTCCAAGAGTCACCAAGAACAACCTACAATCAAGCAATTTATACCAAGAGACAACTACCACAAACAACAACTCAAAAATCAATAATGATCAAAATCACAAACATGAAATTTTCTCAAACAACAACAACAATATGCTTCAACAATATAATAGATGAATACAAAATAGGAATCCAAACATCAACAATTCCAACATGAAAAATCAAAAACATGAAATTTTCTCAAACAACAATATACTTCAAATTCAAAGGAAATATAGAGTAAGGGAGAAATTTATACCAACAATGAGTTCAAACAAGTACTCTTACTAGCCTTTAAAGAAGCAATGAATCCCACCTCCAAGAACCCTTTGATAGTGGAAGCAAATCCCACACGAGAGAAAGTACCGAGAATTTAGGGTTTTTGAGGGTGAAAAATCATATTTTGTTGAGAAAAAGTGAAGAAAAATGAGGGAAATTGTTGAAATTTGATGGAGTTTGATGATTTGGGAAGAGAAATTGAGGTAAAATGGGTTAAGGTTTGGTTAGGAGTGAGGCGTAGAGAGAGAAAGAGGGAAGAAATTCAATTTTTGGGGTATAATTTGTTTCGGGCATATGGCTGCAAATCGAAGTGAAAATCGCAGAACTGATGTTTCAGAGCTGCTGGGTGTCGCGCCCGCTGGGTGGGATTGCGCGCCCGCGGCGGTGACTGTCCGCGCCCTCTCTAGGGCTTCTCCTGGCATCTTCGATTTTAATTCTTCCGTTCTCCTTCTCCTCTCCAAACTCAACTTAATAGATTAAAATCCCAAAGATCCAAGCACCTAATGGAAGAAACAAACATGCACACAATAAGAGATTAAAGAAAAATCGTTCAAAAATAATCAAACACAAGAAATACAAAATCAAAAGAGTTGAGAACTCGGGTTGCCTCCCGAGAAACGCTTCTTTATAAGGTCATTAGCTTGACCATACACATCATCTTCAAAAAAGTGGCTTAGGATCCGGCAGATCGAGCCTAATGCACTCAATCATGCCAACTTGTTCTCGTTCTCCTCCGCTTCTAACTCAAAAGACCCGTAAGGAGTAGTCCTCAAAATTATGAAAGGCCCCGACCACTTGGATTTTAGTTTTCCGGGAAACAACCGAAGCCTAGAGTTGAACAACAAAACCTTGTCTCCAACCTTGAAGCTCTTGTTCCTTATATGTCGGTCGTGCCATCTCTTAGTTCTCTCCTTGTAGAGCCTCGAGTTCTCGTATGCATCATACCGGAGCTCCTCAAGTTCATTGAGCTTAAGCAATCTTTTCTCACCCGCCAAGGACATGTCCATGTTGAGCTCTTTGATCTCCCACCAAGCCTTGTATTCCAACTCAACCGGCAAGTGACAAGCCTTCCCATAGACCAACCGGTAGAAGGTCGTGCCAATGGGGGTTTTGTATGCCGTCGTTAGAGCCCAAAGCGTGTCATCGAGCTTGAGAGACCAATCTTTTCTAGACTTGTTCACCATCCTCTCAAAAAGGTTTTTGATCTCTCTATTGGGCACTTCCACTTGTCCTTGAGTTTGAGGGTGGTAAGGGAGACCAACCTTGTGATGAACCTCATACCTTTTGAGGAGAGCTTCAAATTTCTTCTTGGCAAAATGAGAACCACCATCGCTGATTAGCACTCTAGGAACCCCAAACCGTGGAAATATGACTTTTTTGAGAAGCTTGAGCACCACTTTATGGTCGTTGGTGGGGGATGGTATAGCTTCAATCCACTTGGTCACATAGTCCACCGCCACCAAGATATAAAGATTTCCACAAGAGGAGACAAAAGGCCCCATGAAGTCGACACCCCAAACATCGAATGGCTCGACCTCCAAAATGTTTTGTTGAGGAATTTCATCCCTTTTGGTTATGCCACCACTTCTTTGGAATTTTTCACACCGTGAAACGAATTTGTGGGCATCCTTGTGCATTGTTGGCCACCAAAGAAGAGATTGGGAGATCTTTGCCACGGTATTTTCAACTACTCCATGCCCTCCACTTGGAAATGAGTGGCAATGTTCAAGAACTCTTACTATCTCATGATCCGGAACACATTTCCGAAAGAGGCCATCTCCACATTGCTTAAACAAATATGGGTCATTCCAAAAATACCTCCTCACTTCCTTGAAAAATCTTTTCCTTTGTTGAGAGGAGAATTCCGGGGGAACGACTCCACACGCTAAATAATTGGCAATGTCCGCATACCAAGGGCTTGATGTTGACGCCATAGACATGAGGGTCTCAAACCCCACCTCTTCATTGATAGGCACATTCTCCTTATTCTCAAAAGGAAGTCTAGATAGATGATCCGCCACATAATTCTCCGCTCTCTTTTTATCCCTCATCTCCATGTCAAAGTCTTGGAGAGAAAGAACCTAACGGATGAGACGCGGTTTCGCTTCCTTTTTGGTCATAAGATAGCGGACCGCTATGTGATCCGTGTAGACTATAACCTTTGAGCATATGAGATAAGACCGGAACTTATCCATGGAAAACACGACTGCTAGCATTTCCTTCTCCGTTGTAGTGTAGTTCTTTTGAGCTTCATCGAGCATTCTACTTGCGTAGTAGATGACATGGGATCTTCCATCTTTCTTTTGACCAAGCACCGCATCTACTGCAAAGTCACTTGCATCGCACATTAGCTCAAAAGGCAAGCTCCGATCCGGAGCTTGCACAACAGGAGAGGAGATGAGGGCTTCCTTGAGCTTTTGGAATGCCATAAGGAAAACCTCATCAAAATTGAACAAAACATCCTTTTTGAGTAACTCGGTTAAGGGCTTGGCGATTGATGAAAATTTTTTGCTAAACCTCCGGTAAAAACGGCATGCCCTAGAAAAGCTCTCAATCCCGTAACGGAGGTAGGAGGGGGAAACTTGGAAATAACTGAAACCTTAGCCAAGTCAACTTAAATGCCCTTTTTTGATACTTTATGGCCTAGGACAATACCTTCCTCGACCATAAAATGGCATTTCTCCCAATTCAACACTAAACTCATCTCTTGACACCTTTTCAAAACTTTTTCAAGGTTAATAAGACATGTGTCAAAAGACGAGTCACCAACACTAAAATCATCCATAAAAACTTCAATCTCATTCTCAAGCACTTCAGAAAAAATGGAAGTCATGCATCGTTGGAAAGTTGAGGGAGCATTGCATAACCCGAATGGCATTCTTCGGTATGCAAATGTCCCATATGGACATGTAAAAGTAGTTTTCTCTTGATCACTTGGATGGATAGGAATTTGGAAAAAGCCGGAATATCCATCCAAGAAGCAAAAGAAAGCATGATGAGAGAGTCTTTCCAACATTTGGTCCATGAAGGGGAGAGGAAAATGATCTTTCTTAGTGTTTTTGTTCAGCTTCCTATAATCAATGCACATCCTCCACCCGGTCACCGTCCGGGTGGAGATTTCCTCTCCTCCTTCTCCCTTGACAATGGTCATTCCACCCTTTTTTGGGACCATGTGAACCGGGCTAAACCACTTGCTATCGGAGATAGCATAGATTATACCCGCTTCACGCAATCTCAAAATTTCTTTCTTGATAACCTCCTTTGAGGCTCAATGGAGGTGGATTGATCATCCTCAAGGTGAATACGATGCATGCATAAAGAAGGGCTAATACCCTTCATATCATCAATGCCATACCCTATCACATTTCTATATTTTCTCAATACAACAATCAATTTTTCCAAATCAAGACCATCAAGGGAAGCATTGACAATAATAGGGTATTCCCCTTCCTTTCCAAGATAAGCATATTTCAAAGAAGGGGGAAGGGGTTTGAGTTCTACCTTGGGAGAGGCTTAGGACTCTCCTCCAATTTTTCCTCCTCAAATTTAAGCTCCTCATGCTTAGAATCACTCACTTCCTCCTCTTTGGCTTCTTCAATGGCCATGGCAAACTCCTTTGCTTCTTGAGAGAAGTACTCTTCCTCGCATGTGAGAGCTTCAACCATTGGATCTTGAGGACTCATCATGACCCTTCCCAAACGATCTAGTTCTTCATTCACAACATCAATCCTATAGCACTTCTCAACCATGGGGGTCTTGAGGAGCTTAGAGAATTCAAAGACAATTTTTTCATCGGCTACCTCGCATGTAATGGTGTTGTTCTTGCAATTGATTACCGCCCCCAAGGTCTTAAGAGCTTCACGACCCAAAATCAAAGGTGTATCCACATCTTCTTCCATATCCATCACTACAAAGTCACAAGGCACATAGATATGCCCAACTTGAATAGGGACATCTTCAAGCTCACCACAAGGTAGCTTCACTGAACGATCGGCCAATTGAATGGTTTTCCTTGTGGGGATCATCTCAATGTTAAGCTTTTGAGCAATGGATAGAGGGATCAAACTAACACTTGCTCCAAGGTCGGCTAAGGCACCCCTAGCTTCCATATTCCCAATCTTGACCAGCAAGGTGAAGCTTCTCGGATCCTTTTTATTCTTGGGCATTTTGTGTTGAACGAGTGCACTCACTTGATGTGGAAGAGTGATAAGCTCATCATTAAGCTTCCTCTTGTTGGTGAAAATGTCTTTCAAGAACTTGGAGTATGAAGGCATTTGTGTGACAACCTCAATAAAAGGGAGGTTAATGTGTAAGTTCTTCATCACACTTAAGAACTTTGCGAATTTGTCATTCAATTTTCTCTCTGCAAGCCGACCGGGAAAAGGAACCGGTCCATCAAGATTTCTAGCCTCACTAAAAGTTGAGGATGTCACCACATCCTTAGACTTCTTTTTCTCTATACTTCTCTCTTTCTCATCAACCTTCTCTTCTTCAACTTCTTTATCTTCACTCACCCTCTCTTCTCCTTCCTTCTTTTCCTTGCTATCCCCTTCCTTGGGACCTTCATAGGAGGTGCCCGATCTCAATGTAATTGCCTTGTAAGAGTCGGGTTTCACGATGTTAGAAGGGTTAGTTTGTGATTGTCCGAGTAAAGTAGAAGATGAGTTGAAAGGAACCCTCTCGGCCAATTGAGCTAGTTGTGAATCAACCATCTTGTTATGAGCCTTGACTTCTTGCATTTGTTGATTCATGGCTTGAAGTTGTTGAATAATTTGAGTTTGAGTAGAACACAACCTAACATGATTCTAACTTGAAAGGAAATCAAAGTAACTAATAAAGCTTGAATATTTATGAAAGAAAACTCAAGTAAGAACAATAAAATAAAGAAAACCAAAAACTAGAGAAACAAAAGTAAAGATTGATATTATAAAGATGAAAGATTACCAAATCATCAAAGTAGTAGCAACAATCTACAAGAAAGCTTGAATATTTTATTACAAAGATTGATTCTTGAAGACTAGTGTTTTCTCTCTCTAAAAGACATGGATATTCTCTCTTTACAAATGATTTTAAGCCAATGGAATAGTGAATGATGAAAAACATCAAGCTAAAGACTATTTATAGTCTTCTACCAAAATGAGGAAAAAGGGAAAGGGAGAGGGCTCTCCGAACAGGTCGTCGCGCCCTCTCCGAGCTGGGTAATAAGCTCGTCAAACCCAGATTTCCGCGCGGGCGGGGGAGAATGCCGAGCCCGCGGGGCCAATGTCGCGCCCGCGGCTCACCATCTCCACTTTCTCTTGTTTGGCATCAGGGCTTTCCTGTCCGCGCCCGCGGCTATGCTCATCTACGCGCCCTCTCCATTTTGGCATCTCCACTTCCTTGGCAAGATCCCTTAGCATCTCTACTCGAACTAGTAACCCATGATTCGCCCATGAGTGCTATGAGCTATCAAAACACACGAAAAGGAGGTAAAAACTAAAAGAAAAGACAAAAGGGAAGGGAAAACACGAGAGGGAGCTAAAGTGACTAAAATCGAGATAAAAGGGGTGAAAAGAGGCATAAACAAGTGACAAATACGGGGGAAATCTCTAATGAAAAAGGGTAAAATGGTGGCATAAATGCCACACATCATTCCTCAAGCTCAAAAACTCCAAGGGAATCAACCTCAACCTCCTCATCACCACAATGAACAACCTTTACTCAACTAACTCAAAACTTAAGGTCTCAAAACCGTTCATGAATGGAGGTAGATTCATCTTAAAATCATCTAAGTCCCATGAAGCGTCCTCGATGAAATCATCCAAAAATCTATAAGTTTTCATATGACTCTCGAAAAACAATTGGGACATAACCTCAAAAGTGTCCAAATACTCATAGATTGAAGGGTCACAAACATACACTTGAGACTCATTAAGATGGCATCGGGATTCACAAAATTAACATTAAATTCATTCTCAACTCCTTCACCATCACTGAAATGCTCACTATTGGTATCCTCACTCATATGGGAGAGGGGAGAAGAAGGAAGGGCAATTCCTCGGGAGTTGTCTAGTTGGAGAATTTTGCTCTCTAGCATCTTCATCCTAGCTTCTATCTCCTTATTATCTTCTTCCCTCATCTCATTAAACTTCCCTATCATTGTCATCATCTCCATCAACTTCTAGCTCTTTCTTCAAATTTTCCATAGAATTACCCTCATAAAAGGATTTGTTAGAAGCATAAGGGAAATCATTTGAAGTCATGTAAGAACAAAAAGATGAAGAGGGAGGATCATCCACATTATAAACATGGGGATCATCACATTGGGGAGAGGGGGCACAATCAAACACATGAGATTCGTTATTAAGGGAACAAATCACATCACAAGAAGGCATGAAGAAAATTGAAACACACCATTAGCATCAACTTGAGCATGTACCTCATCATCATGAGCAATTGGGGAAATAGAGTTGAAATTTTTTGTTCTAGGTTCACTAATGGGATCATGAGACAAATCATGGGAATTCATGCTAATATTAGAAGAATCAACACATTACACATCAAAATTAGAAACATGATTACCCCTATTATAGACATCCCAAGAAAAACAAACATAAAAATCCCAAGCATCATCAATTGATAATGCTCTAAATTCACCATTGTGCATGCTTTCAACTATGTCCCCAGTTTTCTCATTAAACCAAAATAAAAAATCTCACAAGCCTCCCAAAGACTACAACAATTATAGTCAAGAAATCCCTCAAGTCTATTGATATTTTCACAAAAGGCTCATTGTCATATTGAGGAAATGAGAGACAAGCCATTTTTTTATCAACAAAACAACACAAAGATAAAAACTCAAATAAAAAGAAAACTATACACAAAGGCCTACACTCAATAAGGTAATGACATGCTAATGGAAGTCGTTCCTCGGCAACGGCGCCATTTTGATAAAGGTTATTTTAGGTCGTTGAATTCTAAAACACCTTTAATCAAACAAAAATTTATAAAACCTAAACCTAAAACTAAATGCGAGTTTAGTGGCAAGTCAAGGGTCGATGCACGGAGAACGGCTAATCATCACAACCATTACCAACAACTAAGCTAGGCCAACAAGGGGTAAGAAATGACAACTAAAACTACAAGGCTATATTAGACTAAGACAAAAACTAAAATGCTAAAAGGATGGGTAGGTATAAGCTTCACTCAAACATGCATAGGTATAGAATTGGAATGATCACAAACTAAGTATATTTAAGTGCCGAATTAAGGTCCAATCCGACCACCTATCGGGGTCAAAAGGTTTCTCCTAACACAGCATCTATGCTATCGAATTAGAACCATATACTAGAAAGTACAATCAAGCACAATCGACAACAATGAATCTAGCTAGGTCCACCATCGCATCATAAAGCATCAATTCACAAACAACATGCATTTTGCAAGCAAATTGAAGAATATCAAACATACAAAGACTTCAATCATGATTAAACCAAATCCTATAGCTAAAACATGCTCAAGCTTCATTCATACATTCCCCACATCCTTAGCGAAAGAAACTACTCACCAATCATGGCAATCAACAAGCTAATCAACAAATTAACAAGTAAAAGCATGATTAACAAGTAATTAGCAAAGCAGAATCAAAATAAAGCAATAAAGATAGAGAAGAGAATGTAAGAAATGCTCATTTATATAATTAGGAGATCTCCAAAACAATTGTCACAAGTTGAATCTTCAAGCTCCAAATCCTACCATTGAAAATCTCTCACTTTCTCTCTTTAAAACCCTAGCTATGGAGGTTAATCCTCCCTAAAACACTAAAACTAAGAGAGAGAGAGAGAGAGAGAGAGAGAGAGAGAGAGAGAGAGAGAGAGAGAAAGAGAGAGAGAGCTAAAATTAATTAAGAGAGTTCTCTCATTGTTTAGATCCAAAAATGGGTATTTATACTAAGCTAAAAAAGAAAATAAAAATAAAAATAAAAGAAAATGAGAATAAAGAAAAGGAAATAAATAATAAAGAAAAAAAGGAATAAAGAATGTAAGAAAGTAAGTAAAAAAAAAAAAAAAAAAAAAAAAGAAGAAAGTAAGTGTCTTCAAATAAAAAAAAGTAAGAAAGTAAGTAAAAAGAAAATTATGAGAAAAATAAAAGTAAAAAGGAAAAGAAACACTTCTTTGTATTTAACTTCATCTTATGTCTCCTGAGTTTGGTGAATGTCACTCAGAGGTCCATCGAATGGTCGGCCGACCTTTTTGACTTAACAATCATATCATCAATATACGCTTCCATGTTCCAGCCGATCTGATCTCTAAAGACCGTATTCACAAGTCTCTAAAATGTGGCAGGGGCATTGTTCAGGCCGAATGGCATAACTTTGTAGCATTATAGCCCCTGCTCGGTCACAAATGCTATTTTTTCTTGATCTTCTTCCCACAAAGGGATCTGGTGGAATCTGGAGTATGCGTCCATAATACTCATCAGGGCATGCCCGACCGTTGAATCAAACAGTCGGTCGATTTTAGGCAAGGGAAAGCTATCCTTAGGGCATGCCTTATTGAGATCGGTGTAATCTACGTACATTCTCCAAGTCCATTCGGCTTTTTCACAAGAACCACATTAGCTACCCAATCAGAGTAGTAACATTGCCGAATGAAACCTGCGTCCAGTAGCTTTTTAACTTCTGCTGCTGCTGCCCGATTCCTCTATTCTCCATGATTCCTCTTTTTCTGTCGGATAGGCTTAATAGCCAGATTCACGGCTAACTTATGTACGACCAGGTCTGGACTGATGCCCGGCTTTTCATGAACTTCAAAAGAAAACACATCTCTGAACTCTTTCAACAATTTTACTGTAATCCCTCGTATTTTTAAATATTTTATAAATGAAATTTTATTTTATTTATAATATTTATTTGTATTTTTCCAAAATTTACTTTTCAAATTATTAATTTGGGTCAAAAATTATTTTACACTAAATTAGTTTATGAACCTATATCCTGCAATCCATTATTATAAAAACAAAGCCTAACTCATTTGTTAATTTAATTGGCTCATTATTTTCATGAGGCCCAATCCTACCTTACAATTCTCTCCTATAAATATCCTATGAATCCCCACATTTCCCCCACACAAAAAGGTTAGTCTTATTTTCTTCCTCCTTTATTTCTTATTATTTTCATAAAGCTTATGTAATTGATTTTTGGGTTTTGGTTTTTATTGCTTGAAATTAGTTTATTTAGTATCAAAATCATGTTTTTGATGTTTTGAACTAATAATTTCAAATTATAATTGTTGTTTTAATTTTTAGATTTTGTAATTTTAAACCTAGGGTTTTAATTTAATTAAATTGGGATTTTAGGGTTGTAATGATCAATTAATTTGGGGCTTTTGTTCCTATTGAATTTCTAATGATTAATTAAGCATAAAAACAAATTTTCAGTTTTCCGTAATCAACTAATGATCTCCATTTTTAATTTATTTTTAATCACGTTTTAATTATGTTTAGATTCTAACTCGTCTTATTTTTACAAAAAAAATAGTGTTTTTCGTGTGTAAATGACGTTTTAATCAAACCTCACTACTTTAGTAGTAAGCACCACCCTCTCGTGGCCAAATTCAGCCTCTAAATATGGTTTCAGGCAGTTTTTTTTATTTTAAAGAAGGTTTAATGTTTAAAATAAATTTTCAGATTTTTATAAAGCTCTAAACTTGCTATAATTTTTTGAATAAGTATGTATTTTAATGTTTAGGAAATTTAAGAATAATATATAAGCTTTTAATTCTAGCAAAAGGGAAGGTTTTAAAGTGTTATTGAATTGAATTTTGAAGGTTTAATTGAGTTTTTATGAAATTAGTTGAATTCTAATTATATATTTCAAGTTTAGATTGTTGTACTCATACATTCTACTATTAAATTAAATTTTCATATTTTTAATATTGGTTTAAAAGGTTTTAAATCATGGTTTTATGATGTATTTTTAGGTTTTTAACATACTAACCTACTATATAATGATTATTTCAAGTAGAGATGTTTATGAGGTTGTTTTATATTCTTAAATTAAATTTCCAGATTATAATCCTTACTTTAAAGTTACTGGAATTTTATGTTATAAGCTATATTTTCATGTTTTAACATATAGACTTATAGTTGAACTATTGAATTATTAACTTTGACTATATTTGTGTGTAATTTAAAAGAATTACTTCAATGGTTTAAGGGGTTTTAAAGTAAGTTAGTATTGCTGTAAATTTAATTGCTTGGGTATTGATTGGATTATTATTGTTTGGTTTAGGAGAGGACTTTGTAGAAAGACGATTTCTAGTTTCTAGAGTGGCCAACCAACTCGTTTACTCAAGGTACGTACAAGGATACGAAAACCTTGACTTTAGAAGCATGTTTAAGGACTTGGAAGACCTTAGAATCATGTTAGGAAAGTTGTGGATTGGTTGGAATTGTATGGTAGTAAGTTTGATTGGTGAATAATGTGATGATTGGTTTAGTTTCATGTATGAGAAATGCGTATTAATTTATCTTGTAAGTATTATTTATGCATTAACATGCAAGATGAGCTTAGAGGCAAAGGTATGTGAATATGTGGAATGAATTATTGTATTACTCGTTCATGATTAATGAAATGGAATAAGTAAAGGGAGATTTAAAGTCTTATAAGACAAGGTTGAGGATTGAAGCGTCCTATGTACTTAAGGTGTTTATACACCAAGGTAGTTAAAGGATTCAATACTAAATATTGTTTGTCACTAATAAATCAAGAATTGAATTGGAAATTTGAATTGTTTGAATGATGGATGTATGATTGGTTATATTGTTTTGCATTTGAGTCATCACCAAGTTTAAACTTGTAAATCACGTAAAGTGCAAGATGGATGAGCAATAAAACTCTGGATTTGTGCACATTTAGAGTAATGACAAACAAGGGTTGGGGTACACAGGGTATTACCGTGTACTTTCTAGAGGTCGTCTGATCTACGAGTCTCTTGTTTACAAATGTTTTTCTAAACTACAAGGAGTTAGATGAGATCTCATACTAGCTATGGCCACGGAGTCACGTTCGTCTGCCATTGGATGTTTATTAATGTTTCTGAAAGGAGGCATAGGGTTTTCTTTTATTAATGTTCCGAAAAGGAGCATAGAGGGACAATCTGGTCTATTGCTTAATCCAACCAATGAATGAAATGAAATGAATTATTGTTAGCAATTAGTTAAGTCTTAGTAATTTTAATAGTTGAGGCATGTGTTAGAGTCAATAATTAAATTGTGTGTGCTGATTGATTTTAGTAATATGTTAGGGATTCATTGTTATATTTCATAGCTTGTATGTACTCAGCGTTGCTGACTGCGTGCTTTTGTGTGTCTTTTCTTGGTCATGGCCTTCGCCCTTCAATGACCCTGTAATGATCCAATTTTTACACTTGTAATATTGGGGAGCAGATTAATCACAGGTTTATACATAATTAGAACTTGCATCAAGGTGATGGGATTTTGAGTGGAGTGTTGGATATTTCCACAGTTTATTACATTTCATAAGTTTGGATTTAATTACTGGTTGATTTATTTACTACTTTTAATTGGGTTTGAATAAGGGCCTTAATGGTTCCAACTTGTAAGACTAAATTTGATTTTGATTTCTGGTTTTGAAACTTGTAAGACTAAATTTGAGTTAGTTTATCCGCTGCTAAATTATGAACTAGCCTTAACGTTTGAGCACGTGGCGGTAGCACGTCGGTAATTCTCTTGCAAATTGATAAAGGTATTTACAGGTTTTTAAGAGAAAATTATTGGGGTGTTTCATTTACTAAGTCATCTCCAAGCAAACCTATAGCCATAATGCCTACTTTGACCGTCTGATCAGGATGGTCTGGATCAAGCACTATGTCTTTATGATCATCGGTCAGCTGCAGTCTTAGCTCTTCTGACCGATCGACGGTCATTAGCTCCTATGCTTGCTCTTTCTTGATCGACTTACGCTTCTAGCCGACCTGGTATGTTTGGAGAGACCCTTCTTTGGAATTTTTCTCAGACACTTTCCCTTGTTCGCGTGATGTTGGCTTCACAGCCAGTTGATTACATTCCTTAGCCATTTTTTGGTTTCCTTGACTAGAACCTATCTTTCTGTCTGAATGCTCAAACTTCATCAGCATTAAATGATTAAGCGATCGGGCAAGAAGAAGGGCTATAAGAGGAAGGGTAAGAAGACCTTTCTGTCTAAGCCAAAAGCTACCAAGGGCGACAAGTAAAAGAAGGTAGCATCTTCTCAATTCGACTTTGAATGCTTCTACTACAAGAAGATGGGACATTGGAAATCAAATTGCCTCAAGTTCAAGGAAGATAAGAAGAATGGCACTGTTGCTTCTGGATCAGGTATATATGTTGTAGACCAACTTTACTAGCAATGCTTCAAAAAGGAAATTAAAGACAAGTTCGAGTTTTAAAAGCCTCAGCCTTTGATAAGGTCGGCTCAGTACAGAAACAAGAACAAGTACTGTCATTACCACAAAGATGTGGGGCATGACACGAATGACTGCAACAATCTGAAGAGATTGCTTGATAAGCTGGCCAAGAAGGGCATGCTCAACTCATTCGTTCTGAAGTCCAAGTTCACATATTCTTAGACAGACAACAACCGAGAAGAAGAAAAACAAAGAAAAGGATGATGAGGGATTGTGGTTATTATATCAGGCGGCTTTGCTGCAGGTGGCCCAACCATGAAAGGAATCAAGCAAGATGCTTGGAAATTTGAGAATGTGATACACACCGAAGGGGTGAAGCCCGAGTCCTTTCTAGAAGTGACGGTCTGCGAAGCGGACCAAAGGTGTTCATCCTCAAAGTCACCAACTTAAAGTCGGCCGGGTGCTGATAGATACGGGTAGCTCGTTCGATATCATCATTTTGGCTTGTCTGAAGAACTTAAAGTTCCCAGAAGATGCCCTCAAGGATGTCTCCCAGTCGTTGGTTGGGTTTAGGGGAAGTATTATCCTCCTGGTAGGACGAATTGATTTGCCCGTCCAATTTGGGCCAAGAGGGGAAGGAAGGGACATGGTTGTCCGCTTCCTAGTTGTTAAGGAGCTTACGGGCTACAATGTTATCATCGGTCGTCCGACTCTAACATCAGCAAAGGCGGTAATCGTCCCTCATTTAAACACTTACAACACACTAGTCTGGAAGGACAAGTGGGAGATTAAAAGGAATGTGTCCTTTGAACAAATGTATTATTCAGATAGAGGGTTCGGAATTAATTAGGAAAGCTAATTATTCAGTGAAGTCCAGTGATCAGAATGCCTAGCTAGAGGTCGCTTCCGATCAGCAATAATAATGTATAATTAATATTACAGCTTGCTCTTAACTGAATCATTCGGGTCACACCCAATCGTGTAACCGAATAAAGGCGACAAATTAATTTGAAGGATTAAATAAGTTGATAGAGAATTTAGGAACTCAGACGTCGCATTCCGAGCTTAGAGTGTCAAAGCCGAGCGTCAAACGTTGAGACAATAAAAGCAATTGACGAGACAAGAAATTAGTCAAACAATAAGTCAACACTTAGCCGTAGCCTCGCATTGGCCTAGCCATGCGAGGGCTAGGCTGCCAAAGGCTGCTAGCTTAAGCGCTAGTTAGGCCGCGAGCACAACAGCCCTATGTGGGTGTTGGCTAGTACTTTCTAGCCAAGCCAGCATGCTAACAGTAATAGCAAGGCCAGGCACATGCTAGCGCACTGGGCCTCGTTAGCTGTTGCTAGTGCTAGCTAGTCCGCAGCATTGCAAGGCCACGCGCAGTAGCCTGCATAGCCATGCAAAGCCTGCGTGTGCAGCCAGCCAGCCATGTGTCATTGGTAGGCCTAGCCAAGGGACCTTGTTTTCGGTGATGCAACCTTGGTGCCCAAGGCCGAGCGCGAGCTGGTTGGTGCCGGTTGTGTGAGGTGTGTTTACCTTGGGGACCAAGGGAGGTGTGGTCCTCCTCTTCTGGTCCTCACCTACCCTCCTTCTCCTCTTGCCACTTGTTTTCTGCTAATTGATTTGTGTATTTAATTTAATTTGGAATTAAATTAATTATTTATTTTTCTCACTTTATCACTTCTCCCACATGGAAAGATGATTGAGGTATTTGGATGCCTTTGCCAATAAATACCAACCTTAGGAGTTGGGATTATTCACTTGAGTTGAACTCAATAAGGTATCTCCCTAAAACGTAAGGAAGCCTTTAAGTTTGTAATACTCTAGTTTCTTTTGGTCTAGCCTCCTCTAAGCTACGAGGTAAGGACTCGTTTGAGCGCGTGAGTGTGCAAAGAAGGAGGATTTACACTTACGGGTCTCAAGCTTTCCAAGGTCCGTGTTCGTGTTCGTGAGAAGCATGCTACAAGGGTAAGGTAGTATTTTCCTTAGTTTCTCTCTCTCCCTCTTTATGTGTTTGTTTTTTTTAATAATTATATGTTAAATTTGTTTAGTTGTACTAATTATGCTTGCGATCCTTGTGGGTTTTGTTTCCACACGGTGTCGGACATCGCAGAACCCAACACAACCTTGTCGTGAAACGACAGGGCTGTCGTTCGGCGTTGGTCACTGTCGCCAGGCGACAATTCTAACGCTCTGCAGCAGATTCAGTTTTTAATATTTTTTTCTGATTTTTCGCAGCGTCCTTCTGATTTTGGTTGTGAAAATTCAGGTCTTTCCTTCTTGTATTTCCTATGTTTTGACACATGACAGATGGTCTTTCCAATGCATACCTTTTTTTGCTTATGCCATAATATTAATCAAAATTACGCACATGAATATCAAGAATCTTTCAAGTCTCATCCACTCATTTTAACTAATTGCTAAACAAATTAGGAATTAATTTAGAAATCCTCCCCAGTGGAGACGCCAAAAACTGTAGGGAATTTTTCTAACTCCTTCGCCCTACATGTGGGTTATGTTTTTAAGCATGGCGGCACTCCAAGGAAAAGAAGCTAGAGAAAAAGGGTTGCCAACAAGTTTTAGAAACTTGTAAATCGTTCACGATTGTAAAGGTTACACCCCATTCACAATCACAGAGATTGCTAACTCTATAGTAGCTCGGAACCATGACTGGATGTTCGAGGATAATGGTACGAATTTAGGCTAAGAAAAGCTAGCCCTGCCCTAAAATAGGCCTCTGCTTAATTCTTATTAATATTCATGCGCGCTTTTGATAAACATCCAAACATCAAATTAATCCTAAACCTGTTTTATATATGTTGGTTGATTATTAATGCACAATTAAATCCAATATTGGTGATCACTTGAATTAATATCATATTAAGCCTAAATCAAATTATTAGTTATCTTATTAGGTGTGATTTCAATACAAATTTCCTTTAAACCTGCAAAAAGGGCGTGATCAAACAATAACAATAAATCATAAGTAATCGAGCAACATATGATTAATGTCACAATAATCATCAACATATCGTTAGTAGTAAGATCCAAGGCATGATACTAAACAAATTAATAGCAACTCCTAGCATGTCACTAGGTCCTAAACGATTAAGTTATGGCATGATTAAGGATTAGGTAAGGCTCGGTTTAGGCTCGGTTTAGTATTTTGGCCATAACTTAATCGTTTTAAGTCGGATTCGGGCTTATAAATATATCAATGGAAAGCTCTTTTCGAGCCCCATCCAACTAAACAATAATTGTACTGAGAACATGGACCAAAATAATCAGGTTTGGACATTTTTGTAATTTAGATACAAAATGGATTATTTTAAGGACACGAAATGAATGATTTGAGCTAAAATATTTTGGGTGGGTTTAGAAAGATGTTCTTGGCTTAAGGAAACTTCACATGACTGTTCAACTCTTTATCGAACTCGTTAATCAAAGACGCGAAAGGTACTTATCACTAGGTTTTGTTTTTGGGGAGACATAATCGAGTGTCTACAACACTAATACCTATTTAACAAATTATATCATGATAAAATTTGTCTTTTATATGTTACAAAAAAACGATTATCAAAGCTAATACATGAATAGTGAAAAAAGTCAAACGTGTGAAGTTTTTGGGAACAGAAGCAGTACTTTACGCAGGTATAATTTTTCATGCTCTCATATTTTTCTCTTATATATTTACGTGCAAATATTGATGGTGGGACTCAAACTTGTGAACTTAAATTCAGAGTTTTTGCCATCTCCAATAAGAATTCTTGATTATAAATATTTGTTAATTAGTGTGATATTGTCAAGCTTTTAATGTTTTTGTAAAACTTTAGTCTCTTTAATTTGAGAGTTGGCATTTTTTGTAAATTTACTTCTACTAACAACCACTAGGCTTGGCTAGCCTAACTAAGTTGTGTATAACAGTATAATTGGAGTAAATTGTGGTTTTGAAGGAGAAGATGTGTGGAGCTATAATGTATATGTAAGTGGGGAGATCATGGAGTGAAATGACATAAATCACCTAATTATGGAATTAATAACTTATATCTTGAAAGGTTGTAATAAATTATATCCTTCTATTAGACCTATTTTAACATTTTTGGTTTTGAAAGCATTGGTGCATAAGCCTATATCTTTAATTTCATTGAGACAAGGCGTAAAAATGACCAAATAGATTACCCATCAATTAAAAAAACATATGTGATACAGTGCCTACCACTAGTAACTATAGACACCAACCTGTGTCAACCCAAAAATATATAATAATTGGAAAGTACGACTTGATCAATTTTGGATAAAATCTAAAAACAAATTAAAAATTAGTTAACATACCTTCTAAATCACCAAATTTAAATTAACCTAACCTACAATAAACTCAAATCTGATCCAAATTTGATTTTAAGCAACTAAAATAGCCTTACTAAGCCCAACACACTCCTATTCTTGTCCAATGACATAAAATCCAACTAAAAACCCTACAATGACGGAGCCTTAAGCTACGCATCACAAACTTGAAGTGACATAAATTTCAACGTGTTATGGTTAAACCCAACGCAGCACACTTAAATAATGCACACATAAAATTCAAATGTGAAGCTATTGCAAGGTCATGCTGAAAAACTAGCACATACATACCCTATAACAAATGTAACGTACAACACTAGCAGCAAGAGTGTAGTGTTAGTGACCAGGGAACATGTCTTACTGGTACCATGCACCATCTTAGAATCAATGACCCAACAAAACTTCAATTTTTTGGTCCCTTGCCTTTAAATAATCCTCTTCGATCGTTCAATTTGGCACACGAAAATAAAAGTACATAGATCAAGCCCTAAAGCATAACATTTTAAGCCTAAAACCCTCCACAAAATCTTTTCTCAAGTCACTTTAAATCAGTCCAGGAATCATTCTTGCCAATTTAGTGTCCTCCTATCTAATTATTTATTGAAAACAAAATTCTTCTTCTTATCTAATTCTATTTAAGTTTATCGCTTTCTCAATGTAGATAGTCAATTCAGTTTTAATTGCTTATAATGTATCATTAAATAGTTGTATATGATTATTATGCTTTAAACATTACCTGTTACCATTGCTGCTGCTGCTACTGCTACTACTACTATTACTCTACTATCTTATTAATTCAAAACAAAAAAGCATGCAATCACATAAAATAAGTTAATTCTCAGAAAATCAGGTAGTATCCATTTCAATCAATATTGATTTAAAAGTCATATTATCCATATGTCAAATAATATAATCGAGTGGAAACATTACCAACAAATACTATCTCCTTATTTATTCTTTATTCACAAAAGTAAAAGCTAGGCAAAGTAACATTTTTTTTTATTAGTAAGCAGATGAATTTTATTACTCATTAAAAAAGGTTATACAACCTATCTCCCTAAGAAGAAACTACATAGGCAGGAAGCCTAAACAAACGACTATAAAAGTACAAATACACCCTTATTACAAGCTATTTATCCAAGAATTCTGCTGTACAGTATTCTTCACTATGCCCACCCCTTGTAACCTACACTTTCTCTCAGATTTTACACTTTGCTACTCTAGGAACCCAAAGAACTTTTTTGTCCCATAGAGATGCATTTATTGCCCTCCATGTATGATAATCAACTGCCAGAACACAAGTGTACAGGACACTTCTCTGGAAGCTGCTCCTTATTCTGCCTATTACCAATCCATTGCCTTATTTCATCCCATAGAGTCTTGATGAACCTACACTCAAAGCATAAGTGCCTATGATTCTCCACAGTCTCTCCACACAAAAGACAGGACTTGTCCTGTACTTGAGAATGCAGTCTGTCTCTAATCTTCAGTCTTCTCTAAATGGCCAACCAAAGAATAAATTGATGCTTAGGCATGCCTTTCCTCTCCCAAATGAGCTTATCCCATCTCCATCGATGCTGATCATCCATCTGAAGATCATACTGCTTACCAATTTAATAATATCCCTGCCCAATCAGAGCAGGACTCATTACACTCTTCAAATTCTCCTTCATAGCATATATCTGTTTCCAGTACCAACTACAGTTAGCTTTTGGATGGTAGTTCATCCAATTCTGTCCCTTTAGGTAAACTGCATTCACCCACTTCACCCATATGTTTTCCTAATTTGAGCTAAAGCCCAAACATGCTCCCCTAGGGCAGCCACATTCCAGATTTCAGCATTTCTAATGCCAACCCACCAAATTTCTTTTTACAGCAAACTTTTTGCCAAGCTAATCTCCCCGGCTTATTGCAAGCTTTCCCATACCATAAGAAATCTCTGCAAATTGTATTAATTCTTTCCAGCACAACTTTAAATAGAATCATTATCTGAGCCCAATAGACTTGAATGCTCATGAGCACAGAATTTACTAGGGTGAGTCTTGCGGCAAAAGATAGATTCTTATTACTCCATATTCTGATTCTGGTGCACATTCTCTCCACTAGGTGTTCACATTCTGCAGTACATATTCTCTTAGAGCAGATAGGCAATCCTAGATACATAAAGGCGTCCTTCCTCTGACAAAACCAGTAAGGCCAAGAACTTCCTGCACAGTTTCTTCAGACTAGTAGCCCTAGAGAAAGCCTCAAAACCCTTCATAAGTCTTCTAATGGACCTCACTTCACCCTTGCAGCAAAGAATCAGATCATCAGCAAAACAAAGATGGGTCAAACTCACAGCTCTACATCTAGGGTGAAAATCAAACTCTTTGGGTCTACTCACCACCTTTAGTATCCTAGAGAGGTATTTAACGCATAACACAAAAAGGAGAGGAAAGAGTGGGTCACCCTGCCTCAACCCCCTTTTTAAAGCAAAGAAACCATGAAGAGAGCCATTAATCATGAGGGAAAACTTAGGTGTTCTCACACAAATCATGACTAACTCAATAAATTTCCTTAGAAAGTTCAGAGTAGTCATCATTTCATCTATGAACTCCCACTCAACAGTATTATACGCTTTTTTAAGATCTAGCGTAATTAAACACCCAGGAGCTGCATTAGATCTATTGTAGTGTCTCACCAAATCCTGACAGACCATCATATTATGAATGATAAATCTGTTGTGAACAAAAGCACTTTGGTTTTTAGCAATGACATGAGGCAAGACAATCCTCAATCTCTCACATAAAACCTCTGCAATGCACTTATACACCACATTACAGCAGAAAATTGGTCTAAAATCAGCAACAGTAGTAGGGCATTTGCTCTTACCTTAGGCACTAGAGTAATTGAAGTATTATTGGTTTCTCTCAACATTTTGTGAGTTTGAAAGAAATCTTAAACTACTTCACACAATTCATCCTTAACTATGCTCTAGGAATCCTTGAAAAAAGAGCCGCCAAAACCATCAGGTCTAGGAGCCTTATTCCCATCTATATCAAACAAAGCTTTCTTGACCTCTTCTACATTAAAAGGAAGAGACAAACTCTCACTCATATCTTGAGATAGAATCTGACCCTTCCTAACAATTGCTGCATTTACATGAGATCTATTGTTAGCTGCAGTTCCTAGTAAAATCTTATAAAAGTTCAAAAAGGCATTAGGAATCTCCTGAGGACTATCAATCCAGACACCATTATTGTCTTTTATAAAATAAATTCTATTTTGAATCTGTCTTTTCTTCAGAGCTTGATGAAAAATAGCAGTGTTCTGGTCCCCTTGTAAGATCCAGGTTGATTTAGCTTTATGTCTCAAATAAGACAAGTGATTCTCTTGAGCTAAACCAAACTCCTTCTTGCCTGTGATTCAGCTTCAAGAGCAGCCAAGTCTGTAGCATGTGAGTGTACATATGTTTGGGCCAATTCAAGATCAGCAGTAGTTTCACTGAGCTTTTGTAATACTCCAATTTTTTTTTTGAACCAACGATTTTTCTAGTATAAAGTTTTAAATTTATAATTATTTTCAAATTTATATATTATAGAAAAAAAATTTAATAATTATTATTTTTATTTTCATTTTCGGATTTATTAAAAAAAAAAAAAAAAAAAAAAAAAAAAAAAAAAAAAACTGGTTTTAGATATTTACAGAAACTGATTTTGAAAACCAAAAAAAAAAACCAAAAAAAAAAAAAATTAAGCTTATCTTTTCAATAAAAACTAGCAACAACCTCAATTTGAATTGAGACTTATTTCCGGAATACTCTAGAGAAATTCAACCTAAGCTTTCTAAGTTATATATACACCTAAAGCCTAAAGCTGATACAATACCCATCTCTTTCAACTAACCAAGTCGTCATCCCCAACCGGTCTTTCGTCGGTAAGCGATGGTTTTCTTATTTTGATACACTGATCATTAAACCTTTTCATGATTTCTTACCCACTCAATTTCTGTAAACTTTTGCCTATTGTTGTAGTTGATGAACTGGAATTTTATTAAGAAAAGGGGTTGTTTTCTTCCAAGAAAAAAAAATAGACACCATTGAAATTTGCTTTAAAGAAGGAAAGCTATGAAGTTGGTGCGTGGGAATTGCAGTTCAAGAGGAGAAGATGTTGTAGTGGGCCACTAATTAAATCAATACTTTATAATTCTAACGCAGTTGACTTATAAGTGTTTTTTTTATTTCCGTCTCGTACTACTACTAACTTCGTATTAGACTATTAGCTATACGAGTAAGACTAATTTAGTTTTATCATCTAATTATTTATAGATGGAGGCTACTAGGTGAATGTCTCGGAGGTTACTTACCTTGAGATTTACGCGCAATTCAAGGTAATTTTCAATGTCCATCATCTTTAGAATCTCGTAAGGAAATTGTTTTAAATTATTGTGTGCCAACTATGTGCTTACGTAATTATATGTGATGGATGTGTTACCATATGATATTATGGAATCATATTATATACTAGTTTTCTATAATTGTGTACTAGTATAGTATTATTGAAAATTTGATTATTTGGTATCGTATGAGTTTTTTGTATATATAATTAAAATCTTGGGAATTTGGATGATTGATTATATGTGATTGATGGTCTCCAAGCCCTATTGGGAAACGAGTTGTGACTAGTATGTCTTGTAAAATGACTATGTTTTAATAATACTGCAATTAAAACATTGTTACTTGGGATTAAATTGATTTTGTGCAATACTCGTGTGCAATGTGATCGGACTTTTTAATCTAATTAAAATGTACATTAAATTAAGAAGGGAAATGAAACCCGAACGGGTGAAGAACAGGTTGCCCACTAGTGGTTATGGTTGCTACTAGTGGGTTTAAATTAATGTATATTGTTGTTTAGTCTTCCTCCTAATCACGGGGTATTAGTGAGGGGTGTGCACACTAGGGACATTCTGTTTAATTTATGGTCATTTGGGGTTACGCGCGACCCTCTGTAAAGTAGGTGGTGACAGGGACTAGTCCCGGCTTACTGGCGTTCTCTTTCCCTTTCTTAACTAAAGTAATAAATTTTATGTGACAACTTGATTTTGTCTTATTGTTATAATGTCGATGAAATTGTGTTGTGTAAAATGTTTTTTTTCGAACTAAAATTATTTACTTTACGGGATGGAGTTGGAATTACTCAGTTTATCTTATTTTGGGAGTTTTCTCTCTTTTCTTGTTTCTGATTTATTTTGCAGGTTGGTAAAAGGGTACTCGGGTACGTGTGAGGAGACGTTAGAATAATCACGTAGCTAAGACAATTTAGTTTAATTCCGAACTTATTTATTTTTCTTTTTAATTAATGTTTTTTTAAATGTTTTGCAATTTGGATGTAACGACTATTTTATTCTTGCCGCCACGCAGATCACTTAGTTTATAAAATGGTATTTTGTTTCACTTGCATTTATTTTCTACGGAAAATAAGTGTATCAGTAACACTCCTAAGGTTCGATGGTTGGTTTTGAAAGGTAAAAAGGGTTACTCTTATCAAGTTACAAAGACCCGAATTTTGGGGGTGTTACAGCTTTACCTCAACATTCTGGAAACCATTCCTATTCATGTCAATCAAAGCTTTCTTCACACTCTTCAAATTCTGTATAACTCTGCACATTCTAGTACCTTGGACCAGAATATTCTAAGCTTATCCAACCACATACTCAAAATCAGGAGCCTTACTCCACATGTTGAAATATCTGAAAGTTTTATTATTATTTCCAACCTCGGGGTAAACTGAAGCAATTCCAAGACAATGATCAAACTCCCCCTCATTAAAATAAACCATGTCAGAGTGCTGAAAACTAGTGAGCCATTTGTCATTCACCAGCCTTCTATCTATCTTTGAAAACACCCTCCTAGTGGCTTCTTGCTTGTTATTCCAAGTGAAAAAATTCCCACTACATTTTATGTCCTACAGTTGACACTCCAACACACATTCTCTAAACTCCTCCATTTCTCTAGCTCTCATAGGAGCTCCAATTCTTTCATCAACCTCCAAAACACAATTGAAGTCCCCCAGAACAATCCTAGTACAATCAACCATAGAATACAAATTCTTAATATTCTCCCATAATACCAATCTCTCAGCTGTTGTGTTAAAACCATAGACAAAAGTAACAACAAACCTAGTATCAGAATTCTTAAGGTGAACTTAGCAGTGCATAATCTAGCTTGTGCTCATCACTATGTCCAAATCAAACACTCCAAGTTTCCATCGTAACACAATTCTTCCATTAGGGTGCATGCTATTATTACATGAAAAACACAAACCTTCAAAAATACCAAGATATAAGCTCCCCATATTAGATGACTTAACCTTTACCAGGAGTCCAACTAAACCACAATTATAAGCCTAAATGACTTGTTTTATCCTTACATGCTTGCTGGTTTTGTTGGCCCCTCTCACATTCCATGCTAAGATTCTATCCATGTTGGCCAAGGGATGTTCCTTCCCCTACAACATGGACAGCTTATGTCTCCACCTCATCTTGTGCCTCCACCTCAACTTCCTCAAGCACTGCAAAAGAATTCCTCACCGGTACCTTAGCAACCACTGGTGGAGTCCACTTCTTAGGCTTCTCAGTAACTTGAAACCCCTGCTCATCAGCTTCTTTACTGCCACCTTTTTTTCACTTCCATCTTTCTACACAGGCTCGGTTTGCTTGGTTGTTTTATGGACCCAAGCTTTGGTCTGAATTACCCTTTTCTTTTGTGTCTTCTTCCTACAAGCATCAGCAGCATGTCCTACAATCTTGCACTTAGAGTAAATTACAGATTTCCAGTCATACTTCAATCTCACTTGTGTTAACACCCCTTTTTCATTCAAGAAGAACACCTCATTAAGAAAATTCTGAGAAATATTCACCTCAATCAAGACTCTTGCAAATCGCAGCTTTTCCCTCTTAACAGTTGTCTGGTCAACTTTTACAAATTTCCCAATTTTGCTAACAATTTTGCTCAAAGCCTTCTCACCCCAATACTTCAAATCTAAGTCCCGTACTTGAATCCAAATAGGAAGAAACTAGAATTCTTCTCTTTAGATTTTCACATCAGCCTCCCAAGGTTTCACAAAAATAGGTCTATTATAAAAAATAAAAAATAATAAAAAAAAACACCTTCTCCTATTCAACACTTTATCCCTGTTTTCCATAGTATGAATTCTGACCAAGAATATTCCCTTATCCATCAGTGACACTTTATCAACCCCCATTGATTTCCAAATTCTCCTAAAGAAACCCTCAATTATAGTCAAAGGTGGATTAACCCCACAAACATAACATATAATTGCCGAGTTCCAATAGTCAATTTCGTCTTGAATGTCACACAAATCAATATGAACACAATCCTCATTATTAAGAAAAATAGCATTATTTGCAGGCATAATATCAGATTGTAGTTCAACATGCAAATTCCTAGGCACATCATCAAATTGTATTGAACAAGCTGATTTTAGGGTCAAAACAGAGGTATTGAAATCATGGGTACCTGGGTTCATCTTTGATCCCGACTTAATAGCACTCATCCAATCAGAGATGTTCCTCCTTACTTCTGATTTCCTCTGCAATTCTTCCAATGAAGCTTCCGGAGTTAAAATTTGCTCCCAGAGAAAAACCATCAACATTTGGGTCTTCCATTTCCTCTTCCAAATTCTACGAAATCTCCTTCGTTTTCTTACTCTTCCTTGATTTATGTGTGATTTTCTGTTGGGTTTTCTCAATTTCTGAAGAAGAATGAACTTGTATGCCCACTGCCATGGCGTTCGAGCTTACGCGCTTAAAGGACTCACGCGCTCTTTCTCTCTCCGTTCTTGCTATGTTTCTACTCCTTTTTAGGCAATGTAACATTGCATCATGCATAATTGTAAGCACCTCTTTAAACCATTAGAGGCTGGCCAATTGACTCCCCTTAGGCTTCTCTCACGTAATCAATGATAGTTATCCTACCCGCATCACCAACAAAATGTTGGGAGGATCATCTCATTAGACAACATGTAATGTGTTTGGTCAATTAATCGGAGGAGTTTTAAAGGGAGTATTGTTATGTATCTATTGGTACATAAAAAGGGCATATTGATAACTTAGGAGGAAGTAGAAATGGAAGAATGTTATGTATTTGTTGGTACATAACATGACAATTCGTAAATATTTTAAAAATTAACATTAGTACCACTGAGATGTGAAATGTATCATTTTTATTAAAATAGTACTGTAAATAGTTAAAATTACACTAAAGATTGTTACAATGGTATACTTTTGAAGCTAATATATGTACCACTAGGTTGTGAAATTATGCCATTGGAGTATAATGGTATAATAGTAGTTGTAATGGTATTAAAATGACTATAATGGTACAATTAAAACCTGAAAATTAAAGTGTTAATATGTGGTCTCATCACCTTTTTATTGTACTAAGTTACCATTATGTCCATGTTATGTACCAATAGCTACATAACTTTCCTCCCTTTAAAATGCCTCATAACTTAGTACAACAAAAAGTGATGGGACCACAAATATTGCTTTAATTTTCAGGTTTTAATTATACCACTATAGTCATTTTAATACCACTACAACTAATTATTATACCATTACACTCTAATGGCATGATAACACAACCTAGTGGTGCGTATATTAGTTTCAAAAGTATAATATTGTAACAATCTTTAGTACAATTTTAACCATTTACAATACTATTGTATTAAAAATGATACATTTCACATCTCAGTGATACCAATGTTAATTTTTAGAGTATTTATAAATTGTCATGTTATGTACCATCAAATACATAACATTAATCCATTACTACTTCCTCAATGAATCGTCCTTAGGATGTGGTACTCGGCCTCTTGAACACCAAGTCTAAACGTTGAATGACATGTGTGTTTAAGTTATGTTGTCTCATGTTTACGTGCTTATATGCCTATATGTTACGTGTTTTTATGTGACAAAGGAAAATTAGGTCGAAAACTAACCTCCTAACATTGAACAAAATTTATAATCACTTAATAACCCTAATAAAAGTACTAAGGGCAAGTCAAGGATCAAACAACTAAGGAGAGGAAATGAAGACTGTAGATGATTTATGATTAAGCTAAACCAGAATCAAGCTAAGGGTTTGAAGGTTGAACTATGCTAAATCAAAACTCTAATAAAGGAGGAATCCAAATTCTAAAAGTACTAGGGAGTTGGGATCCACATGCAATCATGATTATCAAGCAAGATTGGGAATCAATCAATCAAAACTTTGTGAAGACTAGATAAAGGAGCCATTATTAGAAGTCATTTGATCACTATCCTCAAGCTATATTACCTTAGATCTATCCATTGGGAAGAAAAACAAGAAAATCACAATCAAATTCATCTAATTTAGTTGATCTTAACGGAGGGTCTCGCTCCAATCAAGATCAACAATGCAATTATACTTAAATCAAGGCTAAGCTAGCTAGACCAATCAATGCAAGTAAAAAGCAAACCTTATCCAATCAATCTAATCTCAAGGTAATCAACTAATCATTAATCAATTTCTCAAAATCAAACTCAATAATCAATCAAGCATGCTTCACCCTTTCCCTAGCTAAAGCTCTACTCATTACTCATGATTGTACTTAAACCTTCTTGGTCATAATAATTCCTTTTTTCTTCCAAAAATATTGGAATATCATATGCAATTATGTCATGGATGTAGTCAAGAATATCATCGCTAAAGGTTACATTCTAATTTTCCTCAAAAATTGGAACAAAATCTATCGCTGCTTCCATCTCCTAGAGGTTGACCCTTTATCCACCAAGTGTTTTAGGAACATTTTCCACAACAATGAATCACAAAGATCAATGAAAAATATTCAATTGATGAATTCTTGAATAAAAGAAAAACAAAAGGAAGGAATAGGTTGGTGTTTAGAAGACACCCATGGCAATCTCATCAACTCTAGGAGGAGCAACCGAGCAACATAAGGATTGCAGAGTCCATTACGGATGTAGCTAGGTATGGAAAAATCTTCTTCACCTGGCCCAATGTAATCAATTCTCGTATTCTTGTCCAAATGCCACAGGTAGAGAGCATAGCATTTCAAATGATACAATGTTCACCCAAGTGCATACCCTGCAGAAAAATTCAAATAATTTAGCACATGTCAAAAAATAGCAATGGAAATACAGTTATTAGGATGAAACTAAAACAAATCACGAAAGACTTTATCCAAAAATAAACAAAAATAAAACGGAAGACAATAGGCTTCATAAACATTGATGGTTGATAACATGCCAAGATTTTTTTAAACGTAGAGAGTGTCAAATCCATCCAAACCTAAAGCTTTAGTTTTGTTTGACATTTTCCTTCAAACTCTTGCATATTTGAAATTCAATGCTCAAAAAGATGGTACACAAGTTCAAATAGTTCATATACTTCTCTTTTAGCTGATTATTGAAGGTAACACTTTTACATGGAAGTAAAGATACGAAAGGGCTGTTTACTTGTACAGGATTACCAATACGCATTATAACAGATGAACAAGAAAGTATAAAACCTTGGTGCTAGATTGAGGTCTTCTGAGCAATAATTGCCAGATTTCTTGGTGACAAAACAGGATCAAAAATAGGCAACATGGAAACTTTGACATTTTCTTGCTCTTGTAGAAACAACAATCTATCCAGCAGTAAGAGTGTTTCGAAGACTGGCCCCAGAGCAGCTCGCAAAGACCAGTAAGGACCTACAAGCCCCTGTAATGGAAATACAAATTAAAGTTGAGACACATTATACAATAAATGACACTATCGAATGATACAGCAACCTAGCGACACATCATACAGCTTCAAACATGCACGACGGCACTGTATAACAAAAATCCAAGCAGCCAAATTGAGCATTTTAGCTATGTAGAGAATCTTAACAACCATCAACATAAATTATTTTATTCCATATTTTATCCACTTGAGTTCTTGTAATGGTGTAACTACTTATTCATGAATTAGTTTGACTTGAATACAAGAAAATGATTGAACACGTCAAAGCCCATCTAACAGCACACAATTCAACCAGTATTTACAGCCATCGAATGAAAAATACTGAAAAAGATTCAGCAGGATTTCTTTACATATATGGAACACATGAACTACCAAAATAAATGGGCAAATTGGTGACAGAGATTTTTTTTTTCACAAACTTTTATATATGGCTGGCCACACGGTGTGGCCAACCACAATTTTTTTTTTTTTAAAAAAAAAAATCCTTAACCACAAGTCTTCTCTCTCTCCTCTTTTCTTCTTCTTGAAGCCAGCCCACACAGCACCAACAATCCCTGCTCCACCCCATTTTCTCTCTCCTCTTTGCCAAATCGCTGCCAAATTAAAGTCTGGAATTGTAGTAATTGGGTGCCGAATTGCTGTTTGCGGTGAATGGGCGGTGAGTTGGTGTTGGTTGGTTTTTGTAGTAGAACTGTTCTTCTTCCATCCTCTTGTCTAGGCTATTATAATTTTTTTTATAAGTTAAGTTTACTTTAATTTATTAAAAAAAATAATTCAAGTCCTAGTACAATTAAGTTATTGTGTGTTATTCAATGCTGTTGTTGGAATGGCTGGCTTAGATTTAGGCACAGCGAATCGTTATGTTCATCAACTTCATCATCAGGGTCATCACCGGCCCGACCTCCACTTACATTTTTCATCTATAGGTTCATTTGAGAAATGTATAGAGTTTTACACAGTTAAGAGGTAAGTCTTTGTTTTTTGTTGTTGTTTTGATTGGGTTTTTTTTTTTTTTTTTTTTTTTTTGTTGGTTGTTTTGATTTGAAGTAGGGTTTTAGGGTTGAAGGTTGTAGAGAATTTTGTATTGGGGTTACTTCGTGAGGGGTTAATAGGTCGGTCAGGAGTTACTAGGCCAGTTAGGGGTTACTTAGCAGGGGTTACTAGGTCGGTTAGGGGTTATTAAAGGTTACTAGGTCAGTCAGGGGTTATTAGATCCGTCAGGGGTTACTTGTGTATTAGCTGGCCACCAATCACACACAAAACCTGTTTTTTATTTTTTATTTTTTTTTTTTTAAAGAATGGTGGTAGTAGTTCATTTAGAAATCTTTAAACCAAAAAAAAAAATCCCTTCTTGTTTTTTTTACTAAATTTTCATTTATGCTTCGTTTTTGTTTTTTTTATTTTGTTCTACTTGTCACTTTATTCCATTTTAAGCATACTCCCCTTACCATCATAACCCCTCTTACCCAAAAAATTTTACACTTTTCCACACCCGCCTTATCTTAAACCACTTACCTTTTTACACTCTTAATTTTCTTACACCCACCAACCTTTTTAAAATCTCTCGTTTTTTTCTAACACCCACTAATCTTTTTCAAAGTTTAAATTACGTATCTACAGTATGACAACAACAAAAAAAAAAAAAAAAAAAAAAAAAAAAAAAACAGAAGTATACAACTTGAAATTTAAGAAACTGTTGCATAAAGATTAGAAGCAGGATAACATTGCTAATTAATTGTGTTCAGGATTAGAGTACCCTCTTTGTGTTAACATAAAAGCCCACATTTAACAGAGTTATTAAAATTACAATCACCCTTCATAGGTCACCATTACCTTGTGGCTCTTCTTTCAAAGAGAAAAAGTGAAAGTGGGAATTTAAAAAGAAAAAAAAAAAAAAAGGAGTGAGAAATGATCATGTTATTGCCATAAAAAAAGTGAAAAGCATGCTAGATGAATTTAAAACGGAGGAAATATACAACTTAAAATTTAAGATACTAAGCATGCTAGATGGTCAGGCACTATCCCTAATGAAATCTTACAAATTGCATGAAGATTAGAAGCAGGATGAACATTGTTATTTAATAGTGTTTAGTACTAGAGTACCCCCTCTCTGTTAACATAAAAGGCCACATTTTATTAGATATTATATTTAAATAATATTGTTCAAATTACAATTACCCTTCATTGATTAAGTTCCATTCTAACTGACTATTAATTCCACATACTGCAAGGTCAACATTACTCGTGGCTTTTCCTTTTATGAGCGAAAATGAAAGTGGGAATTTAGAAAAGAATTCCTTCATTGCAGTTGTTCACTGCATTTTGGTGCCTACATCATACATTCACCAGTTTGGCAACTTAGCATGAATCATATTAAATTAAAGCACAAAACAAAAGTTTCTAAGGAAAAAAAGATGCAAGAGACATACAACAGATGTCTGACATTCTCTCCATAGTCCATTCAAATCCATATCCTGCAGAGGCTCAATGTGAAGATGACGGAGACCTGAGTGACTAAATTTTTCGAATAGGGTACATTTATCAGTCAAATTCCCAATTCTGTCAGAGAGATTGCACTTAAATCCAACAGTTGAAGAGTCCATCTCCACAGCTGTCCGGGGTATCTCATCTGCACCAAGCATAAAAAATACAAATAGTTAATATTGTGATAATATACATTGTGATAAATCCAATATCTTACTTACTGACATTTATTTAAATATATTAACAAAAAAGCATTGTCAAACTTGTGCTAAAAGTGAAAAGCGTAACAGCTATATAGGGACAGAGGAAGTACGTTACTTGCATAATTGACCAATATTCATATATAGCTTCACTCTTCATCACATGATCTTAAGTCTAGATTAATGAGCTCAAGGTTGCATCACCTACACCTACAGGGCTACAAATTACTTTCTCCATCATTACCAATTGAGGATCAGAATCTCTTAAATGACATTAAGCATTAAATAAATAAATAGGTAATTAAACAGCTACTAGATTTGTGATGCTTGGACTCATATGATATAAGGTATGGGTTCCAGATTCTAACACGAAAAGTTCTTAGACAAGGATATAGGATGTAATCAACTAGTGTCCAAATTTAAACGTTGAGCAAAAGGACATTAATTATGTATATTGAGAAGAGCTGCTTTTAAACAGAATCTTCTAAATATGTACTATATTGAGAAGAGCTGCTTTTAAACAGAATCTTCTAAAAATTAAAAATAAAAAAATAAAAAAAAACAAAAAATCAGAAAACTTCCTTTCTCCTACCATCTTCCTCCTACCTCCCTCCTACCATCTTCCTCCTACTTTCTGATCTCTCCTCCCTCCTACCATCTTCCTCCATTACCACCACCCAAAGCTCACCCCCTTCTTTCCTCCTCCTCCCTCAACCACGCCCCTTCCCCCCGAAAGACCTGCCGCCCCCCTTTTCCACAGCCACCTTGCTGCCCCTCCCCTTCCCCGTAGCCACCTTGCCCCTCAACCCCCATCCCCGAAACCCTTGTTCACCTTTGAGGGTAACGGAAATCGAACCCCCTCCCTTCTACACTTCCAAAACCAGCCCACCCCAGTATTCGAGCACCCTCTCTTTCTCTCTCCCTTCCCCACTGCCAAATCTAGTGGTCCTTCACCACTAAAACACCGGTTTCGAGGGGTGGGGGAAAGAGAGGGGGGTGGATTTCTAGGGTGAGGGTTTAGGGTGGTTTTGGAGTGGGGGGTTCGAGTTAGGAGCGATTTCGGGGGTGGGGCTGGGGAGGGGGGTCTGTTCTGGTCAAGTGGCTGTGGGAGGCGGGTGGTTTCGGCGGTGGGGCAGGGGAGGGGTGGTTGTCGGGGCAGGGTAAGGGAGTGGCTGCCGGGACGGAAATGGACGTGGGTGGGGAGTTCAGTTCGGCCGTTTCCCTGGTGGTGGTTGTGATGGAGTGATCATGGAGGAAGAGAGAGGAGAGAGAGAAGCAGGAGGGGAAGGGTGGCTGTTTTTTTTTTTTTTTTTTTTTTTTTTGTTAATTTTTTATTGTTTTTTTTTTTTTTTTTTTGACCAATCACAGGCCGCCACGTGTCATGTAACCTGTTATAACAGATTACATGACCGGTTGGGACCATTAAAAAAGAATGGGGGCTAAAGGTCAGATTATTAAAAAATATCTCAACGGTGGGATTATAAAAAACGAATGGCCCAAAGGTGGGATTATTCCCATGAATTTTACCTTTAAATTATAACTTGCAATGATAAAATTACAGATAGTTTAGGTCAAAGCCTCACAGGTATGATAGTAGAGAAACATAAATATTTTATCACATTCCTTCAGAAAAAAGATTTTTTTATCAGATTCAGCGCATCCTAAATTACAAGTGCTAACTATGGCAACAAAGATACCAGACAGAAAGACACAATATTATGCAAATAGTAAGATTGCAATGGGTGGTGTAAGAAGTCTGAGGACCCTACCTGGGCTGGATTAGACTCCAGCCTAAGCCCATGCAGCTTGTAATATCCTTTCTAAAATTGATAGAATAATTAAAAGAACAGACACAATAGCAAAATTTACTTTCTGCAGAGTCTGAAGGATTAGTAAAGCTCTTTTTCTGCTGGCGACACAAGGCTTTCCCTTGACGACCTATTGAAGGACTCGTGAAAAGAACTTCTGGATAATAACGATCAAGGACCTGCATAGAAAAGGAGTTTAAGGCTTGGTCAACCAATAACGGATATTTCAAAGTACTCCGTTCTTTTCTTTTTTTTTTTTTTTTTTTTTTTTTTTTTTGTATCTTCCTACTCTACATTTGATATGTAATTTTTTTAATCTTCCTACTTTTGCTTTATTCCTTTTATAGTAAAGAAAATGACTCACTTTTATACCTCAACTATGATGAGTGGCATTTATGCCACGATTTGGAGTTCCTTTTAACGGTCTTTTCCCATATTTGTCACTTCTTTGTTCTCTCTTTTAGGCTTTTTTCCTACTCTTTGTTTTCACTCTTCTCTTAGATTCCCACCCCCTTTTTAGTCCCTTTTTACCTTTGTTTACTTCTTCCATGTTTTGTGTAGGTTAACCTTGGTGATTTCTACAAAGGTGGAGCTTAGGAGTTAATTACATGGATTGCGAAGAGCCCATGGAGAGAGCACGTAAGTGAAGGCAGCGCTGGCGCGCAGTTCTGAGAGAGATCAAGTTTGAGGCAATAGACCACAAAGAGGGCGCACCATATGGGCATGCACCCTAAAGCAATAATTTTAGAGCTTGGAGGCAATAGCTCAGCGCGACTGTGCCACGACCACTAAGAGGGCGTGCTCCAAATCTGCGCGGGCACGCACCTCTGATTCATTGTTATAGCAAGTTTGAGGCATGAAGTTAGTGCACTTGTGTCACGACCACACCGCCGGTGCGCACGATCCCAGCGCAGGCGCGATGTTTCTAGGTCTACCTTTCCCGTACCCAGAAAAAAGCGGGCTCGCAATTTACTGCCAGGGCACACTCAATAAGTCGGTTTCTCCTATTTTAGGCCTCTTGTATAAATAGCTTTAATCTTCCCCCTTGGAAACTAATTACGATTTTAACTTAGATTAATTTCAGTAATATTAGAGAGGAGAAAAACTTAGTCTTATGATTTTGGATGATTTATAATCAACAACTTGAAGATTAATGAAGCTCCATTAGTAATTTCTATCTCTTATCTCTTTATTAACTTGCTTTATTTTCCTTATTCCCTTGTTGATTGTATGATTAGCTTGATTTTCAATATGATTAGTGGGTAGTTCCTCAACTAAGGGGATGGTAATAGCTTAGCTTGATGTTGAGCATGTTAAGGGATTGGGATTAAGGGTTGTTTAGTGATAAAAGTCTTTGTCTTTCATGATTTTCCAACTATTTCTCATGAATGGTCAATCAATAGTTGTAGTTGGGTGAGTTTGAACTTGATTAAGATAATAGTGTAATTAAGTGATGCTTATTGGATGATATGTTCCTATTTACCTCATTTCATGCTTGATTATGACGATAGTGTAATTGATTAAGATAATAGAGGTATTGCACGGATTTAGGGAGAGAAAAAGGGTTAGGAAATGATAAAGGAGGCAGAAGTGCAGAATGTAAGGTTAGTGGGTTTAGCTTTTATATGATAATTAAAATAAATGACCAAGCTCCTTACTATTCAGACTTCGATTCGGTTTTTATTTAATTCGGGTCGGACCTTACAGTGCCTCAAGATCCAACCCGTGTCCAAATCGGACTCGGATTCGGTTTTTTTTTATTTTTGGATTCGAGTCGAACTTTTTTCTTCGAATTGGGTTGGACTTGGATCGAATCTAATTATATTGTCATCCCTATGAGTTACACTCTCAAGATTTGATAGTTGAGTTTTCAAAGCTACAAAGGTTCAGTTACTTGTAGGGGTTACTTGTATGAGTTACTTATTCAAGGGTTACTTACTTAGTCAGTTAGCGCGTATTCTGAGAATAACCCTTCACCAAGTAACCCTTGAATAAGTAATCCCTGAATAAGTAACTCTTATAATTTACCCTGCCAAATGAGTAACTCGTGAATAAGTAACCCTTGACCAAACGAGTAACCCCGACGAGTAACCCTTGACCAAACGAGTAACCCCTGACCAAACGAGTGACCCCCTACAAAGAACCCTGGCCACATGGTGTGGCCAACCACATAAAAAATTGTGAAAAAGGGTTTTTCCTTTGTCAAAAAAAAATAAATAAATAAAAAATAAAAACACAAATTTTGGGGTTGTTACACTTAGATAAATATATTTGCTACTATGAATTCTTTAAAATAAGCACAATGCACATTCGAGCACAAAATTCTAACAGTTGAGCATGGGGAGCATTCAGAACAGTGACAATTACAAAAATTATCAAGAAGCTCAATAGTGGACATACCATCTGAAAGACAGCACGAAATCCATGCAAATCAAAATTTTGAATACCAGCATCCTTCTCCAAACTTCGCCATCTTTCAGCACTCTGGATTGGTAAGACTAGGAATCAAGGCTTGAAGACTACTCAATGATCTACAAAGCTAATATTGTAGAATGCAACAATAATTTTCCTATCCTTGAATGGTTAGGACTACAAAACAATACATACACACACACACTAAAGCATCCAATTGTTTGCAATCTCCGACCAAACCCAATATTAGGAAAATTTGTCAAAAATAAGCAAACCTTTGCTCGGTCTTCCCAAAATAAGCAAATCAAAACAAGTCGACATTTAAAGGATGTTTTCTTTAAATGAGTCATAATAGGCCATGTGTCATAATAGGATTGGTTTTTTAGGGGTAACAGTTGTTTAGGTTAATATGTCATGTGTCATAATAGAATTAGTTTTTTATATAATTTTAATAATGTTAATTATTCTAAATTAATTAACAAAAATAAACCTCCTCCAACGCCGACCCCATTCTCTCCCACTCCCTGAACGTTGGTCAACCACACTCCCTCCCCCACTCCCACCCCGACCCCGACCCCTTTCCCCCTGGAGGGCTGGTATGTAGTGGGGGTGGGTTGATTTTTATGTCAAAGAATGTTTAATAATGATTAATTACAATAAATAATTGATTAGTTACATTAAATAATTTTAAATTATATTATAAAAAAAAAGTGATTGGTTTGGTAGGTTGTAGGTCATTTGACTTATTTAAAGAAGACATCCCTTAAAAGTCGACTTATTTTGAGTTAATAATTAGGTTTGCTTATTTTGGGAAGACCGATCAAAGGTTTTCTTATTTTTAACAAATTTCCATATTATTTTTACTCTTTTAAGACCAGAGGAATAAATATGAAAAAGAGAATACTAAAGAAAGAGGAGGGGCTTGAATTGGAGAGAACTTCAAGATGTTCATGCTCTAATGTACCATTTCAAAAGAAATATTTTGGAAATAAACAGAAATTATACCTGGCAAGCGAGGTCACGTGCATTTTTACCAAGTGTAAAATTCATTAATCTAAGCCCCTTGCTCACAGGAAAACCACAGTTCAAATCACTGTTTTCACATCTACTTTCAGTTAGTAAGTTGTAGCAACAACCTATACTAACAACTGCCTTCACTTCCTTGCATTCTGCAAATGCCCTACAGAAACAGTACGCAGTAAGTGAATTCCATAAACATACTGGTGCTCTGCCAACAGATCAACATACAAAGTCTTCAATATAAACTAGCAAGCTAAATGCATCTGAGAGAATATATGACTGTGCAAAAGGTTATTAGAACATCATATTTTAGAAGGCATATCATGGTGATTTGAAACTGTGCACATAGGAATTCGAGAGGTACAAGGGAAAATCCTCTTTCTTATGCCAAACATGTCTAATTAAACTTCAAGGAACTGAGAGGAGATGTAGCATCAGTTTAGTCAGATTTGAGAAAGGTTGTACAGCTGTGAGCTCCTTCAAAAATCAGCTACTGGAGAGGGATGCAATTTAGGATGATCAAAAGGAAACTTTGTTCAAGGCACAGAAGAACATGAATCTGACTCGGAACTTTAAACAGAACAGAGGTGAGTATTAGGTTGGGGACTATGTTTATCTAAAGATTCAGCCTTACAGGAAAAAGTCCTTTGCTAAATGAATTTATCAAAACTTAGCTGTTTGATTTATGGGCTTTTGAGGTACTCAAGAGTAAGAAAGGTTTCTTATAGGTTGTACCTGCCTCATACGACAAGGCTTCACCCTGTATTCCATGTAACCCTTTGCTAAATAAATTTATCAAAACTTAGCTGTTTAATTTATGGGCTTTTGAGGTACTCGAGAGCAAGAAAGGTTTCTTATAGGTTGTACCTACCTCATACGACAAGGCTTCACCCTGTATTCCATGTACCCCAGCTCAAAGCTACTATAGGAAATGCTTGCTTCAGTGACTATTCCTACACAGATCACTGGTGACTTAGTATTTGATGCGAAACTTGATGCCTGGCTTCTACCACGGGGTGTTTTGGGAGTTAAGAATGCGACAAAAACAAAACTACAGAAGTTGTGCAGTTGACCTGTAGAATTGCGTGGGACCGCCACGTCTGCCACACTATGACGCCATATGGGAAACTTGGGTGCAAATGATAAAAAATTTCCTGATATCTTCAAGGTGGAAGATGTAATCAGGGGTAATGCAAGAAAACAGCCTAGTCAAAAATTTTCCACACCTTTACCCCCTAACCAACATTACAACCCTCTTAATATCATTTCGACTTAGGTTAGTTGAGTCACTAGTCGGTGGAGGGAGCTAGATTTCAATCATATTTAGAGAGCATGACTTGGTAAGATGTCGGGTTCCCCTTTGTCTTCATTGACTTATCTTTGTTCCGGCTCCTTTGCAGAGTCATGAGATGCTACCTCTAAGGGTGGATTTGAATCTAGATGAGAGAACGTGGTAAGATTGTATGGAATGCAGGGGGAGTGGAGCATGTTAGAGTTCTTTACACTTATCATGGTTTATCCTTCAATCAACCTTTGGCATCCCCTTGCGTGCTCACTTCTAATACTTAGAAAACTTGTCATTCATTTATGCTTGTTGTCTTTAAAAGCTCGATTTGATTATGATTTGTGTCGTGATCGTTGCTTTTCTCTTCCCTCTTTTCCTTGTCTTTGGCTTGTCTTGAACTCTTTTTTGCAAGAGTTGTGGGTCAAGCTCTTTGGAAACCCTCATGAGAGCATACTCGTCCTCATTGGCGACTTTGGGGTTTAAATGGCTTGTTGCTTATGCTAAAAGCAAATTCGGCTTCTTTGTTAGTTTTAGGGTCTTGTAGCTCTTTTTGCTTTAGGACAAGCAAGAGGCAAGTGTGGGGGAAGTTGATGAGTGGCATTTATGCCACGATTTAGAGCCCATTTTAGTCAATGGAGTGACTCAAGAGTACATTCAACTCAAGAATACATTCGACTCAAGATGTTCCCGTTCTCTTTAATAGGAAAAGGTTTGGAGTGGCTAAAGAAGGAGGTGCCTCCCAATTCTCTCACAACATGGGACCAAGTCACTTCGGCATTCTTAAGGCGGTTCTACAACCATAGGAAAACCGTCGAGGATCCTTGATTCAAGGCTTTCACCAAAAGAGTGGGGAGTCCGTAATGCGGCTTGAGAACGATACAAAGAGCTTCAACGTCAATGTCCACATCATAGGATCCCTAAGTATCAACTTATACATACCTTTTATGGCGGTCTTACACCCAAGGAAGAACAAGTCTAGATGCCAAAGTCGGCGGTCCTATCATGAACAAGGGAGAGGACGAAGTGGAATATATCATAGAGGAGGTCGCGAACACTATGAAGATTGGTATAAGGGTGATAGAGAGACTACCTCAAGCAAGGGCACAGTCTACTCATTGGAGCAAGCCAATGCAATCACCAATCTCACTACCCAAATCTCCAAAATGGCCAAGCAAATGGATGACCTAATGAAAGAGAGATCAATTTCTCAGGGTAAAAACCTCCTCTTCAACCAAGGGAGGCCAAGGTATGAGTTCTACCAACTCTAGCCACAATTCAATGCCTCCCGAGTGTGTTTTTTGTGATTTTTGTGGTAGTTATGATCATGATTCACAAGATTGCTTGTTTATTGATGCTTCCCAATCCCCTTCCCTTGAGAATGAGAATGACAATGATGTTGAACATGTGAACGCCTTACAATCCTCGCATAGGGAATATGGGGATGAGGCCTAACCCCAATCTAATGGGGAATTGGAATCAAAATTAAAACCATGGTTAGAATCCAAGTGGTGGTGGTTTTGATAACCAATACCAAGGGGAGGCCCTTCCAATCACAATTGAAGAGGCTACCCTAACCAAAGAGGCTATGGTAATCAAAACCAACAACACAACCCCTGCTACTATGACAATCAAAACCAAGGTTTTGATGATCAAAGTAACATGGGGAATAATCAACAAAGGAATGTTTCCAACCAAGGCACCGGGGGCAATAGGGCTCAAAATGCTTCTCACTATGCCCAAACCAATAGGCCTTCGGGTTTCCATAAACCCCAACTTCTTCCACCTTAACAACCTCTTCAACTTGAGGCTCCTTCAAATGACCCATTGATGGCTAAGCTTGATGCCATAATCAAAAGTCAAGAGGAGGATAGAAAATTTAGTAATGAGGAGAGGAAGCGAACAAATGCTCACATGAAAATGCTTGAAACTTAAATTGCTCAACTTGCATCTAGTTCATCTCCTTCTTCTTTTTCCCTTCCTAGTCAAGGGATTAGCCCTAAACCCATGTATGCCGTGACAACTAGGAGTGTGAAGGTGGTGGGGAGTGACCCCGTAGTAGATAAGACGACTCATGAGGGAGTTGGGATGAGTGGTGATGATGAAACTCCTTTGGTAAATGAGCATTTAAGTGAGGATAAGGAGGTTGAGGATGATAAGAGAGTTGAAGAGAAAATCTCTTCAAAAGATGCAACACCCCTACCTTTGAATAAACAACCAAGAGAGGAGAAATTTCCTTACCCCTCACGATTTGTAAGATCCAAACTTAATTTTCAATTTGTGAAGTTTTTAGATGTCATTAAGAATTTGCATGGTTCCCTTCCTTTTGTTGATGCTATGAAACAAATGCCCCACTACTCCAAATGCTTGAAAGATCTTTTGAGTGGGAGAAGGGAGAGTGAAACCGTGAAACTAACCGCAAATTGTAGTGCCATTCTTTTTAACAAACTTCCCACCTAATTGAAAGATTCGAGTAGTTTCTCCATTCCTTGTTCCATCAATGGTGTTAAGTTTGACAAGGCTTTAAGTGATTTGGGGGCGAGTGTGAGCCTCATGCCCTTTTCCGTCTACCAAAAGCTTAACGTAGGAACCCTTTTCCCCACGAATGTCACTCTCAGCTAACGGACCGATCTACAAAGTTCCCCATGGGAAAGGTCGAGGACATCCCCCCTAAGGTTGGAAAGTTTACATTTCCCGTGGACTTTTTTGTGCTAGAGATGGATGAGGATGAGAGGATTCTTGTTATTTTGGGTAGACCATTTCTAGCTACCTCTAGAGCAATCATTGATGTGAGGGAGGGTAAGCTAACTTTGAAAATTGATAATGAATCCATTGAATTTGATTGAATAGTGTCATGCAACAACCCTCCTCAAGTGGTGAATGTTTAAGAATTGATGTTCTTGATACCGTGCTTGATGATTTCTCTCATTTCCATATGCATGTTCCTAATGATACTTTTGAAAATGTTTTGTTGAATGTGCCCAAGGTAAGACCATAAAAAGAAGTGCTTGCGTATGAAGCAATGCTCAATGAGAAGGAAGCAATACATCCCCACTTGACCTCCATCATGAGGATGATAAGCAAGATGCTCTACAAGGTAAGAAAGCACCGACGGTAGACTTGAAACCTCTACCTTTGGGTCTTGAGGTACGCATTTCTTGACTTCAACAACACATTGATTTAGAGGAGGCTGCTAAGCCATGTAGGCAAAGGAAACTTAATCCTTCCATGCAAGAGGTTGTAAGGAAAGAAGTTTCCAAGCTACTTGATACGAGAATCATTTACCCAATAGCTCATAGTGATTGGGTATCCTCAGTTAGTGCCAAAAAGGAGGGATGGCGGTATTGGAATATGATAAGAATCAATTGATCCCAACCCGGCTTGTCACGGATTGGAGAATGTGTATTGACTATCGTCAATTAAACACAAGCACTTCCAAAGATAATTTTCCACTACCTTACATCGATCAAATGCTTGAGAGGCTTACAAGATATGCCTTCTTTTGCTTTCTCGATGGCGATTGGAGATTTTTCCAAATCCCCATAGATCCCAGAGATCAAGAGAAGACGATCCTCACATGTCCCTATAGTACTTTTGCTCACCATAGGATCCCATTCAGTCTTTGTAATGCCCCGCAACGTTTCAACGTTGCATGTGCATGATGTCCATTTTTAGTGATATGATTGAAGAAGAAATTGAAGTCTTCATGGATGACTTCTCCGTTTAGGGAGTCACCTATGAAGATTCTCTTTCCAACTTAACTCGTTGTTTAGAAAGATGTGAGAGGGCCAATCTCGTGTTGAATTGGGAAAAATGCCACTTCATGGTGGAAAGTGGCATAGTCCTTGGCCAAAAGATTTCCCAAGCAGGCATTGAGGTGGATAGGGCCAAGGTGAAGGTCATAGAGAAACTCCCTCCTCCCACCAATGTGAAGGAGGTGAGATCATTTCCTCGCCAAGCCGGCTTCTATCACCGTTTTATAAAAGATTTTTCTTTGATTTCTAAGCCCCTCACATCTCTCTTACAACAAGATAAGGAGTTTACATTTAATGAAAGTTGTTATGATGTATTTTGTAGGTTGAAGGAAGCTTTATGCACCACCCCCATGGTTCAAGGCCCCGATAGGTCCCTACCATTTGAGTTGATGTGTGACACGAGCGATGAGGCGATCAGATCGGTCTTGGGGCAACGGAAGGATGGAAAGCTTCATGTCATACACTATTTGTCTAAAAATCTCAACAATTCTCAACGAAATTACACTACCACCGAGAAAGAGTTCTTAGCGGTCATTCATTCCTTTGAGAAGTTTAGGGCCTATCTTATTGGCTCCAAGACAATAGTGTATACCGACCACTCGGCTCTCAAGTATTTGGTAAGCAAGAAGGAAGCCAAGCCCCAACTGTTAAGATGGGTGTTGATTCTTCAAGATTTTGATTATGAAATGAGAAATAAGAAGGGGGCCTAAAACGTGGTTGCGAACCACCATTCGAGGTTGGGAGGTGCTAGGATGCTCTGATGGATGACGTCTTATATGCCCTTGAGGAGAAATCAGAGCCATGGTTTGCCGACATCGTGAATTATTTGGCTTATAGCGCCATTCCTCCGTATTTCACTCCTCAACAACCTCAACAGCTCAAGCATGAAGCTAAGAGGTATATATGGGATGACCCCATGTTGCTAAAAAGGGGAGTTGATGGTCTCCTAAGGAAGTGTGTCCCCAATCATGAGATTCAAGATGTTCTAACCATGTGCCACTCTTTACCATGTGTGGTCACTTGAGTGCTCAAAAGACCGCCTCAAAGGTTCTACAATGTATGTTCTTTTGGCCTACCTTATTCACGGACGCATGGTCCTTTGTTAAGAGTTATGATAGGTGGCAAAGAGCGGGGAATATTTCAAAGCGAGATGAAATGCCTTAAACCCCTATTCTTGAGCTTGAGGTCTTCAATGGGTGGCTATTGATTTCATGGGCCCTTTTACTTCTCGTGGGAATCGATATATTTTGGTGGCGGTGGATCATGTTTCAAAGTGGACGGAAGTCGTTGCATCGCCCACCAATGACTCTAAGGTTGTGATGAATTCGTTCAAGAAGGTGATCTTTCCTAGATTTGGCGTTCCCAAGCCATTATTAGTGATGGGGGATCTCATTTCAAGCATCACGCCTTCGACAAGCTTCTTATAAAATATGGTGTTTCTCACAAGAGGGGACTTTCTTATCACCCTCAATCGAGCGGTCAAGCAGAGATCAGTAATCGTGAAATTAAGCTCATCTAAGAGAAAACGGTAGCCCAGCGAAAGGATTGGTCCAATAAGCTTATTGATGCCTTGTGAGCTTATCGTACCGCTTTTAAGACTCCGATTGGGACTACTCCATACAAGCTAGTCTATGGGAAAAGTTGTCACCTTCCTGTAGAAATGGAGTATAGACCTTTTGGGCCATTAAGCAAATCAACTTCGATCTCCATAGTATGGGTGAGCAACGATTGTTAGAGCTTCACGAGTTTGATGAATTGTGAATGAACGCTTATGATAGTGCTAGGCTATTAAAAGCTAGAACTAAGGCTTGGCATGATGCTCATATAGTGAAGAACGACTTTGTTAAAAGTAAAAATGTCCTCTACGACTCCCGTTTGAAGCTTTTTCCCGGTAAATTGAGGTCCCGGTGGAGTGGTCCATTTGTGGTAGAAAGAGTTTACCCCCATGGTGCGTTGAAATCAAGAATGATGGGAATCCTCCGTTCAAGGTGAACGGTCATCGGCTCAAGCATTATTATGAAGGGCATTCAATTTATAAGCCCGTCTCTTACTCTCTCATCAATGTGAATTATGACTATGATCCTCCTTGAACCCACTCAAGGAGCGTCGATCTAACGACGTAAACTAAAAGCGCTTCCGGGAGGCAACTCGCCTTTCTTGCTTTCCTTTCTCTTTTCTTTCATTTCATTCACTATTTTATTACATGCTTTGATCATATTTTTGTTTGTTTTGGTAGGTGTTAGATTGATTAATTGGTTTGGCTACTTCTGATGATGTGAGGAGATGTATCTCAAGAGAAAAAGTGCTTTGAAATTCATGTGTGAAGGTGTGAGAAGAAGACCTCAAAGAAATGAAAAATCAGGTGCACACAGTAAAACTCGGCAAAGGCAGTTCCAAGTCAGAAGCTCTAGGGAGTGCGCGACCTCCTTGTAGGCGCGCAACTTGCGTGCGCGGACGCTCAGGTCTAGAAATCGAGTTTTAACCCTCTTCTCTATTACCGATTTTCATTTCAATCTCACCTTTACCGACTTCACTCTTTCTCTCTCCTAAAAAAAACTAAAACCCTAACTTTCAAAATCTCCTAAATCCTCACACAAATCCATCAACTCCTCTTCAATCCTACACAAATTCATCACATCATCCACCTATTCCACAAATTTCACAATTTCTCACCCCAAAAACCTCAAAATCCACCATTTTCAAAGATTTCAAGCTTAGTTGAAGAAGTGGGTTTTTAAGCAATCTTGGAGTGTTTAAGCATCAAATGTGTGGTAAAATCTCTTCCTTTGCTATTTTCTTTTAGTATTCAATTGATTATGTAATGTTATTAGATTATATTATATATTGTGGTCATGGTGATGTTAGTGTGAGAAACTTGTCTTTGGATGAATTTTTTGTGTTGTTGAGACTATTGTTTATAGTTAGTTATTACTAACTTGTTGCAGAAAATTGGTGTTATTTATTGTGTTGATTGTTGTAGTTTTGTGGCTTGGTTGATTTTGGAATAGTTGTGTTCATAGCTCGGTTGGTATTGTGGTGGTTGGGTAAGATGTTGAAGAAAAGGAAGAGTGGTAAGGAACCCCGTATTCAAATAAACAAACCACAAGACCAAGAACAAGCACAAACACCCACACTCCCTCAATTGAAATTCTACAACAAACACCACACCCCCGTGTATAACACTCTCAAATCTAGAATACTCCGGCCTTCTAGACACTACCATGGTCCAAATATGATTAAATTGGGGATTGATGACGACCTAACGTACCTCCTCAAAAACCTAAGGTTAGGGGACTTTATAAATACCTCCTACAGAACTTACCTCGAATCAACTTTCGAGTTCCTTGCCTCATTTACCGGTTATAGCCGATGATTTTCTAATCACTTTCCAACTATTCAACAAGAGATATTCAATGAACCTCCGAGAATTCAATGTCCACTTGGACTTTAATCCCAATGTCAACCTTCTTTCCCCTACTCTACAACTCTTTCCTGAATACAATTAGCTCTGTCGGTGGCAAACTATCTTTAGGCTCCGCAAGTTTAGCACCCGATTCTCCCTTGCAAGTAAGATAATCCACCCGGCCCTCCGCATCCTACACCGTCTCCTTGGGTATGTGGTATTTACCAAGCAAGATTTGGGTACGCTTTCAAGGGAAGAGGTCTTCACCCTATGGATTGCCACGAGAGAAGAGTAAGTGGGTTGCTCAACTTGGATTATTTATTCATGAGGTTTTGTGTGGCAATCACTAGTAGGAACAAGACGGGTGAGGTCGCCTTTGGGGCGAATGGGAGATTATTACAAGGCTAGCCACCAAGCTCGGCCATAAGAACCTCCTCCCCGCATGCACCCAAGTGGGTAATGAGAGCGATATTTTTCTTGATATTGCCCAACTCAAGAAGTTGGATTTCATCGCTTGGATCGAGGATATGAACAGCTAGCTACTGTGATTGGCTAGTGAGCCATGACCACCGGAGAATTCTACAAAACTCCGCCCGCACATCTATATGGAGGAATGCTAGGAATGTTTGGTTTGTGGTAACCGATGATGGGGTGTTGCCAAATGCAAACATGGGAGGAGGTTTAGAAGGTGGTAAGGAGGAATTGAGAACAAATGAGGAGCATGCAATTGGGCATGCAAGGCTTATTCGAAAACCAACAAGGTATGTTCCTCTAAACTCAAGCTCTCTATGATGCGGCCATGAGTAGGGGTGAGATCACCCTCACGGTCAATTACCCATATTGGCCACCACAACAAGGCCCGGTACCTCCGGGGTAGTGAGCAAATTTACCTTTATTGGCACGGGATTCTCGCGCCAAATAAAGAATTTCACGAGTACCCACCATATAACTACCAGTGGGTGTGATTATAGGGGTGATCCTAATTACCCCTACGTGGATCTCACTCACCTCGCCCCTCTCCAAATGCCTCCTTTTTTCAACCCGTTGCCCGAATGGCAACAAGACCTATACAAAGGTTATTATGGTTGGCCTCCCGGTGTAGGGGATGGGATCCTCATGACATTCCTCCGCCCGGCTTTCTTATGAGGATGAGGATGATAGTGGTGTCGGCCTAATGGCCACTAGCCCCCCGTGCTTTCTTTGTTTTCCCTTTGTCCAACCCCTCCCTTGTTTTTATCATGTTGCACCAAGGTCAGAGCTTTTCTCTAATGTGGGGGGGTTTTGAGGTAAAGAGATGTCTATATGTGGTGTGGGAGAGGGTAGTATCATGCTAGTGTGGGAAATGACATGCTTAGTTGGTTGATTTCAATTTGTTGCATTATGATGATGTTGGTTAGTTTGGTTTGTTGTTTTTCATGATTTGATGATAGTGATGATGAGTTTGGTGATGTTTGTGACGATATTTTGATGATGATTTTGATGATGATCTCCATGATAATTTTTGAGGTTCTTGATCGGTTGAGATGCTCCCATTGAAAAATCCAAATTCCTTCAATCCAAGCCCCTTTTATCCAAATTTGTATATAACTTTCTGTTAGTTCCTTTTCTCTTTGTTTATAGCTTTAGTATTCTTCATTTTTGGTTTACTAACCTTTCTTGTGTATAGTTGTAATGTTTTCCTTTTGTTTACCTCATCTTGTAGCTTGAAGAATGGATGCACAAAGAGTTAGGCTAAAGAGCAATTTAAGCCTAAAAATCTTAGTGAGGTTGAAAATATGCTTTGTATTCCAACTCAAGCCACATTTGGTGAGGCATTCCTTTCTTTCTTTTTATTTCCTTTTGTGTGCATAGAATAGTTTAGTTTAGGTTAGAGTTGATTGTTCGAAGTTGTATGCATTTGATTCCCCGGAATCTGGACATCGTTGGTATTAATGTCGAACGATCTTTGTTTGTCGAATGGGAATTATATGTTTACTTGCCTCTTTGCTTTCTTCTACTCCTTCCTTTAAAAAAAATAAAAAAATAAAAAAATACAAACCGAAAAATTTGAAAAATGAAAATGATTTTCCTTTTTGGTCAAGACAAACCATGTAAATTTATTTGTTTCATTTTCAATTTGAGCATAATAAAAGTTGACTTGTGTGTTTGAATGCTTTTCTTCTTGAGTATTATAAGTTTGCACGCTTCGGGATTGTGTTAAAATATGTCTATGCTAAGGTAGTTGTGTTAGAACTCGTATGGCCCATCGAACCTGATTTCACTTGTTTGTGGTAAGAAAGTGTTGTTCTCATTAGGGGATTTGAACTAAAGGTAGTTTTTGTAACCCGATGTGAGCTTTGAACATTTCTTGTATGAGTGGCATAGGATCCTTACCAAGGCATGCTTAGATCGAGAACTTGACGTCTAGCTACCCGAGATCACAACTGAACTAAATCTAGGGATGACAAAGGCATTTTTCCTTCGGTGACTATTTTGTTTTCAAGGATTAGCTTTTATTTCTTTTACTTTTTGTATTTTTGTTTGCATTTACCCCTTACTAACCATGTTGAGCTTATCTATCCTTGTTTATAGCATATTACAAACCCCATGGCCCTTTTGTTTCATTTTTCATCCATAGAATTGTGAAGCTTGAGTCATGAAAGTATGATGTGATTTTGGTTTGAAAAGTTGGAAGGTGATGGTTCGAATTGGAAAGTGAGGATGTGTTTTGTGAATATTTGTGTTCAATGAAAGCAAGTGCAAACCCAAGAAAAAGTCATCCATGGTTAAAAAAGGCAAGGACAATGGAAAAAAAAGTTGAAAAAAAAAATTGTTTCAATAGCTAAAAAAAAAAGAAAAAGGGAAAAAACAATTAAAGATGAAAAGAGGAAGAGAATGAATGTTTAAAGTGGTTTTGGCAATGTGGTTAAAGCTTGTGGCAATGTTGTTTGAAAGTTGAAAATGCTTGACTTTGGAATAGAGGCTTGATCACCCTTTGCTTCACAATTAGGCTTAACACCAATTTCCAAATTTTTCCAAATCTTTACCCCCAATACCCTTTCGACCTAGGTTAGTTGAGTCACTAGCTGGTGGAGGGAGCTAGATTTCAAGCATATTGAGAGAGCATGATTTGGTAAGATGTCGGGTTCCCCTTTGTCTTCATTGACTTATCTTTGTTCTGGCTCCTTCGTGGAGTTATGAGATACTACCTCTAAGGGTGGATTTGAATCTAGATGAGAGAACGCGGTAAGATAGTAAAAAAATGCAAGGGGAGTGGAGTAATTAGAGTTCTCTACACTTAGCATGGTTTATCCTTCAATCAACTTTTGGCATCCCCTTGCGTGCTCACTTCTACTACTTAGAAAGCTTGTCATTCATTTATGCTTGTTGTCTTTCAAAGCTCGATTTGATTATGATTTGTGTAGTGATCGTTGCTTCTCTCTTCCCTCTTTTCCTTGTCTTTGGTTTGTCTTGAACACTTTTTTGCAAGAGTTGTGGGTCAAGCTCTTTGGAAACTCTCACGAGAGCATACTCGTCCTCATTGGCGACTTTAGGGTTTATATGGCTTGTTGCTTATGCTAAAAGCAAATTCGGCTTCTTTGTTAGTTTTAGGGTCTTGTAGCTCTGTTTTCTTTGCAGACAAGCAAGAGGCAAGTGTGGGGGAAGTTGATGAGTGGCATTTATGCCACGATTTAGAGCCCATTTTAGTGATTTTTCCCCGTACTTATAGCTTGTTTATGCCCTCTTCTTCTTCTTCCTCCTCACCACCTTATAAACCTCCTCCCATGTTTGCAATCAGCAACACCCCATCATCGTTTGCACAAACCAAACATTCCTAGCATTCCTCCATATGGATGTGCGGGCTGGGAGAATGCACCGGTGGTCATGGCTCACTAGCCAATCATAGTAGTTGTTCATATCCTTGGTCCAAGCGATGAAATTCAACGTCTTGAGTTAGGCAATATCAAGAAAAATATGGCTCTCATTACCCACCGGGATGCATGCGCGGATGAGGTTCTTATGGCCGAGCTTGGTGGCTAGCCTTGTAATCACAGCCCCAAAGGCGATCTCGCCCTTGTTCCCACTAGTGATTGCCACACAACACCTCATGAACAGATAACCCATGTTGTGTAGCCCACTCAACTCTTCTCTCGTGGCAATCCATAAGGTGAAGACCACTTCCCTCAAAAGCTTACCTAAATCTTGCTTGCTAAATACCGCATACCCAAGGAGACGGTGTCGAATGCGGAGGGCCGGGTGGATTATCTCACTTGCAAGGGAGAATCGGGTGCTAAACTTGTGGAGCCCAAAGATAGTTTGCCAACAATGGAGCTCATTGTATTCGGGAAAGAGTTGTGGAGTAGGGGAAAGAAGGTTGGCATCGGGATTAAAGTCCAAGTGGACATTGAATTCCTGGAGGTTCATTGAATTTCTCTTGTTGAATAGTTGGAAAGTGATAATGAGGCAAGGAACTCGAAAGTTGATTCGAGGTAAGTTCGATAGGAGGTACTTATAAAGTCCCCCAACCTTAGGTTTTGGAGGAGGTACCTAAGGTCGTCATCAATCCCCAACTTAATCATATCCGGAGCATAATAGTGTCTAGAAGGCCGGAGTATTCTAGATTTGAGAGTGTTATACACGGGTGTGTGGTGTTTGTTATAGAATTTCAATTGAGGGATTGTGGGTGTTTGGGATTGTTCTTGCTCTTGTGGTTCGTTTATTTGAACACGGGGTTCCTTACTACTCTTCCATTTCTTAAACATCTTACCAAATCACAAAACAACTACTCCAAATATCACCACCAATAAATACCACCACAATACCAACCGAACTACAAACATAACTATTCTAAATCAACCAAGCCACAGAACTACAACAATCAACACAATGAATAACACCAATTTTCTGCACAAACAAGTTAGTAACAACAACTAACCACAAACAATAGTCTCAACAACACAAAAAATTCATCCAAGACAACAAGTTTCTCCCACTAACATCACCATGACCACAATATATAATATAATCCAATAACTTTGCATAATCAATTGAAATACTATGAGAAAATAGCAAAGGAAAATATTATACCACAGTGAAGCTTAAACACTCCAAAATTGCCCAAAAACTAACTTCTTCAACCAATCTTGAAATCTATGGGGTTGTTGGGGTGAGAAATTGTGAAATTTTTGGAAATAGGTGGATGATGTGATGAATTTGTGTAGGATTGAAGAGGAATTGATGGATTTGTGTGAGGATTCAGGAGATTTTGAGAGTTGGGGTTTGACTTTTTTTAGGAGAGAGAAAGAGTGAAGTTGGTAAAGGTGAGATTGAAATGAAAATCGAGGAGAAAGAAGAGGGTCAAAACCCGATTTCAGACGTGCGCGCCCGCGCACGCAAGTTAGCGCCCGCGCACAAAGATACAGCGTGCCCACGAGGAGGTCGTGCACTCCCCGCGCAGAGCTTCTGATTTGGAACTGCCTTTAATGAGTTTTTCGGTGCACGCCCGAGTACATGTCACTACGCGCCCGCGCAGACATCCTGCATGGCTTCTGTTTTTTTAAATTTCCTCTCGTGAGAACACCATATTTTGCAAGAAGCTTGTTGAAGGCATGATGCTTGAAATGAAATCCTCCATCACTAATAATGGCCTTGGGAATGTCAAATCTAGGAAGATCACCTTCTTGAACGAATTCATCACCACCTTAGAGTCATTGGTGGGCGGTGCAACAGCTTACGTCCACTTTGAAACATAATCCACCGCCACTAAAATATATCGATTCCCACAAGAAGCAAAAGGACCCATGAAATCAATAGCCCACCCATCGAAGACCTCAGGCTCAAGAATAAGGGTTTAAGGCATTTCATCTCGTTTTAAAATATTCCCCGTTCTTTGCCACCTATCACAACTCTTGACAAAGGACCATGAGTCCTTGAATAAGGTATGCCAAAAGAACATACATTGTGGAACCTTTGAAGCGGTCTTTTGAGCACTCATGTGACCACCACATGGTGAAGAGTGGCACATGGAGAGAACATCTTGAATCTCATGATTGTGGACACACTTCCTTAGGAGACCATCGACTCCCTTTTTTAGCAACATGGGATCATCCCATATACACCTCTTAGCTTCATGCTTAAGTCGTCGACATTGTTGAGGAGTGAAATTCGGAGGAATGGCGCTACAAGCCAAATAATTCACGATGTCGGCAAACCATGGCTCTGATTTATCCTCAAGGGCATATAAGACGTCATCCATCAGAGCATCCTCTATTGGCAAATCATCCTCATGAATCCTAGCACCTCCTAATCTCGAAAAGTGGTCCGCAACCACGTTTTCGGCCCCCTTCTTATCTCTCATTTCATAATCAAAATCTTGAAGAACCAACACCTATCTCAACAATCGAGGCTTGGCTTCCTTCTTACCGAATACTTGAGAGCCGAGTGGTCAGTATACACTATTGTCTTAGAGCCAATAAGATAGGCCCTAAACTTCTCAAAGGAATGAATGGCCACTAAGAACTCTTTCTCGGTGGTAATGTAATTTTGTTGAGCATCGAGTTTTAAACAAATAGTGTATGACATGGAGCTTTCCATCGTTCCGTTGTCGGCTTGGGAAATCTTGTGGCCAAAGACTATGCCACTTTCCACCATAAAGTGGCATTTTTCCCAATTCAACATAAGATTGGCCCTCTCACATCTTTTTAAACAACGAGATAAGTTGGAAAGACAATCTTCATAGGTGACTCTCCCAACAGAGAAATCATCCATGAAGTCTTCCATTTCTTCGTCAATCATATCACTAAAAATGGACATCATGCAACGTTAAAACGTTGTGAGAGCATTACAAAGACCGAATGGCATCCTACTGTAAGCAAAAGTACCGTAGGGATATGAGAAGGTCGTCTACTCTTGATTGTTCGGGTCTATGGGGATATGGAAAAATCTCGAATAACCATCGAGAAAGCAAAAGAAGGCATATCTTGTAAGCCTCTCAAGCATTTGATCGATGTAAGGTAGTGGAAAATGATCTTTGGAAGTGCTTGTGTTCAATTGACGATAGTCAATGCACATTCTCCGGCTAATGAAAACCTTGGGATTAATTAATTCTTATCATTTTCCACTACCGTCATCCCTCCTTTTTTTTGGCACTACTTGAACCGGGGATACCCAATCACTATGAGCTATTGGGTAAATGATCCCCGGAAACTTCTTTCCTTACAACCTCTTACATGGAAGGATTAAGTTTCCTTTGCCTTTGCCTACAAGGCTTAGCACCCTAACAAACCTCACAATATTTGGCATGTCCTTATTCCTCTTAATGAGACCTATTTATAGAAAATCCCTCCTAACAACTCTCTAGCTTATTCCCCAAGTTACTACTAATAGACTATGACTAATATGCCCTTCCCTCAAATATTGATTCCTTGCATTACTCGCCGCCCAAACTTTCACCTTGTCCTCAAGGTGGATTATAATCGGAACTGGATTCCCGACAACAATGATTGCTAAGCTGACTCTTGAATTAGCTAAAATTGAGAATGGGTAGATTCCTAAAAATTGATGAAATACAAGAATGGCTTTAAGAGTTGAAGAATTGGACCGTATAAGAGATGAAGTGGTTTGTTGAAAGGTCGGAAAAAAATGATAATTGATAGATTGAGCAATGAGTGTTGGAGAAGGAAATTTGGGCCTTAGGTCAGTAGGTCCATATTTGAGCCTTTCCTTCTTTTAAGAAAAAGGTTTTTTAGGTAAGCAGCCAACAAAACTTCCAAACCCATTGTTTTGATTTGGATTGGTTTGCTCGCAATTTAACTGTTTTAGTGGCACGTGACCTAGCTGATTGAATTCACTTGTAATAGCTTCAAGTGATATGACCATAATACCCTTATTAGCATATTCCATTTCTAAGTTCCTCTCAAAGCCAACAAGAGACCCACCAAAGCTTCTCTAATACTCCTCTCTTTATATAACCATTGAAGTTTCCCACCATCGATTCCGCCGCTCACAAAGGGCCCTCTACTGACCAAGCCACCTCCATCCTGACCACCGCCGCCGAAAAAACCCACCCGAGAAATCACCATTCCTCCCCAAGTACTTCTTAGATCAACGTTCAAAATTGTTAGCCCACTAGCAGCCCCTTGTTCACGCTCACCGCTCCAACAACCTAGACCACCACCAGTCTTGCCGGCGTAAAAACCAACGCCATCTCCTAACCCACTTCCATCGGTAGGGGTGAGCACGGATCGGATATCTGAAAATTTTGGATCGAATAACCGTATCTAAAAATGCAAATATTTGATATCCGTATCCGACCCGAAATTTTTCGGATATCCGATATTCAAAAATTTCGGATTAGATAGTTCGAATATCCAATATCCGACCTTTCTAATAATTTGGTTTTTCTTACACGAATAATAATGTTAGAATACTAATTTATTGGCAAAATTAATTTGTTTTTAAAGGTAAATTAATAAATATCAGACTCATAATAACAAGCTACAATTATTCATATATTTTGAGTCTAATAATCCTACAAATTTCATAATTTAATAATACACAGATTTCAAAATCTAAAATCAAAAGAAAGAAGAAGAAAAAAAAAACCAAATGACAAAAAACCAAAGATTAATTTGGTGTCAGATCGGAATAAAAAGTTAAAGACCCCTTGTAAGACTTATATACAAACAAATCATTTAAAACCAAATTAAATTTTGCCAACATTTTGCCACTCTTCAAGCCTCCATATCGGAGCCTCACTTGGTCTCCATTTTACGTCGCCAAACCACCTTAGGGGATTGTCTCACATCTTCTTCCTTAAACCACCTTAGGAGATTCTCCCGCATCTTATATTCAGTAGTTGTAGCCCCTACTATTCAGTAGATACTAACAAAATTACTTAGGAGATTATTAGTTAATGTACAAGTAGATACGAGAATATGACGTATATATAAAGTAGGAATGAGAGTGATGGGGAAGCCTTGAAGACAGTGATAAAAAAATGTTGAAAGTGGGGTGGATATAAAAGAAAATGACTTTCAAGAGGGGACAAAATAGCCATCAAATGAAATGTAGTGGAATTGAGATGATAATTGGACTCTTTGTATACAGCAAATAATTAAATTACCATTGATGTATCATTTCTGTAAATAATATGGCCATTTCATTCTTGTCATTACAAGTTTTTTGTCTAACAAAAAAAAAAAAAAAAAAAAAAGGACCCTTCAGATTGCTAAAGTTTGATCATTGCCGCATGCAGCCTGCGGATTGGCTGTGCCCCACATATGGTGCTTGCATCAGAGCTCCACTTCTTATGTTATTTTTGTGCCCAGCAACATTATTAAGAGCATCTCATGGACAGAACAAAAGCATATTAATGTGGATCTTATTACTTTTGTAAGCCCCTTACTCTTCCTTAGCTCAAGAAACGATGCGAGTCTTCAGCAGCAGCAGCAAGCAGCTTTCCCTTCTTCCCCTTTCTTTAAGGCAACTCAAGGAAACTTCCACGGCAATGCTGAAGCTCTTTTAAGTAGAGAATAGCATTATGTGCTCTGTTTCCCCATTTTTGCCCATATGCTTAAGGGTAATAACTTAGTCTATCTGCTATGGAGGGGTTAGAATTGATCAAATTTTCATGCAATGAAAGCCAAAATCCAAATGGTTTTCAGAGACCTAAAGTTGCAAAGTATTGAATCTACATGCATTCTCAGACTATTTAACCCTATTTTATTATACTGTACAATCAATGTCTTAATTAGATAATTAATTTGATATGTAATCACTTTGTGCACATGATGAGGTGACTTTACGACAGCCTTTCCTAGGAAATGAGCTCACATCCACCACTGATGCAAAATTAAAGAATGGTCGGCTGAGTTTTACAGAGTGATTAAAATCCTCTCTAGTAGAGATAAAACAAAGGGGCCAACAATGTTTGAAAGGGATTGTGGTAGCCTATAGACCTAGATACAAAAATATGGTACTATGTTACTGATTTTCCCAACAAATAATTTAATAGTATAAAAAATATAAAATAAAACATAAAACCATCTACAAAACTTCTCTATCAATCAATCAATCAAACCATCTACAAAACTTCTCTATGCTTATCAATAATCACCAACCTTACCTCTACCTCCTTAAAACATCTCTCACACAAAATTATGGTACTGTGGTATAATAAAAACAAGAGGAAAAAATAAAATGAACACACTCAATATAGAAATCTAAAGGCGTGATAAAGACAGACATACCTCAGCATAGTCACTGATAAATCACCACAAGCATGAAGACCAGCAAGAACCAGTGATGATTCACAATCAGAATCATTACCACTGGATGGAAGTTCCAGGTCTGCAGCCTCAAATCTTGCAGGAGAAATTTGGTTGGACCCTTTTATTTTGTGATTTTTATCAAATCCATCTTGCTGACAGCAGTAGTTGCTAAGGTTTCTCAACATAGATGAAGACAGTACGCGGCATGTCATTGTGATAGGCATATTTTGCAGCCCTTTGCTAATCTAGCACAGTATAATGGTATATCAGTTTGCTACAGAACAAGAAAACAGCAGCTAAAAATTGTTGGTATGAAGGTCCATAAAGGAACGTAATTGTTAGGAAACCGGGTGGTGTTGTGTTTGATTTATACGGAACAAGTCAATGAAATATAATAACGAGAAAATAATATAAAGATAAACAAAAAACACAAGGATTTACGTGGTTCGGTCAAATTAGATCTACATCCAGAGGTGGGGATTCGAGAGCTTTTTCACTATAATGGAGAACGAAGGAGAGAATAATACAAGGAGTCTTTATTCTTAATGGGCTCTAAGATGTGATCTAACTGATCACCTAAAGGGTCCTTTTATAACATAAAGAACCTAATAAAACCCTAGAGTACACCCCAACTATATATCTCAAAAAGCCGTCATGTGGAAAAAACTGATTTTATGAAAATTTTCCATATGACTAATATTCTGAATTTTAAAATTTTATATAGATCAGCTTGTGTTTCATTGATAGAGACATCAACCCAATGCAAGTGCCTGAAATTCAAATAAGAACCTTAACGTAAAATCTATATCCAAAATAAGCCAAATTGAAAAAGCTCTTTAAATTTTCCCAGATTCCCAAATTGTTGAAAAATTTACATTATTTCAGATATAATAAATACTAATTGTATACAGCATCTGCGCTAAAACTAAAATTTTTTATCAACTCCCCGTCCCCAACCTTGCCACCATGATGGCCACTATGTCACCACTCCACCACCAGGACACCATGACACCATACATTGAAATGATCAAACAATTCCCCAAACTTCCAAATATTAAGGGCGTATTTACCTTTAAAATATGGTCTGACATTTTCTTATCTTCAGTTCCTGACTTGATATAGAGTTTCTATTTAACAAACAAAGAGAATTGTACTAAACATTTCAAGAGGGGGGTGGTGAGGGATTGGAAATATCACTTCCACATCACATATAAGTTGTACTCCCTTAGTTTTCTTTTAATATACTCACTTTCCTTTTTAAATTTTACTTTGCGTTTTTAAAAAAGGAGCCACCACTCTTTCGCCCCTATTGAGGTTCTACCATTCTTCTATCCTCCTTTCTAAATGGAGAATTGCCCTTACTCTCACAAAAACTATTTACATGTCACTTTCACCTTTTACTATTTTCTACATCCTAAGTTTAAATGTTTTTCTTGGTAAATGTGAAAAGATAAGTTGGTAAACTAAAAAGAAAATGAAGGAGTAGAATATTTCATTTATTTGACGTGTATTCCTACGGAAAACAGACTTGTGTAAGTAGTTGCTTATGTTCACGAAAAGCTTCACCTTCCAAAAGCTTCCCCTCTTCGAGAACTAGACTTCAAACTTTTTAATCACCACAATATTTTTCATGTAGAATTTGTTCCTATATCCTTTCTGAAATCTTCATATTAATTTTGTTGATAAAAAATTTATAAGTAATCTACAGGCTAGAATTAACTTCAACAGCTCGTCAAGAATGTTGCTGGAGATTGGGTACTCATAGCTTATAAGCTAATGCATTTTAATGGGAGATTGGTATCTACAAACTAGACATAATAGCAAAGGAACATAAGTTCAGCTTTTCACATACCCAGAGTTATGTAGCTTAGCTGCATAATGCTTCTTGATTCTCTCTGCACGTATATTTGTAATAGCTCCATGATGAGAAGAGGCGTCAATGGCAACTACAGGTAACTGGTGTTGAAAGGCAAGTACCAGACTCAGGTAGCCCTGTAATTGGTTGATTAGCTAGATAAATTAATCTTGAATCCGAAACAAAAGTGGAACAAGATTATTTACCTGACCAGCACCAACATCAATCACTGTATGAGCTCCCATATTTCTCGTGATACAGCTTACAAGAGAAGACAAAACCTCAACCTTCACAACAAAGGAATTTAGTTCAGTGGCTTACATAACAAAATGGTTTGCAAAATACAAAGGGAATATTTGATAGGCAAATGGTAAGATGGAATGAGGAATAATTGTTAACCCTATGCATCAATGGGATTCCTTTCCCTGGATCATATACTCACATAGTCAGGGTTCCTAAATGAATGCATGATAATGCTGCAATATAGTTCCCTAGCATATTATTTTTTTTTTTTAAAAAAAAAAAAAAATTTGTTCAAATCCTAAGGTCACTTAGATGAATGGAACATTATAAAAGATTGGACCAGCCAATGAATATCACTCTGTTAAAGCTAATAAAAAGAGACCTGGCTAAACCCAGGCCAAGTTATAAATTACAGAAATTGATCAGTCAAAAGAGACCAAGTAACTACACAAAAACCCGCAACCAATGAAGTGCCAGCAACTCCCTGGTAGAGAGGCTACTATAGACAATTCTAGCATACTAAAAATATGCACACAGTTTATAACTTCATTTAGGTAAATAACCCAAAACAATATTTTCTGGAAATGAAACCCTCCATTTTAGTGTCTTCAGAGGATATTTCAAAGCATAAACAAGTTCAAAGTGCACAACTAGAATCAGAGTGTGTAACTGGTTGTTCATAAATTAATGAGAGAAACAGGAAAAGACAACAAAAATAGTACCCCTGTCTTTAATTGATCTTAGCATTTTCTAATTGATCTTAGCATTCTCTAATTGATCTTAGCATTTACTACTTGCACAATTATAAAGAAATTAGGCGAGTGGGTGGGTGTAAGAAATAGGTGGTAAAGTAAGAGAGGTGTAAGAAAGTGAGTGGGTTTAGGAAAAAAAGGTGGATAGTGAGTAGAAAGGTGTAAATATTGTGGCATAAGAGGGGTAAGGTAGTAGGAGTTTGCCAAAAATGGAGTAATTTGAAAGTGCTAAGAATATTTGTTAGTAGAAACAAGCCAAAACACGTGGTGCTACAATCATTTAGAAATCAGAACAGAGGTGGAATAAGTATAATTAATAAATAAGGTTCATGTTTACGATCAATGATCGGATTATAGAATTTAACAATCACAACCATAAAGTTCTAACTTGGTGTACACAAAAACTTCTTGAGAAACATCAATCGACAACAACCACCATAATTACATTCACGACACAATAAACAACGCACATCCATTTAAGCAGTGTTAAGGTTTAAATATATTCAGATCCAACCCTAACAACCAAGCAAACCTGGAATATGTTAAGCTTTTAATATAAACTACACCCTATCTTATTTGTTAATCAAACAGTTTTTAATCGACTTTATGTATCTAACATGGGTTGTAAATCCATAAAAACATAAAATATTGTGAGTAAAGAAGGTGCATGGCGAAAAGATGAAAGGGGAATACTTACTTCATGCTTTTTCTTGGGATTCATGCCTTGTGAAAGGACACAATTTAATGATGTCATGCTTATTCCAGGTAATTCCTGCAAGACCATTTATAAAACAATAGCATATGTTATACAAGTTATATGGAGAAAGCTCATCCAGTGCCCACTTTCTAATTTTAACCATATACATAACATATTCCTAGCATGCAAGAAAGTAGAAAGTTAACTAAATATAGACTCCCCCAAGTAAAAAACAATGGTTACTGGGATAGTGTACTTTGATTTAACAATGTGAGTATGTGACAATCAAAGGCAGACAGTTAGTATACCGATACTATAACGAAATTGCAGCCTGATTCTCAATGGGTGGGTGGAATGAGTTTATAATCTACCCATTTCACATTCAGGTCTGTCTTATTGTTCATCTTGCAAGCTAGTATGTCCAGTAGATCTATTATGCAGATGAAACCTATGCTAAGCATGAAACACCGAGCATTCAACTAGCAGCCATCTCAGCGATTGAGAAACTAGCTTATGACTATTGTTTGTTAAGTAGGGGATTTGTAGACTGAAACAAAAAAATATAACAAGCAAACGTATAACTGACAGAAGCTCTAGGAAGGCAAGATCCAGATGGCCAGCAAATTCCATTATTACTGATATTTGGTCCAGCTTAAGCAGAAATAATAGTATAATACTCCGTACTGCGCAAACAGAATTATTGGAAATAAATACTATCTTTAAATTAAACATAAAATAGAAAATGAGAGCATAATACATGCTACAAATATGTTGATTAGTTATCCAAATATGTTATCATTCTTATTAGCCGGTGAAGCTTTATAAAGTTGCAAATTAAAAAGAAGATAAATAGGGTGTTTGTTGGCAATTTACACTATATTTGGATAACAACATGGAAGAGAAAAGAAGGGGAGGGGAAAGATTGAAAGAAAGGGAGGGAGGAGATGGAGCTCCATTTCCCTCAATGCTAGTTGAAGAGGTCCCTCCCCTCCCCCCCCCCCCCCCTCCTTCCTACAAATTCTTATCCAAACAAAGGGATTTGCTCCCCTTCTTTTCCCTTCCATCCCTTTCTATCCATTTTTTTCTACTAAAATAATATGTTGATCTCCCACAAACAATTATAGGTTCATTAAGCATTTGTCGGAAATGTTGAAGATTATTTTGCAAATTGAATTTAATTTTAACATAATCTAGTTTATATCACTAGGAAGTTAAGTATCTTTAATCAAATTCACTAAGTACATGTTCTCTTCACTTGGAATATGTTATTCTTCTCTAGATATATTAAGATCTGATCTCAACTTATCTAATCTAAAGTTTTCTTGTTTTACTGAACCTTGACCAAATTGTACTCTAGTAGAAAAATACATTGTCAAGTGGGGTCTTAATAGATTTGTGCTAATGTGTATTTTTGAAATATCTAATATTCATTGAATATATTAATATGAAATTCCAAATATTTTCCAATAAGAATATGCAAAGAATAGTTTCAGGTATGATTTGTTACGGTCCAATTTTAATCAGAAAAAGGAACAAGTTACTAAAACAAAGTGAAGTGAACATAGCCTAAGAAGATGAATGAAAGGATCAAATCCCTAAAAACAATAAGATTTAATACTAACAATGGTTGTAAATTAGATGGATTAATCATTTGTATATGAAGAATAGGAATTGGAAGAGAGTTCCTTGTGTTAATTTAGCTAGCTAGAATTGGAAGCAAATTTGGCAGCTGAAGGAGAGATTCAAAGTAGGCTATACTGGGCAAAGATGGCTTGCAAATGAGAAAGGGTATACTGTTGCTGGGTATAATATATAAATGGTTGAAACCTGACATGCCTGATGTTCCTTGGTGTGACTGGATTTGGAACAGATTTAATATCCCGAAGCATAGTTTTGTAGGGTGGATGATTCTGTGGAGGAGAATCAAGGTGAAAACTAGACTAGCTCAGTTTGGCATGTTGCTTGCCCTTTATGCAATCTGCATGATGAAACTGTGGATCATTTGTTCTTTGACTATCAGTATAGTAGTCAAGCTTGTTGCATTGCTTTGAGCTCTATTTTGGGTATTCAGTGTCCAAGCTCTTTGGATGACTCTAACACTAAGCTTCTGAGTATTTCAGGCAGATTTAAGAGGAAGGTAGCTCAGAGTTGCTTCACTGAAATTCTTTATGTTATTTAGCAGCAGAGGAACAAGGCTATTTAGGATCCTTGCTTACAGAGTCCTCAGAGGGTGGTAAAGAATCTCTTATGTGATATTTACCAGAGATTGACCCACATTATGCCTCAGAAAACAAGCAGGAAGAATAGAGATTGGATCAAGTGCCTCATTGCATGATCTCAGTTTCGTTTTGTTTGTCTTGGTGCTAGGCTGTGCTGTTGTTTTTGTTTTGTTCTAAGGGATTGTAAGATGGTTTTTTTGTGCCCTGTTATTATCGGGGCTGTTGTATTGTGTTCCTCGTTTTTGGTGATTAATAAAATTTTACCTTATTTCAAAAACGAAAAACAACGGCTGTAAATTAAATATTGTCTAGCCAAACAAGAACAAATTATAAGTATTAAGCCTTTATTACAGGTCATGATCCTGCTACATTATAAACTGTGAGTTTATTTATGTAAAAAGGTCTAGAATGGGTAGGAAACCATTCCCAAGCAACTTGAAAAAAAACCTAGTCACCTAACAATACTAGTTCAGTTTATTATGGATAAGATTAATTAATGATTTGCTGTTATCCCACATCTTACAGCTGATTTTTTTTTTTTTTTTTTTTGACAATTAAAATTACTGGCTTTAATACCATAAAGGTTTTTGATAAATTGAGAGTTTACACAAGGAGCACAAAAAAATAGAATCAATTTAATGCCTATTAATAATACTATCAGCTCATGAACTGCAGCAGAACAGCACAGCAGACTGCAACTGGTAAACCAGTCTGACCAAAAATTGATCTCAGTGATGACATCAGTAATCTAACCTCCACCCATTTTCTGGAAAGGTTTGAAAAGTAAGAGCTTTTCAATTGCATGAGACCATTCAGAGAAACCCGCAGCACAGAAAAACACAATTCTGCATTGTAGGATAACCCATAAAACACAACAGAATTTGCACAAACCACAGCAAAGATCCAGTTGATTTCAAAACTGACTAACAAACCAGCTTAAACAGCACACTAAAAGAGACAAAAAAAAAAAAAAAAAAAAAAAAAAAAAAAAGGGTGGCTGAGAATCCAACAAAACCTTTAGACTTGCCCAAAAATAAACCCAGCCAAACAAAAGCAGCCACAGAAAACAGTTTTAAGATTCCAGTAGCAAAACATTTCTCAAATATTGAGCAGTTCCCAGGATTTACCGTGATAGCATATTTCATACTATTTCTCTATGACCAAATACTATAGACTACTTCAGCAAAAATAATACAGTAAAAATGTGATTGATTTTTTTGTTCACTGCAGTATGAGCTTCATCTTCCATGTCAAAAACAGGTCTATTGCAATCCAGCAACCTCGGCAGGGCTGAAGCTGCACTATAATCACAGTATAACGAATGCTGAAGCCTGTCACTGTTAGCATTGCCAGACCGTAAAGCACATCACATGGTACATTCCATATTGGCAAATGCTAGCATTCTATGATAGAGCATCAACCAAGTAATAGAAAGACAGTTGGAAGTTGCCACATTGTTGCAAGCCCTGCAACTAATTCCCTTCACAACCCCAATTTCTGGTGACAGCCACTCAACAACTTGTAAAACTGTTAAACAGAAAAATTACAAGCTTTGAGGGTTGAGCACTTGAGCATCATTCTTCAAATTGATCAACGTATTTCGTAAAGCTCAAATCTTCCCAACCATCCAGAAAAGAGTATCCAAAAAAGTGTAAGCCCACAAACTTTTTCTTATTAAACAGGGTATTCTCCTTAATTGATTGAACTCACAAAAGCTTTGAAATGGCAAAAATATTCGAAACATGCATTTTTATGACATTTAACTCACCAGCAACAAAGAGCACATTATAAAGATGGAGGCTACGGAAATGCGCATGTTAAGGTGGATGTGCGGGAACAGTCTAAGAGATAGAATCAGAAATATGGTTATTTGCAAGAAAGTGAGTGTGGCAGGCTTTGCAGCGTTAATTTGTCTGCGTTGGTTTGGGCATGTAAGACGGAGACCCGAGGGTGCACCGGTACGAAGAGTGAAAGAGTGGAAGAGTGGGACCGTGGAAGGGTTAAACGAGGGGGAGAGAGACCAAAAATGACTTGGTTGGAAACAATTAGGAAGGATATGAAGTATATGAATTTGCATGAGAATGACGCATTTGATCGTTAGGGATGGAGGAGGAAGATTTTTATCGATAACTACACGGAATAATCACTTTTGTTTCATATAGCCGACCCCACTTATGGGATTAAGGCTTTGATTGATTGATTGATTCACCTTATGTAAGAACAATATGTCAAAGACAAAGATCCAACAACATTTCATGATTCTTCATAATCTTTTTGGCATCATCAACATCTTGAAACTAGATTGTCTACGAATCGAGAAGAATAAGAAGAATAACTTTAATAGGTTGTAGCTTGCTTGCATAAGATAAGGTCTAAAAATCTTGAATCCAGCCAAAATTTTATACACTAATGGGCTTAAATTGGCTAATACAACTCCAAGATAACAGTGGTGTTGGACAATAACTCCGTCAACATCTAACAAAATGCAATTCCAAAATCTCATACAATTGTTTTTCTGGTACAATACAGCTTTTCTTATACACATTCACAACATCATTAGTAGAAAATAACAAAAATAATATTTGATGATTAACCATCCATTCAAAAAAAAAGGATTTATGAGCTTTATACCTTTTCAAGCTTTGCTCGTTCTCGTGGAAATGCAAGCAATTTGGCAGTGAGTACATATTCCTTGAGCGAAGCAGGCCAATGGTCCTACAATATTTCATGAATTTCTGTTAAATTCACACCTCAAGTTTTCTCATGGAAACCAACATCAATATAGTATTGCTCACCCATTTCTCATTAATCACACTAATAACAAATATGTTATTATTCTCCTAATAACATATCAATATACTTGTATAATTTTAAATCCTCATAATTTGAAACAGATATTCAAATAAATTAAAAACACTATGCATTAAATCCTATGAACTATAAACAAATATACAATAGAGGCCATTAATTGACAGTTACCTCAAAAACACATAAGCCTATTCATCAAATAACAGATACTGTGAAAAATTAATGTATTTTACTATTCTATTGATGATTAGTGCAGGAATTACAATCATGAGTTTTAGAATTAAACCTGCACAATTCCAGAAGGAATCTGAAGAAGATGCTCAACATGTTCATGCTTCAAGCAATCAATCCAATCTTCATCAACTGCTTCCCACAATCGATCCTGGGATAAAAGAGAAAAAGCGTCAATAAAACCAAGATGACAGTGAAACTGAAATTGAAATGCAGAATTCAGAGAAGTTGGAACCTTGAGGAAATTGACGACATTAGCTTGGAAGAAGAATTTGTAAGGTTTGAGGAATTTAACAATGGCGTTAATCCACTCAAGGGTTTCAGAAGCAGTGTTGCACGAGTAGTTGCTTTTGAATTCCATTATTCAGTAGACTCAAATTTTGGAACACGAGTAATTAGGCGGAAGAGTAGTCCTCGACGGTATGATAATTACCTTGGTGTTCGGGCGATGTTTATACTATTCATAAAATTTAAGAATAAACATTTTGGCACGTTAAATATAGGCAGTTAGGCATATAATTACTTTTGATGATGTAGGATATTAAGACATATAATATCATATCATGAAATATTTGTGGATATCCATTATCCTCCTTGTATCAATCCGGAATATTATAGATCTAGGATTTATTGTTATCTAAGCAAACCCTAATTATATTGTATGTATATATATCCCCACTCTATGGAATAATAAACTGATCTATTCTTTCTCCATCTCTCATATTTTCTCCTTATTTTATAACACGTTATCAGCACCATTGCTCTAGATTGATTTCAATATCAATTGAAGCATCATAAATTGATTTCACGAACATCAACCAGAAAAATAAATAAATAAATAAAAAATAAATATTTCCCAAACTCCTCTACCGATACCACCGATACCACCGATCCCTGCTGCCACCGTCGGTCAGCCATACGTCGGAGAGGACTCAAGCCCGTAAGCTGTCTGCTGCTGTCGTTCACGGCTCCGGCCTCCCGTGCTCGGTGCTCCACTGCTCCATCATCCACCCATAAAATATTCCGTGGCTTTATAGGTGCATTACTGAATTTTTACCTCTTAATTTCTTATATTTTACATACTATTTGTTTTGTTAATTTGTTTGTAGATTTATATCTTGAATTCTTGATAATAAATTATAATGTATTGAATTCATATTGATTGATTAAGTCGAATTAGATACTTTAGTAGCCAGAAATCAAGATCTTAGTTTCTGGATTTGCTGTAATTCAGGAAAAATAATGCAGAAATTAGAAATAAAATTTGATAATCAATGAAACTAATGAAATTCGAGTATTACTTACCAAATCTGACTTTGCAGAAGCTTTCGAATATATAGAATAAATACAATTGAGAATATTTGGTAAGAGTGAGTAAAATTGATAACAGAGCTTCAATGAAGGAGCCCCAAACACTACCAAATCTGACTTTGCAGACATAAATTTTCTCAATCTCTACTTCCATGAAAAACTCCCTTTTACAGAGTCGTTCTCTCTCTAAAACCTCTTTTAGAGTATTTCTCTCTAGTGGGTGGCGTTTGGTCTGTTGTTTTTTTTCTAGACTTCACTCTTCCCAAGCAGAAATAGGTGTGTGATTAGTAATTTGTTTGATAAGAGAATAGTATTATATTTAGATGAATTATTTGTTAGCTTAAATGAATATTGAAATCTAATGAATATATTTTTGGGGAAACTCCAAATTGATAACCTTGATATGCACATGTGGGTGTGTATCAAGAAGCAGTTTTCGTAGTGGAATCAAAATAATACTTCGTAAAATGATTGAATTTGCATTCTACTACTGTAATTTGCATTTCTCCTTTCTAAAAATAAAAAAATAATATAAAGTTTATAGTTAGTTTCGAAAATCATACAATTTGTGCTATATACTAATATATCGTCTATATGTCTATATATGGCCCTAGTTGGCAGATATACTATTGCAAATCTTGTTATAATTAATTACTTGAAATTAGTCGTCTCATTTGAAGCTTGGTGTATATATATATATATATATATATATATATATATATATATATGTAACTCATTGCATAAGTAATGCACTGTGTTTCGGCAGATCAATTCCGGGTGATGGTTACACCTCTAAAGTATTGCATAGTGATGTTTAGAATTACATCACAATTGAAATTATGTGGAGAGAAAATCACGGATGCAAAAATGTTAGAAAAAAAACATACTCTACTTTTCATGCAAACAATGTTGTCCTGCAGACACAATACCGTGAAAAGGGTTTTACAAAATATTCTGAATTGATATCTTGTCTTCTTGTGGCTGAACAAAATAATGAACTATTAATGAAAAATCATGAATCACGCCCAACTGGCTCTACTCCATTCCCTGAAGCGAATGCGACATCCCATAGTGGGAAAGAGAAAAAGGCTAGAGATCACGCCAGCAGTCGTGGTCGTGGTCGTGGTCGAGGTCGTGGTCGCAGCCGCGGACGTGGAAATGATCGTGGTCGAGGTGGTCATTTTAGGAATTCATACTCTCAACAAAAGTGGGACAATAAAGATGGAAATAAGAATGAGAATGATAAAAATAAAAATATATGCTACCTTTATGGAGGAAAAGGCCATTGGTCTCGTGTGTGTCGCACACCAAAACATCTAGTAGACCTCTATCACTAAGAGTTGTTTTATCAATATCCGAATTTGGAATCTTTTTCCTCGACAATCAATCAAACAGAAAGGAAAGAAAGTGGAAACAAATTTGGTGTATGAGGATGGCGAAGGTGATTTTGATTACGGTGATACAACTCACCTTGAAACAGTTGATTTCTTTCCTAATCCTGAAGAAAATAATTGAATAAATTATGATCCATTGGCGAATAAACTCTATAAATTAGCTTGCATATATTATAGATTTTTATCGTAGTACTATGATTTTATGCTTTATGGGACATTTGTTTTTGGACAATTTTATGTTTTTGGATATTTTTATGTTTTCGGATTTTTCATTATTATCATTATCAGTCATTTATTAATTTAAGTTATTTGGTTTAGTGAATCTTATTTTAGAATATTAAATTGAGAATTTTTAGTATAAAGATTCATATAATTGGGCAAGAGGAACGAATATGAGTTTTATAAGAATCATTTTACTTTGCTTGATACATGCATTGATAAAAGAATTTATGGCATAAAAGGTACAAGAGATTTAAAGATAGTTGGATTAATTTAATGCCCCTACATGCAAGGATTAGGGGTTAAAATAAACCCAAAACTACAGGGTTAAAATAAAGACGATGGGAGAAATAGTAAAAGAAATGACTTTATAAATTTTTAAATAGTTAAATGAAAAATATATATATACTACCAAGAGTGTTGCATTACTAAAATTAATCTAATTGAATAAAATTAAATCTTTATAATGAAATTTCATTATCATATGTCCTTAATAATAGAGTTATATGTATACACTACTACAATGATTTTTAAAATAATAATATAGATATTATACCAGAAACTATAATACATAAAATTTAATACGATAAGTAACATAATTAGATTAGGTAATGTAACACCCCAATAATTCTCTCTTTAAAAACCTGTAAATACCTTTAACAATTTGCAAGAGAATCACTGACGTGCTACCGCCACGTGCTCAAACGTTAAGGCTAGTTTAGAATTTAGCAGCGAAAAAAACTAACTCAGCTATCAATAAATTTCAAAACCAAAAATCAAAACCAAATTTAGTCTTACAAGTTGGAACCATTAAGGCCCTTATTCAAAACCCAATAAAAGTAGTAAATAAATCAAACCAAAGTTTAATTTAATCCAAACTTATGAAATGTAATAAACTATGAGATTAACCAACACTCCACTCAAAATCCCATCACCTTGATGCAAGTTCTGATTAGGTAAGACCTGTGATTAGTCTGCTCCTCAATATTACAAGTGTAAAAATTGGATCATTATAGGGTCATTGATAGGCGAAGGTCATGACCACGAAAAGACACACAAGAGCACTCAATCAGCAACGCTGAGTACATACAAGCTACGAAATATAGCAAAGAACCCTAGCATGTTACTAAAAATCAATCTGCACACACACAATATAATCATTGACTAGAACACATGACTCAATTGTTAACATTACTAAGACTTCACTAATTAATAATAAATAATTCATTTCATTCATTGATTGGATTAAGCAATAGACCAGGTTGTCCCCCTATGCTCCATTTCGGAACATTAATAAAAGAAAACCCTATGCCTCCTTTCGAAAACATTAATAAACATCCAATGGCAGACGGGTGCGACTCCGTGGCCATAGCTAGTATGAGATCTCATCTAACTCATTATAATTTTAAAAGTATTTGAAAACAAGAGACTCATAGATCAGACGACCTCTGAAAAGTACACAGCTAATACCCCGTGTACCCCAACCCCTATTTGTCATTACTCTAGATGTGCACAAATCCAGAGTTTTATTGCTCATCCTTCTTGCACTTTACGTGATTTACCAGTTTAAACTTGGTGATGACTCTAATGCAAAATAATACAATCAACCATACATCTATCATTCAAACAATTCAAATTTCCAATTCAATTCTTGATTTATTAGTGACAAACAATATTTAGTATTGAATCCTTTAACTACCTCGGTGTATAAACACCTTAAGTGCATAAGGCACCTCAATCCTCAACCTCGCCTTATAAGACTATAAATCTCCCTTTACTCATTCCATTTCATTAATCATGAACGAGTAATACAATAATTCATTCCACATATTCACGTACCTTTGCCTCTAAGCTCATCTTGCATGTTAATGCATAAATAATACTTACAAGATAAATTAATAAGCAATTCTCATACATGAAACAAAACCAATCACCACATTAATCACCAATCAAACTTACTACCATACAATTCCAACCAATCTACAAGTTTCCTAACATGATTCTAAGGTTTTCCAAGTCCTTAAACATGCTTCTAAAGTCAAGGTTTTCGTATCCTTGTACGTACCTTGAGTACACGAGTTGGTTGGCCACTTTAGAAACTAGAAATTGCCTTCTACAAAGCCCTCTCCTAAACCAAACAATAATGGTTCAATCAAAACCCAAGCAATATAATTTACAGCAATATTAACTTACTTTAAAACCCCTTAAACCATTGAAATAATGCTTTTAAATTACTCACAATAGTCAAAGTTAATAATTCAATAGTTCAAGTATAAGTTTATATGTTAAAATCATGAAAATATAGCTTATAACATAAAATTTCAGCAACTTTAAAGTAAGGATTATAATCTGGAAATTTAGTTTAGGACTATAAAACAACCTCATAAACATCTCTACTTAAAATTATCATTATATAGTAGGTTAGTATGTTAAAAAACCTAAAAATCCATCATAAAACCATGATTTAAAACCTTTAAAACCAAGATTAAAAATCTATAAATTTAATTTAATAGTAGAATGTATGAATACAACAATCTAAACTTAAAATATATAATTAGAATTCAACTAGTTTCATAAAAACTCAATTAAACCTTCAAAATTCAATTAAACAACACTTTAAAACCTTCTTTTTTGCTAGAATCAAAAGCTTATATATTATTCTTAAAATTTCCTACATAAAAACATTAAAATAGATACTTATTCATAAAATTACAGCAGGTTTAAAGCTTTATAAAAATCTGAAAATTTATTTTAAACATTAAACCTTCGTTAAAAATAAAAAACTGCCCGAAAACCATATTTAGAGGCTGAATTTGGCCACGAGAGGGTGGTGCATACTACCAAAGGTAGTGAATTTTGATTAAAACGTCGTTTACACACGAAAAACACTATTTTTTTGAAAAAATTGGCGAGTTAGAATTTGAATGTGATTAAAATGTAATTAATAGAAATGAAGAACGTAAATCATAAATTGATTACGAAAAACTGAAAACTTGCTTTTGAATTAAACATCATCATAATCATAGTAGAATCACAATATAATCATGCTTAAATTGAATAACTTTAGCAACACGTTTTTAAGCCCTAAAACCATGAAAATCAAGTTTTAAACCCTAATTTCTTAATTAAATAAATCTGAAATTTTGATGCATAATTTAAACATAATAAAACTTATAAATTTATAATCTTTTATAATTCATATACATAATCAAACTATAATAATAAAAATTAAATAACAAAAATTGATAAAGATTTAAACTTGGGTTGAATTAACAAAAGAAGAGAAAACAAGATGGAGGAAGAAAATAAGACTAACCTTTTTGTGTGGGGGAAAATTTGGGGATTCATGGGGTATTTATAGGAGAGAATTGTAGGGTAGAATTGGGCCTCATGAAAATAATGGGCCAATTAAATAAACAAACGGGTTAGGCTTTGTTCTTATAGTAATGGATTGTAGGATATAGGTACATAAAATAATTTAGCCTAAAATAATTTTTGACCCAAATTAATAATTTGAAAATTAAATTATGGAAAAATACAAATAAATATTATAAATAAAATAAAATTTCATTTATAAAATATTTAAAAATACGGGGGATTATAGGTAAAATAAAAAAAAAACATACATCTTATAAAATGATGAATAACAATCAATTTATTTTGTTTACCATCAGAAAGCCTTGATATACTTACATTATTTCTAATTTTTTTTGTTAATCAACAAATTAGACCTGAAAAAAATTCACACCATGAAAAAGTGTAGATAAATAATATTCACATGTTTGTGTTTTTTGTATATATATATATATATATATATATTTATATATATATATATATATATATATATATACACATACACTGTCTATTTACAATGGAAAAAAAATCAAAATTATATTTTTGAGAGGATGTATACAAATCTTTAATATCATCCTATCTTATATATTTGTGGAGTAGCAAATAAATCTCTTATAAAAAAATTTATCTAATCATGAAATGGGTTGCTAGATAAGATAAAAATTGAACGATATTGGTTTTTTTTTTTGGAAGAATATTGATTTTTTCTTAAAAAATTGAAGAATATTAGTTAATTATTAATAATTTATATTTCTTTTAAAATGTTTTTTCTTTAAATAAAAAAAAATTGATTGAACATCTTCTTAAAAACAAAATGAACATATTTTCCTTTTTCAAATATTTAATTTTAAAGTGTTTGTATAATAATTATATAATTTATATTTTTTTTAATTTAAATCCTAATATCAAAAGATCATCTATTTTTTAGTTTGTATTTAATTTTAAAGTGTTTGGATTTCTTATACTCGTAGTATTGAATTAATAAATTTATCTTTTCCTATATTTTTACTTTATTTTTTTCATTGAAATAATTTAATTTTGTGGATTATAATCTACGTGGCATTAAAATTTTAGATATATAAAATCTAATTCGTTACTTTTATCTAGGTGGCGATGCATGGTGTTTTTTTCATACATAAATCTCAAGAAAAGATATTTTCCTATAGACTCTAAGTTTATATATATAATTATTTGATTTATTTAACTATTTAATAATTTTAGACGAAAAAAACACATAATAATTTTATTAAAGTGTTATTTCCTATTACAAAAGTATAATTTTTTTAATGTAGTTTATTATGCGATTTCATTTATTGTTGTTTTGTATTTTATTCGTTATTGTTAGTTATATGACAACTGAATTTAATAATATAAATAAATCGTAAATATGATATCTAAAAAAAAATGTAAATATGATATTTTATCGATTACATATTAGGTTAAAATCTTTAATGTGAAAAGATAATTTTTTTTTTCATTTTTTGAATAATTTAAATCCTAATTCATTATTAGTTGTTTTTAAAAAAATAGAAATAATAAACAATATAAAAACATGTATACTATTTATCTTCTGTTTCAATAGAATCACCTATTTCGTTCACACCCATATCTCTTCCATCTAATAAAAGTGGATAAATAAAACATGTTAGCAAAAAAAAAAAAAAAACTATATAAAATTAACTGTTATAGTCTTATAAAATAAATCAATATATTTACCAGGAAGTGAAAAATTGTTGTGAAATTGATCTAAAACTTGTAATTGTACAAAATCAAATCTATGCATTGGAATTTTTTCATCGTCCCTAATCGCCTGAACAATAGTATTTTGGAAAATTGAATCATTATTTTGTTGTCACTGACAATGCGTGCAATATTGCTTCTTATTTGTAACGAATGAAAAGTATTTAATTGAGTAAACTTTTCTTTCAATTAATTTTGGACGAATTGTACAAAGTTGGCTTTAATTGAGGTATGAACGTAATCAAAATTAAGTTATTTGATGACTTGATTAAGCTACCTAAATCACAAAAAATTTGTTCTAATCATAAAATTAATTAATATAAACTACAAAGGTTTATAAATTTTTTTTAATAAATGTAAACAATTTATAAAGATATAATACCTTCTCATCCAATAGGACCATCAGGCGAGAAACTCGTACTTTGATTTTTCAATCATTATTGCTCGAATCTAATTATCTGATTAAATCAGATTTGCGTGTAAAAACAAAATTTAGTAAACAAAACATCAACACATAATCGTTAAGTATTCCAATTAAACACAATGTAAGCAATAATCACAAATATACATTTAAACATGGATTTTAAAAATTAAGCTAAGAATTACTTAGCCATTGATGACTAAAATTGACACAAAATTTGCTTGATTTGGTTTTATATTGATACGAAATTTTGTTAGTGTTTTAGGATGCGTCAATTTATATGGTATGCATCACAAATTTTAATTTATTTATTATTAAGGAATAATTTATTTCTTATCATAAACACTATCAAGATTTATCTTAGATATATAAATCCTATATCTAAGATGATTTTTTAAAAATAATATTTAGTTTTTTAAATAAATTAAATCCGAATAAATCACTATTCGTTGTTTTAACTACGTGGAAAAATTCTTAAATCTCATTCGTCACTTTTTCTTAGGTGGCGAGTGAATTTATTAATTCTAAAATAAAATACAAATCTAATTTTTAATTGGTCGAAATAATACCTTTGCTTATGTGGCGCGCCGAATGCTCTCGAAAAATGCCTACTTAATTTATATATATTTTCTCCTACCGAGCCTATGTGACCGGTTACTAGAATATCAAGTAATTTTTTTTTCTCATATTTTCTTCTCCTCCTTCCTAGCTAACATGAAACTCCACCCATCTTTCTTCTTTCTCTCTCCTCTCTATAACCATTACCACTTCACTTCACCATGATCCACAAACACCACCACGAAGCTCCACCCTCACCTAAACCCCTACGGCCTACACCGCTAAAAAAAAAACTATCCACCCACTTACCACCCCACCACAAACCCCAAGCCATCCATGGACACCATTAACCCAGCCAAATTGAATATTTGAGGAGGGTTTTTGAGTTCAACATAACCTAAGAGATGTATTTTAAAATTTGTGGGAAAAAATCAAAAATAAAAACCAAATCTTTTCACCCTATTCTTCACTAATCACTATGAATTAGTCGACTGAAAATGCATGAACCATAAATTAGGAGAAATAATGGCAGAAAATTGGAAATTTTTATAAATAATTGGTGAATATGAAATTCTAATTTTTTAATTAATAATACAATAAATATACATACAAAATCAAAGTAGTAGTAAGCTTTGCAATACAAGTTTTCATTTGATTTTCTTTTACAAAAAAAAGTTTAGGTTAAATGTCGTGGGGTTGAATTGATTTGAGAATGAACGACTTAAGGCTGGGCTGTGCGTTTCGGGGTGGGAAACAATTGGGGTGGGGTTGGGTTTCGTAGCGTCCAACACTACGCGGAAGAGAAACTCGCCCAAGACCCGCCCACTAATTAAAGCAACTAAACATGCAACCACATAATTAAACAACAAAAGAAAGAGAAAAGGAAATGACATTCTTACCCTTGACGCGTGCTTCGCTCCTATAGAGCTCGAACTTCAAAGCCTTAGCTCCGCAAGCGTGAGAGCCTCCGACGGAGTCCACCCTCGAGACCCGACCTGAACGACCTCTACCCCGAAGGTTAATCGGGGCTAGACCAAGAAAAGACTAGAGCATTACGAACTTAAAGGTTTTCTACCTATAGGGAGATGCCTGATTGAGTTCAACTCAAGTGATTTTTCCCAAACCCAAAACTTATAGGGAAACAAGACTTGATCTCCCTTCTCCCATCAATGTGGGAGAATTGCATTTTTCCACTAATTTAATAACAAACAAATTAAAATGCAAAGCAATCAACAAGCTCCAAGTGGAATTTGGAGAGCATGGGTAGGTGAGAACCACCAAGGGGGGGGGGGACCAAAATCTCGTTTCTCCCCAAGCAAAACCACCAAGCATCAGTCCCCAAAAAACTGTGAGCTGTCCCCTTGAGCATGGATGGCTTGCAGCTTGCCTTGGCTGCCAAGGCTGCCCACCTGACGCCTAGCATCAAGGCTGGGCTTGCTTGGCAGCCTGCCTAGTTGGCGCCTAGCACCAAGGCTGGGCTTGCTGGCCAGTCTACCTATGCACACACGCAGCAAGCACGCCACGCATGCATTGTGGGCTGCTAGTTGCTGCTGCTTATGCATTGCGGGCTGCGAGTGCTATGCGATGCCTAGCACTCATAGCCCATAGCACAAGCATGCATAGCGTGCTGCTGTGCGAGTGTTATGCGCTGCATTGCTTGCGGTTGGGTGCGTGGCCTAGCACACTAGCACGCTAGCATGCGCTAGTTGCCAGCATGCTTGCAGCCATTTGCACCAGCCTTGCTAGCATGCTCGGTCTAGCACGTAAAGCATGTTAGGCATGCGGCATGCCTTGCAATGCGCATGGTAGCTTAACCTAGCCTAGCACTTGCATGGCTAGGCCAATGCGAGGCTACGACCTAGCTCAAACTTGTCGCTTGCTTGATTTCTCGTCTCATCGAATTCTAAATTCGACTTGATTTGCGACGCCCGGTTTCGATGCTCTAAGCTCGATATCCAACATCTTTGTTCGTAATACTCTAATGACTCGATTGGGGTGTGACCCGAAGGGTTCAGTCAAGATTGAGCTATATTATACATTAATAATACTGATCGGAAGCGTCCTCCACCTAGGCATTCCGATCTCTTAACCTCACTGAAGAATTAGCTTTCTAATGATTCCGAACCCTATATCAGAATAACACACTTGTTGTAAGGACACCATTCCTTTCAATCTCCCACTTGTTGTTCCGGAAAAGTGTGCAATTAGTGTATAGCCCATTTCCTATGTCACTTAATGTCTCTTCATGAATTATAAGGTAAGATTATTCGTCATCTTTATTACTTCCAGAAGTGTTTCTTGATTCCCGAGTTCGACTGTTAATAAGCAGATGATTCCCAAAATCCATCTGAGCACGACCATGCATTTTCACAGTCTCGCTTTTCGAGAGGCCTTGTAAACAACAAAGACATGGTCTGTATTGTTAATCGGGGGACATTCCCAGTCTTGCATTGTTAGCTTCCCTTACTAAGAGGACCTAGCCGCCCGAGTGTTGCCGTTATAATCCCCATTTACGGCATACGTTTGACAACATCAAAACGGACCAGTACTCAAACAAGAGAACTTACAATACTCATGGTATAGGAAAAAGGTTTCGATAGCTATAATGAGAAATATACTTATGACGATTTTAAATCTCTTAAAGTATTCTCATAAGTCAATCCAGAATAGTTCTAAACAAATACCTGTGCAAATGATTTATGACAATCATGTCCTTGTAGCACAAGAAACTGTAATCCCCCGTATTTTCTTAGTATATAATAATTATATATATTTTTATTATACGACTATTTTAATAATTTTATATTTATACAATGATTTTTTTTATTTATACAAAATATTTTTGGGAAGATTTCAAAAAATAAAAACAAGAATCTTTTTAAAACCCATAATTCCATTTTAATTAAGTAATTGACTCCATATTTCCCTCATTCACATTTTTTTAAGGAAACTTGCTCCTTATTTCCCCTTCTCAAAACCCTCACATATTGCATTTCCTGCTTCCCCTTATTACTCCTTCACTACCTCCCTCATTCTCCTTTCACGACTCACAAGCATAATAAAAAAAAAAATAAAAAATTCTGCTTCCTCTGTTGCGCTACTGCTGCCTCAGCCGGAACCCACCACCGCAGTGCCACCGGCGACCCTCGCCGCTGCCCTCAGCCCTGCCGCCGCCCAACCGGTTTCCTTCCCCTTCTCTTTTATCTTTCTCTCTTTCTTGTTTAATCCTCTTTAAAGTTTCAATCTTTACATGAATTTTTCAATGTTTAATAATTATTATAGTTTGATTATGTTTATGAGTTATGAAAGATTGCAAATTTATGAGTATACTTCACTTGATTTATGAAATAAAATTTCAGATTTGGTTTATGCGAAAATTGAAGGTTTAAATGTTGATTTTCATGATTTTAGGGTTTAATAACGTGTTGCTAAAGTTATTTAATTTGAGCATGATTTTCTCTCGTGGCCAAATTCAGCTTCTAAGTATGGTTTTTGTGCAGTTTTTTTATTTTTATCGAAGATTTAATTGAGTTTTTATGAAACTAATTAAATTATAATTATATATTTCAAGTTTAGATTGTTGTATTCATACACTTTACTATTAAATTAAATTTTTCAGATTTTAATCTTAGTTTAAATAGCTTTGAATCATGGTTTTATGATGGATTTTCGAGTTTTCAGCATACTAACGTGCTATATAACGATTATATCAAATGAAAACGTTTATGCGGTTGTTTTATAATTTTAAACTAAATTTTCAGATTTATAATTTTACTTTAAAGTGCTGAAATTTTATACTATAAGCTATACTTATATGATTTTTAGCATATAAACTCATAGTTCAAGTACTAAATTATTAACTTTGGCTATTGGGAATAATTTAAGAACATTATTTCAATGATTTAAAGGATTTTAAAATAGTTTAGTATTGCTGTAATATATGTTGCTTGGGTATTAATTGAGCTATTGTTGTTCTGTCTAGGAGAGTACTTCGTAGAGGGTGACTTCTAGCCTTAAAGTGGCCAATCAATTTGCGTACTCAAGGTACGTACAAGTATACGAAGAACCTTGACTTTAGAAGCATGTTTAAGGACTTGGAAAGACCTAGAATCATGTTAGGAGACTTGTGGATTGGTTGAAATTGTTTGGTAATAAGTTGATTGTTGATAAATGTGATGATTGCTTTAATTCATGTATGAGAAATTGCATTGATGTTTCCTATTGAGCATTATTATATTTATGCAATATTTTGCAAAGAGAGCTTAGAAGCAAGCTACAAGTATATATATATGGAATGAATTATTTTAATTACTTATTCATCTGTATTGAAATGGAATGAGTAAAGAAAGAGTTAAAGTCCGATAAGACAGGATTGTGGATTTGAGGTGCCTTATGCACTTGAGGTGTTTATACACCGAGGTAGTTAAAGGATTCAATAATAAATGTTGTTTGTTGATGAGTGACATTTATGTTACCCTTAGGGGTAGTGTATTGGTCTCTTTTCTCCTGTTTTTCTTAGGGTTTCTACCTCTTTTCTCCTCTTATGGCTTCCTTTTCTTTTATGGATGAAAAGTATGCTTATTTGCGCTTGTTTTGATAATCTTTATGCATAATTTCATCATCCCCATGCTCTCGTGATCCTTGCTATCTTTTGCAGGTTCCATAACGGTCCTAAGCACGGTAGGAGGCCCCTTGGCAAAGTATGGAGGCATGGACAAAGACAAGAGGAGCAAAAGGGAAGAAGAGGAAGCAAGAAGAGGAGAAAAGAGGTAGAAACCCTAAATTTTGACGGGCGTTAGAACGGTCGCACATTCCACACTCAATCAAATAAATTTATAAATCCTAAAACTAACCCCTAAACAAGTCTAGTGGTAAGTTCGGAGTCGAACCACAAGGAACGGTAATGCTAGATTGTTCTTAATCTAATGCCTAAGCTATGCCGAAGTCGATTTACGGATAAAGGACACTACAACTACACTAAAACACATATAAAGAACAGGGTATGATAAAGTCTACTAGGGGAAAAGATCCACTTTGAACAATTAACAAGTTAATGGGAATCGATTTGATAATCAATCATGCAAAGAAAGAATTAAAATGGGAATTAATTACCATCAAGAGCAATCTCTCAAATTCCTAGCCTAGATCCCTCATTGACTAGGTGCATAGAAGAAATTTACCCAAAATGAAATCAAATATATAAATTCTAATTCACAATCCCTTGTCAAACTAGAACTAACATGCAATTAAGTTTGCTATCTTGGGAGATCAATCCAATCTAAAACAAACAACATGCCATCATCAATTCAATCAATTTAATCACACAATTATCATCAAATTTATCTCAAATAACTCAATTAACCATAACAAAGCTTCACTCAACACCTAGTAGAAGGAAATCTACTCAAACATGATTAACAAAGCAATTAATAAAGCATAAAGAGAGAAGAGAGTAAGAAATGCTCATTGATATAAAATGGAGATCTTCAAATCATCAAATTCCTCCTTTGATTATCCAAAATCCATGAAAACCATTGTGCTCCTCACTTTCTCTCTCCAAAATTTGAGAGTTTCTCTCTCTAAAAACCTAAAACTAACCTAAAAACTATTCTAAACTGAAAAATCTTTTTTTCTTTAATGAGCAAAAAAAACTATTTATACCCCTTACAAAATTGCTTAGGAAGCTCCGCAAAAAGTCAGCTGAAACGGGAAAAGGTCCGACCGAACTCTGGATAGGTTCGGTCGGACTCAGGGTAGGTTCGGCCGAACTCAGGGTAGGTTCGGTCGAACCTCCCTGATCCTTGTTTGGTCGAACTTTCCTGGTTCGACCCCTCCTGTAAACATGCTGAAAACTTGGTTGAAACTGCCTTGGAGGTTCGGTCGAACTTTTCAAAAGTTTGACCACACCTAGGTTCGACCGAACCTCTTAGAGGTTCGGCCAAACCTCCTCTTGAACTTCCTCTTCTTGCTTCCTCTTCTTCCCTTTTGCTCCTCTTGTCTTTGTCCATGCCTCCATACTTTGCCAAGGGGCCTCCTACCGTGCTTAGGACCGTCATGGAACCTGCAAAAGATAGCAAGGATCACGAGAGCATGGGGATGATGAAATTATGCATAAAGATTATCAAAACAAGCGCAAATAAGCATACTTTTCATCCATAAAAGAAAAGGAAGCCATAAGAGGAGAAAAGAGGTAGAAACCCTAAGAAAAACAGGAGAAAAGAGACCAATACACTACCCCTAAGGGTAACATAAATGTCACTCATCATTTGTCACTAATAAATTAAGAATTGAATTGGAAACTTGAATGATTTGTATGATTGATGTATGATTGGTTAGTTGATTGCATGCGTGTCATCACCTAATCTAAACTGGTAAATCACGTAAAGTGCAAGAAGGATGAGCAATAAAACTCTGGATTTGTGCACATCTAGAGTAATGACAAACATGGGTTGGGGTTCAAGGGGTATTAGCCGTGTACTTTTCAGAGGCCGTATGATCTACGAGTCTCTTGTTTAAATTCTTTTAAAAATTATAATGAGTTAGATGAGATCTCATACTAGCTATGGCCACGGAGTCGCGCCCGTCTGCCATTGGATGTTTATTAATGTCTTTCGAAATGAGGCATAGGGTTTTCTTATTTAATGTTCCGGAATGGAGCACAGGGGGACAACCCGGACTATTGCTTAATCCAAATTAAATTAATGAAGTGATCAATGCTATCTAGAGAAAACTTAGTAATAAGTAACTATTAATTCATGTGTTCGAGTCGATGATTATATTGTGAATGTATGAAATGCTTGTTAGTATCATGCTAAGGCTCTTTATTATATTCGTAGCTTGTATGTACTCAGCTTTGCTGATTGCGTGCTTTTGTGTGTTTCTCTTGGTCATGGCCTTCGCCTTCAACGACCCTGTAATGATCCAATTCTTGCACTTGTAATATTGGGGAGCAGATTAATCACAGGTTTTTGCATAAACTGATTTGCATCAGGGTGATGGGATTTGAGTGGAGCGTTGGTTAATCACTTAGCTTATTTTATATCATAGATTGAATTTTAATTTGGTTCTAATTCCATTTACTTCCTATTATACTGGATTTTGAATAAGGGCCGTTATGGTTCCAACTTGTAAGACTAAATTGAGTTTTGACTTTTAGTTTTGAAACTTATATTCCTTTTTAAAACTAAGTTAGTTTTCCGCTGCTAATTTCTGAAACTAGCCTTAACGTTTGAACACGTGGCTGTAGCACTCCAATAATTCTCTTACAGGTTTTACAGGTTATTACAGGTTATAACAAGTTTTCTTTTAGAGAGAATTATTGGGGTGTTACAGAAACGGTGCTATAAATCATACTAAACACTAATCTCAAGTGGTCATTAATCGTCCATCATTTAAATGACCTTGATTAGGGATAATTTTCGATTGAAATATTCAATGTTCACTTAACAGGTGTTTTTTTATCCAAGACATTGTATTGATACCCTGTTTTAAATATTCTTAGAAATCGAATGGACTCATTATTTAATTCTAAACCACAATTAAATAGTTTGTGGAATTTATTTGTAAAAATTATTATTCTACTATGAAACTTTTTCAACGTTTCATCTAATAATAAATGGTTTTCCCCAAATGTTTCAAGAGTAACACTCTTCACAAAAACATTTATAGAATTCACACCCATACTTAATATGCTTGATTTCTTTCATGCAATTGTGAATGTTGTCGTTCACTTATTGCATAGGTTTAGTTATTATTACTTTGCAAATCTTAGCATCTTCATTATTGAACACTTTCATAATAAGATGATAAAATTTTGAGAATGTTATGGATCATATGTGATTTAGGATTTATTGTCCAAGTGATGGCTCCTACTCATTTTCTTGACTTGAGATCTTTCAACTTGACAACCTACAATCATCAACGTTCGACAACGAACTTTCCATTGAACAACTTTCTTATCATTGCCTTTCAGGCAACAATATTCTCAACATATATTTCAGTAGACTTTCTGATGGTGCTTTGCTAGGATTTCATTTCAAACGACTCATAATGATTTGGGAGACCCTAATCACTTGTGATTATGGATATTTACCTTAAATTTCCGCACATTATACATGGATGCGCGTCCATGTTACCACTCTCAAGCCACGACACATTCTAGCTCGTGCTTATAAACAACTTCCTTATTAAGGATCTAATCCTTGCTAAGGATGTGCTTGCAACATCAATTTTCAAATTACTTTTGTTTCCATGCGTCAAGAACTTATCCTCTTTTACTTATCAAAGTACTTTGGATTTTCTTGATCATATCTAACGATTCATCACTTAGATTTAAATTGATTGGTATTTTATACTTCTCATGCTCTAAGCATGTAAGTTGAGTGACGATTCCATATCATAGCATACATGATGGTTTCTATTGCAGAAATATTCCCAATATTGTTCCATTCATGTGACCTTTTAGTGCATCCAATTTCACCGAGTCTTGCTAAAATGTTTGCTATGTGATACGGTTGAAAGTCTCTACTAGAGTCTTTCTTGTTTGACTTAGTATTTGCCCAACTTATACTTAGTTCAAACATTTACTTAGCTTTATACATATGGGTCAAAAGCCTTTCAAAGTCCTTCATGTTTAACACGGTAAATTCATCTACTCGTTTAAACATTTCATTAAGTCTATCCAATAGATCTTAATTCCCACTATGTACTAAGTATCACCTTTCGCTTGGTCCATTGTCGAAAATCCTTTCAAATCTAAGAATTTAGCATTTGTTAGTTATTTCACAATAGTGTTCGTAAACATCTTGTCGGACCATACAAGATTGACTCTTGCTCCCACTAAACTTCTTGTTCATAAGAATTTCTATGATTCTCCATAAGACAAACCTTTTATTAACTTTATGAGAATACATGTTCCAATTCCTACATATAATGCTTCACTTATTCCCATAATGGATTTCTTAAGCTTGCTTTAAAATCCAGCATTATTTAGAATTACAAAACCCTTAGACTATTTCCATAGCCTCCTCCAAAATCCAATTTTAGGAAGGCGGTTTCGTTATCTATTTTGCCATATTTCATATGCGTAATTTTGCTAGAATAATCATGAAAAGACTTAAGTGTTCCGATTGGTGAATAGGTTTTTATTAAAATCAACGTCGTGAATTAATTGTATCCTTTTCAACCAATCTAGCTATGTATTCTTATGCATTTCCACATTTGTCAGTTTTTCCTTGAAAACTTATTTGCGATTTGATGGATCTTTCACCCTTCAAGCAAATGAATCAAGTTCCAAACATGATTTACAAACATGGAGTCTATTTCGGATTTGATGGCCTCTAACCATTATTTGGAATTTGGATTTGTCGTAGCTAATTTACAAGACACTACTCCCTCACCATCCAATGGTAAATAGTATGCTTGTAAGTCTTAAGTTTATTTCTAAATTAATAGAAATTTATAGGATTCAATCCAAGACTTTGGTGAATTTTATACCTATATGGGGTAATTGCATCAAACACTGAGTTTCAAGGTGCTTTTAAAGCCCTTTGATTATATTGATCTTACTCCACCACTTCTAAAGTTTTGTGAGGATTGAATTCTCATTTAAGGCACTTGTGAAGTCCTTTGTGTATTATTGATCAATTATTCTCATGAAGCTCTTCTAAAGTCTTCGGAGATTTTCAGTTTAAGTTTGTTGCTAATCTCGATGGTTATCGAGTTCATTTTCCTCCCATTTGTCGTTTTGGAAATGTGCAGAAAGACACCACTTAGAGCAAAAAATACTATGTTCTCAATTAGGTTGCGGAAGTGATGCCCATAGTCTCACTTGAATACTTACAAAGAGACATGTATATTGTCTTAAGGTAAAAGTTCGTTGTGAAACAAACAATTAGCTCCTTCTCGAGCTACCTTAGCCCTTATTAAGCCACTTAGCTCCCATGAGCCAATGAACTCCCATTGAGCTAAGAGCCCTAAACATATACTTGAAAAGACGCCCGAAACTATTTCTATCCATAACTGAATATGGTGTCCTTTCTTAGCTTCGACAATTTTTGTTTAGTGTAACACTAGTCATTTGTGCAAATCTTTAAGAACTTTATAGGAAGGGATGTGATCCATCATCATTCGAGTCATTTCTGAATGGCGTCGAGGTCTCCGTTAAGACATACTATATTCTTTGTGGAGCTCATTATGAAATTTCAATTTTATAACTTTGATATGATCACTCTTGGCTCAAGCAAACATCGCTCGATCTAATCTAGACGTTTTGATATCTTGCCAAGCCGATTCAATACTTCATTGAACTTTTGAGCTATTCAAGGTCCAATTTGTTCACATTTGATGAATATAGCCATATTCTTTCAAATTCTTGTGAGACGTTGAAGTAATGGAATCCTCTTTAGCTTTTGGAGTCAATTGTCTATGCCAAGTACAATAGCTCCTTTCTTTGTCAATTTCAAAATGTAAGACTTGCTTGTCTTAGAACAATTCCGAATCGATCAGCTATCAAGAGTCTATCTAATAGAGCCTTGAGTACGTTCTTGTCGATGTGACATTGCTAAAGATGTTTGGAACACAAATCGTGTCCATGACTTGAACTTTGTGAGTTTTTATGTTAGGGAAATGTTTGTTTATAATCTAGCATTCTTGACTCATGGCTTAGACAACCATGCCATTCAAATAAAACCCGCAACTATTTCTCTTTTACTTTGAATGTAAGTCTTTCCGTGTGTAAACAGATCGTTTGCTGATTATGGAACACAATAACCATTATTCGTTCCAGCCTTGGCTTAAAAGGACTTTAAACAAAACAAATGACCTTATAACTGATGTAGCACTACTTGCTTCATTCTAAGATTGTAAGTCAATAACTTAGCCTGACTTCAAAGGTTTGAGGTCACTTTCAAAGTGGAACACTCAAACAGTATCCAATACTTGTGAAGATAACAAAATGCTAAGTTGACTACAATAATATGAACTCATGGGTAGAAAAGGAATCTTATTCATTTCCTTTGTTTCTTGTTTCCTATATTTTTTATCATACACCATTTTATAACTTTAAGAACCATTTCATTAAGTGCCTTTACTTTTACACTTTGTTAGGCATAATTAAGCATCTAATGCGTCGTGAAACAAAGTTCCATCTTTTCCTTCAATTCGTGCTTGAGTACTACATCAATGAGTCCTACTCATTAGTGTATGAAGCGAAAAGATATGTTGGTTGTCAACTATTGACAATTTCAGTTTTCAACTCAACATTTCATGTTCATCAAAACTACCTAGTATTTTAAATACATGATATCCAATCGTCCTTTCGGACTTTAGTTATAAAAGTCAATTATTAGAAGTTGTATTTTAGAAATACCTTTTATTCCTTGAGAACCATTCTCAAAAGATTTCCTTTTACCAATCATTGAAAACAATATAATTTGATTTAGAATTTTACAAATATAAGTTCAAAGTATAACCATTTATCAAGTTCATAATAAGTTTGAAATTCAAAGCACACATGCAAACTTTCAATCTTATTGAGCATTTTATCCACGCATTAACATTTGTCCCTTTTGGGCGAGAATAAAATGATTCCAAGATCTCAAAATCAAAAAGTGATTAAGCATGCTTTAGCTTGTCTTAACACTTAATATTTTAAGGTAAGCAATCCAATTGCTAATAGTTCTAAGCCACTCTTGGTTCGATAAAACGTCGCATCTAATGCTTCCTTGACATTTTATCTCCATTGCCACGACATCTAAGGACTCCTTACTGATATCGTTGAGCTTAACCAAGACAACTTGTATACCTAGTATACCTTACATTCCTAGTGAAGCGGTGATGCCTCGCTTTAGCGTAGCCGCCCATCACCACGCGTATTAGTTGGGTAAGTGTTGTTCTTGGATGACAAGTTTGGCTCAACATTATAGGGACCTAGGGTTTCTATGTTGGTTGATTTAAGTGAACTTAATTAATCATCACAACATTTGAAATCCTAAACATGCATCTATCATACCATTCATTCATATATAAACACAATTATATATAAGACATAAGTATAAGATGCATTTGGCAACTAGCATGACCCCTTGAGTCTTCAAGTCTCCAAGGGTCTTCAATACATTCTCTTGGCTTGTCTTCTTAGAAACTCCGTCTTGAGACATCTCCGCCAAATATGCAAATACTAGTTACTATAACTAGAATTAATCTAAATATTAAGGTACAAAAATACGCAACGGTACGCAGACCATATTTAGATTTACAAAAATACATAACGGATCGCAGTCTGTATTTACTATTCTAGTCAGGCCCCACTAGTTGCCATTTTCCAAAAACCTGTGATAGAACATACATTCCATTCATCCATTCCCTATATGTGAATGACCCATGCATTTTACAACGAAAAACAAGTAACAATGCATAACACGCGCAAACTAGTAACTAACTTAGGTGGTTAATCCAATTAACATTCCTAATTAAAACTAGTCAAAGTTGTTTTCCGATTATGTGATTAAAACGCAATAAAATTAACTCAAGTAATTAACAAAGGTCCCACTTAATTCCGCATCCAACTTAATTAATCCAATTAAAAGCCGGTTAACCCATATTTTGCCAAAATATTTTGCAAATGCCGGCAAAATCGAGGCCTAGCCTCGTTAAAATTATCGAGGATTAAAACAGCAAAATAGCAAACACATAGCCCAACGATGCATTATGATCCCTAAGTGCTTAGCACTAAGGCTTGAGGTTCCTTGCATGGCCGCACCCGCACAACCCCTTGTGGCCCAAGCACGTGGGAGTGATCTCAATGTCGTATACACGTTACACCAGCCACATCAGCGCACTTGCACACACACAAGACATGGCCTCAAAGGTCCTAAATCATGCGAGCTTATGTTGCCTAGCAACACATCCACTACTAGAAAAAGGTTAAATTCCGACGGAATTCTTTCTTCCGACGGACTTCAATCCCCTCGATAATTTCAAACTTTTTGGCGGAATTTGGATGTGTAGGAAAAATCCGTCGGAATTGGAACCTTCCGACGGAAAAATCCGTAGGTATCATTCCGATGGATTTTAATTTCCTCGGAAATAACTTGTTCCGACGAAATATTCCGTCGGAAAAATATTTCCGAGGGAATATTCCGTCGGAACAGGTTATTTCCGACGAAATTAATTCTGTCGGAAGCCTTCAGCAAATTAAAAAAAAAACCCTTGTATTTTCTGCCCTCTTTGCGACAGAAACCCAGCAAAAAGAAAGAGAGGGAAAAGGAGAAAGAGAAAGAAAGGGAGAAAGAGGAAGAGAGGGAAAGGGAGAAAGAGAAAGAGAGAAGGAGAAAAGGAGGAGGGGAATTCGCCTCCGACTCCACCACCAGCCGCACCTGGTCGCCGCCGGTGCAGGTAAGGCTTTGGTTTATTTTTTCATTTTTATTTTTATTAAATCTTGCAAACCCTAACAACCACAACCACCACCGTAGGGTTCGCCGGAATTCACCACAGCTGCGCCGCATATCACCACAAACACCAATTGTTGACCGGAATTAACTCAAACTGTCGCCTTGGTAAGTGGTTAGCCAATTTTTTTATTTTTTTTATTTTTTTTTTTTTTTTTTTTTAATTTACTGCTTTGTTGTTGTTGGGGGTTTTTGGGGGTGTTTATATAATTTTTTTTGTTAATTAAACTGCCACCACCGCGACACCAGGCCGTCGCCAGTCTGCAACCACCGCGACGCCCAACCACGTCTGGCAGCAGGTTGTGTGTTTGGTTTTTTTCTTTTTTTTTTCTTTTTTTTTTTTTTTGGTTTTTTTCATTATATGTTTATAGCATTTAAATTTTATTAATATACATAGGCAACACAAACTTAGTTCCTAATTGTTTAATTTGCATTTTTTTGTAGGATTTGTAGATTTTCTTGGTTGTTTGGCACTAATTAGTGCAGATCTACAGGTTAGACACTATATAAAACCAAAAATTATAAGTTTATTTTATACTCGGCATGTTAGTTGATAAATGTATTTAGATATATGTTAGTTTATTATTGTTTTCTGTGTAGTGTATATAATCAGTTCTATTTATATTTTAATATGTTGAAATATTTGAAATGAATGTGTTTATTTTATGATATGTTAGTTTAATTTAGTTTATTTAAGTTTAGTTTTTAATTATTGTATTATAACATGTTAACATATTTTTGTTTAGTTCATTATGATAATGTGTATTAGTTTAGTTTATTTTAATTTAGTTATGTTTATTTCACCATTACTTTAGTTTAATGTAGTGTTTGTTAGTTTATTTAGTTTAGTTTATTTTAAAATATTTAGTTTAATTTTGTGTATGTTAGTTAATTTAGTTTAATATTTTTGTTTGATATAATGTTTGTTATAATATTTAATAATTGTGCTTCTTTTTTTGCTTATATTAGTTTAGTTTAATTATAATAAATCTCTATTTAGTATAATGCATGTGACCTTCACTTTATATATATATATATATATATATATATATATATATATATATATATATATATATATATATATATATATAATAAATGAATCATTTGCATAATCATTTTCCTAGATACCCGTTCAAGGCATACACAATAGGATTATGTCTTGAATATTCCCCGGTTGGGACTGTCCTTGTACGCTTATTCTCACTTAGGTGGTGAATGTAAGCCTTGTTTTTTATTTTACGGAAAATCGTGTCTTTTCATTTCTCTACAGTGTTCTCTGGGTACATATGTAGGTGTGTTTAATTGCCTACATCGTGTACTTGGAGAACTGTAGAGAAATGCTGAAGGATTTTCCGTAGAATTGAAAACCTGGCTTACATTCACTAGTGGGATTAAACGTACAAGGATGGGTTAGGTTGGAGTGATAAGGACCCTTTGGAAGCATTTCATATCTCATTTGCATTTTCATGAATGATTGATGGATAATGGTTAGGAAGTACGCTTTGTGACTAATATGCGTGAGTTGTGTAGAAGTTGTAATCATGAAACGAACATAGCGTAGCTGGATGTATGAAAGAAAGGTCGGGCCATATGTTAATCCAGAGTTTGAGAAAGGGGTTGATTAATTCATGCAATACGTCAAAGATAATCCCGAAACTAGTAACCCGAATGAAGTTAGGTGTCCATGTGCTAAATGTAAGAACAAACGGCTTTGGGACCCAGATACGGTTAAACTTCATTTGTTTCGCGCGGGTTTTGTACCTAATTACTATGAGTGGATGTGTCACGGGGAAGGGTTTCCGACAGTTCCTGCAAGAGGGACCAACGAATATCGTGAAATGGTTTTCGATGCGTTTGGTCAAAGTCAGGATCATGTGCATTCCGAAGAGGCTGGTGTTTCATCAGAAGAGGAGCTTAATGCACAAGCTAAGCATTTTTTGGATTTGTTGAAGGCTTCTGAAAGGCCATTATACGAAGGTAGTTCGTTATCTGTGTTGGAGATGGCCGCTAGAATCACAAGTCTAAAGTGCGAGTATAATCTTCCGCACAAATGTGTCGATGGGTTTGTTTCACTTCTCAGTGAAGCAATTCCTAACAACAATCAAATGGTTGACACATTCTATGAGGTGAAAAAGATTGTGAAGGGCTTGGAAATGCCTCATGAAAGGATTCACGCTTGTCCTAATGGATGTATGTTGTTTTGGAAGGATGATGCCGAGATGTCTACATGTAGGGCGTGTGGCAGCGATCGCTACAAGCAAACTTCCAAGGGTAGCCTAGTGCCTTTGAACATTTTGTTTTATTTCCCGATAACACCCAAGCTGCAAAGGTTGTTTACAACCAAGACTATTTCGGAGGAAATGACATGGCATTCGAAAAATCCTCGAGTGCAAGGCACTATGGCACACCCTAGTATTAGTGAAGCTTGGAAACACCTGGACAACTGCTTTCCAGAGTTTGCCTCCGAGCCTCGTAATGTTCGGCTTGGTTTGTGTACAGATGGTTTCGCTCCTCATGGCAAGTTTGGGGGACAATATTCTTGTTGGCCTGTCATTTTGACCCCTTACAACCTGCCCCCCTCAATGTGTATGAAAAGACAATTTATGTTCCTTTCGTTGCTCGTTCCTGGTCCTAAAAATCCTAAGGGAAACTTGGATGTGTACATGCAACCGTTGATTGAGGAGTTGAAACAGTTGTGGGAAGTTGGTGGACATACGTACGATATTTCCATGAAACAGAATTTCAATCTTCGAACAGCCATCCTATGGACCGTTAGTGACTTCCCGGCTTACGGTATGTTGTACGGTTGGGCCACATCTGGTAAGAAAGCTTGTCCATATTGCATGGACAAAAGCAAAGCATTTTGGCTAGAAAATGGTTGTAAGGTGTCTTGGTTTGATTGCCACCGCAAGTTCCTTTCGACGAATCACCCTTTCCGGAATAGTAGAACTGCGTTCTGCAGAAACAAAGTCGAAAAGGGTGCCCCTCCACACATTATGTCAGGAGAGGAGCTGTGGGAATGTGTGAAAGACCTTTCAAAGGCTACAGATGGGCCCGAGTCACTTCAACGCCTCAAAAAAGATAAGAAGGGGTGGTTCAAGCAAAGCATAATGTGGGAGCTTCCATATTGGAAACATTTGCTTGTTCGTCACAACCTAGATGCCATGCACATTAAAAAGAACTTCTTTGATCAGTTATTTCACACTGTAATGGCAGTGAAAAAGCAGACGTGTGACACGCCATCTGCTCGAAATGACATTGCCAAATATTGTAAACGTCCGCAGCTTCATCTTCAGCAAGATGATAGGGGAAAAGAGGTCATGCCAATGGCTCCATTTTCTCTTGACAAGGCCTAGAGAAAAGTTTTGTGTGAGTGGGTTAAACAGCTGCAGTTTCCTGATGGTTACGCCTCCAACTTGAGCAGATGCGTCGATTTACAAGCATGTACGCTCCACGGAATGAAAAGCCATGATTGTCACGTGTTCATGGAGAGGTTGTTTCCTACTGCTCTGCGGGAATTGCTCCCTATATATGTTTGGAATGCAATAACAGAGATCAGCCAATTCTTTCGCGATTTGTGTTGCTACACAACAACGGTTAGTGACATAGCTGAGATACTCTGCAAGCTTGAGAAGGTTTTTCCCCCAGCATTCTTCAACTCCATGGAGCATTTACCCATTCATTTGCCTTATGAAGGGAAGTTATGTGGTCCTGTGCAATATAGATGGATGTATCCGTTCGAAAGGTAAATCAAAGACCCATGCACATCCTATTTAATACATCAAATTCGCTGTAATGTCATGTTTATATACATTAATATGATTACAGGTTCCTCAACCATTTGAAAAGAAAAATTGGAAACAAGGCTCGAGTTGAAGGATCCATTTGCAATGCTTATCTTACCGAGGAGATAGCAAACTTCTGCAGTAACTACTTCCAGGCGACAGTTGACACTAAAACATGAGATCTCGGTCGCAATGTGAATGCCGATGTGGACTCCACTGTGGACGACGCTGAAATTCCAGAGTTGTTCAAGGAGGATAGCGGTCGTGAGTCAACTAAGGGTAAAAATCGGTATTTGGATGAAAAAGAACTTAATTTTGCTCATCTTTTCGTGTTACGAAACACCGGCATTCTTGGTGAATACAAAAGGTATAACATAGTTTAGTGAGTGAAGTGTAGTTGGATGATAGGATCATCTCAAATGATTTCAATGTTTACTTACATTAATTTTGGCCTTGTAGGAAGTTTGAGGACTATGTCCTTAGTACTCGACCTGATCTACCTAGAGAAGAAGTAATGGAGAAATGCAAAGCTGAATTTCCTGATTGGTTTCATAGCAAGGTGATGTCCACTGTCTAAACGTAGGATAATTATGATTTACTATTCGTTGCTATTTAATTAACTCATTTAGGGAAGTGTGACTGTTATATTTAAAACGTTTATAGGTTATTGAGGAGGAACAAAACTCGGATGTGCTGCGAGCGTTGTGCATGCGCCCTTTCAAGCGTGTTCAAACTTGGAAGCAGATTTTTGTCGGTGGCTTTAATTTCCATACATATGCCCATGGCAAGCACAAATCTACGATGAATTACGGGGTGTGTGTAGCAAGTGCGGATGGTGGAGAGTACTACGACATTTTAGACGACATTATAGAACTGGTCTACACTGGTCCCAAAAAGCAGTACAAGACTATTTTGTTTAAGTGTAGTTGGATGGATTGTGGTAGGGGAATGAACATACATGAACAGTACAAGCTTGTCGAAGTGAATCATACTAAGAAATACCCCAAGTACGATCCCTTTGTCTTGTCTTACCAAGTGACTCAAGTGTACTACGCATCATACCCAAGCCTGAAACGGGATCGAATACAATGGTGAGCTGTTTTTAAAACACAAGCAAGATCAGTGGTTGATGCTCCGGTGGACTTAAAGTTCTTGCAAGCACCATCCCCACAATTACATGTAACACTTTGCCCACCGAATGATATTCCAGACTATGTACAAGACGATGATGATGACGATGGTTTTGTTATCTCGAGCGATAAAGATGATGAATCTAGCATCAACTCTGGTGATAGTGACGAGGATGATGATATCGATGTATTATTAGATGATAGTAGCGATGATTCCTGTAGTGATAGTAGTAGTGATGACATTAATCAATAGGGGAATTTGTTACTCTCCTTCTTTGAATTTGCTTATTATTGTACACTAGACAAATGGATTGGTCTTTTAATAAATCGATCATTACTTTTACGCTGAAATGTTATTGCATTGCCCGAGTCCCTTGTAACTTATAATATGTTGTAATGTTATTATCAACAGCTACAGGTCATCATGGCGGGCGGTAAAGACACAGGTCAACGGGGAATGCAGATCGACGATTCCGATGATGACATGGAGGATGCTCTTGGTTTGGATAATATTCAAGAGCCGACTTCCAGCTCATCACGAGGTCAGACTCAAGAGCGTTCACAGTTGCCGGTTTTAGACCCTACTGTGCACTGGTACGTACATACATTTTGTGCATTGGGAGTTTATTATTTGTTTAAAAAAACCATTTATTACCTGTAACAAGTTGTTCAATACTTGCAGTTCATGGTCATCTAACTTTGTGGTTTCCTCATTGAATGTAGGTTTGACGACAACAAGGTCAGGACTGCGGTATCCGGGTCGATAATCGGGTACTATCGACAGCCATGGAGGAATTACGGCGAGGTGGATGCAGCGACCAGGGAACATTGGTGGAACCTATTCTGCGTAAGCTATTATAACCTTAACTGAAAACATGTTTTTTTGAAATGTTGAGTTGAATTTGTAAATTATGACATAACGTTTATCAATTGTAGAAGGAATTCACGTGGGCACCTGAGTTGGCCGAGGATGTGAAGCACACATTTGAAAAGAGGCTTGCTACTCGGTTGCGTGACATGTTCAACACAGTGACGCACAAGATGAGAGGCGCAAGGCCAACCTGGCTCAGCGAGGAGGTCCACAAGAAGATGATGGATATTGTTGCCACCGATCCAACTTTCAAGGCAAGGTCGTCCCAAAACAAGAAGAATAGGAGGGGTGGGTCAATGGAGAATCCGGTTGAAGCTACCCACTACCAGGGTTCGATGTCTGCTGTACAACATGCTAAACGAATGGTAAGTTTGTTGAGTATTCCGTTTAAATTGGAGAGTCGGGTTTATTCTTTTCTACAGGTGCTCTAACATTTAAAGTTTATCATTTTCTCCATGTATAATCAAAGGCGGCGAAGAATAAAGGGCAGATCCCAACAGCTCATGAGCTGTTTATCAAGACGCATTTCAAGTAAGTGCATGGGAAAGGAACGGTACGGTCAACACCAAAGCACAACATATTGTGGTATTAACTTCAATAACACCTACAATTGTTATATGCATGTTATTAGAAAATAGCTTATTTTTGTGATTTCAAGGCAAATACATCTAAAACAACCTATAATATGCATGTTATGACAAAGAATTGGTTCATTTGGTAAGAAATGTAGAAAATAGGCAAGTGATATGTCATTTAGGGGTCTATTGGTTGATTTTGGTCATTTAGGGTCCCAAAACTTAGACACGTGCTTAATTTTGTGATTTAAAGGCATATACATGTAAAACAACCTATAATATGCATGTTATGACAAAGAATTGGTTCATTTGGTAAGAAATGTAGAAAATAGGCAAGTGATAGGTCATTTAGGGGTCTATTGGTTGATTTTGGTCATTTAGGGTCCCAAAACTTAGACACGTGCTTATTTTTGTGATTTAAAGGCATATACATGTAAAACAACCTATAATATGCATGTTATGACAAAGAATTGGTTCATTTGGTAAGAAATGAAGAAAATAGGCAAGTGATAGGTCATTTAGGGGTCTATTGGTTGATTTGTAGTCATTTAGGGTCCCAAAACTTAGACACGTGCTTTTTTTGTGATTTCAAGGCATATACATGTAAAAAAACCTATAATATGGCATGTTATGACAAAGAATTGGTTCATTTGGTAAGAAATGTAGAAAATAGGTAAGTGATAGGTCATTTAGGGGTATATTGGTTGATTCGTAGCCATTTAGGGTCCCAAACCTATGAGACTTGGTTTATTTTTATGATTTCAAGGCATACACAATCCCAAATACCTATAATAAACATTTTATGACAAATAAATGGATCATTTAGTTAGAAATATAGATAATAGGCAAAGGATAGGTCATTTAGGGGTCTATTGGTTGGATTTTGGTCGTATTCGCTCCCAAACCTTTGAGACTTGTTTTTTTTTTTTGTGATTTCAAGGAATACACAATCCCAAATACCTATAATAGACATTTTATGACAAATAAATGGATCATTTAGTTAGAAATGTAGATAATAGGCAAAGGATAGGTCATTTAGGGGTCTATTGGTTGATTTTGGTCGTATTCGCTCCAAAACCTTTGAGACTTGGTTTTTTTTTAGGATTTCAAGGAATAAACCATCCCAAATATCTATAATAGACATGTTATGACAAATAAATGGATCATAGTTAGAAATGTAGGAAATAGGCAAGTGATAGGTCATATAGGCCTCTATTGGTTGGAATTAGGTCCAATTCGCTCCCAAACCTTTGAGACTTGGTTTTTTTTTGTGATTTCAAGGCATACACAATCCCAAATATCTATAATAGACATTTTATGACAAATAAATGGATCATTTAGTTAGAAATGTAGGAAATAGGCAAGTGATAGGTCATATAGGCCTCTATTGGTTGGAATTAGGTCCAATTCGCTCCAAAACCTTTGAGACTTGGTTTTTTTTTTGTGATTTCAAGGAATACACAATCCCAAATACCTATAATAGAAATATTATGACATATAAATGGATCATTTAGTTATAAATGTAGGTAATAGGCAAAGGATAGGTCATTTAGGGGTCTATTGGTTGGATTTTGGTCGTATTCGCTCCCAAACCTTTGAGACTTGGTTTTTTTTTGTGATTTCAAGGAATACACAATCCCAAATACCTATAATAGACATTTTATGACAAATAAATGGATCATTTAGTTAGAAATGTAGATAATAGGCAAAGGATAGGTCATTTAGGGGTCTATTGGTTGGATTTTGGTCATATTCGCTCCAAAACCTTTGAGACTTGGTTTTTTCTTGTGATTTAAAGGCATAAACAATCCCAAATATCTATAATAGACATTTTATGACAAATAAATGGATCATTTAGTTAGAAATGTAGGAAATAGGCAAGTGATAGGTCATATAGGCCTCTATTGGTTGGAATTAGGTCCAATTCGCTCCAAACCTTTGAGACTTGGTTTTTTTTTTTGTGATTTCAAGGCATACACAATCCCAAATACCTATAATATAAATTTTATGATAAATAAATGGGTCATTTAGTTATAAATGTAGGAAATAGGCAAGTGATAGGTCATATAGACCTCTATTGGTTGGAATTAGGTCCAATTCGCTCCAAAACCTTTGAGACTTGGTTTTTTTTTTTTTGTGATTTCAAGGCATAAGCAATCCCAAATACCTATAATAGACCTTTCATGACAAATAAATGGATCATTTAGTTAGAAATGTAGGAAATAGGCAAGTGGTAGGTCATATAGGCCTCTATTGGTTGGAATTAGTTCCAATTCGCTCCAAAACCTTTGAGACTTGGTTTTTTTTTGTGATTTCAAGGCATACACAATCCCAAATATCTATAATTGACATGTTATGACAAAAAAATGGATCATTTAGTTAGAAATGTAGGAAATAGGCAAGTGATAGGTCATATAGGCCTCTATTGGTTGAAATTAGGTCTAATTCGCTCCCAAACCTTTGAGACTTGGTTTTTTTTTTTTTTTGTGATTTCAAGGCATACAAAATCCCAAATACCTATAATAGACATGTTATGACAAATAAATGGATCATTTAATTAGAAATGTAGATAATAGGCAAAGGATAGGTCATTTAGGGGTCTATTGGTTGGATTTTGGTCGTATTCGCTCCCAAACCTTTGAGACTTGGTTTTTTTTTTTGTGATTTCAAGGAATATACATATAAAACTATCTATAATAAACATGGTATGACAAAGAAATGATTCATTTATTAACAAATGTAGAAAATAGGCAAAGGATTTTGATTTTAGCTTACATATTTAATTTGTGTAACTTTTCATATGTCTATCTTGTAGGAGGCCTACCAGAAGAAAGTTGAAGAAGCAAGCACCCAAGGGATTCAGAAGAGTCCAAATGAGTTGTACTGGGAAACTGTAGGTGGTCGAAACAAGAAGGGTCATGTGAAGGGACTTGGCCAAGGTGCGGAGCTGTATTAAAGCAGCCGGAAGAGTTCCAAGTCTTCCCAGCAGTACACGCCTTCCTTTCTTTCCCAGATGCAAGATTAGATGGACCAGAAGGTGGAGCAGAGGTTGGAGGAGAGGGTGCAAGCGATGCGGAGTGAAATGGAAGTCGAGATGGAGACTCGATTGGCCGAAATAGAAAGGAGAAACCAAGAAAGGTATGAAGAGATGATGTGTCGATTCTCCAGCAACGACTCATGTTCCAACATTCCACATCAGCGTCGAGACCCCACGAACGACGACTCAGGTAGCGGCGGTGCAGGGATAGGTACTGTAGCTTAGAATTTGTGTACATAATTGGACATGTATTTAGTTTTAAATTATGTTGTATAGTTGCACAAATTAAAATATATACATTAATATTATTGTTAATATATATATGAAAATATTTTCATATTTAAATCGTCAATTCAAAATTAACACAAATTAGGTGTAGGATATAGGTGAGCAAAATCGAATTAAATAATTCAATTATTGCTAAATTATTGCTTATTAAACAGGAACCTTCCGACGGAATTGTTTGTCGGAAATGATTACCTTCTGACGGATTAATTCGTCGGAAAGTCAAACAATTCCGTCGGAACTCCCACTTTTCCGATGAACAAAATCCGTCGGAAGGTAAGATATTCCGAGGGTATATTCCGTCGGAAGCCTTCCCATTTACGAGGGAAATAAGTTCGTCAAAATGTTGCGACGGACTTTCAGTTTTAGTCAAAATCAGCTCCGACAGACGTAATTTCGTCGGAAAGTTCGTCGGAAAGGTCGCTTCCGACGGAATTTTCATCGGAAAACGTCCATTTTCCGACAAGGGTCGTTACGACAGACATCTTTCGACGAAATTCCGTCGGAAAGGCTGATTCTGACGGATTTTTCAATGTTTCTGACGGGATTTTTCCGTCGGAATTAAGCTGTTTTCTTGTAGTGCATCGCAGTCCCAAGGCACCCTTATCGTAGCACCTTGTGCGCATTACCCTTGCATCTTCGATGCACCAAACATGCACACACCACACTATGCGTGTAGCAACATGCGTGCACCAAGCTTAAAACCGCCACACATTAGCAACACTTCGAGGCATAAGCAGCCCATGCACACCATGGCAGCCACATGTGGGTTGCGAGAGCAGCCCGGCTAGCCATGTGGTGTGCTTTGGCGGTCATTGCCTCGATTTGCGTGCTTTTATCTTGGGATTTTAATCCCGATATGTGTGTGACATAAAATCAATTCTAAATTAATTTTAGAACCAACATTGAGCAAGAATGAAAATATAACAAGTCTAACTTAAATAAATTCAATTTTAGTGCAAAAACCAAAATTATTCAAGAACCATTCTTTAAATCAATTTTCGGTTTATCATGAGCTACAAAATTGAAGGGCTACACTCACAATTAATTTAAACATACATAAATTAATAATGAGATTTGACAAAATTAAAGAGGTTGGAAAAATAAACCCATTCATCTAATGAAAAATTTCCAACACTAACTTGTGTATAATTGAAAAATTACATCTTCCAATATGAAGATTAATTAAATTTCAATCACAAATTTTGAACTTTTAGGACTTTAATAAACTCAAAAATGATTAAATCTAAAAATTAGTTCAACATGGAATTTAGAAATCAAAGTTCCAACCAAATAAACAATTAAAGATTGGATCTTTAACATACTAGGGACTTCAAAATTACACATTCACCGTAAACATTTACAATTGAAGCAATTAATTTGCCAAATTGTGAAATTTCAAGTTTATGTAAAAATGAGCTCGTCAAATTAAGCACCAATTATGACTTCATAAACATGCTTAATAAGGTTTATTATTCCAGTAGATTAGTGATACAACCATACATTTAATCTACATTTATTATGCCATAGTTAATCAAGGTTTAAAGATTTAAAATTTTTGTCAAAAACGAAAAACCCCTCAAAAAATATGTTTCTAGGTGGATTTTGGCTTCTAGATGGATCTTTTAAATGGTCAAAAACGATTTAGAACATCGATTCCACCCAAAAACCACTATTTTTGAGTCGAAATCTGGGTTTGTCAGCCAAAATTAGTAAAAATACGAGATTAAAACTAATGAAAACGAGCTTCTAATCTAATTAGAAAGCAAAACCAGAATTTAAATCCATTTTATATCACCTCAATTAATTATTAGTTACAATAATTAAAATGAGCGCGGCTCCGATACCGCTGTTGGGTTTTGTAGCATTTAACACTACGCAAAAGAGAAATCCGCCCAAGAACCGCCCACTAATTAAAGCAACTAAACATGCAACCACATAATTAAACAACAAAAGAACGAGAAAGGGAAATGAAATTCTTACCCTCGACGTGTGCTTCGCTCCTATAGAGCTCGAACTTCAAAGCCTTAGCTCCGCAAGCGCGAGAGCCTCCGACAGAGTTCACCCTCGAGACCCGACTCGAACGACCTCTACCCCGAAGGTTAGTCGGGGCTAGACCAAGAAAAGACTATACTCAAAAGACTATAGTATTACGAACTTAAAGGTTTTCTACCTATAGGGAGATGCCTTATTGAGTTCAACTCAAGTGATTTTTCCCAAACCCAAAACTTGGGTATTTATAGGGAAAGGAGACTTGATCTCCCTTCTCCCATCAATGTGGGAGAATTGCATTTTTCCACCATTTATTTTAATCAACAACAAATTAAAATGCAAAGCAATCAACAAGCTCCAAGTGGCATTAGGAGAGCATGGGTAGCTGAGGACCACCAAGGGGGGGGGGACCAAAATCCTGTTACTCCCCAAGCAAAACAACCAAGCATCGGTCCCCACAAAATCGTGAGTTGTCCCCTTGAGCATGGCTGGCTGGAGGCCTGCCTTGGCTGCCAAGGCTGCCCAGCTGGCACCTAGCACTAAGGCTGGGCTTGCAGGCCAGCCTGCCTATGCACACACGCAACAAGCACGCCATGCATGCATTGCGGGCTACTAGTTGCTGCTGCTTATGCGTTGCGGGCTGCGAGTGTTATGCGATGCCTAGCACGCATAGCCCATAGCAAAAGCACGCATAGGGTGTTGTCGTGCGATTGCTATGCACTGTATTGCTTGCGGCTGGGTGCGTGGCCTAGCACGCTAGCATACGCTTGATGCAAGCATGCTTGCAGCCATGTGCACCAGCCTTGCTAGCATGCTCGGTCTAGCACGCAACGCATGTTAGGCATGCGGCATGCCTTGCGATGCGCATGGTAGCTTAAGCTAGCCTAGCACTCCCATGGCTAGGCCAATGCGAGGCTACGGCCTAGCTCGAACTTGTCGCTTGCTTGATTTCTTGTCTCGTCGAATTTTAAATTCGAATCGACTTGCGACGCTCGGTTTTGACTCTCTAAGCTCAATATCCAACATCTTTGTTCGTAATACTTTAATGACTCATCTAATCCTTTGGATTGATTCGTCGCCTCGGATCGGTTACTTAATTGGGGTGTGACGCGAAGGGTTTAGTCAAGATTAAGCTGTAATATTAAACATTAATATTAATAATCGGAAGCGGCCTCCACCTAGGCATTCCGATCACTAGACCTCACTGAAGAATTAGCTTTCTAATAATTTCGAACCCTCTATCGGAATAATACACTTGTTGGAAGGACACCGTTCCTTTTTAGGAGTTGGCTAGGTGGAATGGTAGGCTTCAATGGAGGGGAGTGTATTGCTGGCCGACATCAATGGAGGGTGGGAGGAAGGTAAGAGAAAGAAGAATATATTTTTTTTAAATAAAAATTAAATTTTATTTTATTTTTTTGAGAATTTTTTTTTTGAGTTTTTTTTTTAATTTTTTATTTTTTAAACCCAATAAAAAGCTGACACGTGGCTTGAAACCGGTCATAGGGGGTATGGTGACCTACTTGGAGCAGTGTGGAGAATAATAGGTAAAGATAGGATTATTTAGGATTAATCCAAAGGTTGGATTTTTTTTTAGGAGAATCGTTGAAAGGTTTGATTAATTCTGTTAGATTTTCCTTTATATTATGGGTAATGATATATGTAGCCTTTAAGGCTATATATAAGCATTAAATATACCACCTAAAATAGAATTAAGTTTGGAATTCATGACAAAATCACGCGCAGATCGGTGTAATTAATGTTACTTTATCCTTAATATTTCCTTTTTTTAACTTCTTATACATAGCCCTTAGGGCTATGTTTATCATTTTTCTTATATTATTATTGACTTAAAATTATTTTTATTGAACTTAATTTTTATTTTTTTACTGAACTGACGTATTTTTACCGAGCTAAAATTATTTTTATGGATTAAAAATTATTTTTACTAGTTCTCTATTTTTTTTAAACAAATAAAATATATTATAAATGGATCTTAGTTTAAAGAACTTCTTAAAAAGAATTTTATAATGAAAATAGAATTAGATTATTCGATACTTATTAAAAGTTATGTTTAATTTTGTATATATGAATTATTAAAAGTATATCGATAATAAAACTTTATACAACATTTTAATCTTAAAAAATCTATTCAAATTTCCCTTACTTGGCATCATATGGGTCACAATAATATCTATTTGTCGCCTACGTGGCTCGACACTTGGCAAAAAACTGGATTGCCAAGTCTCGTTGTCTCGTGGTCTGGCTACGAGATTGGCTTCATTTATTAGTGATATGAATGATATGATATGATATCAGTTATTGTATATGCCTTAACTCTTTTTTTTTCTTTCTTTTTTGGAATATATGTCAGAAAATAAATTTTAGGAAAAATTGCCAAAAACAATACAACCTTTGGCCGGTTCTTTTTTAATAATACAACCTTTGGATTATTTTGTAATAATATAACCTTTGAGGGTGTTAGTTTTAAACAAGACAAAAAACTTGTAACCTGTTAAACCGATTGCATGCACTTGACACGTGTCGTCATGTAATTGGTCTGAATATTAAATTTTTACAATAATAAATAATTTTAGAATTTTAATTTTTAATAAAACTGTTTAACATTTAATTGATTCCTAATTCAGACATTAATTGTGATTTAGTATTTTTTACCAAATAAAAAAAAACACCCATCCCCCTCCCCCACGACCCAGCCAGGCAGCCACCACATCTTCCCCCATTTAGCCACCTCCTCTCCCCCCTCCCCCACACGCAACGACTCTAAACCGCGACAGTACGGCCGGCACCCAGCTCCCCCACCGTCGGCCGTACCACCCATTTCTCTTTCCCCTTACCACGATCTCACTCTTGCCCCCGAATTCGAGTCAACGGCTGTTGTTTTTTGAGCAACCCTTTCCCCAACATTTGTAGCCCAAAAGCCGAATGAAACATCTACGTGGTGGTGGTTGAGGGTTAGGGTTCGGCCGAGAAAGGGAGGAGGTAAGATTTTAGGGGTTAGGGTTTGGCCTGGTTGGGTACTTGGGTGGCGCGACGGGGGAAGGAGGAGGTCGGGGGTAAGGGAAAAAGGGTGGGTCGGCCGGTGTTGGGGAAGCTGGGCGCTAGTGTAATACCCTGGAAATTTTTCTTCTTTTAAAATACTCTCTTACTCTAAATAAAACTCATTTTTAGGAAATAACCAAAATATTACCGCCACCGTGATAACGGCTAAGGGTATTTCAAAGTTACACAACAATAAATTAACATGATACTAATCTCATACTTGATACCAAATTAACTTTCTAACATTATACTTCGCATAATTAACACATCCTATGCGCATACGTACCTCAAACCGTCTTTCCAACTAGCCACAATGCTAGAAATTACTCAACTTAAAGTCTCCTACAATACCAAATACATAAACTCAATTACTCCCTCAATTACACAAATTTCCCGCAACTTTTAAACACTTTAAAACCTCTCTAATAAGCTGAAATTTTGGTTTAAAACCTTTAAAATTCTTTCTTTAAGTGGGTTATTAAAACCACAAAGTAAAAACTAATTCATAGTGTTAATATAAAAATTTTAGCACATTTTTTTAAGGTTTAAACCCCTAAAATAAATCTGAAAATTCCATTAAAACACATTAAAACCTTCTCTACTTATGGGTAATTAAACCCTTTTTATAAAAACACAAAAGTGGTGCTTAAAATAAAATTCCAGCGACATTAAATTAACAAAAACTCATTAAAACTCCATAAAAAAATATAGTCTTTAAGCTTTATTATTACTCACAATCAATGGGTATAGAAAACCCCCAAATTAAATGCAAGTTAGAACCCTAAAAATCAACACTTTAATAATTAAAACCCTAGCTTTTAATACTTTATAAAATCAGAAATTAAAACAATATAAAATTTGAAATTTATACTCTTTAATCACCAAAAAATAATTATAAAACATACTAGTCATGTTTGAACAATTAAAATCAAAACCCAAAATACATACTACATAAAACAATTTTAAAACAAGAGGAGAGAGAAGGGTGGCTCACGGCCAAGGTGGTTGGTCGCGGGCAGGTGTGCAGTGGTCATCGGAGGTGGTCGGCCGGCGTCGTTGGGTAGGCGGCAGCAAGGTGGCGTGGTGTTGGTGGCTTCAAGCACCATGCGTGAACATGTGAACCAAGTTCACGTATAAAGAGGAAAAAAAGAAATAAAGAAATAAGCGAAAAAAGAATGAAAAGAAGAAAAAGAAGAAAAAAAGACTTACATTGTACAAATCTGATTTTTAGCCTCTTTGTGCGGAAAATTTTTGGGGTTTTGAGGGATATTTATAGAGTAGAGAATAAGGATTAGTGATGAGTAGTATATTTGACCACTTATTGTGGTGATTTTAACCCGATTTTGTAAGCTTTTCCCCTTTTTCTAACCCCTTTTGTATATAAATCTTGCATTTTGGCTTTGTAGGCCTGAGCACGGATCGGATATCCGATCCGAAATTGGATTTCGGATCGGATATTCGTGTCCGAAAATTCGAATATTTGCTATCTGAATCCGATCTGAAAATGTCGTATATCCGAAAATCCGGATATTCGAAATTTTCGGATCAGATATGTCGGATATCCTATATCCAACTTCTTTAATTGCAGGGTTTTTTAATGGAAAAATTGATTTTTTCACCCTTTTTTCACACGTTATTGTCTTGTGAACCCTTTTTAATAATAATAAAAAAAAAAACAGAAATTAAAATATTAAAAAAAAAAACAAGCTTTAGCCTTAACCGGTGGCGGAGGTGGTGGTACTTGAGCAGACACTTTTCTTCAACAACGCGGCGGTGAATACAATCAATTGAAAAGAAATCAAGAAAACTTCTACCAGATTATGATTCTATGCAATTTTACTAAACAACCAAAACATAAACCCTGAAAAACTCAACTACAATTTCACACTAAAAAATCAACAATATTACAGAAAACAATTCAATTAAATAAAATAGCTAAAATCAACACAAGCCTCTACGAACCTACGACGCCTTTAAAAATCAAAACAAACCCCTCTTATAAAAAGAAAAACAAAATCAAACAATTCTCCAACCATGGACTGACGGACCTGCAACAGAGGAAAACAATAATTAATCTTCCCTGTCGCCACTTGCAACAGAGGACGCTCGCGCTGCCACGTTATCCACTTTCCTGCCGACAATCGAAGAAGGCGAAAAACAGAAGGAAGCACCGTTTGCAGTCAGATTATTGTTTGAGAGGAGTATCGAGGACTGAGGAGCGATCTAAGAGAGAGAAGGGAGAAGAAGGAGATCTGAGATGAGAGATAGAGAGAGGAGGGAGAAAATCAGAAAATAGAGGAGAAAGAGGCGAGCTGAGCATAGTGAGCAAAACTAGGGTTATAAACTTATAATATGAAAATATTTTAAAATGATATTTTCGGATTTCGAATCGGATACCCGATCCGATATCCAATTTTTTTTGGATATTCGGATATCCGAATTCGAAATTTTTGATATCTGATATCCGAAATTTTCGGATCGGATGCAGATCGGAATTTTGGATTTTCAGATTATCAGATAGTTTTGCTCAGCCCTAGCTTTGCCCTCCCTTTGTGTGTTTGTGTACTTGACTTGCAAGTATAGGTGAAGTTTTGGCGCAAGAATAGCTCTTGAAGGGTTTAAGATGACGTAAGAATGAAGAGAGAGAGGCCGCTCCTAAAGGAGCGGCCGTGCAACTCCCCAGGATCGGGCGCTCCTACCAAGTTTACACAATTCTACCATCTTTTAGAGTCTGGCAGGAGCGGGCGTGCGGTTCCTTCAGAGCGGGCGCTCCTGATATTGGCACCTAGAGGTGAGTAAAGACCCAGGGTACCCGGTACTGAACCCGAAACCAGTTAGGACCCGTCGGATCCGGACCCGGAACTGGTCTAATATTCCAACCCTAGTTCATAAAAATATTCAGACATACACAGTACTAACCGCCCACCCCTCCTTCTCTTTCCTTCGTCTTCACTTCCGTTGTTTCATCATCACTTTGATCTGGGCTTACACCTCCTCCACCAGTAGCGGCGACTTCCACTCCTCCTAAAACAGGCCTGCAGCGGCTACCACGTCCTCCAAAAATCGCGATAGATTTCACCTCCAACCACGACGCTTCCACCTCCAACCGCAGCGCACCTTCTTCTTATACCGTTTAAGCATTTAAGCATGCTAAGGTTAACGTTTTGGTGTTTTTTACCCAAGAATTTTTCGCCTAATTTATTGATTTATTATTTTTAGGTTTTTTTAATACGAAGTAATTGATTCCTCTTTACTACAGTACTTACTTTCCAATCATATTTTCTTAATTTTGTTTGAATGTGTGACAATGAATTGAAATGGAGATATTTATACTGGTTATTATTGCTCAATTTGATTTATTGCGTATTTTTGTTAGAGGGACAACGTTGATTTTTTTACTTTGTATAAGCCAACCGGGTACCCGGTTTTGGAACCGGTTCCTACCAGTTCCGGTTTCGGATCTGAAAATTATGGACCCGGTACTAACCGGTTTCGGATCCGGTTCCAAAATCTTGGACCCGGTACTAACCGGTTCCGGGACCGATTCTTTAGTTTTACACCGGGTACCCGGTAGTGCTCACCTTTATTGGCACCACAATCGGCCACTGTCTGAAGCAGGGAGGAGCGGGCATGCACCCTCATAGGAGCGGGCGCTCCTCCCATATTGAGTAGAATTTGCCTCCATCTGAGAATATTAGGAGTCGGCGCGCACCCTTCGAGGAGCAGGCGCTCCTCCCTGTTGGCTAGAATCTGCCACATGTTGAAGAATAGGGGAGCGGGCGCTCCTGGTTGGAGGAGCGGGTGTTCGTACTTCTGGAGTGAGCGCTCCTGACTTGGAATCCGAGTTACTTTTGACGGATTTCCCTATGAAATTCGGGGAGTATAAATACTATTCCTTTGGCTCATTTTAAAGACAACAGTCTTAGTATAGTATTTAGCAACTTTCTCTTAGTTAGCAACAATCATCTTTGGTAGTTTTTGTTTAGAAACTCTCAAATTAATCATTATAGAAGCAAGTTTCTAAGATTATTCTCATAATTTCAACATTTGTACTCAACATTTGAAGCTTCAATTAGTAACTTCTTTCACTTGTTTATACTCATTTTCAGATTTTATTTTGTTATTGCTAGTCACTTGAATCTCTCTTGATCTTGATAAATTGTTGTTGCATGTTAATTTTATCCATAGTGAATCACTTTTCCCCAATTTTAGAATTACTTAGAATACTAACTTGGAACTTTGCATGTTACTCACAATGAGTTATGAGTAGTCCTCTTAGCTAGGGGTTGGGTGAAACTCAACCTAATGGTTAATTAAGTGATTTTGGGAGAAGTATTGATGTTTGAATTGTGATTAAATTGATTACATGAGATTGCTTGTTAGTTTTTTATGATAGGAGTAGCTACCCTTGATTTTGGGCTTGATGGCATGATATGCTTGATTTGACATGGGAATGTAGATTAAGTATGTCATTACTTATTACAAATTTGATTATGTATCTCCTATTGTTAAACTAATGAGGAAACTAAGTTTAGGAGTGTGAATTGTTTTCTTAATTGCATGAGGTTGATCTTGTATGTAGTCCTTGCTATCTCTTGTCTCTATTTGCTCCCAATATGGTTGATTGTCATGGCTGAGTGGATCCCACTCCCTAGTGCTTTTATTTACTTGATTTAGAACAATAGCTTGTTTGTCTACTTGACGAACCCCCAACCAACAATAGTCTTCGAACTAGCTTGCGTGTTAAGATCTTTAGCAATTATATCCCGTTCCTTGTGGACAGAACTTTTACTTATCATTGTGCTTGGTTTGTGAGATGTTTGCTTATAAATGTGTTTGAATGAGTGTGGAATGTGCGACCGTTCTAACGTCCATTAATTAGGTTTGGGCTTAATATATAAGTAGACTTAAATTATGAAATATTTGACCCACAAGGGTTCAAATAAATGAATTGGGCTTAGTTAAATGAAATGGGTAGGTCCAATAGGAGTATGTAAGGATTGTTTGCACACAATTATTTAAATGAGACCTAATAATTAATAAACGTTTAGCCCAAAAATATATTTTACTTTTATAAAACTATATAACTAAAAATGCTTTAGTCCTTTAAAATATTTAATTAAAATAATTGAGCCCTTAAAAATATATGTTATAATTAATTAAATAATTTATAAAATACATAAAAATACGAAGTATTACAGTCTACCACCCTTAAAAGAAGTTTCGTCCCCGAAACTTAGGTACAAGAACTTTAAAAACTTTTTTAAAAGACGAATAAATACTTAAAATCTAAAAAAATTTCCTTGAAATTTTTATTTGCTATACTTTTTGTGACACATAATTTCTATTTCTTTTACTCATTTCTACACAAACTTATTTGTAGAATAACAAGCTTTCTAGCAACTTACACCAACTATTAATGTAAGATTCATCCTTGCTAATATACGTACACATCCTAGTGTGTAAAATAATCAAAATTATCAACAAAATCAGTGTAAAACTGATGAAAAAGCACTTAAAATGCCAAAATTAAGGAAAAAAGCGCGTGATTCTGCCGCACTCTACCCCCCTTAAAGAAAATGAGTATGTCCCCGTAACTCCACTTAACTCAACTTAGGTATTTCTTTCTCATTCCATCTTTGGTAAAATCATATTACTTTTTTATATTCATTCCTTGTTGCGAGTACCAATAATATTATTAATCCTTTACTTATCACACTAAAAATAATTAATTTTCACCTAAACCATCTTTTACCAATCCTTTAGTAAAATTAATAAGTATTTGCTATCCCAAACCTTGATTTGTTTAGCTTTCTCATAGATTAACTTGGTTAAACTCAATAGTTTTCTTTACAACTCACATTTGTTTATTTTTTATTCAAATGACTTATGAAAAACGTCTTGTACCTTACCAAGGTCCATTGATAAGGCTGAGTTATTTGTCACTTTACCAATTCTACGCAAATGCATATATTTCTATATACTTTGGCTCATCTTTTCTTTCTTACCAAAATTCATCCTTTGTTTCATGGGTTACACTTTCATTAACACTTGTCCCTTGTTTAACTTACATCATTCAAAACCATTCTTGGATACTTTTCACTTGCTTCTCTTTTACTCGTTTGAGTCTGTAAAACGGTCATCTCACTTATGTTCCTTGACATAGTGAACTTTCATGGTTTACAAAACCGAAAAATGTTGCCATGCCAATGCTGGCTTGAATGGTGACTTTGTGTTTGTTTTCACTCCAAGCTATCTTTACATTCTTTTCGAAACTAAATATACATGCTCTCTGCATGAACTCTAATGTCAAATATTCATTTTTGTTTGTCCATTTACCACTTGGTGGATGTTGTAATCATCCTCAATGTATTACCAAAGTTCTCCTGTATACCTTCCAGGATCTTGAAAGAAACTTGGAATCTCTATCCAAAACGATATTAGGAACTCCATGTAGTCTCACAACGAATTTGATGTAAGCCTTCGCAAGTTGCTCCATCCTCCAAGTCTCCTTTATTGGTTTTTTTAAACATTGTAGACTTAGATAATCTATCCACCACAATCCAAATGATATCACTTTCTTTCTAAACCATCAATATGCCTTTACCAACTCCTTATACAACTTGTCCTTTCCTGGATAAGGTGTACTGTGCCTTTTTTTCATTAGTTTTCCTTTCAACCTCTTACTCTTACAAATTATTTTTAAGCTTTTATCTCTATGAATATTAAAATCAATAATTTTCTCACAAATTCTATTCAAATTCACATTCTCTACTTGATTTTCCTTTATCTCATCGAATATTGTTGGTCTCATACTCTAGTTGCCCCAACATATTCTTTACTTAACTTTTTCCAACAATTTTGAGGAGATTAATTTCCTTGTTTCTCAATTACTTTATCGAATATTACTAATGTATCAATCCACCACATTGCTTCCCTTTCAACGATATTGAATGTCTTGCCCATAGTCTTTTATCAACTCTTATCATTTCTTTGTTACACATTCAAATCCTTATGTGTGAGGGTCTACCTCAAACTTTACACTTCACTCAAATAATCATGTTTCCATACAAATTATTTCACACTTATTACTCTCCATGAATTTTCAATTATTTTCCGCCAAGGCATTCATTTGCCAATAATCCTTGAAAATCCGTCACAAACCTTCTAAACCACCTTGTCCAACTTAAAAACCTCAAACAAAAATTAATTTATAACATAATCCATAGTTCCCAATTTCTATCCTTGCTACACCAACAATTACCTCTGTACTTTGCCACAAGGTCTCCCAAAATGGTCATTTCTTCAATCACAACTCACTCTTAGGAAAACCTTGCGTGCATTCGCTTCTCTCTCAACATCAACAAACTTTATCACAGTTGTTCACATCGTCCCTTCCTTTCCATACTTAGAATTTATTAAAATGTCTTCAATGAAAACACTTGATTTCTGAAGTCCATAGAAAGTATAGGTGCTTCATTAACCCAAAAGGCAAACATAAAAAAAAACTCAAACTGTCCAAATCTTGTCATAAACGCCAATTTCAAAATGTTCTCTTTCAAATATTCTTACTTAGTAGTTCCTATCCTCAACTCTAACCTCGGAAATATTATTGCTCCCTAAAAAAACAAATCATCACTCCAAATCAGAAGATAGTTACTTTTCATTGTCACCTTTATCACTTCCCCATAGGCACTTTACAAACACTTTTATCCTTTCTTTTTAACAGTTACATGCGCTCCCCAAGGCGATGTAACCTTCTTTCAAGGACCTTGCAATAGTATCTTCCAACCCCCTTTAAGAAATACAACATTAATCCTTTCTCTACACACAACAGTGTCCTTATCTTACCTCAAACTTCACTTAACCTCTAATCCTTTGCTTACATTTCTCCTCATACAACCCAACACTTTTCCTCTTGTATTCCTTAAATAAATCTTTTATAAACCCACAATTAATCTCAATTTCAATTATTTCAACAATCCATGCATACTCAAATTATATCAAGATTTCCCAATCAACTCCATATATCTTGTCATAAATTCCACTTCTTTATGACATTTTCATATCCATATCTCAATAATCACAATACCTTTAAGTATACTATTTCTTCGTAGTTCAAAATCCTTAACTTTCAAGAGCTACTCAAGCCACATTCATGCTTCTCACACTTCCAATAAAATTCTGTCAAAGCTTCTTTAGCCATCTTGTTGGCTTTTCACCTACCTTCTTTCTTGTTTTGATTCCTTATCTTTAATCTTAGTCTCCCTTTCCTTTCAACAAATATATATATTGAATCACTCCTTCATACAAATTAATCAAACTCCTAAAGGCTTTATGTCTTGACAACTACCATTGAAAATCACAGTTCGCCATCCTTCAATTTATTCCCTTAAGCTTTAAGCAACATCATTTCCTTGAATACCTAGAGCTTAACAACTTGGAGCAGACAATCTTTCCATTTAACTTTATATACCCTTCTACCTTTTTTCTTTTATTTGCATGAAAGATTGGTAAAACTTGTCTCGAGTTATTATTTCAAATGTCTCTCAAATAAGATTGGGTGTATTCACAATTATTCGTTCCCATTGACATGTTAAAATCAACTTCTTCCTTTACTTATCATACAAACTTCCATGCACTCTCAATTTCTCAAGACATCCACTGTCTTTAAACAACATGCATAACCCTTCAACTCATTTTATGAAAAACTTGGAATTAAGTTTCCTTTGGTACATAAGTGGTTTTCACTTCTTTTCACTATCTTGTTACACTTTTTCCATTGTGGAATTATTGGTGGTTATATCATTCTTGGCAAGCTATCAAGCCTGTCTTATTACCTTGCTTAAATCATTTCCATTACTGGAATTATTTCTTGTCACCATACTTGCTTGATAATAGAGCTGGTTGCTATATATATAGGTTGGATCAAAACACTTAGCTTCATCTTATTCTACTCAACTAACACCAACCAATAAACTTAATCAAGAAACAATCAATAATTAATTTGAATCAAGGTTTGAGGTAAACATATTTATATCCTTGTTCTCAATAATTCGAATGCATAAAATCTTAATTGATAAACAACCATAGTTCATATAATTAAACAAACAATCAAAAATAAAAATATCCCCAAGAACTGCTACTCGAAAGGCAAGATGAAATGAGTAGCACTTGTAAAAACAATAAAATATATAAGGCTGTTGAACAACTCTAAAGAGTAAGTGAATAAATTCAAGAGTTCTCCAAAATGGTAGCAATGCTACATAGAATGACCCTTTTGTAGAATATAATCATTCCCATAGCTTGATATTAAATAATCAATACTCATAACTCCAAAATAATATGTGTAAATATTCTCAAGGTTGAACATGTGACAATGTTCTCAAGGTTCAACAAAACAAGAGTTTTCAATATTTCAACAAAATCATAAATTCTTAAGACTCCAATAATACATAAAAATAATATTCTCAATTCTCAATCTCAAAATAAATCCTTAATCATAATAAATGATAAGTCACTAAGTTACAATGTCAACCTCCAATTGATTTGAATTGAGTATCCCTTAGCTCATATAATAACTTTCATCATTACTCATATCTATACAATCCTATCCTCATCTCTCATGGGCTCTTGTTCAAGCTCGACCTCAACACAACTTGTGCTCAGAAATAGAATACATAACTCAAAATGGATAAATCCCAAATGCTCTCATTTATAAGCTCTTTGACCATTGACATCAATCTCTTCATCCTTATACCTTGTTGTCTCAATAGACAAGTCCAAAAAACTCAAGTAATCATTCTTAATGACTAGGCAAGGTGTCACGACAAGAAACTATCCCGAAACACAATACTCACAACTATGTGATGATGTGCATCTTACTATTTTCTTCCAAAATACATCTCAAATAAGAACAATGAAGCGAACAATCCTAACATAAGCAACTGCACTTTCATAATCCTTAAAATTCCTCGAAATTCTCATCGTAGAAACTCACAAGGTATAGCTTATAAACTCTGCAAGAAAACGGGCTTAACTACATACCAATAGAAAATCCTTCCCGAAACAATGTAATACAGTTCTTACAGAAAATTAAGTTCGGTGTTTAATCATACAATCTTGATAGCTCACATAATTTGATCACATATTGCATGCTTTCATCAATAAACATTTAGTCATACAACATGCTTGAACACCTTATAAGAAAATAAATATGCACATAGAAAAGAAATTAAATTCTAGCCTATATGCCCTTTCTTCTCTTACCCAATTTCACCATATGCTTGGAAAGCTATTAACACATATTACATACCTTAATTCCTTTGCATATCTGCACACATAATTTTTAAAATTCGATTTTCACTTTCAAAAATTCATTGCCCGAACTATAAATAAAATTTGAACCCCTCAAAACTTAAAAAAATTCAGCCCTTTATTTAAAAAAATTCGTACCAATTTTAAATAAAATAAGAATAAAATTTTCGGTCCTTGATATAAAAAAATTCCGACCTCCTGCCTTAAAAAAAAATCGTTCGCTAAAATAAACGAACTTAAAAGAAATAAAATAAGTACACTTAAAATATTTTTTTGAAATCATTTAAATAAGCACCTGGCCAAGCTTTTAAAACATAGGTATCTTAAAACACTTTTTGGCTCAAGTGGTAATTAAAATCCAACCTAAGCTCCCATATACCACTTTGTAATACCCTGAAAATTTTCCTTCTTGTAAAATACTCTCTTACTCTAAATAAAACTCATTTTTAAGAAATAACCAAAATATTACTGCCACCGTGATAAGGACTAAGGCTATATCAAAGTCACACAACAATAACTTAACATGATACTAATCTCATACTTGATACCAAATTAACTTCCTAACATGGTACTTCGCATAATTAACACATCGTACGTGCATACGTACCTTAAACCGTCTTTCAACTAGCCACAATGCTAGAAATTACTCAACTTAAAGTCTCCTACAATACCAAATACATAAACTCAATTACTCCCTTAATTACACAAATTTCCAGCAACTTTTAAACACTTTAAAACCTCTCTAATAAGCTGAAATTTTGGTTTTATACCTTTAAAATTCTTTCTTTAAGAGGGTAATTAAAACCACAAAGTAAAAACTCATTCATGGTGTTAATATAAATATTCCAACACACTTTTTTAAGGTTTAAACCCCTCAAAGAAATCTGAAAATTTCATTAAAACACATTAAAACCTTCTCTATTTATGGGTAATTAAACCCTTTTTTATAAAAACACAAAAGTAGTGCTTAAAATATAATTCCAGCAACATTAAATTATCAAAAACTCATTAAAACTCCATAAAAAAAATATAGTCTTTAAGCTTTATTATTACTCACAATCAATGGGTAAGAAAACCCCCAAAATAATTGCAAGTTAGAACCCTAAAAATCAACACTTTAATAATTAAAACCCTAGCTTTTAACACTTTATGAAGTCAGAAATTAAAACAATATAAAATTTGAAATTTATACTCTTTAATCACCAAAACATAATTATAAAACATATTAGTGGTTGGGGGATAATAGGTCGTGGTCTACTATCCTAGATCAAATTTACAATTTATTTTCCTAATCTTACTCTACCAAGTTCACACTAGATAGTGGCAAGCTAAGGTCGAACCACAAGGACTAAGTGTATTAATTTTAGCTAATTAAACTATTAGGAAGGTTGTGAGATAGAGAGAGAAACAACTAAAACACTACTTAAAGCAATTATTAAGATACTAGGGAAAGAGGAATCCAATTACATTAATGAATTCAATAACAAGTCGCAATTAGATGATCATGATCTCAATTAGAAATGATTAACACACTCAACTCACTCCCGCGCAATTAAGCATGCTAATTATCCTACTAAGCTAATTCACTCCCGCACAACTAGCCTAGCAAAGGTATGGAAGAATCTAGACTCTTAAACAACTCACTTCCGCACAATTGATTGAAAGCATAATTAAGAACCTAGAATCAATTAGCTAAAATGATTCTAATCAATATAAGCATCATCCAAACACAATAACCAAGAATCAATTGCATACTAATCACAATCAATCACTCAATTCATCAACATAACCTTCATCCATTTCCCTAGTACACAATCTAAGCAAACATAATGAAGAAAAACATGAAAAGCAAGGTTAAACAAGAATTAAAGCAAGAATCAATCAAATAAACTAGTTATCTACTCTAATCAACAAAGAATTAAGCAAAACAAGAATTAAACAAAACAATAAAGGTGACAAAAAGTTAGATAAGCTCATTGAATAGATGGGAAGAGAATCCACAAAATTGCTTCTTCAAGCTCTCAAATCTCCATTGAAATCCCAAGCTTTCTCTCTCTAAAACTACTCCTAAACTAGAGAGTGAAACTCCTAATCTAAGCCTAATCATAATTAGAGGAGAGAGAAAATGTAAAAACTTGCTTCCTGAAGTCTAAAGAAGGTGGTCCTATTTATATTACAAGAAGAAAAATGGAGAAAAAACGAAGATAAAACGCGAAAAAAAACCCAGAAGACCGCGCCCATGGTGGCTAGGGGTCGCACCCGCGTAGAGGCATCTCCGGGGCATATACAGGTTCGAAGTAAAATCTGGAAAAACGAGTAACCGCGCCTGTGATGACCAAAGCCGCGCCCGCGGTGGTTAGGACCGCGCCCTCTCCAGTTTGGTTTGCGCCCTCTCTAGTCTAGGCTGCGCCCTCTCCTGGCCATCTCTGCACCATCTCTGCTTAATCTTGTTAGCTTCTCCTCTTCTTCTCCATGGGTCTAGACTTTAAAGCTTCATCTTTTGAATCTTGGTCTATCCTTGTCCCATAGACACACTTAGGCACTTCAAGTACCTAGACAAAGAATCAAAGAAAGGCAAAAGTAAGAGAAAAACACGTTAAACTAAGTAAGAAACCGAGAATAATGCACGTTATTGCAAACTAAGGCCTAAAAACATAAACTAAGACATTATTAACTAAAACAAGACTAAAAGGACTAGAAATAACAAAGAAACACTGAAATAAACCTAAAACTAAGGGATAAAAACGCCCTAAAATGTGTCATAAATGACATTTATCAACTATTCATGTTTGAACAATTAAAATCAAAACCCAAAATACATACTACATAAAACAATTTTAAAACAAGAGGAGAGAGAAGGGTGGCTCACGGCCAAGGTGGCTAGGCGCCGGCAGGTGTGTAGTGGTCACCGGAGGTGGTCGGCCGGTGTCGTTGGGTAGGCGGCAGCAAGGTGGCGTGGTGTTGGTGGCTTCAAGCACCATGCGTGAACATGTGAACCAAGTTCACGTATGAAGAGGAAAAAAAAAAGAAATAAAGAAATAAGGGAAAAAAGAAAGAAAAGAAGAAAAAGAAGAAAAGAAATAAAAGAAAAAGAAAAGAAAACTTACATTGCATAAATATGATTTTTAGCCTCTTTGCGTGGGAAAATTTTGGGGTTTTGAGGGATATTTATAGAGTAGAGAATAGGGATTAGGTTTGGGCTTAATATATAAGTAGGTTAGGTTATGAAATATTTGACCCACAAGGGTTCAAATAAATGAATTGGGCTTAATTTAATAAAATGGGTATGTCTAATAGGAGTTTGTAAGGATTGTTTACACACGATTATGTAAATGAGACCAAATAATTAATAAACGTTTAGCTTTAAAATATATTTTACTTTTATAAAACTTTATAACTAAAATAATTAATTAAAATAATTGAGCCCTTAAAAATATATTTTATAATTAATTAAATAATTTATAAAATACATAAAAATACGGAGTATTACAACTAGCTGTATCGTCGCTGGGGGAGTTGCTGCGCATGGGGGGGGGGAGAGGAGGTGGTTGGGTGGTGACTGGTGGTAGATGTGGTGGCTAGGTGGTGGAGTTTTTTTTTTAATTTTTTTAATAATAATAATATTAATTACTAAAAAATATAATATTAATAAAAAAAAAACCTAATAAAACGGCGATACGTGTCATGGTAACCTATAAAAATATGTTACCAAACGGTTATATCTTGTTTAAAATTAACACTCCCCAAAGGTTATATTATTACAAAATAATCCAAAAGTTGTATTATTAAAAAAGAACCGTCCAAAGGTTGTATTATTTTTGGCAATTTTTCCTAAATTTTAAAGGAACTATTTTATTTTAAAAAACCTTTCAAAAATTTCTTGGTAGTTTAATACCTGATTGTAATTTTTTTTGTTGAAGACTACCAAGAGCTACTTTCCGACGTTAACTACACTATTTCCGGCATTGACTATCCCATGTGACATGCACATGGTCATTTTTACTAATCCCACCCCTTTTTTTTAATTATTTCCCTTTAAAAAACTCACTCTTGTTTAACCTTGATTTATTATTTAACAACTTAGTTATTTAAATTATAAATTAAAAACCATCACCAGCTACCCCCTCCTCACTGTACTCGTTGCCAAGAACTTCCCACCCCTAGCAACCCACCCTCTTCCGCCGGCCGACCCACCCTCCTCCGCTCACTCCTTACCTTATCTTCACTCTCACCCTTCTTCTTTCTCCCAAATTTCCAAAACCCAGTAATTTCAACAACACCCAAAAATAAATCAAATCAAAATCAAGCCATTATAACCTATTGAGCAGTGCATGCATGCCTGGAAACTTGCAATAATAGCAGATTTTAAATGCCCTCGTTTCAAACCCAAATGTTTCAACAATGGTTTTGCTTGTCTTTCAATGGTGGCCAAGAAAGAGGAGAGAGAATTTGAACCCACAACTGCCCAGTTGCTCGAACACCTTCTTGCTTTTTCGCTGCCAGTGCTACCAAGACTTTCAATACGACACTCGATCGAATTAAGTTTTTTGTGTAGGTTATTTCTTATTTTGGAAATTTGAGAATTTCGACAAGAAATAGTATCCAACTTGAATTTTTTTTTCAATTTCCTCGAATTTTGTTTTGTAATATAGATTTTAATCATATTTAATTTCCTGTCACTAAAATCGCCTCAATTTTACCCTCCAATCCCTAATGGGTCGGCCGACGGGTAATGCAGCTCATTAGGGGTGGGGAGATATGGGCGGAGAGTGGGATAGATTAGGGGGAGGGGGTGGCTGTTTGGTGGTAGAGGTGGTTGTGGGTTTTTTTATTTAAAAATTAATTTAATTGTTATTTAATTGAGTTATAAGGTACTCTGAGGAGTAATAATTAGTAGAAATGGGTTGGGAATAGGAAAAAAAAAATAACATGTGTAGGGCACTGTAAGGAGCAGGGTGCTCATCAAGCGAGTCGATTGTGAGCTAGATCGAAAACCGTGACTCATGCTCGACTTTAATATTTTTGTAGCTCGACTCGGCTAGTGACTCGTTAAGCTTCGATTGCTCACTTAGCAAGATCTACTGAAAACACCCAATTACAAACACCCAAATTAATCCTTTTCCACACATATTACAAACACCCAAATTAATTGTAAAATTCGGCTAAATCTACTGGAAAAAAAGCCCAAATTAATCCTCTAATTTCTCAAGAACATAAAAAATTGTCCAAATTTTTGAATAAATTTTATCAATAATCTAATAAAACTACAAGAACAACTACAGATCTACAAGAAAAGAGAGTAACAAAACGCAGCTGCCATATTAAAAGCTTGTTCCTTGTTAAAATTGCTTTTAGATGATCTTGATTCCTTCTTCCTTCTTCAATTCATATCCTTCATGAGCTTATTACTTGAGATTTGAGGATGAAAAAAAAAAAACAGAGCAAAAAACTAAGGAAGGAGGAGTATAGAGGCAAGTGGCGGCTGTGAATGAACTTACGAAAGAGAAGTGTCTAGGTTTTTTTTTTTTTTATTTTTTTTATTTTTTTTTATTTTTTTATTTTTTATGTGAATGGGTCATAGAGTAAGTTTGACTAGTAGTCTAGTACTCTAGTAGTATTAATTACGGATGAGTGTTTTATATTAATTTTTTTTTTCCTTTTCTATTATATAATTGTTGTATTTTTTTTTTCTTTATGCCACTTTTGATTTTTTTTTTTTTACTTGTTTTTTTTTTACTCTTCTTATAAATTTTATATAATATTTAATAATAAAGTATTATCGAGCTGCTCGCGAGTTTATTGAGTCGAGTTATTGCTTGCTCGACTCGTGCTCGTTAAGGTTTTGAGTTGAGCCAACTCGAGTCGAGTTTTGACCGAGCGTTGACTGAGTCGATCTCGAGTTGCTCGCAAGCTTCTCAACTCGATTAGCACCTCTAGTGAGGAGGGTAGCCCGTCGTTGGGGATCCCACTTCCTTTATGCCCATAACTCTTTAAAAGCCTAGGACGTTACACTTTTTAAGGTGTATTAGGATTTGAATTCCTCACTGTTTGGGGGACCTTGAATTAGAATTGAGTTTATCATTACCCTTTTTTTATTAGAAACCAATAGAGAGTCGCCAATGAGTTTTAGGAAAACCCATAAACCTCGTTCATGCCTTTTTCAGCTCCCAAGTAGAGTTCAAGGGATATTTAGCACGAATCATAAGTTTACCCATGCCCAAATTGGTCGATAAATACCAGAAATGAGTTCGGGAACAAGAATACTAAGATAACGTTCCTTTTGAGGGGAATCGCCATCTTAGCCCTAATGCGGCCTCTACTAGCTCTTTTTTTCACAATTTCATCGCCAAACAATATATGCAATGTGATACCTAAAAGTAAGTTAGTTGATTTTATTTACACACGTCAATCACGAAAGGATTACATTACAACAAATGTCGTTATTATTATTTAATTCAAATTCGTGAAAGGACAAAAATAAACAAGATTTGCCTTGGCTTAAGTGATAAAACAATCAATTAATTTACTCAATTTCAGTCTTGTTTTAACGAAAGAATACTATGTTGAATTAATTAATTAAAGGTTTATTTTTATGTGATCAAACAACACTAATTAGTCGATTTAGCTGATTTAAGACAAGAAAAGAAAAGTGATTTATCTAAGTGCTTGGGAATTACCACTTTTCCTTGCTAGAGCTTCGTTTAGAATGCAAATGGACACCTTCTTGTTTGGAAACCTCCACCGTAAGACAAAGAAATAAAAGGGTGAGTGTGTAGGACAAGAGGGTTTGATTTTTGCATAAATTCACAAAGTGTTACTGCTGACATTTTGGCTATTTTTATGTGTCTTTAGAGCTCGTACTGAACCTCTATTCATAGGGAATGGTTAAGATTAGAGTTACAGAGATTTTGCAGCAGCAGGTGGTGCGCGCAACTCAGGAAATTGTGCTTGGCTTCCGAACGCGAGTAAAGGAGTTTGCGCTGCTATGTGCAGCGTGACTTCTAGTCTTGCGCGTGGCTATATGGTAAGATTCAATACAGTAACTTTCTGAAATTCTGAATCTTCGCAAGCGCAACACTAACAATTGCCTGGCATGCTGCACGCAACTTTATAAGTTGCACGCGGATTTTTGTAACACCCTAAAAATTCCTTTTCTTTAAAATACCCTTTTTGCCTTTTTAAATACGAAAAGGAAAATCTAAGACATTACCGCCACCGTGAAAACGGTTAAGACAAATATCAAAGCCACACAGCGGAAGACTATCTTTTAAAAAACTCAAATAAAATAAAGTTTAATAAAATCAACTTAAATTTTAAAACCAGCTTACACTAAAACAATAACTTGGAACCATTAAAGGCCCTTTAAAACCAAAGAAAATATAAACATTAACTAATGTTAGTGTCAACAATTACATAAATAATTCTATACAATAAATAACAAACAACGAAACATGTAACCTTCTTCGCTCAAACCCATCATGCTTGATATGCTTTATCACCTGAAAGCTTCTCTCTACTTGTCCCCACTACTCGCCATTAGAAATGGGTCGTCGTAGGGCCAAGGTAAAGACAAGGCCCAACAAACATGCAAACACACAATCAACAATGCTGAGTACATAAGCGTAATAACACACACTAACATGCTTTCATCCTATCAACACATAGCTTACCTTGTTACACCTGTTCACAAGCATACAAGACACCCAACACCTAACTAGACAAATAGTAATGTTCATTTAATTTGATTACGCATCGAATAGTTTCCCCCTAACCTGCTCCAATAAAGGGGTACTAACACGGGAGCTAACTGTGAAAGTATAAAAGAGCCACTCGTAAGTGGCGGAATTCCTGTGCATAATAAAAAGGAATATACAGCGTCCTGTACTCCCAGTAGAAGTTATGGTCAAATATAAAGTCGCATAACTCCCCCCATATGTTCATACTCAAGGTATATACGTTCCAAGAGTTTTGGTGCGTAATCTCTTTTACTTTACTTTATTTACATATTATTAGGCTTGGTCATGACTCTCACACACAACACAAATTAAACACTACAATTTATTTAAGCATTCAAACATACCAAATTTAAGTTCTTGAATAATTAGTGACCACATAAATTTATAGTTGAACCCTTTTTAAATCTAACTCGGTGTCAAAGACACCTTAAACACATAATGCGCCACAAATCCTATCCCTCGGTGTTAGAAACACCTTAAACGCATAATGCGCCACATATCCTTCCCTCGGTGTTAGAAACACCTTAAGTGCACATAGGCACCAAAATATAATTAAATCCTCGTGTACATAGACACTTAAATAGCTTCTTCCTCTTGCTTATAACATCAATAAAAATTATATGAACCATAATAAAATTCCTTTTTCACATTCCAAACCAAATTAAACATTTAGTTTAATTACACATGCTCTCTATCATGCCAATAACAAAAGTGTGGTTCATATCCAACATGCCAATACAATTAATTCCAATCACCAATTCACTGTGAATATTCATACATCACAAATCATTCACCAACATCAATCCAATCAACAAGTTCCAACCAACACTTATTATGATACTACTTGGAATTAATTAAACAAAGCTTAGCATGCTTCTACATATTCAAAAATTACTAAGTACGCGAACGTACCTTAAATCATCTTTCCAACTAGCCACAATGCTAGAAATTACTCAACTTAAAGTCTCCTACTATACCAAATACATAAACTCAATTACTCCCTTGATTACACAAATTTCCAACAATATATACTCTCTTTAAATCACTCATAAACTTCCTAAAATAATTTGAAATTTAATTTAAAACCCTTACTTTTATTCCCAATTAATGGTAATTACAAATCCTTTCAAGAAACATAATTATAGCTTATATATAAAAATTCCAGCATTATTAAAACTTATAAAATTGCTGTAATTTAGTTTAAAAACATTAATTTCAATAGTTTTAATCAACCATAATCAAATTCCATCAATAAATATTAATTTAGAAACTTAGGGTTTTCAATTTGGGGCTTTTTGATTAAAAACTAAATCTGAAAATTATATTAAAACATTAAACCTTCGTTAAAAATCAAAAACTGCCCGAAAACCATATTTTAAGAGGCTGAATTTGGCCACGAGAGGGTGGTATTTTGTTTAAAATGTCGTTTACACACGAAAAACACTATTTTTTTTGTAAAAATCGAACGAGTTAGAACCTAAGCGTGATTAAAAATTAAGAATCGGAGAATAGGCAATACGCAACCACCTAGGCCGCCGCTGCCGCCGGCAAAGGTTGGTGGTGGTGGCCGGGCGTGTGTGATGGTGGTGTGTGGCGTGTGTGGTGGTGGTTAAACAATAAATAATTAAATTAATTAAATTAAAGGGGAAGGGGAAAAATTAAGGCAAAAATAAAATAAGAGGAGAGAGAGAATTTACCTTTGGGTGCACTCCACCCTAGGCATATGATGGGTATTTATGACCTCTCTCATAACCTCCTACTTATTATCCTTAATAATCCCTTTCCTACTCAAACTAGGATTTCTAATCAAACTAGAATTTTGACTTTCTGTTAAACTATGACTTTCAAAAATTATCTTTTATAAAATAGTACGCCCCAATATTTCCAAATCATAAATTAAAATATTTTCAAGATTATTAAATAATTAAAAATACACTTTTAATAAAAATCATTCTTTTTAAATTAATGAAAAACCCTAAATAATTCATTTTGAATTATTTAAATACTTTTAAGAAAATACTTTTTTAAATTTAAATATGTATAAAAATACGGGGTATTACAATTTTCCTGCGGCAACCCTAGGTTTTAACATAAGCGCTTTAAATCCGTACGGAATTAGGTTTAACTCTTGGGTTTGGCCTAATTTCTAATCGGGCTTAGTATTATAGAGCTTTAATTCATTTCATTTGGGTCAAGCTAGTTAATTTTATGTGTTTAGGCTTCAATCAGTAGTCCATTGGCATTCTTTACTCCAATCCAGCACAAAGATAGAATTATTTATCGTCAAAGCACTTTCTTTTAGGATAGGGGACCAAAAGTAGATGTCTATAGTTAGCCCCCACTTTGATCGAGTCTAGAATAGACGATGATCAAAGTAGTTAAGGAAATAAATCCGAGACTCATTCTGCGAAGTTCCTTAGAGATAAAGAATCTTTCAGTGGTGTTGAGAATGTCGAAACTATCCTCTTTTCGCTAAATGTTCAAGACAGTAGCTACTAAGGCCAAAAAATATATATTTCTTAAATGTTAAAGAGTCTAGATTGACCCTTTGCAGGTCTAGAACGCTGTTACAAGTAAAGGTTGTCATGGGTGATGTCATGTTATGAAAAGGTATTGGGTTTAAAAAGATTAAAAGAAGATGATACCCTCTCAATATGGCATCAGCGGTCTAAAGTCCCTCGATCTGTCATTGAAACTTTAGTCCATGATTTTAACAAAAGAAAGATAATAAATAGGAGGGTGTTTTGGTATTTGTAGCCTAACACTTGAATAAAAATTTGGCATACGCTACCAAAACAAAGATTTGATGTCCACAAGATAGAAATTCATGTCGCAGGAGACATATATCCAAATCTGGTGAGAGATATGAAAATTGGCAACCCTCTCAGCAGTTTTGTCCACAAGATGAAAACACGCGTCTCAAGACTAAGGGCACATGTCTAAATGGGGTGCAACTTCAGTAGGGGCCGCTCTTCATACAAGGGGTGGACGGACACCCTAACTATCTAGTGAAGCAAGATTGTTTTCAAGCTAACCATATTTGCATATTCACCCAACAGGGGTAGTCATTGCCCTGATGGTCGGCGCACTTTGTCGACTTGTTAAGCTAACGCCTAAAAAAAGATTCTACCGTTTTTGATGAGAGGCAGATCACGTTGCTAGTGCAATTTTACGCAGCACATATGCCGTACAATTTTACGTTGCAAGTACGCTATATAATTTTATGCTATATGTTACGCGGTATTTTTGGTAAGTCACGACAAAAATACTAAAACGTGGCATTTATTAAAGGGCAGTACAGGAAAAATGCCAAACTCTCTATGAGAGCTTCTATGTAAAGTACCTTAAAGTGATATTTTCCAGTCGTCTTCCGAGAAAATATCTAAAATCTATGCTTGGGAAGGAACAAAGCACGGTGTGCATGCAGGATGATGCAAAAAACTATTAAAGAAGAAAATAAACTACAAAAATGCAAAGCGATAAGAGGATTTTGAAAATTTGCGCGTTATTACGTCTAACAATGCATGAAACTGTTAGAATAATTCATAACGGATCAAAATCCGAATACCGGTCTTTCAAGTGACCAGTATTCGCACTTAACTCAGGAAGTCGCACTAATTAGGCGCGCGCAAGGTTCAGAGTTGCGCTATGCTAGCACGCACAACTTTCAGAGTTGTGCGCGACATTTAAATCGGTAAAAAAAGAAACGAAGAGCGCGATCTACAACTCACTTCTCCTTCGCCATTTTTTACCATTTTTGATCCTTGTTCTCTCTACAAAGCTTGGTTTTTTGCCTCCATTTGGAGATAAAAGAAAGGAAATCTTTCCTTCAATTCCATTTTGCCATGATCCAATGTAAGTTCTCTCGTTATTTTCACAACTTTTGGTCTAAATTGAAGCATTTCGAACCAAAGAACCCTAATTTTCGAATTTGGGGGTTTTTAATTCGGTCCATAATTTTTGAAATTGTTTGTTCCATGTTTTTATGCTATTTTCAAGGAGTGTTTTGCAACAAATTTCATGAAAAATGGTTAAGTATTTGACCTCGTATGAGCATGTCTTGGTCGTTTATGTTCGTTTTCGCGCTTTCCCCTTGATTTTTAGTACGAATTGCTGTTCTTGCTTGTTCATTTGGTTATAATTGTTTATTATTAGATGAATTATAGTGTTATGACTACAATTATGCTCATGAATCATGTTTTGAAAATTTTGAGTTCAAGAAAATGGTGTGAAATGTGTGATTTTTGTATTTTTGCCAGTTTTGAAGTTACAAAATAACTGTTTGATAGATGATAATTATGTTTGCTTGATTTTTATTCATCCATAATCTATTAATTTCTAAGATTTTAAAAACAAAGTCATTAGAACAATTAGTTGAACTGGTGTAGGTTAGCTTTCTAGGTGTTCTAGCCCCCATTTACTAAGTTCAATTGCAGGTGTCGTATAGTGCCCAAGTATTGGGTGGCATTCGACTTAGTGTTTTGCCCTTTTCGCACCGTTATGCTTCCGAAATGGGTCCAAGAAATTATCCTTATGTTTCTTCTTCGTTTTTTGTAGCACTTTAGGATTTAGAAACATATTCAATCGTGTAATTGTTTTTTTTAAAAATTCCATCGATTGATTGTTCGTAGCATGGATTCTCCTCCGTTTGTGGATGCCAAGGATATTTTATAGGGACTAGTTCCTAATGAGGCGGTTCGCCCTCGAAAGAGGGTGGCCCGCGCTCGCGAGGATGTGCGGGAGCGATGTGTTGGCACAGAGCGATGTCGTCACGAGGAGTTAGTTTGGACGACTCCTCTTAACTGGGATCCTCATGTCCTTAAATGAGACCCGGATCACCATGTCTCGATTAGGGGTTGGCGTGGCATAGTGAGTGTCTCTCAACCGTGTTTGTTTGTTGTTTTTTATAATCCCTTTGTACCCGCTATGATCGAGTTTTCTTTTCTTTTTTTAGAGTGAGCGTAGCATGCGCCTGTATGGTTCTAGAGAATTGAGAGGTCGCTACGACTCTTTGCCAGAGGTGGTGAAGGAGGTGATTGAGCTTTCGGGGATCGATCCCTAGCTGGCAGCTCTTCGGGACCTATCGAGTCAGTCTGCTTCACTGGCTTTCCTCCGCGGGCTGTTGGAATTTTGGTGGGATTCCACCAACACTTTTCACTTTCCGTGGGGAGAGATGATGGTTACCCCTTACGATTTTTCTACGATAATTCGCTTTCCTTTTAGAGGTGAGTCTTTGGTTCTGGGGAACATAAAGGGGTTAGACAAGAGACTGCGTGATCTCGTGGCGAATCGCCTTGCGGCGACCCTACATGTGTATGCGCAGTCTTGTCCTTACTCGGTCCTTGCTGACGAGTTGTTGGCTGACGAGGTAGATCGGCAGTGTACTCTTGAGCAGCTGGCTCAGATATACATTGCTCACGTTTCATTGTCGAGTTACTCAAATGCCTTAGTGAGCTAGGGTAGGCGGGTAACCTGAACTGCGCGGAGGTGTCATATGCCCATACGCTTATTGCTATGGGAAGGGCAACACGACTGATGGATTCTACGGAAGCTACTAAGGTGCCCCGATCTCCATTTCGTGGCACGACTGTATTCTTGAGGTATGTGTTTTTCCTTTTTGTGTTTTAATTTTTTTCCATATATTCTCAAGCTAATCTTATTTTCTTTGTTTCTTTAGGCTTGGGGGTATTCGTACATGCGTTTTCTAGCCCCCAGGACGCTCGGGCCGACTCATTTTCCTATTGGCCACCGTTTGATCAGAATAGGGAAGAGACGAGCTACTGCAGCCGGCGACTTTCACCAGAGGATGATCTCAGCGACTCGTGCATCGGTGAGTATAGGTTTGCAACATAAATTCATATTATTTTGTTTTGACATTTCCTTACATGATGATGTATTTTGCAGGTCGACCTTCCTTCTTGGGGTTTGGTCATAGGGGTCCTTGAAGAAGTTTGGGCTGCCAGCATTCGTTGCCGCTTATGAGCCCTTTATCAGGGTCTCTCCGTGAGTTACCAGATAGACGCGTGGTTTTTAGGCGAGCACATTGTTTGGCAGTTTTCTTCTAAGGAGCCTTTGGTTCTTGCAGAGCAACTGGTGCTACCTGTGGTTTGTTAACATGCTTTTGTTGCATCCAGGCTGACTCCTTTCCCAACATTTTTCCGGTTCGTCTCTTCTCTTATTTTTTTTCTTTTTTTTTTTATTTTTTTTTTATTTTTTTTCTTTTTTTTTATTTTATTTTTCTTTTTACATTCGGATATTGACCTCGCTTTGTTTTTTTTTGTTTCTTGTAGATGGTTGTGCTGGGTGGTTGGGTGCTTCTTGTGGCGGAGATCTCGTATATCGACGCTTTCGGATTAGTGATCTATGAGACTCTACCGCCGGCTGAAGGTGAGGACATACCGTACGTTCCAGAGACAGTCGAGTCGGTATGTTTGTTTTGTATATGTATAAAAATATCAATTTATCATATACTTATGTATAGCTTTTCCTTTTTTTTTTTGTGTTTGGAACAGGTTCCGTGGGAGACCGTGAATGGCATGGTGAGGACTCTGCGAGCTTTCCGAGCTGCTTATCGGAGAGCCCTCATGGCTTTGTCATGCCATGATCATCGGATGGTTGCGGTAATTTTCTCTCTCTCCCTCTATCTCTCTCTCTCTCTCTCTCTCTCTCTCTCTCTCTCTCTCTCTCTCTCTCTCTCTCTCTTTTATTTTATTTTTTTATTTATTATATCAAAGTTATCACGCGATTGCGTATGAATCTTTGATTTGGATTTTTCAGGATGTGCAACAACCTTTCGGGAGTCGTCAAGCACCGTGATTCCATTTTATTTTTATTTATTATATATTTTCTTTTTATTTTACGGAAAATGTATATCTATACTTTTTATTTTGTTTCTATACGATATTTGTACATACGACGTACTTTGTATATATCGTCATTTGCATTTTACCGTATTATTTATTTTCCATAAAAAAAATAAATTGCGAAAAATTCCAAGGGAGGGAAAAGGTTCCAGACTTATCTCCCTCGAACAAAAGAAAGACCAAAAAAGGAAGCAAAGAAAAAGGAAAGACAGTAAAATAAAAGAAAAAGAATAAAAAAAAGTAAAAGGAAAAAAAGGAAAAAAGAGGAGAATAGATAAAAAAGAAGACTAAAAAAAAATTAAGCGTGTGGATTAGTCATAAGGACCGTAATACTTGCTTCCACTAATCGTGAGACGAAAAAAGGAAGTAAAAACTTTTCGATGCACGGACTAGGTGTGCACAACTTGACGTCGCGCGTAACTTCAGAAGTTGCACGAGCGCAACTTCTTGAGTTGCGCGCGATACCTACGGGGAAACTTTCCCATGAGTGTTTTTGCCAAAATTCAGATCGTTTTGGTTTATTTGAACATGGTTACGTATAGGCTTTTAATCATCTCATACTCATTCGATTCCAAGATTCTTAGTATTACTCTAAACAAAGGTTTAATATTTTCTTGCAATGGTGAAACTTTTGAGCAACATTTGAAACAATGGGTAACCTCCCTTTCTAGTGAGGATAAGTTAGCTTTTAAAATATACCACCTTGGTGCCCTATTAAGCTACATGCAACTCTACATTAATTTTGATTTTCTCCACGGTGTTGTCAACCATTGGGATTCTAACCATTTTCCTCTTTAAAGGGGATGAAATAGTCCCATTGCCCGGCGAGTTTGAAGCTCCACTAGGTTTCCCTTAAAATACTCTCCCTGTGACTTATGCCCTTTACTTGTCAGATCCGAAACCTGTTTTTTAGCGATTTTTTGGCTTGAATGACAATGATATGACCAAAATTGATACGGAGCATGGAGTGAATTTAATTCAATTCATCGAACATTTCGTAACTCCTCGAAACAATTTGACTAAACAAAGTTTTAAAATTCGTGCTTTGTGTTTTTGTCTTGTTGTCAATTGTTTACTTAGGACAGATAAAAAATATGAAGAATACTCGATGGTGTCCGTGGTAGAGAAAATAAAGGGGTGTCACTCGCCCGCTCCATTAGCATTGGCGAAAACGTTGCTTTTCTTGAATCACCTTATTTTTTTATATTTTTTTATTTTTAGATTTAGCTTATGGAGCGCTTGCGAATCGTTGATCAGTCACAAAATTTTGAGGATATTGGAGTGAAATCGCTCCCTGGTTATCGTATCCTTTACAAGCATATGAATGAAGAGGAATGGACGACTTTATTCTGTCACAGGGTTCCTAACATACTACGCTTTGTGATTCCTTGGTGAAACATAAGTGGTATGATTGGGAATAGTCCAAATTGTCCCTACACTCGTCTCTTGTATGGTCATGAGACAATACGGGATGAAACAAATTATTCCTCCACAAGATTATGATGCCAATCTTCCCAAGTGGGTAGTGCAAAATATCACTGCTAGTACGGTCCTATCTTCATATTACAAAGCTTGGATGAATGCGGCCGATAAGGGAGAGTTGAACAAGGCTTGTCAATAAAATCAAGCCGCTTTGGCTCATAATTCCCCCTAAGCCCCTAGTGCAATCGACCAATAATCCTCCTACTAGTGGTCAAAACAAAGGAGTGAGGAGAAAGTTAGAATTTTCCCCATCTCAAAAGGCTCGTCTAAGAGAACCTAAGAGGAAGGTAACTCCCAAACGCGCGTAACAAGGTATAAAAATCAAAGAATCATCCTCAAATCCCCAAAAAAGGGCTCCCTTGAATCCAAAAGAAAAGGAAAAAAGAGTGGAAAAGGCTCCTATTCCTAAGTTAAAAAGCAATGTACGGGTCTTGAAGAAAAAAGGAGAAGGCGAAACTTCAAAGGCTGCTGAGAATACTGCTATGGACACTACTCCTTCTTCCACTGTGACGATTGAGAATATAGAGAAACCTCATTGTGTTACACAATAACAATTATATTTTTTTTTTCGTTTCGAATAAAGTGTAATCACTACTAGAAGTTTTATTTATTTATTTATTTTCCAAGCTCTAAGAGTATTTTTAATATATCATTGTTTCATTTGACCGAATTAAAGATTATCTACCTAGTCGTATTACGAAATCATGTCTCGTGTAGTTCTTGTTTAAAAACAACTATTATATATATATATATATATATATATATGTATGTATGTATATATATATGTATGTATATATATATATATATGTATGTATATATATATATATGTATGTATCTATATATATATGTATGTATCTATATATATATATGTATATATATATATATATATATATATATATATATATATATATTGTAGGCGTAAATGAAGAAATAATTAAAATTTATTTAATCTTAAATCAAAGTATGATTTTTGTTTTCCAAATATATATGAAAATGAAACATACTGTGAGGAGGGTGTGCCCTTCGTAGGGGATCCTTCTCCTCTATGCCCATGGACTTTTAAAGCCTAGGACTTTACATTTTTTTAAGGTGTGTTAGGATTTGAACTCCTGACTTTTTGGGTGACCATGAATTAGAATTGATTCTATCATTACGCTTTTTTGTAAGAAACTAATACGGATTCGCCAATGAGTTTTAGGGAAACTCATAAACCTTGTTCATGCCTTTCTCCCAAGTAGGGTTCAAGGAACATTTGGCATGAATCATAAGTTTACCCAAGCCCAAATTGGTCTACTTGTATCAGAATTGAGTTTGAGAGCGAGGGTACTAAAATAACGTTCCTTTTAGGGAGGAATCGCTATTCTAGCCCAAGTGCGGCCTCTACTAGCTCATCCTTTTTCACAATTTCATTACCAAACAATATATGCCACGTGATACCTAAAACTAAGTTAGTTGATTTTATTTACAAGCATTGATCACATAAAGATTACATTGCAATGAATGTTGTTATTCTTTATTATTCAAATTCATGAAAGGAACAAGAAACAAACAATATTTGCCTTGGCTTAGGTGATAAAACAATCAATTAATTATTTAAATTCTAGTCTTGATTTAACGCAAGAATACTATATGAAATTAATTAATTAAAGTTTATTTAAAGTGATCAAACAACACTAATTAATTAATTAAAAGTTTTTTAAGCAAGAAAAGAAAGGTGATTTATCTAAATGCTCGGGAATTTACCACTTTTCCTTGATAGATCTTCGTTTAGAACACTTATGGACATTCTACCGCAGCAGTTGGCATGCGCAACTCAAAAGGGTGGCGCGCGGCTGCTGTGCGCAAGTGAACTAGTGGCGCTGCATAAGGCAGCGCAACCTTGGGTCTTGCGCGTGGCTTTTTGGTAAGATTCGATTCAGTATATTATGAAATTTTGAATCTTCCGCAAGCGCATCACTAGCGGTTGCGCTGGGAGTCACGCGCAACATTGTGAATTATGCTCTTCAGGCCAGCGCGACTCCTTGAGTTGCGCGCGAATTTTCCTGCGGCAGCCCTAGATTTTAATCTAGGCGCTTCTAAATTTGTCAAAATTAGGTTTAATCTCGGGATTAGGCCTAGTTTCTGATCGGGCTTAGTATTAACAAGCTTTGGTTCATTTCTTTTTTAGTTAAGCTAGTTGGTTTATGTGTTTAAGTCTTAATCAATAGTCCATAAGTGTTCTTTACTCCAATCTAGCACAAAGATGGAATTATTTATCGTCATAGCACTTCCGGTTGGGACAGGAGATCAAAAGTAGATGTCAATAGTTAGCCCCCACTTCGATTGAGTCTAGAATAGACGATGATCAAAGTAGCCAAGGAAATGAATCCAAGACTCATTCTGTGAAGTTCCTTAAGGATAAGGAATTTTTCAGTAGTGTTGAGAATGTCGAAACTATTCTCGATTCCCTAAATGTTCATGACAAGTAGCTACTAAGACCAGAAAAGGTTTTTTCTGGTTTTAGTGCGCTAAAGAATCTAGATTGACCCTTTGCTAGCCTAGAACGCTTTTGCAAGTAAAGGCTCTCCTGGGTGATGGATTCTGCAGTATCTACTGTGGTGCACCGGATCTCCATTTCCTGGCATGGCTGTATTCTTGAGGTGTGTGTCTATTTTTTTTTATATATTTTATATTTTTTCTTCCACTGTTCTTTTAAGTTGATCACGTTTTGTTTGTCTTTTTTTAGGCTTGGGGGGTACTCGTACCTACCTTATTTATCCCCTAGGACACTCGGGCCGACTCGTTTTCCTATTGGCCATCGTTTGGCCATAATAAGGAAGAAATGAGCTATTATAGCCAGCGACTTTTGCTAGAGGATTCTTTCGGCGACTCGTGCGTTGAGTATAATTTTAACAACATATGTCCATATTTCTTTATTTAGTTGTCACCATTTTTGACATGAAGTTGTGTTTTGTAGGTCGACCTTTGCCCTTGGGGTTTGGTCATAGGGGTCCCTAAGGTCGTTCGGGCAGGCGCTGTTCGCTGCCGTTTCTGGGCGCTCTATCAGGAGTCTCTTTGTTTCACCGGACGGACGCATGGTATTAAGGCGAGCGCATTGTCTAGCAGTTCTCGTCCGAGGGTCCTTTTGTTCCTGCGGACCCACCGATCCGGATGCTTCGTCCGAATCTGCTGTCTACCGAGGATCAAGCTCAGGCGATCCTCAGTTATCCTGTAGAGAAGTTGGTGTTGCCTGGAGCATCTTACCAGGTGTTTGTTGCATCCATGCTGACCCCATTTTCAGCTTTCGTTTGGTTAGTCTTTCTTTCTCTAAATTTGGTTTTATTTTTTCGACGTTTGAATATTGACCCCTTGTTTGTTTTTGCTTTATTTTTTTTTTATAGAGGGTCAATCTGGGTGGTTGGGTGCCTCCCGGGGCAAAGATCTCGTATACCGACGCCTTTGGATCAGTGATTCACGAGACTATTCCGGCAGCAGAGGAAGAGGACATACCGTTCGTCCTAGAGAAAGTTGAATCGGTAAGTTTTTCGCATATGTACATAAATTCGTTATCTACCATACACATTTTTATAACTTTCCCATTTTTTGGAACAGGTTCCGCGGGAGAACGTGAATGGCATGGTAAGGACCCTTCGATCTTTCCGAGCTGCTTTTCGGAGGGCCCTCGTGGCTTTGTCATGCCGTGATCATTGGATGGTAGCGATAATTTTTTTTTTCTTTCTATTTTATTTTATCAATGTTATTACATGAATGAGTATTAATCTTTGATTTGGATTTTGCAGGATGTGCAGCATCCTTCCGGGAGTCGCCGAGCACCTTGATTCCATTGTGTATATATTTTTTGATTTATGGAAAATGTATGTTATTATATTATTTTTTTATACATACGATTTGGTTGCGTGCGGCTGGCATGCGTAACTGCTTGAGTTGCACGCGCCACCTACGGGTGAACTTTCCTTCGAGCGAATTTTGCCAAAAATCAGACCGTTTTGGTCTATTTAAACACGATTACGTTAAGCTTTGATCATCTCACATCCATTCGATACCAACAATTAGCATTACTAAAAAAGATTCTTATTACTCTTTCTTTTCTTAATTATTACAATGGTGAAAACTTTTGAGCAACGATTTTAAAATATACCATCTAGATGCCTTATTAAGTTATATGCAACTCAACATTAATTTTTATTTTCTTCATGCCGCCATTAACCATTAGGACTCTAGACATCATTTTTTTCTCTTCAAAGGGGATGAAATAATCCCATTACTTGGCGAGTTCGAGGCTCTACTAGGCTTCCCTGCAAATACTCTCCCTATGACTTATGCTCCTAACTTATCTGACTCCAAACATGCTTTTCATCGATTTTTTAGCTTGAATGACAATGATATGGCCACAATTGACACGGAGCATGACGTGAATTTAATTCAATTCATCGAACATTTTGTAACTCCTCGAAACAATTTGACTAAACAACTCTTTAAAATTCGTGCTATTTGTTTTTGTCTTGTTGTCAATTGTTTACTTAGGACAGGCAAAGAATATGGAGATTATTCCATGGTGTCCATAGTAGAGCTAATAGAGGGGTGTCATTCACTCGCTCTGCTGGCCTTGGCGGAAACTGTGCTTTGCTTGAATCGGCTTAGAGGAGATCCTAATGAGAACGATTTCACCGGAAGTCCACTCCTTTTACGCGTGGTTTTTTTTTTTTATACTTATCTTGCACAACTCGGGAAGTTGCGTTGGTATGTCCAACACAATCTTCACAGTTGCATGCGGATGGCGTGCGACTCTTTCTTTTACGCACGCCACCTGCTGTTATAATGTTCGCAATCTAACTTTTGTTTTTTTTAGATTTGGCTCATGGAGCGCTTGTGAATTGTTGATCAACCATAACATCTTGAGGCTAATCGAGTGAGATCGTTCCTTGGTCGTCGTATTCTTTACTAGGGGTGGTTATTGGGCGGGTCAGTGCGGGTCGGTGCAGGTCATTAGCGGGGTGGGTCGGTTGCGGTTCATAATGAATATTTAGTGGGTCAAGGTTAGGTCAGGGTCAATCGGGTCAGGGTCGAGGTAAAAGTGAAACGGGCCATTCACGGGCCTTTACTCACATACTTTCAAATAGGCATCCATTCACAAATCTCAGGCCACTACCACAAATCCTTACACCACCACCACAAATGCTCACTGTTTCCTTGTTGTCGACGACGTAGTAGCACAAGCCGCCACTCCTCCAAACCTCCGGCTAATTTTCGCCGGAAAACACACTGCTGTCGACGGAGTATTCACCGGAAAACTACCAAAAGCCGAAGATTTCTTCGACCCTAAAACCACCGCCTTCATTCCACACCCTATTCCTTCAAAACAAACCTCTACCAAATCGCAACTCCACCAAATCTCACCTCCACCAAAGCTTCGAGAATCGACTTCCATTTAGCAGAGATGTTGTCGTCGAGGAGAGAGAATATTCATCACGAAAATACACATTTAGTAGAAGAATGAAAACCAAATGCCATGCTTTTTCAGTGTAATTGTAGTTTCTGCAATCATAGAGGAGAGAGAAAGAGAAAGGGGGAAAATGGAGGAGGGAGAAAGGTCGAAGAGAAAGGGGGGAAATGGAGGAGAGAGAAAGATAAAGGGGGAAAATTGGAGGTTCTGATTTTTTTTTTATTTTAAATTTGGGTTTTTTCTTTTTGGCCCTTTAATTTTTCTTTGATATTAATGGGCTGTCTATTAAATCCCATTAGTGACCCTATATCATAAAGCCCTTTAATAACCCTGTCCACTAAAATATTAAAGGGTCAAGACCCTTTAAATTTTGGCCCGACCCTATTATCAATGGGCAGCCATGTCCATTAACCACCCCTATTCTTTACAAGCATAAGAATGAAGAAGAATGGACGACCTTTTTCTGTCATGGGGTTCCTAACATACGCTTTGTGATTCCTTGGTGGAACATAAGTAGTATGGTTGGGAATAGTTCTAATTGTCCCTACATTCACCTTTTAGACCTTTCTAGTACCACTTAAATATTCCCTTGCAGGGTTATGAGACAATATGGGATGAAACAACTTATCCCTCCACAAGATTGTGATGCTCCCAAGGATGTGAATTTTAAGGCTAAAAGAATTTCCTGCTGGATTGAGTATTAGACTACCCTTCCTAAGTGGGTAGTGCAAAATCTCATGGCATGCATAGTTTTATCTTCCTTTTACAAGGTTTGGATGAATGCGGCTGACAAGGGAGAATTGAATATTGCTCGTAAAAAAAATCAAGCCACTTTGGCTTGCAATCCACCCAAGCCTTTAGTGCAATCGGCCACCACTACTCCTGGCCAAAACAAAGGAGTGAGGAGAAAATTAGATTTTTCCACATCTCCTAAGGCTCGTCCGAGAAAACCTAAGAGGAAGGTTGCTCCTAAACCTGCGCAAAAAGGAATAAAAATTAAAGAGCCATCCTCAAATCCTCGAAAAAAGGCTTCTTTAAAATCCAAAGAGAAGGAGAAAAAGGTATAAAGGGCTCCTATTCCCAAATTAAAGAATAATGTGTGGGTCAAGAAGAAAGGAGAATGCGAAAGTTCTAAGGTTGTTGAGAATACTGCAATGGATACTACTCCTCCTTCGATTATTACAATTGAGGATATAGTAAAACCTTAGAACATTACACAATATTATTAGTAGTACCTTTTTTGAATAAAGTGTAATCACTACTAGAAGTTATTTTTTATTTTTTTATTTTTATTATTACTATTTAAGTTTCATGATGTACTTTTGAACGAATTTATGTTTTGGAATAAAAGAGCTCTTTTATGTAATTTGTTGTTTTATTTGACTGGATCAAAGATTGCCTACGTATTTGTATCACGAAATCAGGTCTTGTGTAGTTCTTTGTTTTATTATTATTATTTTTTTTATTTTCTTTTAACCCTATTTGTATGAATTAAATGAAAAATAAATCAAAATTTTGTTCAATAATTAAAATCAAAGTTTAATTTTTGTTTCTAAATATATATTAGAATGGAATACTCATTTGTTTTGTCGCTAGTAAAAATCGTAATTAACTTTCTTCAAGCGTAAAACTTAAAGTTCACAGTTTGTTGTCAGCTGGCACGCGCAACGTTGAGAGTTGCGCATGCCTACTGCGTGCAAGTAATTTAGTTGCATGCGGTAGCCTAGCGCAACCTTGGAAGTTGCGCGCGGCACGCATCTGTGCTGCAAGCGTTTCACTTTTTTTTTGTTTGTGTTTTTTTTACCAAGGTTTAAAAATGAACGAGTTTATGCGAAATTTATATGTAGTATTTTTTAAGGCGATCAATGTTTATTAGTTGACGGATTTCATCGCTACCAATATCCATTAATCTAACGTCCCCTCCTAATAGAATTTCATTTACGCGGTATGGTCCTATCTAATTGGGTTTGAATTTCCCTCATGGATCAGTTGGAGGACCTCTAACCTCTTTTAGTACAAAGTCACCTTCGTTAATATTACAGGGTCGTACCCGTTTGTTAAAATGTCGCGCAATGCGTTGTTGGTAGACTTGTACATAATGCAAAGCTTTTAATCATCGTTCGTCGTGGAATAAAAGCACTTCATACCTAGCTCGAACCCATTCAGCTTCCGGTACCTTATTTTCGAGTACGATGCGTAGGGATGGTATTTCTAGTGAAATTGGTTGAACTGCGTCCATGCAGTAAACTAAGGAGTATGGAGTTACTCCTATTGAAGTTCGTATGGACGTTTTATAAACCCAAAGAGCCAAGTGTAGTTTATTCGGCCAGTCTTTATAATGTTATGCCATTTTCTTAATGATGAATGTTATGTTTTTGTTCGCCGATTCTACTGCTCCATTCATTTGAGGTCGATATGGAGAAGAATAGTGATGTTTTACTTTGTAACGAGCCAAGAGGGATTCAACTTCTACTTTGAATTGAGATCCCTAGTCACTAATTAGTTCGTGTGGAACTCCATATCTACAAAATATGTTTCGTTCGAGAAACTTTGTGACATGTTTAGAAGTGATATTAACTTAAGAGGCGGCCTCGATCCACTTAGTGAAGTAGTCGATGGCTACTAATACATACTCGTGTCCTCCTGTTCCTGTTGGAGAAATTTTACCAATAATGTCAATTCCCCAAGTTGAAAATGGCCAAGGGGAAGTAAGATTATATAGTTCATATGGTGGAAGGTGTTGTAAGTTAGCAAACATTTGGCACTCTAGACATTTCTTGATATATTAGATGCAATCATGTTCCATTGTGGACCAAAAGTACCCTAAACGTGTGATTATTTTGGCGAGCTCCATTCATGTAGGTCCACAAACACCTTTGTGAGTATCCTTCATAAGGCGTGTCGTCTCGGGTTGGTCTACATATTAAGCTTTGACCATTTGACCCTTTTTTACACAATCGATCATTAACCATCCCATAATGAACTGCGAGCGTTCTCAAGGCGCATTGGTCTTTAGATGAAATATTTGCAGGATATGTGCCATGAGTAATATATTAGAGGATATGATCATACCAGGGGCTTTCCCCTTCAATGTCATTTAATTCCTCTATTGCGTTGCAATCAGCTGGTTCATCTCTTCTTTCAACGCATTATGACATCATATTTAATTGGTCAGGAATGTTGATCATTGAGGCTAATTTTGCTAGCGCATTAGCAAATTGATTTTCGTCTCTTGGGAGATATTTAAAATCAATATAATCAAATTACTCGATGAGTTGCTCTAGGTGTGCTTGGTATAATATCATTGTGGAGTTTTTTGATTTTCCATTTTTTGAGTATATGATTTATTATTAAACTAGAATTTCCATATACCTCTAATTTTTCCACACCTATGCTAGCTGCTAGTTCTAATCCAACATTCACATGCTGCGGCATTATAAGTGGCCTCAAAGTCTAGTTTGACAGAGATTGGAGTATGTGCTACCTTTGGACTTATGAGTAACACTCCTACGCCACACTGTTTTTGGTTGGATGCGCCATTGAAGTACATTATCCCTTTGTTGTCTTGTGTCATGAGAATTTCTTCATCCGGAAGATGAGTGGTTTCTTCACTACTTGTTTGAATGGGATGTTGGTGTAAGGTTTCGTAGTGACCCGACACTACACGGAAGGAAACCCCCCAAGACCCGCCCCTTAATTAAAGCAATTAACAAGCATAATAAACATAAATAAGCAAGACTAAGAACAAGAATTATACCTTTGTTGGGTGCTTCGCTCCCGAAGAGCTCTTACATCAAAATCCCAAAACTACGAGATCTCCGACGAATCGTACCCTCGACCCAACCCGAGCGTCCCAAGTCTTGAAGGTTAGTCAAGACCCGGACAAACAAAACTATGAGTTTTACGAATCAAAGGTTTACTCTAATTGCATGAGTTGCCTTTTTAATTCCACTCAAGGTTGTTCATTTCCCCTCACCCTTGAAGGGTATTTATAGGGAAATGGGTCCTTGGTTTTCAATCTCCCACCAATGTGGGAGAGTTGAAAAAAAAATGATTTATTTAATTTCCAAATTAAATAAATAATCAATTAAATCATATTGCGACAAGTGCCATGATCATGTGCAAAGGAGTAGTGCTCAAGGTTAGGTGGGGGACCATATGCCTTGCTCCCCAAGGGGTGGATTTGGTCCCCACACTCTTCCTCACAACCGCCATATGGTTGCTGGGCTGGCAGCCAGCTAGCACTGCCCAGCAGCATCCCAGCCAGCCAGTGCGTGCTGGTGCTGGGCGATGCTGTCGCTGGTGCTGTGTGCTAGCGCTGCTAGCACATAGTGCTTGTGCTGGCCCTAGCAGCCCACGCACTGGCTAGTGCACATGTCTCGCATAACACGCACCAGCCTCGCACCACACACCAGCCTCGCACCACGCACGCAAGGCCTAGCATGCGTGCTGCTAGCGAGTCACGCATGCTTGGATTGGTGCTGCTTGCTAGCTCTTCCTCGCATACACTCGCATGCCGCTGCTGCTGCGATGCCTTCCACGCACACGCACACGCACACGCACACAAGGCTTACCATGGTGTTGTGCTTGTGTGAGGGGCCTGCGATGGTGCCTAGCACCCAGGCACGCATGCTGCGATGCAGTGCCATGCGAAGGCACGCATGTGCGCAGCCATGCCGCTGTGATGATGCGATAGGCTAAGGCACAATCACACGCACACACGCACTGGCCTAGCCATGCGATGGTGCTGTGCTTGTGCTGCGATGGTGCGATGGGCTGCGATGGTGCGCCTAGCACACCTAGTGTGCTTAGGCTTGCGCCTAGACATGCTAGGTGCATGCTAGCTCGAACTAGCCTAGCATCCACATGGTTAGACCATTGTGGTGCTACGGTTACGCTCGTACTTGTCGCTTGTGATTTTGCGACGCTCGGCCTTGTTGCCCTAGGCTCGATATTCGACGTCTGTATTCGTAAAACTCTGTCGACTCATTAAATCCTTTCGGATTAATACGTCATCTCGGATCGGTGATTCGATTGGATTCGACCCGAAGGGTTCAATTAATATTAAGATGTAATATCAATTGTACCTTGATATTACTGATTAGAAGTGGCCTCCACTTAGGCATTCCGATCAGTTGATCTTATTGAAGAATTAACTATGTAATAATTCTAAACCCTCTATCGAAAGAATACACTTGTTGGAAGGACACCATTCCTTTCAATCTCCCACTTGTCCTTCCGAACAAGTGTGCATACAGTGTATAGCCCATTTCCTATGTTTCTTAATGTTTCTTCGTGAACTATAAGGTAAGATTCATTGTCATCCTTATTACGTTCAGAAGTGTTTCTCGATCTCCGAGTTCGATTGTCAATAAGCAGATGATTTCTAAAATCCATCTGAGCACGGCCATGCATTTTCGAAGTCTCGCTCTTCGAGTGGTCTGGTAAACAACAAAACATTTTCCCTATTGTTAATAGGGGGACAATCCCAGTTTTGCATTGTAAGTTCCTCTTACTAAGAGGACTTAGTCTCCCGAGTGTTCCCGTTATGATCCCTAAGTTACGGCAGACGTTAGGAAACATCAAAGAGTCTAATACTCAAACAAGAAAATTTCACAATACTCATGGTCGGAAGAAACAGGTTCCGATAGTCATAATGAGAAATGTACTTATGACAATTTTGAAATTTCTTAAAGTACTCTCATAGGTCTTATCCAGTACAGTTCCAAACTGTACCTGTGCAAATGATTTATGACTGTCACGTCCTCGCAGTTTTTAAGAAACGGTGCTGTAAATCATACTACACACTAATCTATGGCGGTCATCAATCGTCCATCTGTTAGATGACCTCGATTAGGGACAATTTTTTATTTAAATATTCAATGTTCACTTAACAGGTGTTTCTTTATCCAAGACATGGTCTTGATACCCTATTTTGAATATTTTCGTAAATCGAATGGACTCATTATTTAATTCTAAACCACAATTAAATAGCAATGGAGTGAATGATAATTTTGTAAAAAATTAATTACTCCATAAATGAATGGTTTCATTACAGTGTCTTACATTAAACATCGTATTTAATTAAAACACATGTATAGGGAATTTCAAATCCAGTTTTCAACATGCTTGATTCCCATCGCCTCAATGTGCTTGTTGTGTTTCACCTGAGGCAGCGGTTTAGTCAAAGGATCGGCCACATTATCATCTGTGCCAATGTTACAAATTCTGATTTCACCTTCGGATTTCCATTCCCTTATCATGTGAAATCGCTTTTGCACGTATTTGACCGTCTGGTGTTCTCTCGGCTCCCTAGCCTGAGCGATAGCTCCATTGTTATCACAATAGAGGTCTATCGACCCCTTGATTGAGGGTACAACACCAAGTTTGCTGATGAACTTGCGAATCCAAACAGCGTCCTTAGCAGCTTCTGAAGAAGCCAAGTATTCGGCTTCAGTTGTAGAGTCTGCAGTTGTGCTCTACTTGGCACTCTTCCAGCTAAATGCTCCTCCATTTAGGCAAAATATGTACCCTGAATGTGACTTGAAGTCGTCTTTGTCAGTCTAGAAGCTAGTGTCGGTGTAACCTTCAACAACCAGTTCTTTGTGGCCTCCATACACCAGGAATTTATCCTTGTTCCTTTTCAGGTACTTTAGGATATTCTTGGCCGCAGTTCAATGCGCCTCTCCTGGGTTCGATTGGTATCGGCTCGTTGCACTCAGGGCATACGATACATCTGGCCTTGTACATATCATGGCATACATGATCGATCCAATCAGCGAAGCATATGGGATCTGATTCATTCTTTCTCGCTCAACAGGTGTCTGTGGACACTGTTTCTTGTTGAGAATTATGCCATGGGACATGGGTAAATGCCCTCTCTTGGCATTCTCCATGTTGAATCGAGCCAGTACCTTATCAATGTAAGTACTTTGGCTTTATCCAATCATCCTTTTAGATCTATCTCTGTATATCTTGATGCCCAATATGTACTGTGCCTCTCCTAAGTTCTTCATTGAAAAAACTTTCCCAACCAGCTCTTTACGGACTCCAGTAATTTTGTGCTGTTTCCAATGAGAAGTATGTCATCAACATATAGGACTAGGAATGCAATATCACTCCCACTGACCTTCTTGTATACACAAGATTCATCTGGATTCTTGATAAAACCAAACTTGCTAATGGCTTCATCAAATCGCAGATTCCTACTTCTGCTGGCTTGCTTCAGTCCATAAATGGACTTATTCAGCTTGCAAACCTTTCCAGCGTTGCTTGGATCGACAAAACCTTCTGGCTGTGTCATATACACAGTTTCTTCCAAAATTCCATTTAGGAAGGCAGTTTTGACATCCATCTGCCATATTTCATAATCGTAATATGCAGCAATCGCTAGGATGATCCGGACGGATTTTAGCATTGCAACTGGTGAAAAGGTTTCATCATAGTCAATCCCGTGGATTTGTCTATAACCTTTTGCCACCGGTCTAGCTTTGTATATCGATACATTTCCATCCTTGTCTGTCTTCACTTTGAAGATCCATTTGCAACCAATGGGTGTATAACCCTCGGGCAAATTCACCAAATCCCAGACTTGATTTTCAGACATGGATTCCATCTAGGGTCTCATGGCCTCTTGACATTTTGCAGAGTCGGGACTCGTCATAGCTTTCTTGTATGTTGCTGGCTCATTACCATCCATGACTAGGATGTCCTGATCATCGGTTAAGACGATATCGAGGTATCTGTCTGGTTGAGATCTTTGCCGTTGTGACCTACGAAGGGTAATCGATTGAGCATTTTCATTGTCAGCTTGATTCTGACCAATCTTCTTAGATGCTTCCAAAGCACCTAGATTGTCAGTTTTATCTGGTTGACATTGTTGCTCGTCCTCTCGAACTTCGTCGAGTTCGATTTTCCTCCCACTTGTCATTTTGGAAAGGTGATCCTTCTCCAAAAAGACACCATCACGAGCAACAAATACTTTGTTCTCTGATTTATTGTAGAAGTAATACCCTTTGGTTTCTTTTTGGTATCCCACAAAGAAACATTTATCCGATTTGGGGTGAAGTTTGTCTGAAATTCATCTTTGTCATATGCTTCGCATCCCCAAATCTTAAGAAAAGACAACCTTGGAGGTTTCTTCGTCCATAATTCATATAGAGTCTTTTCAACAGCCTTTGACGGAGCTCTGTTCAGTGTTAGTGCTGCAGTTTGTAGCGCATTTCCCCAGAAAGAGATAGGCAGTTCACTAAGACCCATCATTGATCAAACTATGTCTAACAAGTTTCGATTCCTCCGTTCAGACACTCCGTTCCATTGAGGAGTTTCGGGAGGTGTCAACTCTGAAAGAATACCATTTTCTTTCAAGTGATCATCGAATTCATGGCTTAAATATTCGCCACCTCGATCCGATCGAAGTGCTTTAATTTTCTTGCCAAGTTAATTTTCAACTTCTTTCTGAAATTCTTTGAATTTCTCAAAGGATTCAGATTTATTCGACATTAAGTAGATATAGCCATATTAACTAAAATCGTCGGTGAAGGTGATGAAATATCGATAACCTTGTCTTGCGGGTGTACTCATTGGTCCACATACATCCGTGTGTATTAAACCTAATAAGTCACTTGCCCTTTCTCCCAACTTGGAGAATGGTTGTTTTATCATCTTGCCTAATAGACATCCTTCGCAATTTTCAAACGACTCTAAGTCGAATGAGTCAAGAACACCTTCTTAAAGAAGTTTCTTGATGCGTTTGATGTTAATATAGCCAAGACGACAATGCCACTAGTAGGTTTGATTCGACTCGATGGTCTTAGCCCTTTTGGCAGTATTATCGATGTTATAAACCTGTTTGTCTAGTGAAAGCACATAAAGACCATTTTCTGAATGTGCCTTACCATATAAAACATTATCAAAATAAATAAAACAACTATTGTTTTTGATTCGAAATTCGAATCCTTTGGCGTCCAACGCTGATATTGAAGTAATGTTTTTGGTCACTCTTGGAACATGATAGCAGTTTTCAAGTTCTAGAATAAGCCCTGAGGGCAAAGACAAACTGAGAGTTCCAACGGAGACGGCATACATCCTTGCTCCATTGCCGACCCGAAGCTCGACCTCTCCCTTCTCTAGCCTCCTATTTATCCTTAGTCCCTGAGCATTGGAACAAAGGTGTGAGCCACATTCGGTATCTAATACCCACGATGTTTTGCTAGCGAAGTTTAAGTCTATAACGAAAATACCTGATGAAGAAGCAACATTTCCGTTCTTCTTATCTTCCTTGAATTTGAGGCAGTCCCGTTTCCAAAGTCCCTTCTTCTTGCAGTAGAAACATTCGGAATCAGATTTAGAAGAGGCTGCCTTTTTGTCCTTGCTGCCCTTGGCAGAGTTTGACTTAGACGAGAACTTCTTCTTTTTCCCTTTAAAGCTCTTCTTTTTTCCCGGACGTTTGAATGGCTTTCCCTTCCTCACCATGAGCATGTCATGCTTGCTCTTATCCTTGAGGGTTGCTCGGCTTGCTTCAACATACCATGAAGCTCGGTGAGGGTTTTCTCCATACTATGCATATTATAGTTCATTTTGAACTGATCATAGCCTTTGTGAAGTGAGTGGAGAATGATGTCAATTTCCATCTCGGTTGAATACCCAGCATCAAGCCTTTCCATGTTCTCAAATAATCCAATCATTTTGAGGACATGCGGGCTGACTGGCTCTCCTTTCTTGAGCTTGCTCTCAAGGATCTGCATGTGGGTTTTGAACCTTTCAGTTCGGGCCTGCTCTTGAAACATATTCTGAAGCTCAGAAATGATCTCAAAAGCCTTCTCCTTTTCAAAGAAAGTCTTTTGAAGATCCGGAGACATAGTGGCCAACATGATGCATTTGACATCCCGATTGGCACTTTGCCATCGGTTAAGGGCAGCCTGAGTAACCTCCACATTGGGAGCGTCGGGCATTTCCTCATCAAGGAAGTATTCCTTTTGCTCTTGCATTAGTAAAATGCGCAGATTTCTTTGCCAATCAAGAAATTTTGGCCCGCTCAACTTCTGCTTGTCGAGAATTGAGCGTAAAGAGAATTGGTTGTTGTTTGAGTTACTTGCAGACATTGTTCTACAATTGAAAGAATATGAAATGAAAAACCATTCATAAATCAATAAGTTGAAATTTAAAAGCGTTCATGCATATTTTCAATCTTATTGAGCATTTTATCCACGCATTTATAAAATTGTCCCTTTTAGGCGAGAATAAAATGATTCTGAGATCCCAAAGATCAAGAAATGGTTAAGCATGCTTTGGCTTGTCTTAATCATTAAATATCTTAAGGTAAGCAATCCAATTGCTAATAGCTCCAAGCTACTCTCGGTTTGATAAAATGTCGCATCTAATGCATCCTTGACATTTTATCTCTTTTGCCACGACATCTAAGGACTCCTTACTGATATCGTTGAGCTTAACCAAGACACCTCGTATACCTAGTATACCTTACGTTCCTAGGGAAGTAGTGATGTCTCGCTTTGGCGTATTCCATCACGTACGCGCATTAGTTCGGTAAGTGTTGTTCTTGGAACGACAAATTTTAGCTCAATATTATTAAGGGACCTAGGGTTTCTATGTTGGTTGATTTAAGTGAACTTAACTAATCATCACAACATAATAGAAATCCTAGACATGCATCTAGCAATCATATATAATAAAAAAATATATAAGGCATAAAATGATGCATTCAATTTCCATGGGTCTTCATCTTGGCTCGTCTTCATCGAAACCCCGTCTTGAGACATCTTGGCCAAAATAAAATAAACTAGATAGAACGACTAAGATTAATCTAAAGTACAAAAATACTTAACGGTTTGCATACCGTATTTAGATTTACAAAAATACATAACGGAACGCAGTCCGTATTTTCTATCCTAGTCGGGCCCTACTAGTTGCCATATTCAATAACCTGTTTTGAAAACAATCTTCCATCCACCCATTCACTATTTGTGAATGGCCCATGCAAATTACGAAATACATAATTAAACACGCAAAACTAGTAACTAACTTAGGTGGTTAATCCGATTAACGTGCCTAATTAAAACTAGTCAAAGTTGTTTAATCCATTATTTCTAAACGCAAATTGCTCACGTAATTAACTAAGCTCCCACTAAATTTTGCATCCATACTTAATTAATCCGATTAATTAAGTCGGCATAACCCATAATTTGTCAAAGTCAAAATTTTGCAAAAGCCGGAAAAACCGAGGTCTAACCTCGTTAAAAAAATTACATAAATAATTTAAAACGGCAAAAATTTTCGCAAAATTACAAAGCTCAAAATCAAGCAATAAAAAAATCCCACACAAGGGCTTGGTAGGTGCGCACCATGGCTGCTAGGCAGCCTATGCCTTGTGCTGTGGTGCGTGATGCTAGCATGTTGCGCCCAGCACAGCAAGCCATGCTGCTAGCACATACAGCCTGCCAGGCATGCTACGTATGCTGTCGCCTGCCAGTAAGTGGTGCGCTGGGCTGGTGCTTGTTGCCATGCTGCCCAGCAGCATCCCCTCGCAAGCTAGCCCCTTACCACTGCTCCACGCACATCAGCCCCAAGTAGCCCCGGCACACAGCAGTGCACAACATCACCATGGCTCACCCCTGTGCGCACCATAGGCAGCCACATGTGGGCTGCTAGGCAGCCCGGCTAGCCTTGGTGGCGCTTGGTTGTTTTTGCCTTGATTTGCATGCCATTTCTCGGGATTTTAATCCCGATTTACGTGTGACATAAAATTAATCTAAATTTATTTTAGAATTAATTTAAGGGCAAAAAGAAAATAAAATAAGTCCAACTTAATTAAATTCAATTTTAACGGTGCACAAGCCTAAATTATCCAAAAAATTTATTTTTGAAGTAATTTAGGTCTTCCTTTATGCTTAAAATTGAAATAGTTATGTCCATAATTAATTTTGCCTATATGCAAATTAATAATGGATTTGACAAATGGGATTTGGAAAAATAAATTAACCATCTAATGATAAAAATTTTCCAACTTTCATACTTGTGTAAAATAACAAGATTATATCTTCCAATATGAAGATTAATCAAAATTTTAATCACAAGTATTTGAACTTCATGGATTTTAATCAACCAAAATGAAAAATCCAAACTTTGTTCAATATGGAATTTAGGGTTAGAGTTCCAATCATTTAAACCTTTAAAGATTAGAACTTTAACATTTTAGGAACTTAAAATTACAAGTTCACAACAAGCTTTCACATTTTATTGCAATTTATTTGCAAAATTTGTGAAAAACAAGTTAATGTGAAAAATGGTATATCAACTTAAAAACTAATAAAAACTCCATTATTATGCTTAATGATATTTTTAAAATTAGTAGATTAGTGATGCAAATGTGCATTTAATCTAACCTTGTAATGTTTGCATTAATCAAGGCTTAAAAAGAATTAAAATTTTCGTTGAAAAACGAAAAACCCCAGCCTCGCATTTTCGTTGTAATGCTTAAGGGTTTCTGGTTCGAATTTGGCTTCTGGACAGCCCTTAAAAGGGTTGAAACTGTTTTAGAAGGTCAATTTCACCCAAAATTCACTATTTTTGTGCCAAAATCTGGGTTCGACAACCAAATCGAGAATAAAACCGAGTTTTAAAAATAATTAAAACAAGCTTCTAATCTAATTAGAAGAACATGAACAAGAAAAAAAAAACTCTTTTAAAACACCTTAATTAATAAGAATTGCAAGAATTAAAAGGAGCGCGGCTCCGATACCGCTGTAAGGTTTCGTAGTGACCCGACACTACGCGGAAGGAAACCACCCAAGACCCGCCCCTTAATTAAAGCAATTAACAAGCATAATAAACATAATTAAGCAAGACTAAGAACAATCGCTCCCAATGAGCTCTTGCTTCAAAATCCCGAAACTACGAGATCTCCGACGGATCGTACCCTCGACCCGACCCGAGCGTCCCAAGTCTTGAAGGTTAGTCAAGACCCGGACAAACAAAACTAAGAGTTTTACGAATCAAAGGTTTACTCTAATTGCAAGAGTTGCCTTTTTAATTCCACTCAAGGTTGTTCATTTCCCATCACCCTTGAAGGGTATTTATAGGGAAATGGGTCCTTGGTTTTCAATCTCCCACCAATGTGGGAGAGTTGAAAAAAACAATGATTTATTTAATTTCCAAATTAAATAAATAATCAATTAAATCATATTGCGACAAGTGGCATGATCATGTGCAAAGGAGTAGTGCCTAAGGTTAGGTGGGGGACCATATTCCTTGCTCCCCAAGGGGTGGATTTGGTCCCCACACTCTTACTCACAACCGCCATATGGCTGCTGGGCTGGCAGCCAGATAGCGTGCCAGCTAGCACTGCCCAGCAGCATCCCATCCAGCCAGTGCGTGCTGGCACTAGGCGATGCTGTCGCTGGTGCTGTGTGCTAGCGCCTAGCGCTGCTAGCACATAGTGCTGGTGCTGGCCCCAACAGCCCACGCACTGGCTAGCGCACATGCCTCGCATAGCATGTACCAGCCTCGCACCACGCACGCAAGGCGTAGCATGCGTGCTGCTAGCGAGCCACACACGCTGGGCTTGGTGCTGCTTGCTAGCTTTTCCTCGCATACCCTCGCATGATGCTGCTGCTACTGCGATGCCTTCCACGCACACGCACACGCACACGCACACAAGGCCTACCATGGTGATGTGCTTGTGCTAGGGGCTTGCGATGGTGCCTAGCACCCAGGCACGCATGCTGCGATGCAGTGCCATGCGAAGGCACGCATGTGCGCAGCCATGCTGCTGTGATGATGCGATATTCTAAGGCACAAGCACACGCACTGGCCTAGCCATGAGATGGTGCTGTGCTTGTGCTGCGATGGTGCGATGGGCTGCGATGGTACGCCTAGCACACCTAGTGTGCTTAGGCTTGCGCCTAGACATGCTAGGTGCATGCTAGCTCGAACTAGCCTAGCATCCACATGGTTAGACCATTGTGGTGCTACGGCTACGCTCGTTCTTGTCGCTTGGGATTTTGCGACGCTCGGCCTCGACGCCCTATGCTCGATATCCGACGTCTGTATTCGTAAAACTCTGTCGACTCATTAAATCCTTTCGGATTAATTCGTCGTCTCAGATCGGTGATTCGATTGGGTTCGACCCGAAGGGTTCAGTTAAGATTAAGCTGTAATATCAATTGTACCTTGATATTACTGATCGGAAGCGGCCTCCACCTAGGCATTCCGATCACTATAATAATTCTGAACCCTCTATCGGAAGAATACACTTGTTGGAAGGACACCATTCCTTTCAGTTGGGCCAGAAAATTGGATATTACTTTTCCTTTTATTGATTTTTCAGTAATATATTTGAGGTCAAATTCGGCCAACATCACCAACCACTTAGATATTCTTCCTTGTGTGGGTGGTTATATTCAATCAAATATTTTATTGGACTGTGTTGAGAAATCACATGAGTGGTGTGGGAAGCATATGTCGTAATTTTTTAGTTGCCCACACTTATGCTAAACACGTTTTTTCTAAAGTGCTATATGTTTCATATTCAATAAACTATTTACTTATGTAGTATATTGCATGTTCTATTTTATCTACCTCTTGTGCGAGCATGGCTCCTGTGGCCGTGTCCGTGACAGTGATATAAAGTTTAAGAGGTAGTTTGGGTGTTGGTGGTGCTAAAACTGGAGGACTTTTGAGATAACTTTTACCTTTCTCAAAGGCCTCTTGGCATTGGTCATCCCATTCATGTTTTTCTTCTTTTTCAACTATTTGAATATTGGCTCATAAGTCAATGTCAACTTACTAATGAATCGACTAATGTATTGTAATTTACTAAGAAACCCCCTAATTTGTTTTTCTGTTTGTGGGGGAGGCATGTCAATGATTGCCTTTATTTTCGAGGGATCGATCTCGATGCCACGTGTGCTTACTACGTATCCGAGTAACTTGTCGGAAGTTACTCCGAAAGTGCGTTTTTGTGGGTTCAATCTCATCTTTTACTCTTTTATTCGAGTGAAAATTTTGCGTAAAGCTTTTGCATGACCCATTATATCTTTGGATTTTCCGATTATATCAATCACATATTCCTCTATTTATTATGCATCATATTATGCAAGAGAGTCGTAGCCGTTCTCTGGTACGTAGCTCCTGCATTATTAAGACCAAATCGCATAACTGTGTAGTAATAAGTACCCCAAGGAGTAATAAAACATGTCTTTTCTTCATCTTTTTTTGCAATTAGAGTTTGGTTGTAACCTGCGTATCCATCCATGAAGGATAACATTGCGTGTTCAGCCGTATTATCCACCAATATTTCAATATGTGGTAGAGGGAAATCGTTTTTGGGACTAGCTTTGTTGAGGTTCCCAAAGTCGACACACATGCGTACTCATCCATCCTTTTTAGGGATTGGGACGATGTTTGCTACCCATTTTGGGTAATTACATACGCGAATGAAACCTACGTCCAATTGTTTTTGTATTTCTTCTTTTATTTTTAAAGCAACGTCAGGTTTCATTCGTTGAAGTTTTTGTTTTACTGGTTAGACATAGGGTTCAAGGGAATGGTATGTTCCGCAATTTCCCTATCTATTCCAGGCATGTCCTTGTATGACCAAGCAAACACGTCTTCAAATTCTTTTAGCGTCGATATGAGAGTAGATCGCTCTTCCGAATTTAAGGTTAAGCCAATTTTGAATTCTATCTTGTTTTCATTTGTTCCTATATTGATCGTCTTAGTTTCTTCGATCACAAGATTCTTTTGTTCTCGTTCATTCATTAATTTAATCAATATTAATATCATCATCTTCGTTAGATTGATTATTATAGAATTCAAAAGATTCAAGAGACGGCGTATACTCGAAAATAGAGCTCATATTATTGAAATCAAAAGAAAGTACATCAAGAGAGGAATCCTTTTTTGGCATCCTCGTCCTTAGAACTAGAAAGTAAAGACTTAGAAATGTCCACAAGGCCTAAATTCTCAGCTTTTTAAAAATCTAAATTAGACTCGTCGTCGGATTCTTCAAACATTTGTCCTTCGCCTGTGGTGATTTCCAGCTTGTCACCCTTGTGGTTATTTGAAGATCTTCCTCCATCCATGCTTGAAGGTATTATGTAAAGGGGTGATCAATGAAGTAGGGTCGAAAGCTTCTTCTTGGATGGCATTTTGATTGGTTATGATAGCAACATGGTTTTGCTCTATTCCAAATAGCAAGTTAAAGGCTTGGCTATCATAGCACCCTGGAGTTAGGTGTTTTGATTGAGTGACACTTAAGTCATCATTCAAGAAGTAGCAATCGTGAAAAATCTCGAATACAGGCTTCTTAATTCCTTCAAGAACTAGTGGTTCTGGAAAGTCATAGCATGGGTAATTCTCACCTTCCCTAATGAATTGTCCATTAAGGGTTTGATTGTAAGATGGGAGTAAGGAAATTATCCCTTTCTTGTTGTTGTTCCTACGTACTCTTATTTTGGCATCGTGAGCTTCAAGTTCTTCTTTGGTTGGCTTATATCCCAATCTAAAGGAGAAGCTAGGAAGTAAGATATATTTCTTCATTCCTATTCCCAAAGGCATCCTAGGAAAGTAACTACTCTTGAATAAGATTTTGTTTACTATTGGGGTGGAATATGGATCAAGATTAAAAGGTACTTCAAGATTTTCATCCATTTCTAGTGTGCAGATAGGCTCCACGGTGAATCCCCACATATCTTCTTCATCATTGTCAAGATTCATCTTTAAAAGAGATTGATCATTTATTGCGACTTTGAGAGGAGAAGCATGTATAGTCATTGGAAGAGCTTGATAGTTCAACCTAATCATTTGATGGAGCGAAGATGGTATTGCTCTAAGTTCATGTATCCAAGGACGTCAAAGAAGAAGGTTTAATGTAGTTTTATGTCCATGACATGGAATTCAACCCTCTTTCGTATTGGGCCTGTGGTAATTGGTAGCTTAACAGTTCCACACACCGATCTCCTTGAATTATCGTAGGCCCTAATGCTTTGTGTTGTTGCATGAAAATCTTTTTCTTGGTCTAGGCCTAGATATTTTGCGGTTCGTAATGGGTACACATTAACCGTGGACCCATTGTCAACTAAAGTAAGAGGGATGTTGTATCCCGCACCCCATAGTTAGATATAATGCATTATTATGAGTGATTTCTTTTAATTGGAAAGTCATCACTAGTAAAGGTGATTGATTTGTCGGATTTTTCGCTAGTAAGCAAGCTAACGAGATCCTTAGGAGTTGTGTTCGTACTTACAGACAAAGAAGTTAAATCATTCATTAGAGAATTCCTATGTTCCTTAGAAGTACTTAGGAGTTCCCAAATGCTAACATTCGCCTTAGATTGACGAAGTTGTTTGACCAATGGACATGTATTTCAAGTAAAGGTGGTGTTGGATTTTGAGTTTGACCTTGGTTGGTCAAAGGTCCATTTGGTTGTGTTTGATAGACTTGCCAAGAACGAGTTAGGTGATCGATCTCGTTTGGATTAGTCTTGGTACTCGTGAACCAATTTTCTTCTAGAGGTGTTGAATGTGCCTCCATTTCTAAATTTTCCATGAGTGTGCTTGATGCCATTGTTCATTTAGGGAAAGGTTTGACAAATCTTTCGATTTTCCCAAAAATTGATCCCAATCAAGCGCTCCACTTGTTTCAACTTGAAGACAAGGAAGAGGTGGGACGACGACATATTTTGAGACATATAGGTCTGTTAAGTCGTCGTCCCATAATCCACACACTTCATTAGTTGCCCCTATGAGTGTTGTGGTTAGAGGTTTCCCTATGGGAGTGATGTAATCCAAGGGATTGAACTTATCACTTCTCACATGATCCTCATCGATATGAAATATTCCCAATGGAGAAATATTATTATTAGGCTTAGGCGTGGGAATTTTCTCATCATCTACTAGATCATTAACCTTGTGTTTTAAAACAAAGCAATGTTCAGTATCATGCCTAACACCCCTATGATAAGTACAGTAAGCATTGCCATCCCATTGAGGATTTCTTCTTTCTATGGGAGGAGAAGGTGTTGGCCCAGTTGGTGAGAGTAACGCCTTTTCATTTAATTTTTCCAATAGTTCTTTATAAGTTAAAGGGAATTGTGTAAATCTTCTTTCCCGCGTCCACCTTTTTCGAGGATCATTATTATTATATTGCGTGGACGTTGCAAAAACATCAATAGGGGATGAAGTGTTATCATTCCCCTTCTTGTAGTTTTTCTTAGGTTGATGATGATGAGGCTTGGTTGCCTTTTCTTTGGCAAGATCATCTTCAATCCTAGTGGCCACAGAATAGACCTTTTGAAAAGTGTCTAGACCAAGGTAGCGTAGATGTTTGTTGTACTTTTCATGACAATTGTCAATGAATTTGTGTACCAGCTTGAGTTCAGGTGGCCTTTGGGCAAGTTGGGCTGCCTTTTCACGCCATCTACCATAGAAAGCAAGGAAATCTTCATCGTTGCCTTGCTTAAGCATTTTTAGTTCACGCAAAGTTGATTTGAACTCTACGTTACTCTCATATTGGGTGAAGAAAGCCGAAACTACATCTTCCCATGTACTTTTGAATTTGGTATCTACCTCATAGTACCACTCTCTTGCGGCTGGTTCTAGAGATAAAGGGAATATCAAAGCATAGAGCTTAGGATCAACTCCCTTTAGAGCCATGGTGCCAGTAAAACTCATTAGATGATTTTTTGGATTATTGGTCACCTTAAAAATTTGTAAGTCTGTTGCTACAAACTTTTCAGGTAGAGTAAGTCCCACAAGAGGAGCAAACTTTTCTGCGTCAAAGTACTTGGTCCCCATTGTAGAACGAAGAACAAGTTTCTCTAACGTTTTCTCTCGTTCGGCTAAAGCATCAATTTTTTGTTTTATAGCTAAAGCCTCGGCCTCTTTCTTTTTGGCCTTTTCGATTTTCTTAATTCTTATAGCCTCGGCTTCTTGAGCCTTTACCTCTCATGCAAATAATCTCTTCTTGGAGTTGTTTGATGGTTGACATTGTTGGACTAGGATGAGTTGACAAAGGGAGATGGTTCGAAAGGGGTGGATTATTTGATGGTTAACGTAGAATGGGAGTGCCTGAGTGTCTTCGTTCCTAAGCCTGGTAACCAGCCCTAAAGGAAGTACGAGAAGTTAAGAAAATTGACATGCTTGCTTTTGAAAAGAAAAGAAAGAGAAAGGAAGAAAAAAGACTTAAATTACGTTCAAAGAGATATCATCGCCTTTTAACAACTCATGAATAACGATATTGTTTGAACGAGCCAATAGTTCATGAGGAATCAAAATGTTCTCGCAGCAGAAGGCTCGCGCAAGTTACTGGGTCGCGCACAGCCCCCAGACTTGTGCTGGGTGTGGTAGCGAAACTCATTGAGTTGCGCGCGCCATCTGTTTGAGCAGGATTTTTTTTTCGAACGATGGTATTTTCTTTTGGAAAAATTCATGGGATTAATCCGACCTTTAGGCCATTCTTTTTTAATAATCCCACCTTTGGATTATTATTTAATAATCCGACCTTTGAGTGCCTTTAATTTTTATTGGTCCCATTTGACCAGAAACTGGTTGAAGAGGTAAATTTTTTTTTTGTGGTTTAAAATACACGTGTCATTACATAATTGGTAAAAAAAAAACAAAAAAAAAATTTAAAAAACCTAAATAATTCAGCCACCAGCCCACCACCATCCCCACCACCACCCAAACCCAAACCCCTGAACCACCATCCCCCTGTGCCGGTTTGACCCCTCCCTCTGCGCCGATTTCCCCCTCCCCCACGCCGGTGACGTGACCCACCCTCCCACCGCACTCCTTCAATTCCCTCCTTTTTTGAACTCCCCCATCATCGCATCTCCTTGAAATGGTCGAACTCCCTTAAAACCACCTCCATCACTCCCGAATACCTCCAAACACCCCTCCCCCACCATCGAAAACCCTAGACGCTAGGGTTTCTAAGTGAGGGGAAGGGCGGCTTGAGGTTTATGGGAGTAGAGGAGGGGTTTAAGTGGTGGCTGCGTGGGGGGATAGGAGGGGGTTTCGGGGAAGGGGGAAAACAGTGACGTCATGCCGGCGAGGGAACAACGGCGATACGGCGAGCGATGGGCGGTGGGCTGGGCAGTGGGGGTGGGGGTTAGGCTACACCGGTGGGGGAAGGGAAGGGCTGGTGGGTTAGGCAGTGGGTTTTTGTTCTTGTTTTTTTGTTTTTTTTTTATTTTTTTTTTGCCAATCACAGGCCGCCATGTGTCTTGTAACCTGTTATAACAGGTTACATGAACGGTTGGGACCAATAAAAATTACAGGCACCCAAAGGTCGGATTATTAAATAATAATCAAAAGGTTGGATTATTAAAAAAGAATAATCCCATGAATTTTTCCTTTTCTTTTTCATTATTTTTGATTTTTTTTTATCGTTATTTTTTAATCACATGATATCTCTTGAACGTGACTCAAAACTATGAAGGGACAACTTCGTAGTTGGGAACCTAAGTTAAGACTAAAAAGAGGAAAAACTATCCTATACTCGTCGCAAATAGTCATTTTATCACGTAAGCATACGAGAAAACCATTGAAGCACATAATGTCATTTTAAGGTCAAGGTTTTGGTTGTCCAAAGGTACCATTTCTTAAGAAACGATGCACGAATCAATCACTCAACGTGTTGACCCATGACATGGCTCTCCCAACATTTTGTTGGCAATATGGGTGGGATGATTGTTATTGATTTTGGGATAGAAGCCTGGTGTTGGCGACCCTTAGTCAATGAGCCAATCCCCAATGTTTAGAAAGTGCTTATGATTATGCATGATGCAATGTTGCTTGTTTGGATTTTACTTTTGTGAAAAGGAAGATATTATGCGTTCAATTCTCGCTCTCTAACTAGAGATTGTCCAAGTTAGCCCTCGTTACAACTCATAGGTAACTTAAGTTGGAAACCTTGTGAGAGGAATGATGTCCTTCGAATAAGTGTATTATTTCAATAAAGGGTTCGGAATTAATTAGGAAAGCTAATTATTCAGTGAGGTCAAGTGGTCGGAATGCCTAGCTGGAGGCTTGCTTTTGGCTGAACCCTTCGGGTTACACCCAATTATGTAACCGAACCAAGGCGATGAATTAATCCGAAGGATTAAATGAGTCGATAGAGATTTTACGAACTAAGATGTCGGATTTCGAGCTTAGAGCGTCGAAGCCGAGCATCGAACGTTGAGTCAATTTATGCAATCAACGAGACGAGAAAATTAGTCAAATAACAAGTCATAACGCATAGCCCTAGCCTCGGAATGGCCTAGCCATACGAGGGCTAGGCCAATATGGCTAGCAAGGGCTGCTAGCATGCAAAGCGATGGCCGCAAGCCCAGCAGCAGCATGCGCGTGCTAGCTTGGGCAATTGCGCCATGCCGAGCTAGCTAGCAGCGCTAGCAAGCTCGCTGGGCCTTGCCAGCTGCTGCTAGCGCCAGCACGTATAGCAGCCCGCAAGCATGCGAAGCTTGCTGGGCATGCGCAGTGGCTGGGCCTCGCTCGCTGGGCCATCTGAGCACAAGGGCTGCCAGCGTGGTGTGCCTTGTTGCTCAAGAATAGGCGGCCAGCTGGCCGGTTCCTATTGGGGCCGATTTGAGTGAGGAGGTTGGCTTGGGGAACAAGGGAAAGGTGGTCCTTCCCCTGTGGTCCTCACCTACTCCCTTGCTCTCCTTATGATACTTGTTGTTTGCTAATTGAATTGTTATTTTAATTTAATTCATTTTCACATTTCACCAACTCTCCCACATAGAAAGTTGATGGAAACTCTTGGGAGCATTTCCCTATAAATACCCACCTTTGGTATTGGGAATACTCCCTTGAGTAGAACTCAAAAGGAATCTCCCAAAGTGCGAGAAAGCCTTAAGTTCATAAAACTCTAGTAATTTTGGTCTATCCCTGTCTAAGCTACGGGGTAGGGGCTGGTTCGATAATCGAGGGTGTGAGACGTTGGAGGTCTTGCATTTGTGGGGATTGAAATTTTCCAAGTCCGAGCTTGAGTCGCGAGCGAAGCACGCGTCAAGGGTGAGCTTCTTTCTCTCTATTCTCTTTATGTGTTTGTGTTTTCTTTATTTGCATGCTATTTTGTTATGTTGTAATTATTATGCATGCAATCCAATTTATCGGGTTTTGTTTCTGCGCGGCGTCGGACATCGCAAAACCCAACAGCGGTAGAAGAGCCTCTTGAATTTAATTTATACATATAAATATTAATTAAGGTGACTTAAAATGGATTTAAATTTCTAGATTAGCAACCTAATTAGATTAAGACCTCGGTTTTAACTGGATTAAAATTGTATTTTTGCTAATTTATGACTACGAACTCAGATTTCGACTCAATATAGTGAATTTTGGGAGGAACCAATGTTCTAAATCAACTTTTACCCACGAAGTGTTTACAAAATGGCTTCCATTATTGAGTTCAACTCAAGTGATTTTTACCAAACCCAAAAATTTAGTATTTATAGGGAATGGAGACTTGATCTCCCTTCTCCCATCAATGTGGGAGATTTGCATTTTCCTTTATTTTATTTTAATCAAAAACAAAATAAAAATGCAAGGCAATCAACAAGCTCCAAGTGTCACATGGAGGGAGAGAGTAGGTGAGGACCACCAAAGGGGGGACCAAATCACCTTGCTCCCCAAGCCAAACACCAACCCCTTGGTCCCCTGCCTTTGACCGGCTGACCATGCCACATGGCTGGCTGGTAGCCTGCCTTGGCTGCCAAGGCTGCCAGCTGGCGCCTAGCACCAAGGCTCGGCTGCCCAGCCAGCTAGCACACATCACATGCGCAGCCAGCTAGCACGCAGCACATGCGCAGTCATCCAACACGCATGCGATGCTGCTGTTGCTGCTTGGTGCTACTACTCTAGCACGCATGCACAACCAAACATGCCTAGCATGTTGCTGCGATGCTCGTGCTAGCGAGAGCGCTGCTGCTATGCAATGCTGTTGCTTGGTGCTGCTCGCTAGCAAACACGCATGCACAACCACCCATAGCGTGCTGCTATGCGAGTGCTATGCGTTGCATGCTTGCGGCTAGGTGCGTGGTCCAGCACACTAGCATGCGTTAGTTGTTAGTATGCTTGTGGCGTCGTGCACCAGCCTTGCTAGCATGCTTCGCTAAGCATGCAATGCATGCTAGGCTTGTGGTGCGCATGGTAGCTTAAGCTAGCTTAGCACTGCATGGCTAGGCCAATGCGAGACTAAGGCCTAGCTCAAACTTGTCGCTTGTTTGATTTCTCGTCTCGTCGAATTATAAACTCGACTCTACTTGCGACGCTCAGTTTCGACGCTCTAAGCTCAACATCCGACGTCTTTGTTCGTAATACTCTAATGACTCATCTAATCTTTCGGATTGATTCGTCTTCTCGGATCGGTTATTCGATTGGGGTGCGACCCGAAGGGTTCAGTCAAGATTAAGCCGTAATATTAATTATACATTAATATTACTGATCGGAAGCGGCCTCCACGTAGGCATTCCGATCACTGGACCTCACTGAAAAATTAGCTTTCTAATAATTCCGTACACTCTATCGGAATAATACACTTGTTGAAAGGACACCCAACGAATGGAGAATGATGTCAATTTCCATCCCGGTTGAATACCCAGCATTAAGCCTTTCCATGTTCTCAAATAATCCAATCATTTTAAGAACATGCGGGCTTACTGGCTTTCCTTTCTTGAGCTTGCTCTCAAGGATCTGTCTGTGGGTTTCAAACCTCTTAGTTCGAGCCTGTTCTTGGAACATGTTTTGAAGTTCAGAAATGATCTCGAAAGTTACCTCCTTTTCAAAGAAAGTTTTTTGAAGGTTCGGAGACATAGTGGCCAACATGATGCATTTGACATCTCGATTGGCACTTTGCCATAAGTTAAGGGCAGCCTGAGTGACCTCCTCATTGGGAGTGTCGAGCATTTCCTCATCAAGGACGTATTCCTTTTGCTCTTTCATGAGAACAATACGCAATTTCCTTTTCCAATCAAGAAAATTTGGCCCACCCAACTTCTCCTTGTTGAGAGTTGAGCGTAATGAAAACTAGTTGTTTGAGTTATTTGCAGATATGTTTCTACAATTGAAAGAATTTGAAATGAAAAACCATTTATAAAATCAATAAGTTTGAAATTTAAAGCATTCATGCAATTTTCAATCTTATTGAGCATTTTATCCACGCATTAACATTTGTCCCTCTTAGGCGAGAATAAAATGATTCCAAGATCCCAAAAATCAAAAAGTGATTAAGCATGCTTTAGCTTGTCTTAACACTTAATATTTTAAGGTAAGCAATCTAATTGCTAATAGCTCTAAGCTACTCTTGGTTCGATAAAACGTCGCAACTAATGCTTCCTTGACATTTTGTCTCCCTTGCCACGACATCTAAGGACTCCTTACTAATATCGTTGAGCTTAACCAAGACAACTTGTATACCAAGTATACTTTACGTTCCTAGGGAAGCGGAGATGCCTTGCTTTAGCGTTGCGCATCACCACAAGCGTAGCCCATCACCACGTGCATTAGTTCGGTAAGTGTCGTTCTGGGAATGGAAAGTTTTGGCTCAATATTATAGGGACCTAGGGTTTCTATGTTGATTGATTTAAGTGAACTTAATTCATCATCGCAACATTTGAAATCCTAAACATGCATCTATCATACAATTCAATCATATATAAACACAATATAAATCATAAGTATAAGATGCATTTGGCAACTAGCATGACCCCTTGAGTCTTCAAATCTTCAAGGGTCTTCGATGAAACTTATTGGCTTGTCTTCTTAGAAACGCTGTCTTCGAGACATCTCCGCCAATCTATGCAACTACTAGCAACTACGACTAGGAATAATCTAAATATTAAGGTACAAAAATACGTAACGGTACGCAGACCGTATTTAGATTTAAAAAAATACATGACAGATCGCAATCCGTATTTACTATCCTAGTCAGGCCCCACTAGTTCCCATTTTCACAAAACCTGTGAAACAATATACATTCCATTCATCCATTCACTATTTGTGAATGACCCATGCATTTTACAACGACAAACAAGTAACAATGCATTAATACGCGCGAACTAGTAACTAATTTAGGTGGTTAATCCAATTAACGCGCCAAATTAAAACTAGTCAAAGTTTTTTAACATTTTATGTGATTAAGACGCAATTAGTTCAAGCAATTAACGAAGCTCCCACTAAATTCCGCATCCAACTTAATTAATCTTATAATTAAGTCGGTTAACCCAAATTTTGTCAAAATATTCTGCTAGTGCCGGAGGAATCGAGGCCTTGCCTCGTTAAAATAATAAAATTAAAAAATTAAAACGACAAAAAATCGCAAAACACATATCCCAACTAATGCAAAAAATAGCCCACCAAAAGTCAAGTGCCTAGCATCCAAGGCATGGGGCTAGGCTTGCTAGGCACCAAGGTTACGACCATGCGTGCTTGGGCGCAGGCATGCCTGCCTAGCACAGCGTGCTACGCCTGCTGACACCAACAACATCGCAGCATGCTACGCATGCTTGTGTGCATGCTGGCGCTAGTAGCGAGTAGCTGGGCTTGCTAGGCCTCGCATGCCTTGCTGCCCAGCAGCATTTGCGAGCATCTTCCAGCAGCCACGCACCATGCAGCAAGCACGCACATAGCGCGCACCCAGCACGCCACACAGTAGCGCATCTACGAGGTAAGGCAACCCCACCACGCACCTTGGCAGCCACATATGGGCTGCTTGAGCAGCCCGGCTAGCCTAAGGGTGCGTTTTGCGTGGTTTTACTTCGATTTGCGTGCACTTGTCTCGGGATTTAATCCTAATTTGTGTGTGACATAAAAGCAGCCCGGCTAGCCTAAGGGTGCGTTTTGCGTGGTTTTACTTTGATTTGCGTGCACTTGTCTCGGGATTTAATCCCAATTTGTGTGTGACATAAAATTAATTCTAAATTTATTTTAGAACCAATTTAGAGAAAAAATTCAACTTATGTAGTGTACAAGCCTAAATTATTCAAGAACCAATCTTTAAATCAATTTAGGTGTATCTTGATGCTACAAAATTGAAGGGCTATACTCATAATTAATTTAACCATACATAAATAATAATGTGATATGACCAATTTAAAGAGGTTGGAAAATAAACCCTTTCATCCAATGAAAAATTCCCAACACTAACCTGTGTATAATTGAAAAATTACATCTTCCAACATGAAGATTAATTAAATTTCAATCACAAGTTTTGAACTTTTAGGACTTTAATCAACTAAAAAATGATTAAACCCAAAAATTAGTTCAAGATGGAATTTAGCAATCAAAGTTCCAACCAAATAAACAATTAAAAATTGGATCTTTAACATATTAGCGACTTCAAAATTACAAGTTCACCATAAACATTCACACTTGAAGCAATTTATTTGCAAAAATGTGAAAATTTTAAGTATGTGAAAAATGAACTCACTAAATTAAGCACCAATTATGAATTCATAAACATGCCTAATAAGGTTTATAACTGCAGTAGATTAGTGATGCAACCATGCATTTAATCTACCTTTAACATGCCATAATTAATCAAGGTTTAAAGATTTAAAATTTTTCTTCAAAAACGAAATACCCCTCGAAAACATGTTTCTGGGTGGATTTTGGCTTCTGGACAGCCCTCAAAGAGAATAAAAAACAATTTAGAAAATCGATTACACCCAAAAATCACTATTTATATGTCGAAATCTGGGTTAGTTGGTAGCACATGCGCAGCCAGCCAGCACGTAGCACATGCGCAGCCTGCCAGCACGCATGTGATGCTGCTGCTGCTACGCTAGCACACATGCACAACCCAGCATGCCTAGCACGCTGCTGCTATGCGATGCTGCTACTTGGTGCTGCTTGCTAGCAAGCACGCATGCACAACCAATAGCATAAGTACGCATAGCTTGCTGCTGTGCGAGTGTTATGCGTTGCATGCTTGCGGCTAGGTGCGTGGCCTAGCACACTAGCACGCTAGCATGCTTGCGGCCTCGTGCACCAGCCTTGCTAGCATGCTTGGCCAAGCACGCAATGCATGCTAGGCTTGCGGTGCGCATGGTAGCTTAAGCTAGCCTAGCACTCACATGGCTAGGCCAATGCGAGGCTACGGCCTAGCTCAACCTTGTCGCTTGTTTGATTTCTCATCTCATCGAATTCTAAACTCAACTTGACTTGTAACGCTCGGTTTTAACGTCTAAGCTCGACATCCGTCGTCTTTGTTCGTAATACTCTAATGACTCATCTAATACTTCGGATTGATTCGTCGACTCGGATCGGTTATTTGATTGGGGTGCGACCCGAAGGATTCAGTCAAGATTAAGCCGTAATATTAGTTATACATTAATATTACTGATCGGAAGCGACCTCCACCTAGGCATTGCGATCACTTAACCTCACTAAATAATTAGCTTTCTAATAATTCCGAACCCGCATTCGGAATAACACACTTGTTGGAAGGACACCTTTCCTTTCAAAAATCTGTCCATAAAGTGGTTTTTCGAGGGGTTTTTTGTTTGAAACGAAAATTTTTAAATCTTTAAACCTTGATTAATTATGGCATGCAATTGTTGGATTATGTGTTATGTTATACCATTAATCTTCTACAATTTTACTCCTTATTAAGCATGTTTTTGATGTAAATTGGTTGCTTAATTTGGTTAGCTCTTAATTTCGCATAAACTTGGAATTTCTCATTCTTTCAAATAAATTGTTTGTAGTGTGAAAGTTTATAGTGAATATGATTTTTGAAGCCCTTAAAAATGTTAAAGATTCAATCTTTAATGGTTTAAATGGTTGAATCTTAACTTGATAAAATCCATAATGAACAAATTTTAGTTTTACTCATTTTGGAAGTTGATTAAAATTTTAAATGTTCATACTTGTGCTTGAAATATCATTACTCTTCATATTGGAAGGTTGTAATGTTCATATGTGCATAATAAAGTGTTGGATAAATTTTTTTCATTGGATGATTATTTATTTATTCAACTATTTTTGTCAAATCTCATTGTTAATTTTGTAGGGTATTCGTAGTGACCTGACACTACGCGCAAGGAAACCCACCAAGACCCGCCCCTTAATTAAAACAATTAACAAGCATATTAAACTTAATCAAACAAGATTAAGAACAAGAATTATACCTTTGTCGCGTGCTTCACTCCCAAAGAGCTCTTACTTCAAAATCCCGAAAACACGAGATCTCCGACGGATCGTACCCTCGACCCGACTCGAGCGTCCTAAGTCTTGAAGGTTAGTCAAGACCCGGACAAAATAAGTATGAGTTTTACGAATCAAAGATTTACTCTTACTTAGAGTTGCCTTTTTAATTCCACTCAAGGTTGTTCATTTCCCAATACCCAAGCTTGGTATTTATAGGGAAATGAACCCTTGAACTTCATTCCCCAACCAATGTGGGAGAATGAATAATTTGCTAATTAATTTATTTCTAAAATAAATCAATAATTAAATTCAATCACAATGAAACAAGTGTCAAAGGGAGAGAGAAGATTAGGTGGGGACCATAGAGAGGTGGGGGGGGGGCCATTACCTTTCTCCCCAAGGCTTTCCCAAAGCCTTGGTCCCCACCCTCACAAAACCGCCTCACCCAAAAGGGCTGCTGGGCTGCTGCCAGCTAGCAGTGCCAGACAGCCCAGCCAGCTAGCACCAGACTGCCCATCAGCCTCGCATGCTTGGTGCTGGTGCGTGCCAGTGCTAGGCGCTGGTGCGTGCTGGCCCTCGCATCCTACGCACCACACGCATCATCGCTGCACCCCTTCGCACATGCTCGCACTCCCAGCATGCGTGCTGATAGCGAGCCACACATGCTCGCCCCTTTGCCTCGCCATCCACACGCACCATCCTTGCAGCATCCCTCGCATATGCACTAGCTACGCACCATGCGCAAAGTCATGCACAGTGTGCATTAGCCTCGTACCACACGCACACCCACGCATCACACTTGCGAATCCAAACAGCTTCCTTGGCAGCTTCTAAAGCGGCCAAGTACTCGGCTTCAGTTGTAGAGTCTGCAGTGGTGCTCTGCTTGACACTCTTACAGCTAAACGCTCCTCCATTCAGACAGAATATGTACCCTGACTATGACTTGAAGTCGTCTCTGTCAGTCTGGAAGCTACTGTCGGTGTAACCTTCAACAACCAGTTCTTTGTGGCCTCCATACACCAGGAATTTATCCTTGTTCCTTTTTAGGTACTTAAGGATGTTCTTGGCCGCAGTCCAATGCGCCTCTCCTGGGTTCGATTGGTATCGACTCGTTGCACTCAGGGCATACGATACATTTGGCCTTGTACATATCATGGCATACATGATCGATCTGATTAGTGAAGCATATGGGATCTGATTCATTCTTTCTCGCTCAACAGGTGTCTGTGGACATTGTTTCTTTCTGAGAGTTATGCCATGGGACATGGGAAAATGCCCTCTTTTGGCATTCTCCATGTGGAATCGATACAGTACTTTATCAATGTAAGTACTCTGGTTTAATCCAATCATCCTCTTAGATCTATCCCTGTAGATCTTGATGCCCAATATGTACTGTGCCTCTCCTAAGTCCTTCATTGAAAAGCACTTTCCAAACCAGCCCTTCACGGACTCCAACAATTTTTTGCTGTTTCCAATGAGAAGTATGTCATCGACATACAGGACTAGGAATGCAATATCACTCCCACTAACCTTCTTGTATACACAAGATTCATTTATATTTTTGATAAAACCAAACTTGCTAATGGCTTCATCAAATCGCAGATTCCAACTTCTGCTAGCTTGCTTTAGTCCATAAATGGACTTCTTCAGCTTGCAAACCTTTCCAGCGTTGTCTGGATCGACAAAACCTTCTGGCTGTGTCATATACACAGTTTCTTCCACAATTCCATTAAGGAAGGCGGTTTTGACATCCATTTGCCATATTTCATAATCGTAATATGTAGCAATCGCTAGGATGATCCGGACGGATTTTAGCATTGCAACTGGTGAAAAAGTTTCATCATAGTCAATCCCGTGGACTTTTCTATAACCTTTTGCAAACAGTCTAGCTTTGTATATTGATACTTTTCCATCCTTTTATGTCTTCACTTTGAAGATCCATTTGCAACCAATGGGTGTATAACCCTCGGGCAAATTCACTAAGTCCCAGACTTGATTTTCAGACATGGAGTCCATCTCGGATTTCATGGCCTCTTGCCATTTTGCAGAGTTGGGGCTCGTCATAGCTTGCTTGTATGTCGCCGGCTCATCACCATCCATGACTAGGATGTCCTGATCATCGGTTAAGACGATACCGAGGTATCTGTCTGGTTGAGATCTTTGCTGTTGCGACCTACGAAGGGTAATCCTTAGATGCTTCCAATCTTCTTTCTGACCAATCTTCTTAGATGCTTCCAAAGCTTCTAGATTGTCAGTTTTGTCAGGTTGACATTGTTGCTCGTCCTCTCGAACTTCGTCGAGTTCGATTTTCCTCCCACTTGACATTTTGGAAAGGTGATCCTTCTCCAAAAAGACACCATCACGAGCAACAAAAACTTTGCTCTTGGATTTATTGTAGAAGTAATACCCTTTGGTTTCTTTTGGATATCCCATAAAGAAACACTTATCCGATTTGGGGTGAAGTTTGTCCGAAATTAATCGCTTCACATATGCTTCGCATCCCCAAATCTTGAGAAAAGACAACCTAGGAGGTTTCTTAGTCCATAATTCATATGGAGTCTTTTCAACAGCTTTTGACGGAGCTCTATTTAGTGTTAGTGTTGCAGTTTGTAGCGCATGTCCCTAGAAGGAGATAGGGAGTTCACTAAGACCCATCATGGATCGAACCATGTCTAACAAGGTTCGATTCCTCCGTTCGGACACTCCGTTCCATTGAGGAGATCCGGGAGGTGTCAATTCTAAAAGAATGCCATTTTCTTTCAAGTGATCGTCGAATTCATGGCTCAAATATTCGCCACCTCGATCCGATCGAAGTGCTTTAATTTTCTTGCCAAGTTGATTTTCAACTTCTTTCTGAAATTCTTTGAATTTCTCAAAGGATTCAGATTTATTCGACATTAAGTAGACATAGCCATATCTACTATAATCGTCGGTGAAAGTGATGAAATATCGGTAACCTTGTCTTGCGGGTGTGCTCATTGGTCCACATACATCCGTGTGTATTAGACCTAATAAGTCATTTTCCCTTTATCCTAACTTAGAGAATGGATGTTTTATCATCTTGCCTAATAAGCATCCTTCGCAATTTTCAAACGACTCTAAGTCGAATGAGTCAAGAACACCTTATTGAAGAAGTTTCTTGATGCACTTGATGTTAATATGGCCAAGACGAAAATGCCACAAGTAGGTTTGATTCGACTCGATGGTCTTAGCCCTTTTGGCAGTATTATCGATGTTATAAATCTGTTTGTCTAGTGAAAGCACATTAAGACAATTTTCTGAATGTGCCTTATCATATAAAACATTATCAAAATAAATAAAACAACTATTGTTTTTGATTCGAAATTCGAATCCTTTGGCATCCAACGCCGATATTGAAGTAATGTTTTTGGTCACTCTTGGAACATGATAGTAGTTTTCAAGTTTTAGAATAAGCCCTGAGGGCAAAGACAAAATGAGAGTTCCAACGGAGATGGAAGACATCCTTGCTCCATTGCCGACCCGAAGCTCGACCTTTCCCTTCTCTAGCCTCCTATTTATCCTTAGTCCCTGAGCATTGGAACAAAGGTGTGAGCCACATCCTGTATCTAATACCCATGATGTTTTGCTAGCGAAGTTTAAGTCTATAACGAAAATACCTATGAAGAAGCAACATTGTCGTTCTTCTTATCTTCCTTGAATTTGAGGCAGTCCCGTTTCCAATGTCCCTTCATCTTGCAGTAGAAACATTCGGAATCAGATTTAGAAGAGGCTGCCTTTTTGTCCTTGTTGCCCTTGGCAGATTTTGACTTAGGCGAGAATTTCTTCTTTTTCCCTTTAAAGCTCTTCTTTTTGCCCGGACGTTTGAATGGCTTGCCCTTCCTCACCATGAGCATGTCATGCTTGCCCTCATCCTTGAGGGTTTGTTCGGCTTGCTTCAACATACCATGAAGCTTGGTGAGGGTTTTCTCCATACTATGCATGTTATAGTTCATTTTGAACTGATCATAGCCTTTGTGAAGGGAGTGGAGAATGATGTCAATTGCCATTTCGGTTGAATACCCAACATCAAGCCTTTCCATTTTCTCAAATAATCCAATCATTTTGAGGACATGCGGGCTGACTGGCTCTCCTTTCTTGAGCTTGCTCTCAAGGATCTGCCTGTGGGTTTCGAACCTTTCAGTTCGGGCCTGCTCTTGAAACATATTCTGAAGCTCAAAAATGATCCCAAAAGTCGTCTCCTTTTCAAAGAAAGTCTTTTGAAGGTCCGGAGACATGGTGGCCAACATGATGCATTTGACATCCCGATTGGCACTTTGCCATCGGTTAAGGGCAGCCTGAGTGACCTCCTCATTGGGAGCGTCGGGAATTTCCTCATCAAGGACGTATTCCTTTTGCTCCTGCATTAGTACAATGCAGAGATTTCTTTGCCAATCAACAAAGTTTGGCCCGCTCAACTTCTCCTTGTCGAGAATTAAGTGCAAAGAGAATTGTTTGTTGTTTGAGTTACTTGCAGAGATGATTCTACAATTGAAAGAATTTGAAGTGAAAAACCATTCATAAATCAATAAGTTGAAATTTAAAACGTTTATGCATATATTCAATATTATTGAGCATTTTATCCACGCATTTAAAATGTCCCTTATGGGCGAGAATAAAATGATTCCGAGATCCCAAAGATCAAGAAATGGTTAAGCATGCTTTGGCTTGTCTTAATCATTAAATATCTTAAGGTAAGCAATCTAATTGCTAATAGCTCTAAGCTACTCTCGCTTTGATAAAATGTCGCATCTAATGCATTCTTGACATTTTATATCTTTTGCCACGACATCTAAAGACTCCTTACTGATATCGTTGAGCTTAATCAAGACAACTTGTATACCTAGTATACCTTACGTTCCTAGGGAAGTAGTGATGCCTCGCTTTGGCATAGTCCATCACGTACGCGCATTAGTTCGGTAAGTGTTGTTCTTGGAACGACAAATTTTAGCTCAATATTATTAAGGGACCTAGGGTTTCTATGTTGGTTGATTTAAGTGAACTTAACTAATCGTCGCAACATAATAGAAATCCTAGACATGCATCTAGCAATCATATATAATAACAATATATAAGGCATAAAATAGATGCATTTGGCAACTAGCATGACCCCTTGAAATCTTCAATTTCCATGGGTCTTTATCTTGGCTCGTCTTTGTCGAAACGCCGTCTTGAGACATCTTGGCCAAAATGAAATAAAAGAAGCTAGCTAGAACGACTAAGATTAATCTAATAGTACAAAAATACTTAACGGTTCGCAGACTGTATTTAGATTTACAAAAATACATAACTGAACGCAGTCCTTTTTTTCTATCCTAGTCGGGCCCCACTAGTTGCCATTTTCAAAGACCTGTTTTGAAAACAATCTTCCATTCACCCATTCACTATTTGTGAACGACCCATGCAATATTACGAAATACATAATTAAACACGCAAAACTAGTAACTAACTTAGGTGGTTAATCCAATTAACGCGCCTAATTAAAACTAGTCAAAGTTGTTTAATCCATTATTTCTAAACGCAAAATGCTTACGCACTTAATTAAGCTCCCACTAAATTTCACATCCGTACTTAATTAATCCGATTAATTAAGTCGGCATAACCCATAATTTGTCAAAATTTTGTAAAATCGAAAATCGAGGTTTTTTGCCTCGTTAAAAAAAAATTACCAAAAATATTTTAAAATTGAAAAAATTGCAAAATTGCATAGCTCAAACATTAAGCAATAACTTCCCACAAAACCCCTAGTGGGTGCGCACCATGGCTGATAGGCAGCCCATGGCCCTTCGCCATGGTGCGTGGTGCTGGAAGCTAGCAGGCATGCCTAGCACAGCCTGCCTTGCTAGCTAGCACCAGCAGCATGCTACGCATGCTAGCTGCTTGCTGGCGCAGGCAACAGTGGGTCGGCTGGCTGGGGCTTGCTAAGCGCACCAGCAGCCTTAGGCCCACGCACCAGCACACGCACTACACACCTGCCTCCTCGCCACACAGTAGCGCACAACAACATCATGGAACACCCCTGTGCACCATAGGCAGCTACATGTGGCTGCTGGGCAGCCCGGCTAGCCTTGGTGACACTTGGGTGTTTTTGCCTTGATTTGCGTGCCAATTCTCGGAATTTAATTCCGATTTGTGTGTGACAATAATTAATTCTAAATTACATTTTAGAATTAATTTGAGGGAAAATAAAAATATAATAAAATTAAGTCCAACTTAAATAAAATTTAATTTATTGGTGCACAAGCCTAAATTATCAAAAAAATTTAATTTTGAACAAAATTAGATCTAACTTTATGCTTAAAATAAAATGAGCTATGTCCATAATTAATCTTGCCAATATGCAAATTAATAATGGGTTTGACAAACGGGAGTTGGAAAAATGAATTAACCATCTAATGATAAAAAAATTTTCCAACTTGCATACTTGTGTAAAATACCAAGATTACATCTTCTAATATGAAGATTAATCAAATTTTACTCACAAGTAATTGAACTTGATGGATTTTAATCAACAAAACATGAAAAATCCAAACTTTGTTCAACATGGAATTTAGGGTTAGGGTTCCAATCATTTAAACCTTTAAAGATTAGAACTTTAACATTACTTGGGAACTTAAAATTACAAGATCACAACAAGTTTTCACACTTTATTGCAATTTATTTGCAAAATTTGTGAAAACCAAGTTTATGTGAAAAAAAGTGTATATCAACTTAAGCACTAATAAAAACTCCATTATTATGATTAAGGATATTTTAAAACCAGTAGATTAGTGATGCAAATGTGCATTTAATCTAACCTTGTAATGCTTGCATTAATCAAGGCTTAAAAGAATTAAAATTTTCGTTAAAAAACAAAAAACCCTAGAAAAAATGGGTTTCTGGTTCGAATTTGGCTTTTGGACAGCTCTTAAAGGGTTGAATCTGTTCCAGAATGTCGATTCCACCCAAAAATCACTATTTTTGAGCCAAAATCTGGGTTCGACAGCCAAATCGAAAATAAAATCGAGTTTTAAAATTAATTAAAACGAGCATCTAAACTAATTAAAAGAACATGAACCAGAAAAATAAATTCTTTTAAAACACCTTAATTAAAAATAATTGCAAAAATTAAAAGGAGCGTGGCTCCGATACCGCTGTAGGGTTTCGTAGTGACCCGACACTACGCGGAAGGAAACCCACCAAGACCCGCCCCTTAATTAAAACAATTAACAAGCATATTAAACTTAATCAAACAAGATTAAGGACAAGAATTATACCTTTGACGCGTGCTTCGCTCTTAAAGAGCTCTTACTTCAAAATCCCGAAAAGACGAGATCTCCGACTGATCGTACCCTCGACCCGACCCGAGCGTCCTAAATCTTGAAGGTTAGTCAAGACCCGGACAAAATAAGTATGAGTTTTACGAATCAAAGGTTTACTCTTAGAGTTGCCTTTTTAATTCCACTCAAGGTTGTTCATTTCCCAATACCCAAGCTTGGTATTTATAGGGAAATGAATCCTTGAACTTCATTCCCCAACCAATGTGGGAGAATGAATAATTTGTTAATTAATTTATTTCTAAAATAAATCAATAATTAAATTCAATCACAATGCAACAAGTGTCAAAGGGAGAGAGATGATTAGGTGAGGACCATGTAGAGGTGGGGGGGACTATTGCCTTGCTCCCGAAGGGTTTCCCAAAGCCTTGGTCCCCACCCTCACAAAACCACCTCACCCAAAAGGGCTGCTGGGCTGCTGCCAGCTAGCAGCGCCAGCCAGCCGAGCCAGCTAGCACTAGACTGCCCAGCAGCTTCGCATGCTTGGTGATGGTGCGTGCCAGTGCTAGGCGCTGGTGCTAGCCCTCGCATCCCACGCACCACACACATCATCGCTGCACCCCTTCGCACATGCTCGCACTCCTTGCATGTGTGCTGCTAGCGAGCCACACATGCTGGCCCCTTTACCTTCCCAGCAACAGGCACCATCCTCGCAGCATCCCTCGCATATGCACTAGCTACTCACCATGCGCACTAGTCATGCATAGCGTGCATTAGCCTCGCACCACACGCACACCCACGCATCACACAACAACTTTTGTGCGTGGTGATGTTGGGATGCTGTGCGTGGCCTAGCAATATGCTGGCGCCCAGGCCCTCGCACATGCATGGTGCGCTGCTTGGTGCTGCCATGCAAAGCCTAGCACACATGCCAGCACGCATGCTGCGATGGGCTGCTTGGTGCGCCTAGTGCCTGCGATGGCAGCGATGGTGCCTAGGCATCATGCTAGGGCTGCGATGGTGCTCATAACGTTTGTGGTGCTTGCGATAGGCAGCGATGGTGCCTAGGCATCATGCTAGGGCTGCGATAGCGCCTAGGCATGATGCTAGGGCTGCGATAGGTTTCCATGGCGCGCCTAGGCTGCGATGGTGCGCCTATTACACCTAGTGTGCTTAGGCTTGCGCCTAGCCATGCTAGGTGCATGCTAGCCTAAACTAGCCTAGCATCCACATGGCTAGGCCAGTGTGGTGCTAGGGCTATGTTCATACTTGTTGCTTTGTGATTTAGCGACGCTCGGTCTCGACGCCCTAGGCTCGATTTTCGACGTCTGTATTCGTAAAACTCTGCTGACTCATTAAATCCTTTCGGATTAATTCGTCGTCTCGGATCGGTGATTCGATTGGGTTCGACCCGAAGGGTTCAGTTAATATTAAGCTGTAACATCAATTGTACATTGATATTACTGATCGGAAGTGGCCTCCACCTAGGCATTCTGATCACTTGACCTTACTGAAGAATTAGCTCTATAATAATTCTGAACCCTCTATCGGAAGAATACACTTGTTGGAAGGACACCATTCCTTTCAAATTTATGTTGGTTAAATTAATTGTGAGAATAGCCCTCAATTTTTGTTGCATCAAGTTGAGCCATAAAATTAATTAAAAGAATGGTTCTTGAATTAATTTTACTTTGTGCACTAAAATTGAATTTAAATAAGTTAGGCTTGTTTTAATTTCAAATTTGCTCAATATTAGTTCTAAAATCAATTTAGAATTAATTTTACGTCACACAAATTCGGAATAAAATCCCAAAGCACACCAAGCACGATATTGAAGCCCAAGAGTTTGAGCATCAAGGCTCGGTTAGCAGGGCTTCTTGCGCAGCCCGCATGTTGCAGCCGAGCCAAGGGAGTGCATGTGTGTGCGAGCATAGGATGCCAGGGGAGTGCGATGATATGCGTCGCGTGGGCTGCGACTGCCAGGCAGCGCCCTGCCCGCAAAGCTGGGCTTCTTAGCAGTGCCTACAACAAGCACACACAAGCACACGAACGTGCTGCTTGCGCCAGCGGCACGCAAGCATGCTAAACATGTTGTGAGGGTGCCAGTGCTTGCAGGCACATAGTGCCGCTGCTGTGCTTGTGCGACCATCACCAGCAAGATTTTTTTGCTAGGGTGCCTAGAAACCCTAGCCCTTTTGCTTGGATGCTAGGCACTCGACCTTTTAGGGGTTTAATGTTTTCCGGTTGTCATTAAAACGAGGCTAGGCCTCGAGTTTTTTACGTATTGCAATTTTTGACAAAATTTTGGTTAACCAGCTTAATTAATTTTAATTGGATTAATTTTAATTAAGTTAGATGTGGAAATTTAGTGGGAGCTTCATTAATCGTTTTGAGCTTAAATTTGCCTTGATTGTGCTTTTGTTATTGCGTTAGTTCACATAATCGGATAAACACTTTGACTAGTTTTAATTAGGCACTTTAATCGGATTAAGCACCTAAGTTAGTAACTAGTATATGCTCGTTTGATACATTGTTTTGTATCATTGCTTGAATTATTTGTAAAATGCATGGGACATTCACTTTAGTGAATGGATGAATGGAATATTGTACATGTTCTCATATAGGTTTTACATGGCCCGACTAAAATAGTAAATACGGACTACGTTCCATTTTGTATTTTTATAAATCTAAATACGGACTGCGTGCCGTTACTTATTTTTGTACTTAAATTATATAGTTTAGTCCTAGTTTTTCTAATAGTTGCATAATTGGCGGTGATGTCTCAAAGACGGCGTTTCTAAGAAGACGAAGCCAAGAAGATGCAAATGAAGGCCTTGAAGATTTGAAAATTCAAGTTTCAAGGGGCTCATGCTAGTTTGCCAGTGCATCTTTATTTATGCCTTATATATATTGCTTATATATAATTGTGATGTAAGATACATGTTTAGGATTTCGAATGTTGAATGATTAATTTAGTTCAGCTAAATCAACCAACATAGAAACCCTAGGTCCCTATAAAATTGAGTTAAAATTTGCCATTCCACAATAACACTTACCGAAATTTTGAAAGTACGTAATGGGCTATGCAAAAACAAGGCATTACCACTCTCCTAGAGAAGTAAGGTATACTAGGTATACACGTTAGTTTTGGTTAAACTCGACGACATCGGTAAGGAGTCCTTAGATGTCGTGGTAATGGAGATAATCGTCAAGAAAGGATTAGTTGCGATGTTTTATCGAATCAAGAATAGCTTAAAGCTTTTAGCAATTGGATTGCTTACCTTAAAATATTAGGGAAATTCTCTTTGGTAACACTATACTTTTTAATTTTCTCAGTGGTGAATTGCAAAAAATCTTATTATCCTTGGTAAACTTAAATTAATTATAGTTTTTCAATGGTGAACTTATGAAACAATTTAGTTAATTCTTAACCATGGTTAACATGTTTTTAAAATAAAAAAAGTAAAATTCCTAAAGTATCCTCACTTAATACACTCAAATCCCTAAAATGTCCTCACTCAAACCCAACATGTCATCATCAAGATCATCATCTTCATCCTCCTCTCTTTCTTCCTCCTACCAACATCGAACAACCACCACCGAATAGCCAACAACTTCATCAACACAGTGCCTTACAACCAACACCGAACAACCACCGCAATTAAGCACCTGTCACACCTTGTTGCACATCTCTAGCAGCCACGCCACCAAACCACCTTTGAACTGCCACCCCCACACGAAACACTGCAGCAACCCGCCACACCTACCAAAAATAACCCACAATAACAACAACAACAACAACAAACAACCACCAATCAGCCACCGCAATAGCAGCCACCGAAACACACAACAACCACCAACCGCAACTACCACCTTCACCCAATTCACCACCACTTTGCCCACCAACAACACTGTCAATTACATCTATTCGCCACCAAATTACCTTCGAACCACCACCAATTCTCACTCCAATAGCCGGCTTTGCAGCCCGAAATCACCAATTCGCCTACCGCAAACAACAATTACGAAACCAGTTACAACAATTCCCCACCCTTGCCGCACCTCTCCTTCCCCCTAAACCACCACCGTACCCCCTCCCCAAACAGCAATTCCCAAATGGCGTTAATAGGGGTGGCAAAAACTGACCCGACCCGAAAAAAGCGGGTTAGGGTTGAGATTTTCGACACGAAAACTTAAATGGGTTGACACGAACCCGACCCGAAATTAAATGGGTTAGGTTAAGGTTGAAAAAGTCAACCCAAAAATGACCCACTTAACCCGAAATTTTTTTTGGGTCAAAATCAGGTCGTGCCAACCCGAAAACCAAACCCGAACACAACCTTAAAATTATATATATATATATATATATATATATATATATATATATATATATATATATATATATATATATATATATATATAAACTTATAAAAATACGGACGGTTTCCTACTTTCCCATAAATCCATAATGGCATAATTCCCCTCCCACTTTCCCAGCCCAACAAGGAATCAAGGATAAAGCATTGAAGCCCAAATAAATTTTAAAACCCTAAGGGGCTGTTTGGTTTGCATGGGGTAAACGGAATGGAATGAACAAAGGGAATGAAATAGAATGGAATGAAAATCCCTTAAATTTAGTGTGTTGTTTGTTTTAAAAATCAAAGGGAATCAGATCCACCACATTACCACCACACCACCACCACCACTACACAAATTTATTTTAGTAATCCAACCTTCCCCCTTATTCCAGTAACCCAACCACCCAACTTTTGAAATCCGGACACCCTACCTAGCGGCGAGCTCACGGAGAAGAGGGGTTTTTGGGTTGTTGGTGGTTTTAGGGGTTTGGTGGTTGTTTTGGGGTTTGAGAGTGGCCGGGGTTTCGAAATTTCATGGTGGTCGGGGTTTTGGTTGGGATGACAGCACCCAATAGGTGGTGCACGTGAGAGCAGCGGCGAGCTCACGAGCGTTGGCTTGGACAAGGAAGCGACGGGGACCTCTTAGAGGCAGTGGTGGAGTTCAAGGAGAGCAGGATTAGGTGGTGGAGTTCACGGAGAGAAGGGTTTTTGCGGGAGAGGGGGAGTTTTTTCGGGGGAGGGGATCTCTAGCAAGGGACGGGGAGCTCCGGCGAGGGACGGTGGAGGTGCGGCGATGGTGGCTTGGTGGTGGGGATAGGGTAGGATGGTGGTGGTTGGTTTGGATGTGGTGGTTTTGTGGTGTCTAAGGAAAGGGAATGGAAAAACCTGGGGGGGTGGGGAATGAAGTTGGAAGGATTAGGGGTAATGGAGAGGGTAAAGGGAATGGGAAAAAATGCCAAACAAACAACAACAAAGGGAATCAGGACAATTGATTCCCATTCCCTTTGATGAATACCCTCAACGAAACGGGCCCTAAGTATAAATACACAGTTAGAATAACATTTCTTTTCCCCCTTCCAGCCTCTCCTTTCTTGGTTTCTCCGTTTCTCTTTCTTGGTTTCTCGGTTTCTTACTTTCTCCTAGTCTCTTGAAGAACTGAAGCGCTGCTTGATCTCATACTCCTCTGACCTTCTGACTCTCTCAAACTCACCGGCGAATCACCGTGTCACGCAGCCACGCCCACGTAGGTAGTCAACCACTCAACTGAAATTAAGGTTAAAATCAGGTTTGATGAAATCAGTTTGTCAAATAGGTTTGATGAAATTAAGGTTAAATTGTTAAGTAGTAAAAAAAACTCAAAATCAGATTAAAATATGTAAGTTATTTTGGGGTAAAAAAAACAAAAAAAAAATAATACAAAAAATTCGGGTTAAATTCGAGTTGATTCGAACCCGAAAAAATCAGGTTAGGGTTGAGGTTTTCAACCCGAAATGTTAAATGGATCAGGGTTGGGTTGGGGGTCAGCTGATCCAATAGTAGCTGACCCGAATACGAACCCGACCCGACCTGATCCGATTGCCACCTCTATGCGTTAAGTTCAAACCCTAAATCGAGCAAAATCAAACCCTAAAGCTTCGAAAATTGAAGAAACCCATGATTTTCAACCATCCCGAAACCCTTATTATCTTATTTCATTTAAGGAGGAGAGAATGAGAATTTGAGATTTCGAAGAGGGAGTTTCGGGGCTAAGGGTGTTGATTTCGAGGAAGGGTTTGTGGTTCTGGGGGGAAAGAGAGGCGCAGCAGAGGGAGGCTGGCGCACCGACGAAGGAGAGGGGATGTGCGCCGGCGTGGGTGGGGGCGGGGGGGAGAAGTGGCTGACTATTGGGGAAATGGGTGATTTTTTTTTAAATAAAAAAATTCTAAAATAAATGTAAAAAAAAACCTAACTACAAACTAACTATAGTTAAACATTTAGTAAAAATTTATCATTAATGTTATAATTGACTTATTATAAAAAAATTCAAATTTACCAAGGATAATAAGATTTGCAATTCAACACTGAGAAAATTAAAAAGTATAGTGTTACCAAAGAGAATTTCCCAAAATATCAAGTTTTAAGACAAGCCAAAGCATGCTTAATCACTTTTTGATTTTTGGGGTCTTGGAATCGTTTTATTCTCGCAAAAAGGGACAAACTTATAAATGTGTGAATAAAACGTTAATAAGTTGATTAAAATTGCTAGCTTGCCTGTATTTCAAAGCTTATTATTTTATCTTGATAAATGGTAATACTTTGCACTTATATTTGTAGTATTCTAAATTGAATTATAGTTTCCAACAATTGGTAAAGAAAATCTTTTGAGAATGGTTCTCGAAGAAAGAAAAGGCATTTCTAAAATACGGTTTCTCATAAATGACTTTTATGGCTAAGTCCAAAAGGACGGTTGGACATCATGTTTTCAAAATACTACGTAGTTTTGATAAACATGAAGTATTGAGTTGAAAACTCAATTTGTCAAAGAATGACAACTAACATATCTTTTCTATTCATACACCAATGAGTAGGACTCATTGATGTAGTAGTTCAAGTATGAATTAAAGGAAAAGAACTTTGTTTTATGGTGCATTAGATGCTTAATTATGCCTGACAAAGTATAAGAGTCAAAATACTTAAAGAAATAGTTCTTACAGTTATGAGATGATGTATGATAAGAAATCTAGGAAACAAGGAACAAAGAAAAGGAATTCAAAATTCCAATTCTACCTAAGAGTTCATGTTATCGTAGTTAAACTTAGCAACTTATCTTCACAAGTATTAGATACTGCTTGAGAGTTCCACTTCCGAAGTGACCTCAAAACAGATTAAGTTAAGCTAAGTTATTGACTTACGAGCTTGGAATGAAGCAAGTGGCGTTGCTACATGAGCTGTAAGGTCATCTGCTTTGTTTAAAGATCCTCTAAAGCTAAGGCTAGAACAAAAAATGGTTATTGTGTTCCATAATCAGCAAACGTTTTGTTCACACACGGAAAGACTCACATTCAAAGTAGAAGAACAATAGTTGTTGGTTTCATTTGAATGGAATGGTTGTTTAAGCCATGAGTCAATAATGCTTGATTATAAACAAACATTTCCTTAACGTAAACTCACAAGGTTCAAGTCATGGACATGATTTGTGTTCCATCTATCTTTAGCAATGTCACATCATCAAGAATATACTCAAGGCTCTATTAGATAGACGCTTGAAAGTTGATCGATTCGGAATCGTTCTAAGCCAAGGAAGTCTTACTTGATGAATGCGACAAAGAAAGGAGCTATTATGCTTGGTATAGACAATTGACTCCGAAAGCTAAAGAGAATTCCATTACTTCAACGTTTTCACAAGTATATGAAAGAATATGGCTATATTCATCAAATGTGAACAACTGGATCTTAAATAGATCAAAAGTTCAGTGAAGTATAGAATCGACTTGACAAGATATCAAAACGTCTATATTAGATCGAGCAATGTTTGCTTGAGCCAAGAGTGATCATCTCAAAGTTATGAAATTGGAATTTCATAATCAGCTCCACAAAAAATATAATATATCTTAACGGAGACCTCGAAGCCATTTGGAAATGACTCGAACGATGATGAATCACATCCCTTCCTATAAAATTCTTAGAGATATGCACAAATGAATAATGTTACACTAAACAAAATTGTCGAAGCTAAGAAAAGACACCATATTCAGTTATGGATAGAAATAGTTTCTAGCGTCCTTTCATTGTTCGTTTGGAAATTTCTGAAAAGCCAATCATAGGTTCTTCTCTACATCGGAACAACAGGGTTGTTATGCTCATTACTAAACTTGTTGAAGCGATGAAATATAACAAAGGTATATCTTTTTTATCAGAGGTTGAACAGATCATCAGAAGAAGAATTAGGCTAAAAATTAGGATACATTCTGGAAAAATCAAACTTCCATCGAAGAGAAGCAAATGAAAGGCTTTCATAAAAATTCTCGTAGAATCGAGTATATGCCTAGGGCGCTTAGCCTTAGTGGGAGCTCATTGACTCATAGGGAGCTAAGTGGCTCAATAAGGGCTAAGGTAGCTCAAGTGGGAGCTAACTGATTGTTTCACAACAAACTATTACCTAAAGATAATATACAAGTCTCTTTGTAAGCATACAAGTGAGACTAGGGGCATTTCTTCCACAACCAAAATTGACGACATAGTACTTGTTGCTCTTAGTGGTGTCTTTCTGGAAAGTAACACATTTCCAAAACGACAAGTGGGAGGAAAATGAACTCGATGACCATCGAGACGAGCAACAAACCAGAACTGAGAATCTCGGAAGACTTTAGAAAGGCTTCATGAGAATCATTGATCAAGAACACTCAAAGAACTTTACAAGTGCCTTAAAGAGAATTCATTACTTACTAAACCTTAAAAGTTTTAGAGTAAGATCAAAACAATAAAAGGGCTTTAAAAGCGCCTTGAAACTCAGTGTTTGATGCAATTACCCTGTATAAGTATAGAATTCACTAAAGGCTTGGATTGAATCCTGTAAAGTTTCTATTAAGTTAGAAATGAACCTAAGACCTACAAGTATACTATTTACTATTGGATAGTAAGGGAATAGTTTCTTGTAAGATAGCTACGACAAATCCGAATTCCAAAAATGGTTAGAGGGCATAAAATCCGAAATAGACTCCATGTTTGAAAATCATGTTTGAAACTCGATTAATTTGCATGAAGGACAAAGACCCATCAATTGCAAATAAGTTTTCAAGGAAAAAACCAACAAATAAGGAAATATATATGTATACATAACTAGATTAGTTGAATAGGTGATAATTAAATTCGCGGCGTTGATTTTAATAAAACCTACTCACTAATTGGAATGCTTTGATTTTAATAAAACCTACTCACTAATTGGAATGCTTAAGTCTTTTCGTGATAATTCTAGCAATAATTGCCCGTATGAAATGTGGAAAAATAGATATCAAAACCGCCTTCCTAAAATAGAATTTTCAGAAGAGACTATGGATAGAGTCTAAAGGCTTTATGAATCTAAATAATGTTAGATGTGAATGCAAGCTCAAGAAATCCATTGATGGATTGAGGGAAGCATGTAGGAATTGGAATATGTTTTTCTAATAAAGGTTTGGTTTATTGAGATACACTGAAATTCTCTTAGATAAGAATTTTAGTAGGAGCAAGAGTCAATTTTGTAAGGGTCTAATAAGAAGTTTACAAACTCTATTGTGAAATGACTATCAAATGCTAAACGTTTAGATTTGAAAGTATTTTTCAATAACAGACCAAGCTTAGACGACACTTAGTACATAGTGGAAATTAAGATCTATTATATAGACTTAATGAAATGTTTGAACGAGTAAAGGAATTTACCGTATTAAACGTAAAAGACTTGAAAAGGCTTTCGATCCATATGTATAAGATTATGTAATTGTTTGAACTAAGTATAAGCTAGGCAAATGCTAAGTCATCAAACAAGAAAGACTCTAGTAGAGACTTTCAACCGTATCATAAAACAAACAGTTTAGCAAGACTCGGTGAAACTGGATGAGCTAAAAGTCACATGAATGGGATCAAATTGGGAATATTTTTGCAATTAAATCCATCATGTGTGCTACAATATGGAATCTTCACATAACCTGCATGCTTAGTGCATGACAGGTATTGTTTAGGGGATTTTTCCCTGCCACGTGGGCCAATCAGCACCTGCCACGTGTTAGCCACGTGGACCAATTAGGGACTACCACATGTCATACTCCTGGAGGTCCAGCATGGACCAATCGCGCTACGCCACGTGGCTCACTATCTGTCAACCTTGAAAACGGCCAACAGGGCCCGAATCCTGAGGCAAGCCCAATTAGTCCTAGGTTTACCATTTAACCTAGTATTGGGCATGTACTTCGAGGCTATAAATACAGTAATTAGCCTTCATTAAACATATTGAGAATTAATTACTCTCACCAAGAGAAGCCTAAACACACGTGCATACTAATCGGTAGACCAGAGTTAGCATTATTTGCACTCCCAGATCACTTCTCCCTTCCGAGGAACCAGTTCACCCTCTTTAATTTCCGCACCTTTTACTCCACATACAAGTACTAACTTGATCGTCGGAGGCGGAGCTCCCACCACCCGGAGTCTCCGTTGTTTTGAAGGTACAGGCGCAAGGATCCAGTCCCGGAATTGTAACTCTCCTGCAGGACATAAAAAAACCCCAAAACATTTTGGCGCCATCTGTGGGGATAGTACTTTCGAGATGGAATCACAGTCTGTACCGATTCTAAGTGAGAAGCGTCCCATGGATGACCCTCTGGTTCAGACGGACCAGGATACTGATAATGAAATTGAAGTCGAGACTCATACGGCCTCTAATGTGACCTTAAGAGCTCGACGCACACGTCCCACCGAAAGGAGGGAACGGGAGCACTGCCTTGCTGGATCTAGTAAACCAGCCGGCCAACCGCTTGATCATCAACAGGCGGTCGAGGGATCTGCCTCCATCACTAGAAACAAACTCATGACCTTCATGAATAGTTTCAAGGGGGAGATCTAGAAGATTATCAACAAAAGGGCGACCGTTCCACCAAAGGAACAGTCGGCCAGAAGACCCTCCCAATCTAGGAGGAAGACGCTTGTAAAGGATCGGGAGATGACTCCTTAGCCTAAGCCTAGGGAGAGGGAGGCGCCAATGATCAACCTAACTAAGTACCGCTTCCCCTCACCGGGGATGAGAAAGCCCATCCGTCATATTCAGCCGGACAGGTCAAAGAGAACATATTCTGATGCTCGAATGTTGCTCGAGCAGAAGAAGAATGATCGACTGTCGGAGTCGGCTTCTACGTCTGATTTCCAAGACAGTCTACATAATACCTCCCTGAGGTGTTCAAAATCAAATTATGAGAGCCAGACGGTCGGAGCCTCCTCTCGTTCTGATTCCCGAAAACATTATGCGGCCCCGTATGTGCCTCCTCAACCATACGTTCCGTAGTCCCAATATTTCATGTAGCCTACTCTTTTTTGAGGACAGGCGGCAAGGAATGTCTAGCCTTTGGACTGGCAACTTAGGTTGCTCAAACTTGGAGAACAGCCCTCCGCCTTCTCTAAGGAAATATTATAGGTCGCCTAGCCGGCTAAAGTAAAAAATGTGTTGGTAGGGGCATATGATGGCACTACCAACCCAGAAATTCACATGATGGCCTACACCAACCTTATGTACCTCCAAGGGTTGGATGACGCCACATGGTGCAAGTGTTTCCCGGCCACATTGAAGGGCGTTGCCCAGCAATGGTTTGGCAATTTACCGGCTGGGTGTATTAACAATTTCAAGACCCTCGCCTACTTGTTCACATCAAACTTTGCAATGAACATTCCTTCTAAGAAGACCACCCTTGATTTGGGGGCCATACAGTAGGGAGAGAAGGAGGGACTGCGCTCTTACATTAAGAGGTTCAATCTGATGAGAATTCAGATACAAGGACTACCTGATGAAGTAGCTTATACAGACTTTTTCAAAGGTCTGAAGGACGCGTCGAACTTCAAATTCGACCTCGTCAGAAAGAGGGTGACCACCCTCCAAGAAGCAATGATGGAGGCGGACGCTTAGATTCAGGCGAATGACCTCTGTAATGTTGGAAAATAGTCAGACCACAAAAAGCTAGACAAAAGAGAGAGCCAGCCAAAGCAGTCGGCCAATAAAGAAGAGAAAAAGAGAAAAGAAGTCTAGGCGGCCGACTCCTCTGAACAACCGTCCTAGAAGAAAAAGAAGGAGTTTAAACCATACTCCCCAAGTATGAGTTTAACAAGGATAGCTATTCCATCCTCAAGGAAATCAAGGACTGACTCTCTATTGAGAAGTCGGCCGCCATGAAGAGTTCCGTCAACAATCGGAACAAAGATAAATATTGCTATTACCATGAGGACATTGGTCATGACACCAATGAGTGCATCAGTCTCAAGCGCCTCTTGGAGCGCCTGGCAGACAAAGGAGACCTTAACTCCTATGTCAAGAAATCAAAAGGTACACAACACCCCAAACAGAAACAGGCGGACCGGAAGAGGGCAACACCTGCTGAAAGCTCCGATACTGACGAAGCGCTAATCTATACAATAGCAGGCGACTTCGCAGGAGGAGGCCCAACTATTCGGGGCAACAAGGACAACATCAGGCGTCTAGATTTTAACTCTGTCGACCAAGGACAGACCTCCAAAAGTTCATTTCTAGAAGTTATTATTACCGAGGAAGACTTCGGGGGAATTAGGGGGCCGCATGACGACCCCATTGTAATTGAATGCAAGGTGGCCAACCAGAGAGTTGGCTGGATTCTCATAGATACCGGGAATTCATCTGATCTCATCAGAAACAAGTGCTTGGAAAAGCTCAAGTACAACCCCAACAGCATACACCCGGTCTCCCATCCCATAGTGGGATTAGGAGGAGGAGTCGTACACCCAGTTGGACGGGTGGATCTGCCTATCCGCTTGGGTGAGAAAGGGGAGGGCCGTCACATGGTGGTCCGATTTTTGGTGGTCGAAGAACTGTCGGCCTACAACATGATCTTAGGGCGACCCATCCTGAATAATTCAAAAGCTGTTATCATTCCATCTCTCATGCTTCTCAAGTTTGAAAGAGATGATGGAACAGTCGGCTCCCTAAAGGGAGACCAGAAGATGGCCAGGGAATGTTATCTCTCTGATATCAAGCCCACTGTGGTAGCATCCGGCCCCAATGGAGAGACTACATACCTTGAGCAAGTCAAGAGAGTCGGGTCTGCCCCAATAGCAGCCGACAAGAAAAGAAAGGCCACCCATCTGGAGGCTGAGAGAAAAGAAAAACAATAGCAATCATTGGTCGAGGAGCGGTCAGATGAGTTCCGTCCTCAGCTGGCTGGTGAACTTGTAGACCTCGTCCTGGATGACTCTCGTCCGGAGCGAACTATTAAAGTCGAGACGATTGCTTTTGCTGAACTTGGTGCTGACCTCCACCAACTGTTAAGAGAATTCAAAGATATATTTGCATTTGAAGTTCAAGAGATGCCAGGCATAAGCTCGGATCTGGCCGTACATAAGCTTGTTGTGGATCCAAAAAAGAAGTCGGTCAGGCAAAAGAAGAGGAACCATGGCGAAGAACGAAGCCATGCGGCAGCCGTCGAGGTTAAGAAATTGCTGGACGCAGGATTCATTCGACAATGTTACTTCCCAGACTGGGTAGCGAATGTAGTACTTGTCAAAAAGCCGAATGGGACCTGGCGCATGTGTGTAGACTACACAGACTTGAACAAGGCATGTCCCATAGACAGTTACCTACTCCCAAAGATCAACCACCTGGTCGACTCTACAGTCGGCCATGCCTTGATGAGCTTCATGGACGCCTACTCAGGCTTCCATCAGATACCCTTGTGGAAGAAAGATCAAGAGAAGACGGCCTTCGTCACTGATCAGAGGTTGTTTTGCTATACTGTCATGCCATTCAGCCTAAAAAATGCGCCTACAACCTTCCAAAGAATGATAAATACGGTCTTCTTCAACCTGATTGGAAGGAATGTAGAGGCGTACATAGATGATATGATTGTAAAATCTAAACTCCGGACAGACCACCAAACTGACCTCGGAGAAACATTCACCACACTAAGGCGGCACCAGGTCATGCCCAATCCCAAGAAATGTGTATTTGGTGTTGAGTCTGGGAAGTTCCTCAGATTTCTAATCAATCAAAGAGAGATAGAGGCTAACCGCGAGAAGGTACAGGCGGTCATAGATATGCAGTCGCCCCGCACTGTCCGAGAAGTTCAAAGGCTTACGGGGTGCCTGGCGGCATTGGGGAGATTCCTCAGCCGGTCGGGCGACAAGTGTCTTTACTTTTTTCAAGCTATCAAGAAGAAGACCATGTTTGAATGGGGGCCGGATGCAGAGGCGGCCTTCCAAAAATTAAAGCAACATTTGCACTCCTTGCCAAGGCTAGTCAACCCTCTACCCAAGGAAGTACTATACATGTATTTAGCAGTCTCTGACCATGCTCTTAGTGCCGTTCTCCTTGTTGAGAGGGACGACTGCCAGCTCCTGGTCTATTTTATCAGTCACGTCCTAAAGAATGCCGAGTTACGGTACCCTATGGTGGAGAAATTTGGCCTTGCCCTCTTCAATGCAGTTAAAAAATGGAAGCCTTTTTTTTCTGGCACATCCGGTTGTGGTCTACACTGACCAGCCAATCAAGCGGCCACTGACTATGTAGGCTTTCGTAGTGACCCGACACTACGGGGAAGGAAACCCACCAAGACCCGCCCCTTTAATTAAAACAATTAACAAGCATATTAAACTTAATCAAACAAGATTAAGAACAAGAATTATACCTTTGACGCGTGCTTCGCTCCCAAAGAGCTCTTACTTCAAAAATCCCGAAAAGACCAGATCTCCGACGGATCGTACCCTCGACCCGACCCGAGCGTCCTAAGTCTTGAAGGTTAGTCAAGACCCGGACAAAATAACTATGAGTTTTACGAATCAAAGGTTTACTCTTACTTAGAGTTGCCTTTTTAATTCTACTCAAGGTTATTCATTTCCCAATACCCAAGCTTGGTATTTATAGGGAAATGATCCCTTAATTTCCAATCTCCCATCAATGTGGGAGAGTTGGTAAAATGATAAATATTTAATTCCAAAATTAAATGATTAATCAACTCAATCACAAATCGACACATGGCACAATAATAGAGAAAGCCAAGTGAGGACCAAGGCTTGGGGGGACCATTGCCTTGATCCCCAAGGCCTTGATTTGGTCCCCACATTCTATGCACAAAACCGGGTCAAGGAGGGCTAGCTGGCTGCCAGCTAGGGCTGCTAGCTAGCACCCCCTTGCTGCCCAGCACCCAGCCAGCCAGCTAGTGCGTGCTGCTGCTGGGCTGTGCTGGTGCTGCTTGCTGGCGCTGGTGCGTGCCAGTGCCATGTGCTGGTGCGTGGGTATTCCGCCTCTTGCTTGTTTTTGGTCCAAAGACGAAATTCTTAATGATAGTTGGATATATTCACCAATTTTTGCAATAATAGCTTATTTCACAGCCGGAATCCCTCTTCTTCCTGTTTAGTCTCCTTCGTTTCGGAAGTTTTTTCTATTTCTACATCTGTTTCTTCCTCACTTTCTTTCGTTTCTGGAGTTTCGTTCAGTTTCTTAGTAAAAATAGGTGACGGCATTCTGCCTAAATAGTAGACACAGGTAATAAAGAAGAGAATACGGTGGTATGCCTCGCACGCAATGCCTAGCATGCGTGCTGCTAGCAAGCCATGCATGCTTGGCTTGACGCTACTGGCTTGCTAGCTCTCCCTCGCATACCCTCGCACAGCCACACGCATCAGCCTCGGCCTTGCACCATGCACTATGCATGCACAAGCCTCGGCCAAGCACCACGCACCACGCATGCGCTAGTGCCTAGCACTATCTCTGCTTGGTGCGTGTGGTCCTGCCATGCGTCCAGCATTGTGCTAGGGCCGCGACGGCACCAAGCCATCCTAGGGCACGCATGGTGCGCCTAGAGATGCTGCCTGGGCTGCGATGGTGCCCAGCCATCCTAGGGCACGCATGGTGCGCCTAGTGATGTTGTTTGGGCTGCGATGATGTGCTATGGTGCGCATAGCACTTGCGATGGGCTGCCTAGCACACCTAGTGCGCTTAGGCTTGCGCCTAGCCATGCTTGGTGCATGCTAGCCTGAACTAGCCTAGCATCCACATGGCTAGGCCAGTGTGGTGCTAGGGCTATGTTTATACTTGTCGCTTTGTGATTTCGCGACGCTCGGTCTCGACGCCCTCGGCTCGATATCCGACGTCTGTATTCGTAAAACTCTGCTGACTCATTAAATCCTTTCGGATTAATTCGTCGTCTCGGATCGGTGATTCGATTGGGTTCGACCCGAAGGGTTCAGTTAAGATTAAGCTGTAACATCAATTGTACATTGATATTACTGATCGGAAGCGGCCTCTACCTAGGTGTTCCGATCACTTGACCTTACTGAAGAATTAGCGCCTTAATAATTCTGAACCCTCTATCGGAAGAATACACTTGTTGGAAGGACACCATTCCTTTCAAACTACCATGGAGTCGTCAGGCCGGATGATCATATGGGCCATCGTGATCCAAAGTCTAGAGATCACTTTTGAGCCAAGGAAAGCAGTGAAGGGGCAAGAATTGGCTGACTTCATAGTAGAACTAACCAGGCCGACTGATCTAGAGAACTTTGAGCAAGTCTGGAAAGTCTATGTGGACGGGAGCTATATAATGAATGGTTGTGGAGCAGACGTCATATGTCAGTCCCTTGAAGGGGATAGGTACGAGTACACCCTATGGTTTAAGTTCCAAGCCTCAACCAATGAGGCGGAATATAAAGCCCTTTTGGCTGGCATCCGCATGTGCAAGGCAGTCGGGGCAAGAAAGATAGCCGCCTGTTCTGACTCACAACTGATCGTAAGCCAATACCATGGTGACTATGAAGCTACACATCCGACTATGATAGAGTACCTACAAGCGGTAAAGTAGGAGGCCAGGACACTTGAAGAATTTCACCTAAATTAAGTGCCCAGGTCCGAGGATAACCAGGCGGACGCCCTCTCTAAACTGGCATCATCAACTTCCTGCGACACAGCAAGGACGGTTTTCTGGGAAGTAATGGAGAAACGAAGCATCGAGGAGGATCCTATTGGGATCCTAGACAGAAGCTCAACCTGGATGGATGACATTTGGGCATACCTAACAGACGGCACCCTGCCGGCTACTCACTCAGAGGCGGTCCTACTGAAAAAATGGGCGTCCAACTTTGAAATGCATTAAGGTTAACTCTTCAAAAAGGGCTATCTCCAACCTCTTTTCAAATGTGTCACCCCGGAAAAGGGGCTAGAGATCTTAGAGGACTTGCACTCGGGATACTGCGCCTCCCATGTAGGCGGCAGGTCCTTAGCTCGTAGAACCAAGCGGCAGGGATACTTCTGGCCAACCCTGGAAGCAGACGCTATGGAGATGGTGAAAAAATGCGACAAGTGTCAGAGGTTTGGGAAGCTAATCCATCGATCGGCCACTGATCTGACGGCCATACATAGCCCCTTACCATTCGCCAAGTGGGGCATGGACGTCTTGGGTCCGTATACACCTGCAACAGTTGGCCGGAGATACATCCTGGTAGCAGTCGACTACTTTACCAAATGGGTAGAGGCTGAGGCTGTCAAAGGTATCAAGACCAAGGAGGTTATCTCAATCATTTGGAGGAACATCATTACACGATTTGGGGTGCCTATGTCAATGGTCTTTGATAATGGTCCTCAGTTCGAGATGCCTGTTCTCAAGAACTGGTTGAGGGATCAAGGAATTGCATACAACTTTGCATCAGTTGGCCGACCCTAAGCAAACGGGCAGGTAGAAGCGTTCAACAAGATCATCTCTGATGGTATCAAGAAAAAAAAATGAAAAAGCAGGCGGCCTATGGGCAAATGAACTACCACATGTTCTCTAGGTCATAAGGACGACTGAAAAAGGGGCGACTGGGGAAACCTCATTCCTCTTGACCTATGGGGCAGAAGTTGTTCTACCCATTGAGCATTATGAGCCGACTCTTCGTGTCATGCTGTATGACGAGGCGGCCAATTGGGAATCCATGCGCCTAGCATTGGATTCACTCCCCGATCGTAGGGGCAACGTAGCCCTACGCCATGAGATCTACCGTCTGAGAATGACAAGAGCTTATAGCAAGAAAGTACACAAGCGTTCATTGAAAGTGGGGGACTTTGTACAACGGAAAATGGAAGTAGTCGGTAGGGCTAATGAGTTGGGAAAACTAACTCCCAACTGGAAAGAACCTTACCGGATCTATGAAGAGGTTAGAGACGACACCTATCGCTTGGAAACAGCAGACGGCCGGCTCCTACCTAGAACATGGAATGTAGACAATTTGAAGAAGTATTACTTCTGAATGATTTAATTGTACATGGGTTATTAATAAAACTTGCAATTATTTTCAATACTTTGTGGTCAGTAGAGGGGCATGCCGCCTGTACAATTGTAGGCGGCTACTCTCAAAAGTGTATTTTACTCTTCATTAGAGAGGCATGCCGCCTGTACATTTGCAGTCGGCTACTCTCCAATGTGTATTACTTATTAGAGAGGCACGCCGCCTGAACCTAAAACAGACGGCTACTCTCCTATAATCCTAAGACTAAGGTAACTTAGCATCTACGTTCACCATGAACTAAACAAGGCCTAAGGTCGGATGATCAGCACAGGCATCAAACCGACTGATCCAATCTTAAAAATAAACTAATATGACCTGTCCCAACATTATAGCAGGCGTCCGCCAACATCCCTCTGAATGAGATTCGTTGCAGAGAGCAGCTCCCTTTTGGGTGGAATCATGCTCTATAAACCAAACAAATGACCCAAAACGACTGTCCCCAAGGACCATGTAACCAGTTACATTTGAGGCAAAGATAGCTACTACCACTAACCGAACCAGTGGTTATCAGTTTACATCTGAGTCGGATGACTGCCTGTCATTACTTGGGATAAATGCAGGCGGTACCTTTTGAGTTAATAGCCAAGCAAAACTTGGCGAATCAAGGGGGCCAGTCGGCCTACGCCGCCCGGTACCTCTACAACTCAAATCAGTCTAGTTTGGAACCTAAAAGGTACAAGTACATTTGTTTTCTGGCAAACAAAGGTACTTGGCCACTATTCCAACTAGGTCCACCAATACAGGCACAGTTGTACAAACCAGGCGCCTCGTTCACAAGAACAGGCGACCTGTCTCTACCAAACAACATGCGGTCTGTACACTGCCAAAACATTTTGGCATAATTTGGGTTAATAGCCAAGCAAAACTTGGCAAATAAAGGAAGTCAAGCAGCCTCCGCTGCTTGACCCTCCTACTACTCAAATTAGACGAGTGTTGACTAGATACCCAGTCGCCCTCCCTAGAATTGAACCAAAAGTATGAAATGACTGCCTGTTCTTGAAAACAGGTGGCCCTTCAATACGGTTCCCTATAGACCCCATAAGGGAACGTCTGTAGCAAAAACAGCCAATCCCAACAATACAGGCGTCCCGTTTACTGACGGCCTGTTTCCACCAAACTTGGCGTCCAACCACCTAGATAATGCCCTGATAAAAACGAAGCCAGGCCTATTGAAATAGGGCGACTGTTCCTCAACTAGGCGGCTACCTACAATGGTCCAAAGCTTGGGGAACCCTGCTAAGGTCTACTACGACCATTGCTCGAAATCCTCAAGACAGTCGCCTGTGCCCAAATGCAACCAACAGGAGGCCTAGATAATGTTCCTAAAATAATCCAAGTCTAGAAAGTCAGTTATTCCAATCTCTCAAGGGAAGGCCGACTAAACTCATGACCGACTGACTGATAAAGAAACAATCAGTCGGCCAGGGGAAATAATATTTCAATCAATTGCGACACCCACAAAGATGTCTTCTATTTTTAGCAACATTCAAACATCCAAAAACATTCAAATGGCAAATTTTGATGCAAAAAGGAAGACAACAAGCAAGAATAGTCGGTATAATAAACAAGCGGCTACCAAAAAATTCTATACTTGGCAAAAAGATTAGGAAAAGGGAAATAACAAAATAAAGATTTATGGACAAGACGACCAAACAGTCGTCACATTCATATATAAACAGCCGGCCAGAAAGACTGGCAAAGATATTTATAGACCCCGACCCCTTGGTTGGGTAAAAAGATACAAGAACAAACGTCTCGCAGGCCAAAGAAGAGTTCAAAAAATAAACAGCTAAGCATTGGAGAAGAGGGTTTTATTAATGGCGGCCGCCTGATCAGCTTTGGCAATGGGCGCCTGCTCCTCTAGCACATTCTCTTGTGGCTCATTAGCAGGCGCCTGATTTTGATTAGCGTCCGCCTCCTCTTTCTCAGTCTCCCCCTTGTCGACGTCCGCCTCCTCCTCCTCCTCTTCGTTCCCATCCTCACCATCAGAAGAGGTGTCGGCTGCCTCATCCTTCTCTTCATCCTCATCAGCCGGCTGCTTCATAATCTTGATGTTATACTCTTCAGTGCAGGCGACGAATTTGGACTCCCATTGCTTATAGCCTAAGTCCGGGAAGAGGGCAGTCCAGGTCATCCTCATAATGTTTGAGGCGTCCTCCATCATATCTTGGGCCAGGGCCATTTTCTTAGTCTCGGCCTTAGCACTGAGTTGCTTGGACAAGGTCTCCTCTTGGCTGGCCAGGGGCTCCTTGAGCTTTTTGAGCTCATCGGCCGCATGTTTTACATGTTTAAGCGGTTGCAGCTGGTCCTGAAGATCCTTGACTGCCTTCTCTAGCTCTAAGTTGTTCTTCTTGGTCGCCTCTAATTTGTCTTTGACCTGCAAGGTGGCGGCCGCCTGATAATACAAGATGTCAGTTGTCAAAATTTCATTCTGAGCAATCTGAAACATTACCCGGTCACAATCAGAAGCGGTCATGGCCTTTGCAGCCTTTACCTCCTTGTTCTTTTCGCTGATGGGTGGCGGAGACCATGTATGCGAAGAAAGGCCTGTGAATCAACAAAACAGGCGTCAGAATCTTTCAAAAAATAGGTGGCAGTTAAATGCTAATGATTGTCTAATGACAAAGAAAATTCATCAAGTTTACCTCCGAGAGTAGACCCATGATAGAGTCCAAGTCAAGGGTACCGACTCCCCTGACCGTTTCCCTTTCATTTAAGGGAATGGCCTTGACCATAGACTTGGCCATCTGGACCAAGTCAAGCTCCTGATGGCCGCCTGCAATAAGAAGTATGGAAAATTTATCATATAAGAGGGAAGCAACAGGTCGCCTGACCTTAGAATGTTTAAATTGACAAGGTAATTTAAGAAATCAGTTATACCTCTTGGAGGCCGAGTGTCCCTACGGATGGTTGTTTGTTTCGCCCCACTTTGGGGGGTCCACGCCTGTTTATCAGACGGTTGTTTCCTGGAAGAACCAGGCGTACTCCTGGCCATCTGCTTTCGAACCTTGGGGTTCGGTTGCTCCGAGGGAGAGGGTCTGAGTGCCCCACCCTGCAACAAGATGTCAAGATCATTTTAAAAAAAAAAGAAAAAAAAGAAAGAAGAAAAGTAATGCTAAGAGCATGACCAAGTTTGAAGGCTCACCTTGGACGTCTCCTTTGAGGGAGAGTCGGTAGAAGGCCGCTTCTGGCTAATTATAGCCGCGCGAAGAAGGGCGACCACCTTCTTGGAAGCAGAGATCTTGTCCATGTCTTTGTCTGCAAAGGCATCTCAAAGTTAGTAGAAATTCAAGTAAGACAAATGTAAGAACATAAAAGGGGCCGACTACCTCTAGGGGTCCGTTCACTAAGGCCACGGGCGGCCAAGAAATATTCGTCATACAACCAATTGAATTTGGGTATGCAGTTTAAGGGGATTAACTCTCATACCCCTATAGCAGAGTTGGCTCTGATCTCTACTTTGAAGAGACCTTGATCAAGGATCTCCTCCTTGGCTTTATGAGGAACAGGCGGCAGGCTAGAGCCACCTACGAGGAGAGGCGGATCCCTGTTCCACCTATTGGACCTCTTGTTAAGGAGTTTGTTGGGGCTAGAAACAATGAAGAAATTGTTCCTTCAGTCCTTCCACTTGTTCTCCTTCCCCTTGTCATCAAGTAGCCCTTATGGCTGGAAATCTGGTACCACCCGGTACCGCTTGCTTTTGGGGTCTAACTCAGATAGTTCATTTGGGCGAACGCTGCAAAATTCGGTTCAACCCCATACATTTCACAGCCAGCTACGAAGCCCAGAATGTTGTACCATGAGTTTAGGGCCAACTGCCAGAGCCCCACCTGGTATCCATCCAGGATTTGTTGAATAGCCGGATGCAAACGGAATCTTACCCAGCCTTAATGGCCGCCTCATAGCAGCCAAAACAGGCGTCCCCATAACTGGCCCCCTCCGGCCAGACTACTGTATCCTCAACATCCGGCACAGATAGAAAGTAGTCATGACCCATTACATGGTCCTCCTGAAATGTCCCTAACCTCTCGGCCATGGCCTTAATTTGGCCTTTTGGGACATGACAATAGAAGGGAGTGTTTGACTCTCTATGAGAAGCAGACGACTTATCTCAGCCGACTCCCTTTTCAACCGCATGAGACTGCCGGCTGGATGAGCTGGACTCAGAATCACTTGAGCTCTCAGAGGAGGCCGACTCCTCTTTCTCAGAAAGGACCGGCTCCAGTCCTAACATATCAATAAGCATGGGAGTGGCCCCTTTAAGCTCCTCCGATATTCCCAAAATTGAATCACTCAGAGTGCTTGGAGGACCAGGCGGCTGGTCCGAGAGCTCGCTCATCTGAACATAATATGAGGAGCCATACGAATTTGTATATCTAGCCGTCCTCTTTGTTCTGGCCATAGTGTCCTGCACAGACATAGAGACAGTCAGACTTGGAGCACAGGGCAGAGATTGGTCCTAAAGGGGCAGGCGACACTCCTAGTCCTAGATTCAGCCGTTCCCGGTGACCGACTAATCACTAACCTAGGTCGTGTCGAGTGCTTTTGGGATACCATATCTTCAAAAGAAAAATGCAAAGAAATGAAAAAGTGCAAGAGCAAAATAGACAGTTACCTGAAGTATGTTTTTTGAGAATAGAGGATGGAAGTCTGAAGCAGCCGGTCACCACAAACAGTCGGCTAGCGAAAACAGCCGATCGATAATCAGTCGTCCGGAAGTCTCAGGGCACAAGTTCTCTTGCAAAGTTCACAAATGTGAACAAGACCTTGGTCAACATGCCCTTATATAGGGTTATTCGAGAATTTGAAGGGTCACCCCCTAAAATTAAAAAATAGGCGGAAAAAAAACAGACGGCCTACCACAGGTTGACACATGTCACAGGCCGTCGCCTGGTTATGGGTCGACACCTGTCACAGGCATCACGTGACAAGTCACGTGACCCCTGTGAGGGGAAAATGTTTAGGGGATTTTTCCCCGCCACGTGGGCCAATTAGCACCTACCACGTGTCATCCGTGTGGACCAATCAGGGACTGCCACGTGTCATACTTCTGGAGGTCCAACAAGGACCAATCGCGTTATGCCACGTGGCTCACTATCTGCCAACCTGGAAAACGGCCAACCGGGCCCGAATCCCGAGGCAAGCCCAATCAGTCCTAGGTTTACCATTTAAATTAGTATTGGGCACGTACTTCGAGGCTATAAATACAGTAATAAGCCTTCATTAAACATATTGAGAATTAATTACTCTCACCAAGAGAAGCCTAAACACACGTGCATACTAATCGCTAGACCTGACTTAGCATTATTTGCACTCCCCGATCACTTCTCCCTTCCGAGGAACCAGATCACCCTCTTTACTTTCCACACCTTTTACTCCACATACAAGTACTAATTTGATCGTTGGAGGCGGAGCTCCCACCACCCGGAGTCTCCGTTGTTTTGCAGGTACAGGCACAAGGATCCAGTCCCAGAATTGTAACTCTCCCGGAGGACATCAAAAAACCCCGAAACAACAATCATGTCCTCGTAGCACAAGAAACAGTGCTATAAATCATACTACACACTAATCTCTAGTGGGCAGTAATCGTCCATCATTTAAATGACCTTGATAAGGGATAATTTTCGATTAAAATATTCAATGTTCACTTAACAGGTGTTTCTTTGTCCAAGACATGGTCTTGATACCCTGTTTTGAATATTCTCAGTAATCAAATGGACTTATTATTTAATTTTAAACCACAATTAAATAGAAATGGAGTAATAAAATATTTGCTGAAAATTTAATTGCTCCAAAACCGAATGGTTCAACATAGTGTTTTACATTAAGACATCAAGTTTAATTAAAACACATATACATGGAAATCAAAGCCAATCTCCAACATGCTTGATTCCCATTGCCTCAACGTGCTTGTTGTGCTTCACTTGAGGCAAAGGTTTAGTCAATGAGTCGGCTACATTGTCGTCCGTTCCTATCTTACAAATTCCGATTTCACCCTCGGATTCCCATTCCCTTATCATGTGAAATCGCCGCTTGACATGTTTGACCTTTTGATGTTCCCTTGGCTCCCTGAGCTGAGAAATAGCTCTATTGTTATCACAATAGAGGTCTATTGGACCCTTTATAGAGGTTATAACACCAAGTTCACTAATGAACTTACGAATCCAAACTGCCTCCTTAGCTGCTTCCGAAGCTGCCAAGTATTCGGCTTCAATTGTAGAATTTGCAGTGGTGCTTTTCTTAGCACTTTTCCAACTAAATGCTCCTTCATTTAGGTAGTATATGTACCCTGAATGCGACTTGGAGTCGCCTCTGTCAGTCTGGAAGCTTGCGTCAGAACCTTCAACAACCAAATCATTGCAGCCACCATAGACTAGAAACTTATCCTTGTTCCTTTTCAGGTACTTTAGGATATTCTTAGCCGCAGTCCAATGCGCCTCTCCTGGGTCTAATTGGTATTGGATCGTAGCACTCAAGGCATACGATACATCCAGCCTAGTACATATCATGGCATACATGATCGATCCAATAAGCGAAGCATATGGAATCTGACTCATCCTCTCTTGCCCATCAGGTGTCTGTGGACACTGTTTCTTGCAGAGAGTTATGCCATGTGACATGGGTAGGTTCCCTCTCTTGGCCCCTTCCATGTTGAATCGTGCCAGTACCTTATCAATATAAGTATTTTGTCTTAATCCAATCATCCTTTTAAATCTATCCCTATAGATCTTGATGCCCAATATGTATTGTGCCTCTCCTAAGTCCTTCATTGAAAAGCACTTACCAAGCCAGCCTTTTACGGACACTAAACATTAAGTGTTGTTTCCAATGAGTTATATGTCCTTGACATATAAGACTAGGAATGCGATGTCACTCCCACTAACCTTCTTGTAAACACAAGACTCATTTGGATTCTTGATACAACCAAACTTACTAATGGCTTCTTTGAATCGCAGATTCCAACTTCTGTTTGCCTGCTTTAGTTCATAAATGGACTTCTTAAGCTTGCATACCCTCCCAGCATTTCTTGGATCAACAAAACCTTCCGGTTGTGTCATATACACAGTTTCTTTCAAAATCCTATTATGGAAGGCGGCTTTGACATCCATTTGCCATATTTCATAATCGTAATATGCAGCAATCGCTAGGATAATCCAGACGGACTTAAGCATTGCACCGGCGAAAAGGTTTCATCATAATCAACGCCGTGAATTTGCCTGTAACATTTTCCCACTAGTCTAGCAATGTATATAGATACATTTCCATCTTTGTCTGATTTTAACTTGAAAATCCATTTACAGCCAATAGGTTTGTAACCTTTGGGCAAATTAACCAAGTCCTAGACTTGATTTTCAAACATGGAGTCCATCTCGGATTTCATGGCATCTTGCCATTTTGCCGAGTCGGTGCTCGTCATAGCTTGTTTGTAAGTTGATGGCTCATCTCCATCCATAACTAGGATGTCTTGATTTTCGGTTAAGACAATACCAAGGTATTTGTCCGGTTAAGATCTTGGCCGTTGCGACCTACACATGGTAATAGGTTGAGCATTTGCATTATCGGTTTGACTCTAATGAATGTCATTAGCTGCATTTAAAGCACTTTGATTGTCATTTTTGTCAGGTTGACTTTGTTGCTCGACCTCTCGATATTCGTCGAGTTTGATTTTCTTCCCACTTGTCTTTTTGGAAAGGTGTTCCTTCTCCAAAAAGACACCATCACGAGCAAAAAACACTTTGTTCACGGATTTGTTGTAAAAGTAATACCCCTAGGTTTCTTTTAGGTAGCCCCATAAAGAAACACTTATCAAATTTTGGGTGAAGTTTTTCAGAAATTAATCTCTTGAAATATGCTTCGCAACCCCAAATCTTAAGAAAAGACAACCGTGGAGGTTTCGTCGTCCATAATTCATATGGAGTCTTTTCGACAGCTTTTGATGGAGCACGGTTCAGTGTTAGTGTCGCAGTTAGAAGTGCATGTCCCCAGAAAGAGATATGAAGTTCACTAAGACCCATCATTGATCGAACCATGTCTAACAAGGTTTGCTTCCTCCGTTCGGACTCTTCGTTCCATTGCGGAGTTCCGGGAGGTGTCAACTCTGAAAGAATACCATTTTCTTTCAAGTGATCGTTTAATTCATGGCTCAAATACTCGCCACCTCGATCCGATCTAAGTGCTTTGATTTTCTTGCCAAGCTGATTTTCAACTTCACTCTGAAACTCTTTGAATTTCTCAAAAGATTTAGATTTGTTCGACATTAGGTAGACATAGACATATCTACTATATTTTTCCGTGAAGATAATGATATATCGACAACCATTCCTTGTAGGTAAACTCATTGGTCCACATACATCCGTATGTATTAGACCTAATAAGTCACTAGCCCTTTCTCCCAACTTGGAAAATGACTACTTTATCATCTTGCCTACCAGAAATCCTTCGCAATTTTCAAACGACTCCAAGTCGAATGAATCAAGAATACCCTCATGAAGAAGTTTCTTAATGTGTTTGATGTTAATGTGGCCAAGACGACAATGCCAAAAGTAGGTTTGATTCGACTCAATGGTCTTAGCTCTTTTGGCGGTATCATTAATGTTATAAACTTGTTTTTCTAGAGAAAGCACATAAAGACCATTTTCTGAATATGCCATACCATATAAAACATTATCGAAATAAAACGAACAACTATTGTTCTTGATTCGAAATTCAAATCCCTTGGCGTCCAACGCCGAAATTAAAATAATATTTTTGGTAACTCTTAGAACATGATAATAATTGTCAAGTTCTAAAACATTCCTAGAGGGCAAAGACAAACTGAGAGTTCCAACGGATACGGCGGACATCCTGGCTCCATTGCCAACCCGAAGCTTGACCTCTCCCTTCTTTAGCCTTCTATTGATCCTTAGTCCCTGATCATTGGAACAAAGGTGTGAGTCGCATCCAGTATCTAATACCCATGATGTTTTGCTAGCGAAGTTTAAGTCTATAACAAAAATACCTGGTACAGAAGCAATGGTGTCGTTCTTCTTATCTTCCTTGAATTTGAGGCAATCCCGCTTCCAATGTCCTTTCTTCTTGTAGTAGAACATTCAGAATTGGATTTAAAAGAGGTTGCCTTCTTGTCCTTGCCGCTCTTAGCAGAATTTGACTTAGGCGAAAAATTCTTCTTCTTTTTCCCTTTAAAGCTTCTCTTCTTGCTCAAGCGCTTAAATGGCTTTCCCTTTCTCACCATGATCATGTCATGCTTCCCCTCATCCTTGAGGGTTTGCTTGGCCTACTTTAACATACCATGAAGCTCGGTGAGAGTTTTCTCCATGCTATGCATATTATAGTTCATCTTGAACTGATGATCATAGCCTTTGTGCAGTGAGTGGAAAATGATGTCAATTTCCATCTTGGTTGAGCACCAAGAATCAAGCCTTTCCATGTTCTCAAATAATCCAATCATTTTAAGAACATGCGGGGTGACTAGCTCTTCTTTCTTAAGCTTGCTCTCTAGGATCTTCCTGTGGGTTTCAAACCTTTCAGTTCGTTCCTGCTCTTGAAACATATTCTGAAGTTCAGAAATGATCTCAAAAGTCGTCTCCTTTTTAAAGAAAGTCTTTTGAAGGTCCGGAGATATAGTGGCAAGCATGATGCACTTGACATCCCGATTGGCACTTTGCCATCGGTTAAGGGCAGCCTGAGAGACCTCCTCATTGGGAGTGTCAAGAATTTCCTCATCAAGGACGTAATCCTTTTGTTCTTACATGAGAACTATACGCAAGTTCCTTTGCCAATCAAGAAAATTTGGCCCACTCAACTTCTCCTTGTTGAAAATTGAGCGTAATGAAAACTGGTTGTTTAAGTAATTTGCAGACATGTTTCTACAATTGAAAGAATTTGAAATGAAAAACCATTCATAAACCAATAAGTTTGAAATTTAAAGCGTTCATGCAAATTTTCAATCTTACTGAGCATTTTATCCACGCATTAACATTAGTCCCTTTTAGGCGAGAATAAAATGATTCCAAGATCCTTAAAATCAAAAAGTGATTAAGCATGCTTTGGCTTGTCTTAACACTTAATATTTTAGGGTAAGCAATCTAATTGCTAATAGCTCCAAGCTACTCTTGGTTCGATAAAACGTCGCATCTAATGCTTCCTTGACATTTTATCTCCATTGTCACGACATCTAAGGACTCCTTATTGATAATTTTGAGCTTAACCAAGACGACTTGTATACCTAGTATACCTTACGTTCCTAGGGAAGCGGTGATGCCTCACTCTAGCATAGCCCATCACCACGCGCATTAGTTCGGTAAATGTCGTTCTTGGAATGGCAAATTTTGGCTCAATATTATAGGGACCTAGGGTTTCTATGTTGGTTGATTTAAGTGAATTTAATTAATCATTGCAACATTTGAAATTCTAAACATGCATCTATCATACAATTCAAGCATATTTAAACATAATATGTATAACAAGATGCATTTGGCAACTAGCATGACCCCTTGATTCTTCAAATCTTCAAGGGTCTTTGATGCACCATCTTGGCTTGTCTTCATAGAAACGTCGTCTTGAGACATCTCCGCCAAATATGCAACTACTAGCTACTAAGACTAGGATTAATCTAAATATTAAGGTATAAAAATACGCAACGGTATGCAGACCGTATTTAGATTTACAATAATACATAATGAATCACAGTTCGTATTTACTATCTTAATCAAGCCCCACTAGTTGTCATTTTCAAAAAACCTGTGAAACAATATACATTCCATTCATCCATTCACTATATGTGAATGGCCCATGCATTTTACAACGAAAAACAAGTAACAATTTATAACACGCGCGAACTAGTAACTAACTTAGGTGGTTAATCCAATTAACGCGCCTAATTAAAACTAGTCAAAGTTGTTAACCATTTTACGTGATTAAGACGCAATTAGTCCATCCAATTAACAAAGCTCCCACTAAATTTCGCATCCAACTTAGTTAATCCAATTAATTAAGTCGGTTAACCCAAATCTTGTCAAAATTATTTTGCAAATGCCGGAGGATTCTAGGCCTAGCCTCGTTAAAATAATTAAGTAAAATAATTAAAACGGCAAAAATTCGCAAAACACATAGCCCACGTAACGTAAAAATCAACTCACTAAAACCGAGTGCCTAGCATCCTAGCCATGGGGCTAGGCTTGCTAGGCACCAAGGCTGCAGCTTATGCGTACTTGGGCACAGGCATGCCTGGCTAGCAAGGCACGCTACGCCTGCTGGCACCAGCAGCATCGCAGCATGCTACGCATGCTTTCATGCATGCTGGCGCTGGCAATGTGTGGCTGGGCTTGCTAGGGCTCGCTGTCTTGCTGCCAAGCAACTCTTGCGAGCATCGTCTAGCAGCCACACACCACGCAGCAAGCACGCACCTAGTGTGCACTCCCTGCGCGCCACACAACAGCATCATCTTGAGGTAGGAGAACCTCCATGCGCACCTAGGCTAGCCTTGGTGGCGCTTAGGTGATTTTACCTCAATTTACGTGCTTTTTTCTCGAGATTTTAATCCTGATATATGTGTGACATAAAAATGATTCTAAATTAATTTTATAATCAACATTGAGCAAGAATGAAAATATAACAAGTCTAACTTAAATAAATTCAATTTTAATAGTGCACAAGCCTAAATTATTCAAGAACCATTCTTTAAATCAATTTAGCTCTATCTTGATGCTTCGAAATTGAAGGGCTACCCTCATAATTAATTTAACGAAGTATAAATTAATAATGAGATTTGACAAAATTAAAGAGGTTGGATAATTAAACCCTTTCATCCAGTGAAAAAATTTTCAACACTAACTTGTGTATAATTGAAAAATTACATCTTCCAATATGAATTTTAATTAAATTTCATTAACAAGTTTTGAACTTTTAGGACTTTAATCAACTCAAAAATGATTAAATCCAAAAATTAGTTAAACATGGAATTTAGCAATTAAAGTTCCAACCAAATAAACAATTAAAGATTGGATCTTTAACATATTGGGGACTTCAAAATTACAAGTCACTAGGCGAAAATACGCATTCCCCACCGGTTCAAACCCCCCATTTCGCACCGGTTTTGAACCGGTCTGGATTTGGGGGGTGCTAAAACCCCATAGATTTCGCACCGGTTCAAAACCGGTGCCAAATATACCCCAAAAAAATAAAAAATAATTTTTTTTTTGTTTTGCATTTTTGTCAATTAAATTGTACCAAATACTTATATATAATACTAATATACATAAAACACATATTTTGTTCACTTGTAACATTACACTTTAAAAAACTTCAAAAAAAAACATATAAATTCATGCTCGTGCAGTAGCCTCAATGGGACCCATGCCTTCCCCTCCCATCAACAAAACAGCAGGAAGATGCTCATCCATTCCAAGTTCCTTGCGTAACTCAGGCTGTGGAAAACAAAAAAAAATTAAAAACAATATCACCAGCTGCTTATACCAGAAACCCTTTATGTCAACATTAAGGGCAAAATTATCAACACAACAGAATACGGAGAAACAACATAATTTCTTGGAGAGAATCCATGAAACAATTGCATCAGCAATAAGCAGAATATAAAACACCAATACCATAACATTACCAAAAAAGTGTATATCAAACTTAATAATTAAGCTTGTTATAGAGTAGCCAAACTTAACCAGAACATAAATGGCAAACTTTAGTACACAGCCAAACCAGATTACATGTCAAGGCAAAGATATATAATTATCCAGAAACATAATAATATAACCAACAATAAACAAGAAATGGAGTACAGGGAAAGAATGATATGAATAGGTACACAGACCTTTGGCCTAACAGACCTAACAAAGGATGGCCGCACAGGAAGTCCATAAACTTTTATTTGGGAAGGCTGAAGACCAGCTTTTGTTGCTCTTTTAGCCACCTCATTTGAAGGGCAGTAGCACCTTGTTACAAGCTTATGAAACCTACAAGGAGGAAGAAAAAGAAAGGCCGGGGACCAATGTCCCGGTCTTGTTACAAAATACAAACATAAAACCTATATAAAGGAAACCGCACAACCTACCAGGTAGGATGACAGGTGCTCTAGTCTGTAACTACTATAGTAAAGACAATTTTCTAAAGGAGACCCCTGCCCCTCAAGATACGAAGTGGAACATGTTGCATCAACGGATGCACACTAATGATTATATCTTGCCAATATTTCATCAATCCTTTAGCTACCTCTCTGCAAAGAATAAAAGAAACAAAGTTAGCTTTGAAGTGACACAGCATACAACTAGTTGATCCAGAAGTTTCACATGCCTCACAAAGCTGACACAAGCAACAAGGCAACAGAATATACTCAAAGCCGACAACCATATTGCACAAATTTAATACAAGGTGAATTGTCTTCAATCCATTAATTCAATTTGTCTATCATGACCCTTTCAGACAGAATAATTATAGAAAAATGTAATAATTTGGGTCATATTTAGAATTTCAGTGTCAAGTAGTTTATTAAAGGAAGATTTAATCAGTACTTAGTATCTTCATGCACCTTAATCTATCACGACCCTTTAAATTGTACCATTCCCCTCAAATAAAAAAAAAACCCAAAACATATGAACTCTATAAATCATTCCTCTAAAGAGATTTAATCAGTGTCAATTGTACCATTTAATCTACTAGTGATAGCCCAATAAGACTATCCCCCTTCCTCTAAATTCTCAAGAGTCGGAATGTACAATACTCAAATACGGTTAAAAGACATGGTACATTTCACCTATCATCACAATTCTGGTAAAAAAGCTTTAGTTGAATTGTTTATGCAAATTTCAGAAACGAATACTAAGACACAACAAGCACTAAAACAAGGGTTTACCACAAAGCGATGGGCAATACTGTTATAAAAGAACAGATATTGGATAAGACATTACCTGTAGGTCTATAAGCAGCCAAGTTTCTGTTCCATAAGAATTTTGATCCAATGATAACCATTAGTGGTCAGACAAGTTTTTTTTTTCTGTCCCAGCTCCTGTTTGGCACAAATTATCTCTTCCTTTTCAAGTCCTGAACCAAAAATAAAAATCAAGCTAGATCAAACTGACTTTAAATAAATCAAAAAGCAACAACAAGAGAAGCAAAATGCAGACTAAAGAGTTGAACTGCAACTATGACTATGTGTTTCTAATTTTTTCCACTTGCATTCACCAAATCCTACATTGAGGACAGCTACGCTCAGGCACTGAGTTTACACATAATTTTTGCCTTCAAAGGATTAGATCTCAGTGTCAAAAGACAGCTAGGACTATATTTTCATGAAAGCAACAATGTAAATTGTGAGTTGTTTCCTCAAAGCAGATATGTTTGATTCATGATATACATGTTCAATTTTAAAAAAAAAACCAAACAGCAGACAAGAGCAAACATATAGAGAATTAAATTTGAAAAAGAAGGGTACAATCCATCAACTAATGTAACATAACATCAATATTATGTACAGAGTTACATAAGGGCCGGGAAATTAAATAGACTGATGGAAAGGACTCTATTGGCTGTTATTTATACATTCGTTGAAGTCCTCTTCCTCACAACCTTACAGTTTTGTGAAATGTGAAGGAAGTCGTTACAAAGAGATAAATTTGACTTGCTCTAAGCAACATAGTTATTGATAATTGATAAATACAAAGTAGAAAGCAAAGACTTTCTTCCAAGATATTCTACACATTTGAAATATCAAAATCAATTTCACAAATCTGTTCACTTTAGGGCCTTAGGCAGATGCTGCTATGTAAAATTAATTACTTGCTCAACTCTAAAACAATTGTCTTGCCTAGATAACTTGCTGTAAATCAACATATAACACCAATTCTGATGGAATATGAAACTCCAAAAGATTTGGTTTCCTTAGAGATTAAGAGATGAATATGAACTGAAATTAGGCATGAAAGTGAATTAAATTAGTCCACATCCACCTGTCAAAATTTTAATGTCAGTTATAGCTTGAGACAAATATTAAAGACTCGGTGAATACCTACTTCCACTCCACAATTTCAAAGCTGAAGTTAAAAGAGCATTAGAAATGCAAAAGAAAGGATATTACGAATCCGCCATCAATGATAATGAATTGGAAATCCAATGACAATCCTTAGTTGACTATAAATGTACAACCAGACCTTATGTACCAATCAGTATAACTACAAAAGATTGAGAGCTGTAAGGCATAAATTATGTATACTATACTAATTACTGAAAACATTCTCAACAATTCAAGCAAATGCCTTGAGCCAAAGATTATGGAAAAGGGAGGGAACATGAAGTACCTTTAACCTGGAATTTGGATCCATGTAGATTTTGCAAATAATTTTATGACAAATCTGTATGATTTGGAATTGCACGGTTTAGTAAATCATAGAACGTAAACATCCAGTGCGAACATGAATCACAGACTTCAAATATTCTATGTCAGCTCGGATTTCAGCAACAAGAAAAAAATTGGCCTCCCAACACATCATATTAAGATGTCATTTTCTGCTTTCCTGTATGAGAAAGACATATGATCAGAAATTTATCTTTATTAAAAGAAAATATTTATTAAGAAGCATACAAGCAGATATGAAACTACATCTGCCAGGAAGGATGATGGAGCATGCAAGTTTACAGCAGTTCAACAAAGATCATGCACACACACACACATACAAGGGGGGAGGGAGGTAAAAGAGAGATTTCTGATCAAATATATTAGAAACCTGATCAAAATGCAATATCAGAAACCTGAAAAAACAACACCATTTTACCTAATTATGAACTATCACAGTCATACAGTAACAATTCAATGCTCAATCGTGACACACAAAGCTAACAGAAAATTAGTCAAAATTCCTCGATTTATTCCAAATTTTCCTCACAATAAAAAACCCTTAATCTCGAATCACAGAAAAAAAAATAACTTAATTAGTAGAAATCAAACCGAATTGAAGAAAAAATCATACTTAAATAAGCAGGCAGCAATTAAAGATTAATAAATTCAACCAATTAAGGAGAGAGAAATTCGAGTATGAGAGTGAAGTAGAGCTAAATTTGTAGTGTTGTATTGAAAAATCCGGGATAAAGAATGGGATTTGTTAAACATCGCCCACAAATTACTACATAAAGCCCACAAAATTCACTTGGTTTCCCAAAATTGCCCTTGACCTTAAAAAAAAAAAAACACTCACACTCTCATCACTCACACTCTCATTGCTCATCTTCTTTCAACCTCTCTAAAAAAAAAAAAATTCAAAATAACGGCAATGTCGAGGCGGCAAGGCAAGGAAGTGGCGGCGGCGGCGGAGGGAAGGATGTCCCAAGGAGGAAAGGTATATTTTGTTTAAAAAAAAAAAAAAGGGGAAAACCGCCGTGAACGCGGTGGGGCGCCCTGGCTGGACGCCCAGTCGGCGGTGGTGGCGCCAAATGCAGACGCCGCCACCAGTTGGCTGGCGCCTGGGCTGGACGCCACCGCCACGGTTGTGGCGTTTATTCTAGGCGCCGCAGCCGTGGCTGTGGCGTCCAGCCCAGGCGCCAGCCAACTGGTGGCGGCGTCTGCATCTGGCGCCACCACCGCCGGCTGGGCGTCCAGCCAAGGCGCCCCCCCATTTTTTTTTTTTTTTTTTTAATTTTTTTAAAAAATTGTTTTTAATTTTTTTTTTTTTTTTGTAATATAATTTTGAATTGTTTTTATATTTTGTTGTTTATTTTTATAAATTTTTTCAATTTCGTTGTATTTTTTCTACGTTTATATTTTGTTTACAATTATTTGTATGTTTTTAGTTTATTTGATTTGCGATGATGATTATTTATCGTATAAATTTTTGTATGTTTATATATTTTAAAATTTTGTGTAGGGTCGTCATGGTGGGGGGAAGAATATAGAGCTTCTTAGTAGAAGTTATTTAGTGGAGAGGTCGGGGCATAGACATGTCAGATCCCGTGGTATTTCGGCCTCAGTTCGTAGAGAACGGATCCACCGTCGGGATGAGGATGACGATGACGATGATGATGCTGAGGAGGGTGACCAGGAGGAGGGCGCAGATGAGGATGAGGATGTGGACGATGGCAGTGGACCGTATGATGATTACGGTCCATTCAGTCAGAGGGTTGATGACATGTACGAGACGCATATGGTGGAGGTGCGTAAGGGTAGGGGTGGTAGGTTTGTTAGTAGATCTGGCACATCATCTGCGTCCACTGTATCTGGGGCAAGCAGGAAACGGTCGAGGGCGGGTAATGATTCTTGGGTTGTTAGGAGTGAGGTGCCCGGTGGGCCTGTTGACGGGAGTGTGATTCCTAGCTTTCTAGGACACATAGCTGCCCGTATTTGGGAGGACCAGGAGAGGCCTTCAGTTACGGGGTTGTTGAAATGTCATACCCGGGAAAAGACTTGTAGTTTTTTGCGTACATGGGCTGAGGCCTGGCCGGCGGAGAGCGAGATGTTCGAGCGACTAGAGGGCACTGGGGTGAAGCACGTTCCTGCCACCATGCACGATAAGATTGACAGTACGCTGATCACGGCTTTCATTGAGCGATGGCAGCCGGATACAAACTCTTTTCACCTTCCGTCCGGTGAGATGACGATCATGTTACATGACGTCGAGGCCATTCTGGGGATTCGTGTTGAGGGTAAACGACTTTGTGTTGTGGCTGATGCGGATCAGGCAGATTCGCTGGCGGAGTTGTTGGCGGTGGACAGGGCTGCACTGTACACCGAGGCGCTAGGTGTTTGGGAACACGGAGGTGTGAAGATCGCATCCGTGTTGCAGCGGTGTTTATACCCGAGTGCACGTAGGACGCCCGACGCACAGCTGAGTGCTTATGTTTTTCTACTCCTCGGATGTACCTTGTTTCCGGATAAGAGCGGCGGAAACAAGCTCAGGCCACGCGACATCGTAGAGGCGTGTGACCCCGACAGTGTAGGCCAGTTTTCCTGGGGATCGGCTACGTTGGCGTATTTGTATCGCCAACTAGGATTTGCGAGTCGGGCTGACGCGACAGGTATCACTGGGTGTCTGACTCTATTGCAGACTTGGATATACGAGTACTTTCCTGCATTGCGACCACATCGTGACCCAGTTCCTATTGATGAGGAGATGCCGCGTGCTTGTGCGTGGAGTCCGCGCTCGGAGAAGAAGTCCGTTGACCGCCTCCGATCGATACGGTTATTGCTGGACAAGCTGTCCCCCTTAGAGGTAACGTTTATTTATAGCGCATCCCAACCCTCTACGCTCGCTGTGCGAATGTTGTACCACCGAGGTATAATCGGTGGCACCGGAAAATCGGTTGACATGTCTAGTCGGATGAAATGTCTGTATGACGACCCAAGAAACGCAATAGCTAGCTCTCTGACCGGTGTGGTGACAGTCTCACGCGACCGCCAAGGGAGAACCGTGGTACAAGGATAATAAGCTTGACTATGCACTCCCAGGCCGAAATGCATGACTGCGCATTTGTAAATGTTTGCAACGGCAAACAGATCTAGGGGCGCGTCAAAATAATGATTTTCGCCGCAAGGTCCACCTCCCCACCGGATACGCCGGAGAGCGCCATCCAAGTCATCCTGGTACACATGACGATAAACATTTCGGTTAGAGGCAATTTCGTTGTACATCAACTCACGCACCAAACCGTAGTTGTCTTCGCCCATTTGAAAAACATCAGCCACGACCCGGAATCCGCAGTTACCATCTCCGATTACATCATTCCACCCTTCCAAGTACGACATGATGATCGCAGGTATCCTTTCCTTGTACGGAAACTGATCAACATCGTTTCTTCCTATTCACCATGTAACGACGCCCTTTCTTCTGTAATAACGCGA